>NC_141605.1:41682028-42282028 GCF_047967505.1 Dipteris shenzhenensis | reverse complement strand
TGAATACAGGAATCAATCTCTTCAAGTTGCTTGGCCCCCAGTGTCCTCCTCACCTGCACGGGAGGCAACACTTATCAAAGGGGCCAGATTCGAGAGCAGGCTTTGCATTTTGTCATTATGCAAATGAAGAGCTTCGAAAATTCTAGTTTGCGATCGAGGGTAGTGGCACTTCCGCGCTACATTGCTATGAAGGCTCTAGAGAAGAAAAAACCAAGACCGTAGGCAGTGGAAGCAACCATGGCTATGGTAAAGGCTCTGGCACTTGAGGATTAGAGGAGGTACGTGCACTTCATGGCGAAGCTCTTTGGGTGGAAGCCTCTTACTGAGCTTCCTTTGCTTGCTTGATTTGCTTAACTACCAAACTCGTTTTTCAAACGTTTTGATTTAGAAGGGGAGGGTTGTGGAGTCTAGTACGAATGATACGGGATTTTTTCGCTATGGAATGGATGAGTGAAGAAAGGGATTGATCTCTCGTTGCTTGTGTATTTTGATTTCGTCTTAAAATCCAGAAGCAAGTTCATTGTGGAAGCTCTGCGTCATGGGGGAGGAGCGATGGTATGGATCCTAGAAGGTGCTGCTTGATTTTGTTTCATTGAGCTGGCTATGTTGAAAAAGATTTAACAAGCTGATCGCGAAGGGCAATCCCTGAAGCTTATTTCTTCGACTGGAGACCGCAAGGATTGAACATTCAATTATTGCAGGTTGCTTCTAGGAAGCTTTATCCACTCATAATTTCCACCTCTTCTGCTTTTTTTGGCGAAACTACGACTTCAAAGCATAATGCGCTACAATTCCTTTTGTCTACATGTCCTTGTTTTCTTTTGCGTTAGTGCTTGATGTAGTTCAAGTTCAAGAGAATGTAGGTCCCTTACTTCGCTACAATTTCCTGTCTTCATGTCTCTATTTTCTTTTGCGTTAGTGCCTCATGTAGTTCAAGAGAATGTAGGTCCCTCACTTCGCCTGTTCAAATGTATTGAATACAATTCCTCGCACGGTTTTGTTTACCAACCTCTAGAGCAACTCGAAGCAGCGGAATGAATTGCAAGCTTTCCTTGCAGATGATTAAGAAATGGAGTAACAGCACTGATTTTCTTGCACAACCTGAATTCTGATTTCTAATAAACCTATGTCATGAAGAGTGGGTGGCTGTCAACTAAAAGGCATCTAGAAAACATTGTAAGCCATTTATGAGTAAGCGAATCAGGTGAAGGACATGTAAAATGCAGCTCAAGAGCAGCAACATTACACGAAGGGACCACAAGGTTGAGGAGCCATTAGTTCTCACTAATTGTTCTTTGCTATGCTGACAATTAAATTGTGATCCTTATCTTCCCATCATTCTCGATTGCTCAAAGGTAAAGTTTTCTTTCATACTAGTTTTTCTTTTAATTATCTAGACTAGCCAATTGTGTATACTACAAATGCAAAGTAATATTTATTGAATGTAAATGTAAAATTCTCTCTGCTAATTGTCAACTGCAAAGTTCTCTGTGCCAAATTCTATGCAAATTGCTATGTGCTAAATGTAAATCTATATGAAACCCAAGGAAGGGCATGTTCCTTGGTCTTATAATTTTTGGAGAGGAAGTGTGCCAACTCTCCTCACACAATTGTGTGGTTATGTGCTAAATGCAAAGTACTATAAGCCAAATGCAAAGGTGCCATGTGCTAAATTCAAATTGCTATGTGCCAAATTCAAATTGCTATGTGTAAAATTCAAATTGCTTTGGCTAAATGAAACAGAACCCAAGGAAGGGCATGTTCCTTGGTCTTATAATTTTTGGAGAGAAAATGTGCCAACTCTTCTCCCACACAAATGTATGGTTATGTGTTAAATGCAAAGTACTATAAGCCAAATGCAAATTGCTATGTGCCCAATTCTAATTACTAATGCAAAATTCAAATTGCTTTGTACTAAATGCAAATTGAAATAAACCCTAAGAAAGGAAGCACTCCTTGGTCTTATGATTTTTGGAGAGAAAGTGTGCAAACTCTCCCTCACAAAAGTATGTGGTTATGTGCTAAATGAAAAGTACTATGTGTATAATGCAAAGTGCTACATGTGGAATGCAAAGTACTATGTACCATAAGTCTTAAATTGGTATGTGCAAATTCAATTTTCTAAAATCAGAACATGTAGTTATATGCTGAACTTATGAAATTCAAATAAAGCATACTCTTGAGTCAATACAACTACTTGCCCACTGTCGTCGGATATGACATATAGCAAGAGAAGATTGTATTTGACATACCAAACCATATTCAAATGCACACTGTGGAGACATTTGAAATTTAGGAATCAAGTAAAGAATCAAAAGAGGACATCAAAAGGAAGAAAGAACCAATAAACCAAGTCGAATGTAGAAAGCTTGAAGAGGAAACCCGTTGATCACTCAAGGAGGAAACGGAGTGCATGTCATGCATTTGGGGTTGGAAGGCAAAAGCAGTGGACTCAGACCAAAGAGAAGAGGTCATTCAGGAGGTCGAGAAGCATAAAGCCTCGTATAAACTATCAAGATACTTATTGGATATCGTTTTCTAGGGTTGGGTCTCTACAACCTTGCTCATTGCTTTGAATTGATTTATTCAAGGAATGGGTTATTAATGGAAGTCAATGGGGCTCTCGATACTAGTCTTCTATACAAGAACGGAATATATTTCCTACAAGTGGATATTCAAGAGAATTATCCTATAGAAGCACCCTAGGTTTGTGGAAGTAAATCTCACTACAAGTTTCATCACATCTGAGGTTCAGTACAGGTATAATGTATTAGTAAATTGACACGTTTCAAATGTATGGTGGGTCAATTTCCACTCAGAATCCACCTCTTCATCCCCAATAATTCCGATCATACACTTTGCATGTACTAATGATCTATCTAAAATGAATAAAATCCCAAATAACGATTACATATGTTTTAGTAAATAATTTATGTTGTAGTCTTTCTCCTCTTCACAAATAACGATTACCTATTTTGAATGCATGATTTATGTTGTAGTCTTTACCGTCATCAATAATTGAGCTGATTTACTAAAAAAGTGGTTCCTTTTCTCTGTAGGTATTCATTCAAACATAATCACTGTCAACAACACAAGCATACGAGTAAACCACTATAGGTAAATTTTAAAGATATGAACTCATTAAAGTAGAATTGAAAGCTGAGCAAAAATAGAGTTAAAAACATAATCACTGTCAAAATGAGCATATGATCAAACCACTATAGTAGATTTTAAAGATCTAAACTCAATTAAAGCAGAACTCAATGTTGAGCAAAAATAGAGCTAGAAGTAGAGTTGAAAGTAGAACTAAAACCAAGTTGGCAAGAGAGGGGCATGCTTTCTCATATTGTAAATAAACGGAGAGCAAGTGTATTGCCTCTCCTTGTACGTCATGTATGTATTTTCTTTTTATTTTATAACTTTCTCATATTACAATGTTTTTATTTTTTCCACTTTCTAAAATTTAATTATTTTATTATTTTCGGTTGCTTTGAAAGGGTAGGAGCTCCCTAATCGTCAATTGAATATGTAGAGTTCTATTTTTACAATGCATTCAAACTTAAACTTATTATTATACTTAACCAACCCTCTCTCTTTTAATGCATGTTCTTGATGGTGAGTGAGAGCTAGAGAATCCAAAGAAATGACCATGGTGAATGCACAATCGATATAAGATAGCACCATCATTCATGTGATCATAGCTCATCTCATAACATCTCAAAGGTCACCATGATGATTGCTCCCATGTTATCGAACAGAGAACTCACAAGATTATGTGAGCAATCCCTTATTTATGTATTTATTGGGCTTTAGTTTCCAAAAAATGCTAAATAATTAAAGCAATGCATCTAATATTTATAGGGAGGATCAAGCCCGATGGAAGTATCATCTCTAATTCTTTTCCTTACTTCCTTTAAAAAAAAAAGAATTGATATTATACTCCAAATTAGAGATTATGTACTCTATAACAAAATAAACCATAAGGCACTCAATTCAATCAATAAATGAATGCAAAAATATGCAATCGCTATCAAATAAAGGAGTTTTAATTACATGCTCCATAATAGAAAAGGGATATAAAAGGTTAGATTTAGAATAATTTCGTAGTAGCAACACACTGGAGCCAAAAGTAAACATAGTGCAAGTAAGTCTAGTCATGCACTGCTAGTTTTATTCCCCACAAAAGAGTAGAAAATGCAAGCAAGTCTTTATTCCCCATCTCCCTTCTCCTTAGGGGGATATAAATAAAAGTGCATGTTAAAAATAATATAAAATCAAAGTAGACGTTGGCTTATATTAAGAAAAAAAGAAAACAAGTATAGAAGGGTGAAGCCTAGCAAAACATGCTTTGTCATAGTAGGCAAAAAAGGAAACTGTGGCTCAAGCCTTAAGTTTCAAAGCTAGCTCAAGTAAGGCATATCTTGTGACCTTGTCACTTCTCTCACTAAATGATACACGTGAAGACCCTCCTTAGGTCTATTGATTATGTCACTACCCTCATTACTAGTCAAAATAGAAGTTGGCTTGTATTAAGAACAAAAGAAAAAAAGTATAGAAAGATGAAGCCTAGAAGAACATGCTTTGTCATAGTAGGCCAAAGAGGAACCAGTGGCTCAAGCCTTAAATTTCAAAGCTAGCTCAAGTAACGCATACCTTGCGACCTTGTCACTTCTCTCATTAAATGATACATGTGAAGGCCCTCCTTAGTTCTATTGATTATGTCATTACCCTCATTACCAATTGACTTTCTTGTTGAAAAAATAGTAGCTATATGGTCATTCTTCTCTTGATTAGACATAAATAATTCAAGACATAAATAGTCAAAACTTTTTCTCTTAGATCAGTGCTGATCTTTTAATTGGTTCAAATACTACACAGTGTGAGTACTCTGGATCCATGGACTTATTACATTTTCTTAAAAGGCTCTTGGCATGTTAAATTCAAGGTGAGATATTTGGAAATCTAATCCCAAATTTTTTGTTCAAAATCTTTAGCAAACCACATGGTACCAAGGGTGTTAGGTTGAACATTGAGAAAAATAGTTGGCATATGATTAAACGGAGGGCTTTTGATCAACTACAACAACTTGAATTGCATATTGGCATGACCAAAATAATCGAGATAGGATTCACTTCATGCCTAGTAGCACAAGACATTCCAAAGGGAGAAACATAGTTTATGATGAATAAGTACATCCTCCAATCTGCTATCAACGACCCTCCAAAGCATCTTCCAATCATGAGAGTTACAACATTGTGAAAGGCACATGATGTTTTGAGGCTTGTAGAGATAACTTTCAATCTACAAATTATCCTTATTGAGAGGAAAACACCAAAAAACACATTTCTGGGATAGATAAATATTTAGAGCCTGAAAGTCTGCAGTGAGCAAAGCTCTATTGATAAACACACTTTGTATCGGTTGTTAGGCTCACTAAACCTAAGGCACCTTATCTTTTCAAGTTAAAGTTTCCAACTACTAAGTTAAATATCACCATCAAAGTAACAATGCAAGCTGTAGATACCATCATTTAATCCCTTTCTCTTGAAAAACTATTATTAAGTGAGGCAAAAGAGAGAGTCAAAGGAAAAAACCAAAAGAGGGCTAAAAGATTGAGAGGATGGCTTATGAGAGGCCTTTGAGGCCATTGGGTAGGCCTATGTAGACACTTAAAGGGGTCAATTATTTGACACCTTGGCTTCTATTGCAAATACATATCCCCTTGATAAATCTTGGAAAAAGAAAACTAAGAGATCAATGAGTTTCAAAGCCTTGTAAACCTTCAAATCTTGGGTTGCATGCCAAATCCTTGCTTGCACGCTAGTCACAATCTACACATGGCAATGCGTGCGTTTAATCACACATACAAATGGTAAACAATTTGTGAAGTCCCTACATGATGGGATGTCCTTTCATCATCTTCATCTTTTGGGGCCCAGTTTTGAGTGGATTTGTGGTTGCCTATGATAAACTATCTATGCTCTCTATGCCACCATGTGTCTCATTTTGGTGTTGATTTGACATGGTATCATAGCATGATTGTAGGTTAATTTTAGGAATAGCTCGAAATTTGTCATGAAGAGGTGTGTTGGGTTGCACACCTGCTCCTTTCTTGTACACTAGCTGTCAAACAACTGTGTACCACTCTACACATGGTAGCAACTAGGTTTTATCTTGCATAGAAATGGTAAATTCATTGTGGTCCATGGAGCCATATATGATGGGACTTTTTGAGGCCCCATTTTGAGCGTCTTTGCATTTGATGAAATTGTCTAAGCCTCTCCATGCAACATGAGTGTGTGTGCTACTGGTCAAAATTTTGACATAAACAAACATCTAATCTCTAGAAAGCATTATGTTTGACAATAAAAAATGCAGTGTTAATATAATACTCTTGCATATGGTAAAGATGCTCAAATAGCTTCTACAAATGGCAGGATGTTAATTTTTAGATAATTTTCATCAAAATGTGCACATATGTGATTGCATCAATCATTGCATCGGAACGATTTTCGTGCACATAAATCCTGTAAATAAGGTTTGTGATTATGCGAATCTCTCTTTCAACTTATAATACTAATATTACAAAATAGCTCTTAAAACTTGAACATCCCTTAAACATTTACCTTGGGCTTACAATATCCAAAGTGCTGCTCTTATAACAAAATAAAGATTCACCTCTATTTCTAGCTTCTTGCACTACCATGCAATGTAGGCATGCACAAGAGAAAAACTCATCAATAGATGAGATTAAATTAAGAGCTTGAGCATCTTGCCTAGAACTAGACTGAAATAGACTATTATCAGTCTTGCTAAGAAATAGACGTTGTATACATGTTTCTTTGTATAACTTTCAAATGGTTCAAATGTGTACTTATGAATTTTATTAGTGTATGATAATTTTATTATGCAATCTACACTAGCCTTTCACATTTGACCTCATGGCCCAAGGAAGTCAAGTGGTCATTAATGTCATAACTTGGATAAGATACTTTGTATGCTTACACTTTTTTTCCTCGTCTCTCATATGTTTACATATTTTACATGTTGGGAAGAATGTCAAGGTAGAACTCCATGAGTTTTTGGAATAAGAGTGAAATTGTAGTGGGTGTAAAGATCATTAATGCATAAAACAAAGAATGAATCAGATCATGACGTAGTGAGGAACTCTTACACTAGAGTGGTAGAATGGAACAATGAAAAGGATTTAGAAGAATGGGTAGACATTCAAAATAAAAGATGAGATAGCTTGAAGACAGCACCAGAGAATATGAGTGACCACCAATATAAGAAATGAATGGCTCATGGATAAAGATGAAAAAGGAAAGGTTGAGTAAAAGAGGAAGAGTGCATGTATCCTCTAGTTAAATTGATGGACAATACTCTATAGAAAAGGGGATCACCCTTGAGGCCTTTAAAAAGTGATGCCTCTATCATGGAGATGATTTGTTCAATGCATGTACATAGACTCCATCATCATCTCCATTAACTCCAACATGTCGTATGAGAGACTATTCGAGGTCCTACAATATACTATGGTCCCTAGATTCCATTTCTATCTAGGTTTGCTATGCTAAGAAAGTTTTAGTCTAACTATTTCCATTGTAGAAATTTGTTACCTAGTGAGTTTGAAAGAAACTAGTTGTCTTTATTGAGAAAAGGGCCACTCAAGGCCATCCATAACTCTGCCATATTTTTAGTTTATTTCATTATCTTGTTAAAACACTATCTAGCTCATCAAGTTTCCATTATCTTAGCTTAGTCTATAACTTATATAGTCATGAGATCATGAAAGGTATGAAAAAGGTGTATTTGGAGATGATAATAGATGTTCAAGGCTGTTAAAGAGCCTATTATGAGCTAGGGTGGTAGCAACACACAAAAATCCATGGCAACACCACTCAATAGGTGGACCAAAAGTCTAGAAGCTTTGTGCACAAAAGAAAGGGTTGTAAATAATTGTGGAGTGACATCATATCATAAGAAGATCCTTTGATTTTAACAAAATTTCTTTGTATATATGGGATTTACTCCACATGGAAGCCGCTACAGCAATCTTTGTAAAATTCAAATGCCTATAGAGCTTATGATCCACATATCTGATAAAGGCCTTGTTTAAAGTACCATCAAGGCCAAGGTTCACACCATCAAGAAATAAGTTTCTAAGAGACATATAAGAAAGTTTTGAATTTCTTTAAGAAATTCAAAAGCATTACTCTTCAAGCTCCTTTTATCACCAGTGACCATTTAACTATTTTTTGAGCTAATTTCAATGTCAACCAAAGGTAACATGCTCTATTTTTGTGAAAGCATCATATTGAGTTTCTCATAATAGTAACTCATCATCAACAAATCAAATTATTAACATAATTTCTTTTTGAAATGGAATTTAAGATTATTGAAATGTAGACATAAATAGAAACAAGAAATGTTCATCCATATTGAAGCAATGGGCTTAATGGAATTTCATTATTCCGACTTTCTATTATGGAAATTTCATTCAAAGGAGCACATCAAGACCAAATGAAGGATTTAATCTATTGAGAGAGTTTCATTTAATCTATTGAGAGAGTTTCATCAACAAAAGAAAATTTTATTGGAAATTATATAAGTCTTACTTTGACAAAATTATACACCAAAATTCACAAAGATGAAGTGGAAATTTACACGAAACCTTAAGACAAGATGAGGAGAGGGTGGCGAGGGTGTGTGTATACCTTCACACTTTGAGAAGGAGTATAGTCTCTTGGATGTGCCAGATGATGATGAGGGTATGGTTGACATGATGGATTCTATTTTTAGGGGCACTACATCACATGTACACGTGATGTCCGAGTTTGAGGCCATGTACATGGCACCTTTGATAGAGGAGTTACAGATCTTATGGAGAGGAGTGCGGGTCTTTGATATTTCCAGAGCTCCTAGACATACCAATGACATTTTTGTGTGGAACGCATCGATCCTATATTTTGAAATAACACTTGTGCATAGCAGATGTATTTCCTTCAGACTTTGAGGAGTGGGAACCAGTCGAGTGCTTCTTAGGTAAGTTACTGCCATTCATGAGGATTTAGGAAGGCAAATGCATGCTAGAGAGAAGTCCTCTCCTTTGAAATAGAGAAATATTTATTGGTATAATGCCAAGTACATTACTCCAAGGACGGCATTAGTCTATGGCCATCTTCAATGCATTACAACACCACAACTTGAAGACATGGATTGCAGCATGGTGGAACACTGCAATCATACAAGGAAAAGATTGCAAAGGATGTGGGCATGGCCATGAAGTTTACATTTGGGTCTAAATGGGTAAGGTTGTCTTTGTTTATGCCTCTACACATTTTTGCTTCTTGTTTTTAGAATATCTAGATGCACAGAACAAAAATCATGTGGTCATGCAAGTGCCTACATGAGAATGCCCTTGAGGAATTGCTTGGGGTGAATTGGGGAAGCAGGTCAGGTGAACAAAAGGGTGATTTGTTTCAATGCCATGTATGTAAGGACAATATGGTTGTCAAGTACCACATCTCCCGCCAAATGTTATATTTCACTTTCCAATATAGGCGCTAGAAGAAAATAGGTGGCAATTGGCTCCCCCTTGACTCTAACAACGATGATAATACAGGGGTAAGTTTATGTATTGGTTCTCGCCCTAAGCGAATGTTGAACAACAACAACAATTTCCCACGCTTGAATAGCTTCTTTTTCAAAGCCAAATACACCCTTCTCTTTTGCCTTGCTTGAACCTCCATGGTAAGATAATAGCTTTTGATATATATCTCATCCAATTGATCTAGCACATCTAGACAAAACACCATAGACTTTTGCAGAAGAAGCCTATCCTCCACCGCAATGCACAAGCTTGGAACCACATGCTCGATCGGCGTGATTGCCTCAATCTTGAATGCTAGCTTGAAAGGAGTCAGCCTAGTTGCCACCTTGAATGACGTGCGGTAGGCCCACAGTGTAGCCAACAACTTTTTTTCCCAATCTGTGTGGTGCTCATTAACCAGCAATAGTGAGATGATCTACTTGAATGTATGATTTGTGAATTCAGCCAATCCATTGGCTAGTGGGGTAATAGGGAGATGACTTCTTGTGAATCACCATGTAAAAGGAATTCATCTGCTTAATGACCTTGTTTATGAAGTGAGTACCCCTGGCACATTGACCAGCTCGATCGGACAGCCAAACAGCATAAACACATCCTGATAGAGGCATTTTGTGACCGAATCTGTTGTGCTATTGTAAGATATCAATGCTCCACTCTCGTGTAACTATGTGGGAACCAGCTAACTCTACTTGTAAGCCCCCCATATGAGGAGAAGGCACTTGAGTAGCTCAGTTATCTGGTAGGTCCTGGTTTGGACACTAGATGGGGGCCATGTGTGGCTTGATGGCTGGATGGCTTTAGATAGAGTTGGCACACTGTCAACTAGGCGACATGCAAGTGTGGGAAGTCATCCCATGACTGACCGCACTGAGGGTGGACGGAGCATTTCCCGAGGCAACCCACTCTCGAGTTGTGGGGCCCGTTTGGAGCCCCAGATGAGATCCTAGATGGCTCTGGGCCGAACCGAGATCGTAGGTTAGTTGCTCTATTCTGTGCCATGGTTCTATCGTGTGGTTGGTGGCCTATTTCGGGACCAACCTCCAGTCGACCGTTTTGGGTTGACTGGGTCGCGGTCTCCCAATTGGGTCTAATCGACTATGACTGGTGGCTATATAAGAGCAAGCCCATGAAGCCCATATTTATCATTGGCTACAGCAACCCTGATTCCTTAGCATCCAGCCTCCTTCCTCTATTGTTTCCAACATGCCATCGAAGCTTCTCACATAGGAGTGCACAGCTGGGAGTTTTACAGTAATCAAATTTTTGATTCTCCATACTATCTGCTTTTCTCTCTTGCATACGAGATCCTGTTATCTGTTGAGCACAGACGTCGTATTGTTTTCTTACATGGTATCAGAGCTTGGGCTCTAGCAAGAAGATTTGGTAGTGTGTTTCTGTTTGCGAGCAAATTGTGAGAGATGGCCCAGCCCGCAAGACTGCGAATCCCACCATTCGACGAAAGCAAAAAGTTGGATGGCACTAACTATCCACTCTGGAAGTTCAAGATGAAGACCATCCTAAGCACATACGACCTTTGGGATACTGCTACTAGGGTGGACGTGAAGCCGGTTGCGAGACCGGATCCAGCCAATGCAGGACAACAGATAGTACCAATGGCAGATCAGATTCTGAAGAAATGCAGATGCACTGTGTTCTATTGTCTGCAGTGTAAGTGATTCTGTCATGGCGTTAATTCAACATGTTACCACAGCAGAGGAGCCATGGACGGCGGTCTTGAAAAATCAATACGAGACCATGAATCAGAGACGGATTCAGAATCTGGAGAGTCAACTCACGAACGAGAAACTGTCTGAGTTTGAAACGGCAAAGAAGTTCATCACCAGGGTGAAGAATCTGCGCAATCAGATGACTGCGATTGGCATCACCATCACTAGCAAGAATCTAGCACAAAGGTGCATACAGATTCTCCCACCAAAGTACGACGGTCTTGTTAGGGCGCTGAATACGCAGAATAGAAATCCACCCCTCAACTTTGAGGATGAAGACTAAAGATGAGGCTTTTAGTAAGTTCAAAGAATGGCATGTAGCAAAATGGAGTAGCAAAGTGCAAGATGCGCGTCATCTGCAAAATGGGTAGGAGTATGATGAAAGGGAAAGATTTGCCAAAGACTTTCTGGCTGAAGCATGTAACACGGTAGTTTACATTCTGAATCGTAGCTACACGAAGGCTGTGAATGGGATGACTCCACTGCAGGCCTTTTTTGGTAAGAAACCTTCAGCTGCACATTTCAAAGTTTTTGGATGTGACTGTTTTGTGCATGTCCTTGATGCTAACAGGACCAAATGGGAACCGAAGAGCCGGAAGTGTATTTTCTTGGGCTACAGTGAAGAGGCGAAGGGTTACCATCTCTATAATCCTGTTACCAAGAAGGTAATAGTAAGTCGCGATGTGGTCTTCTCAAAACAGCCGCATCAATTGGAGGAGGATGCTTCCTTCCCAGACAACTAGGACCAGGATATCCATCCAGTACAACCACCAACAATAGACCGAACTCCCCCAATGGTGCTTGGGAGGATTCAAGATAAAGAAGAGGAAGATGAGCCTATAGAACCACAATGGCAATGGCCATTCCCGAAGTGGGTAAAGCAGCATTTAGACAGCAAAGAACCTCCAGCCATTGAGGAGGAACTATCCGAACACTGCTGGTCCAAGAGATTAGAGGAGCAAAGAAGGGCGTAGGAACACTTGGTCAACTACGCTTTGATGATAGAGGTGATCCGTGCTGAAGAACCCAAGTGTCTTGAAGAGGCACAGGGTGATGATAGGTGGTTGAAGGCTATGCAGTCAAAGTACGGCTCCATAATGAAGAACAACACTTGGGACGTTGTGGATCGACCACCAAAATGCAAGGTAATCGACACCAAGTGGGTGTACAAGACCAAGTATAAGTCCGACGGCACGTTGGATAAGTACAAGGCTCAGCTCGTGGCAAAAGGTTTTGCACATGTACATGGTTTTGATTATCAGGATACTTTTGCTCCCATAGCTCGACTAACCACAATTCGCAGTGTTTTGGCTTTAGCAGCACAAGAAAGTTGGCCCGTGTTTCAAATGGATGTAAAATCTACCTTTCTGAATGGAGATCTCAACGAGGAGGTATACGTGGAACAACCACTAGGTTTTGTGATCCCCGGTTCAGAAGGTTAAGTCTGTAAACTAAAGAAGGCACTTTACGAGCTGAAACAGGCCCCATGAGCGTGGTACAAGCAGATTGATGCCTACTTTCTGCAAACCGGGTTCAGAAGGAGCCCATTTGATGCAAATTTGTATATCTGAGAAGGAGGCAGGTGTATGATCGTGGTCCTTTATGTGGACGACCTTGTCATAACAAGGAACCATGAAGAAAAGATCTCGCATACAAAGCAGTTGCATTTCTATTTGGGGATTGAAGTTTGGCAAGAGCCAAAATAGATCTTCATCTCACAGCTGAAGTATGCTGGAGAGATACTGAAGGCATTTAGCATGGCTGAGTGCAAGATAGTTGGCACCCCTATGGAGGTTGACATGAAGCTCTCAAATGAGGATTCATCACCACTGGTGGACGAAGTGAAGTACAGAAGGCTTGTGGGCAATTTAATTTACTTGTAAAACACACGGCCGAACATCAGCTTTGCAACTGGTGTACTAAGCAGGTTTTCCCTGGGAGAACCATTGGAGGGCAAGGATGCAGGTGCTGAAATACATCAAAGGCACACTTGATTATGGCATCACCTATACCAAGGGCAACATCTTGATCAGATTATGTGACTCGGATTGGGCAGGAGACGTGGACAGTAGGAGATCAGTCATAGGTTACTGTTTCTCACTTGGATCTGGAGCTGTGTCATGGGTCACCAAGAAGCAACCTACAGTTGCTCTTTCTTCTACCGAGGCAGCATGTTTTGCTTCTTGTGAGGCAGTGTGGTTGAGGAGGATTTTAGGGGACATGAGTACAGTGCAAAACAAGCCTACACAGTTATCATGTGACAATCAGAGTTGCATGGCAATTGCCAAGAACCCTGTGTACCACGCTCGCACAAAACACGTTGAGATTCAATATCACTTTGTATGCGATCTCATCATGGATGGAGAGGTCGACCTGGTGTACTGTACTCACTGTCTAGAAGAGGGGGATAATATTGCAATTGTCACTGCCTCTAGGGAGAACGAGGAATATGACCCATACTTTGTACTGCAATGCACAAAATCTAAGCACAAGATTGAGGAAGCATTTAAGTATCCTCGGGAACAACCTACTGTGAGAAAAGGGATGTACTAGTTGTAGATTTTTTATACAAAAAAAACATCCAAGAGAGGCCACAATTATGTTACAGAAGAGTCCTCAAACATTTGTGTACTCTTATCTAGTAAGAGCTATTAAGTTTTAGATGCAACCTATGCGATAATGAAAGAAGGAAAAGAGTGTCTTCAAATTGGATTTAGACACGCATGAACACATCTTGGATTGTCTTGGAGTGGTGGACGAGGACAACTAAGATAGTACTAAGAAAATATAGTCTCATTGCAAGGAAATAATATTCCACTTATTCTAGAAAATGGAAGTGTATTTGAGACTATGCATCTTTTAGTAAATTCCAAAATAACCACCATGCTTGTTTTTATGATTGTTTTTGTAAATTCCAAACTATAAATCCCATGCTTGATTTTAGTATATCCCAAACAACCACCATGCTTGTTTTAGTAAATCCACGCTAATCCACAAATCCTAAACTAATTAATTGTATGCTATTTATCTTGTAATAATAGAAGCAAACCACCAAGCTAGTGGTATTTAATATCCTACTGTGCAACCAACCACCGTGTTGGTAACCACTTATCTTGCACTACCGCCATGCTATCCTAAAATTGTTGCAAAGTGCTACACTAAAACACTCCCCTTTAGGCTGGTTCTCTTTATCTATTGTCAGATTTCAGCCACCAAGCTGGTAACCACAAATCCTAAATGAATGAAATGTATGCCATTCATCTTGTAATAATAGATGCAAACCACCACACTAGTGGCAGTTAATATCCTAGTGTGCAACCAACCTCCGAGAGCTACAACCAATTAGTGCTATACTAAAACAAATAGAATTATTGCAAAGTGCTTTTCTAAAATAGATACATTGCCCAAGTAAACTTTGAAGAACATTGATAATTAAATAGATTACATACAAATTGCATAGATTACATCTTAAAGACTCCTTTCCTTGAGGGGGCTAGTTCCACATTGCTTTGAGCAAGTCGCCTTCTCCCTAATTGCAGGCTTGGCCCTCCTTGCTCCTTTCTTGAAGGGGCTAGTTCCACATTGCTTTGAGTAAGTTGCCTTTTTGAGCTTCCTGATTGTAGGCTCAGCCCTCCTTGCTCCTTTCTTTAAGGGGGTTGGAACCTCCCTTCAAGCGCATAGCCCCTCCCTTCGTGTTGCCTCCTCTTTCCTTGCTTTGAGCTCCCTAGTTGCAAGCTTGGCCCTCTTGTTCCTTTCCTAAAGGGGGTTGGTTCCTTAGTTTAGGCTCCTTTTCTTTGTAGTCAGTGGCCTTCTTCAATTCAAGCTCCTTGCCTTTTGCATTTTTTGCCCAAATGGCAAATTGAGCTGCAACATCTACTTTCTTGCTATAGATACCTGAAGCAAGCAGGCACATTTGATCTCTCCATGACCTGGGTAGTGGCACATTTGTTAATAGCCACAACCACATAATTCATGGTAATGAGGGATTAGAGGTGATAAGGCTTTATGATTTACTTTAATGGCAGCCACAGCCATGGAGAAAAGTTACGGGCCATATGGGTTTGAGCCACAAATGGGTCAAAATCGACCTCGCCATCTCGGTTTTGAGCCTCAAATGGCTTAGGACAAAGGCAGACACCGAAACTTTCCAGATTAGCAAGGGTAACACAAGAGCTATTTGGGATCTTGGTAGGAGCATCTCCTAAGTCCAGGATTGTCCCAAATTCTATTATATGGTTAAATTAATAACACAAGTGCTAGTTTTTACACACAGAGAAGTGTAACAATAGAGATGCAATCGAAAGAGGGAAGGAAAGGATAGAGAAGATGCCTTGGCACCATACAGGCCCAAGATCCTTGTAAATTTAAAGAGAGGGAGAGTGCCAAAATGAAAAGGGTTACCCCTTCCTTCAAAAGGAAAAGGGTTAGCCCTCCCTTCACAAGGTGACTTGTATAAAAGGCCAAATGGTTGACTTTGGTCTCCTTTGTTGTATGCACAAGTTTGGAATACAAGCTCCCTCTTCTCTTTCAAGAGTGTCTTTGGGTGTTGTTTTGTTTCCCTTGTAGTGCCTTTGTGTTTGCCACTCCATCCCCCTTCACTCTCTCCTTCCCTCCTCCTTCTCCCTCCCTTCTCCTCTCTCTCCTCCCTTCTCCCCCTTCCCTCTTTCTCTCATGGAAACACATTGTAGCAATCCGAGAGCAGCTTGAGTGACACATGTGGATGGCTTGTGCTTTGTATTTCTCTCACAAGGAGTAGCTTGGAGTGGAGGCTCTGATGGCATTCCTTTAAGATCCCCATGACACAAGAATACACTGTTGTGAGTCACTGTCCTTCAAGATCCCCATGACACATGAGTTCAAGTTATGCTTTTGCATTGCACTTGGCTTCTCTCATCATTTACCCATTTCTCATTGCTTCAAGTTGTGGGATTCATCTATGAGATAGAGCATACAGACTAGTTGTCACCCATCGTGATAGTCCTAAAGAAGAATGAAAAGATTTGAGTATGTGTTGATCTAGAAAAGTCAATGCTGCCACTAGGTGCGATTACTATCCCCTGCCATTCACGAAACATGTTCTAGAAAGAGTAGCCAGAAAGGTAGCATATAGCTTCCTAGATGGATTCTTATGATACAATTAGGTGTCCATCGCCCCGCAAGATCAACATAAAATCCCCTTTGCAAGCGAGTAGGCTGTGTATGTAGCCAAAGTAATGATATTTGGGCTCACCAATGTGCCCACACCTTCCAACGACCGATGATCACTGTCTTCAAGGAGTACCTCAGGGACTTCATGGAAGTCTTCTTGGATGACCTGTGTGTGAACTCAACATGGGATGATCACCTGAGATACCTGAAACTGGTCTTGGAAAGGTGCAAGTTGTATCGTATATTCCCCTCAAGTGTTAATTTTGGGTCAAACATGGCATGATTCTCGGCCACATAGTGTCCAAGAATGGTATCTCCACGGATTACAACAAGATCAAGCTCATTCTAGAATTACCTCCCCCCACAAATTCCAAGGGTGTGCATCGATTTATAGGCCATATGGGCTACTATCAAAGGTTCATTCTATTTTATGCAAACATAGCCCAGCCATCATACAAGTTGTTAGTAGTCTTTGAGTGGATGTCAAAAATCCTTTGAAACCCTCAAGCTAGCTCTGGCCACAACATTAGTATTATGGGCCCTGGAATGGAATCTAATATTCCACATTCATAGATGCCTCCAATTTTACTATCGGGTGTGTGTTATCCCAACCAGGGAGTATAACTTGGACTATCTTGTGACTTAGCTAGTCGATAATTAAAGGATACCTAGGTCAATTATATGATAATAGAGAGGGAAGGCCTAACCATGGTCTATGCAATTAAAAAGTTCAGGTATTACTTGTGTTAGCCAACAAATTCATCTTTTTTATGGATCATCAAGCATTATTGTATTTGGTTAACAAGCCCTGAATGACAGGATGCATCACATGGATACTAGTCCTTCTGGAGTTTGACTCCATAGTTGCAGTGCATAAGGGAAAGACCCACGTCCTAGCCGACCACCTCTCTAGGATCCCTAGTGGAGAAGCTTCGATGGAAGTCAAGGATGATCTCTCGAATGCTCCCCTATTCCTCATTGACATCATTCCTAAAATGGGCAACCAAAATCAGCCACTACTCAGCTAATGGGTTGCCTTTGGACAAAGTCCTCAAGAGGGACAAAGCCCGCAAACTCATAAAGGATGCAATTGACAAAGTCCTCAAGAGGGACAGAGCTTGCAAACTCATCAAGGACGCAGCACCATATCTGCTAATTATAGGCCAGCTATACTGCTTGGGCAAGGATGGCATCATGCATAGATGCATGTGTAAGCATGAATACATTAACGCGCTCGAAGCAGCACACTTCGGGATAGCAGGCGGTCACTTTGCCACACCGACATTATAGCACGTAAGTGCTGCAGGCTGGTATTTGGTGGCCAACTCTCTTCAAGGATGCAGTTGAGTTTATCAAGCGATGCGACCCCCTCCAATGCATGCAAATCCCACATAAAGTAGTCATGATGCCCCTAACAGGAGTATTAACCGACCAACTCTTTGAGAAATGGGTCATAGATTTTGTTGTACCAATAAGCCCAGCAGTTAAAGGAACAAGGGCCAGATACATTTACTTTGCCACAAGTTATTTCACCAAATGGGTGGAAGGGAGAGCCACAAGAAAAGCTGATGCACAATCCACTGCTAGGTTTTTATACAAGCAATTCATCGCACAGTAATTAGTAAGTGACCAAAAAACTCATTTCCTCAATGAAACTATAGAAATCCTGCCCAGCAAATTCATGTGATTATACATAGAAAGTTGATGCCATACTACCCCAGGGCAAACAGCTTGGATGAGAGCTCAAATAAAATGTTCTACAAGATTATAACTTGCAATGTTGAAGCCAGTTGTACCGACTGGGAGCACAAGCTCATCGTCATAGCCTTGTGGGCCTACCAAACATCTTATAAAGTGGCCACCACGAACTACACACTTTTCAAGCTAGCCTTTGGGGTGGAAGTAGTTATGCCAATGGAATATGTAGTGCTCAGCCTTCACATTATCGTAAAGGAAAGGCTCACCAAAAATGCCTTGGCAGAGCACTTAATCGATCGAACGGCTAGACAAGACAAGATTACATGCAGCCTACTACCTCTAGGTGGAGAAGGCATGAGGCAAGAAATGGCTCAACTGTAACCTCAAAAACAAGGACCGAGAGGAAGGAGATATCACCCTCCTCTATAGCATGTGCAACACCAAATGTAAGCTTAAATACAGGGGCATGGGCCCCTATTGCGTGGTGGAGATTACTCCACAAAGGGCATGCAAAATAGCTACCTTGGATGGAGTAGAAATGGATGGCTACATCAATGGGAGTAAATTGAAAAGATACTATGGCCCCCTTACCCTGCAGGCCCTCCAAGCCATCCATAGGAAAAAGGAGTTTAAGGCCGAGGTGGTCCGGATGATCAGGCCATTGAAGAAGCCAAGGCATGTAATGCCAAAATCAAACAACATAAGAAAATGGCCTTGATTAAGGCAACACTTGAACATCCATGACTAATTGATGAACTAACGATAGAACCAGCTATGTTGAATGTCCAATTGCAGGGTCATAGCT
This sequence comes from Dipteris shenzhenensis, assembly GCF_047967505.1. Taxonomy (NCBI): domain Eukaryota; kingdom Viridiplantae; phylum Streptophyta; class Polypodiopsida; order Gleicheniales; family Dipteridaceae; genus Dipteris; species Dipteris shenzhenensis. The sequence continues at coordinate 42,263,037 of NC_141605.1, read as the reverse complement.
TACACATTCAAGCACTAATCCGGGAGCGAATCCATAACTTCTCTCCTACAAAGTATGGGAAAAGCTACAGGTACCCTTGAACCTTACTATGGCTTCAGTCTATGCCATCAACAGTCAACTCTTAAGCACATTAGGGTATGTGGATTTGAAAGTAATGGTTGTTTGCCAGGAATAAGAGATTCATTTTTATGTTCTCCCCATAGAGGCGACTGACAAACATATAATATTGGGAAGGACCTAGTGCTATGCCATGAGCTACCAAATTGACTGGAGGGCTAGAACAACATCTCTCACAAATGGGGGGAGGACTGCAGTAATTTTGCTTTGTGAACTTCATCCCACTCCCCCCATAGTACCACCACCCGCTAGAGGCAAGGAAGTTTTAAATTAAGGCAATTCCAAGGCCCCAACAACCTCCAGCACTCCTAGTCCCAACCCTAAGGAAGGAAGTCCAAACCCAAACAACACAAAGTCCTAATCATAGTGATAGCAGAGTCATGCCACAAAGCTACTCCGCCACACCTACCACCCGCCCAGAAATGCCATGAAAAAAAGATGCAAGAAGCTATTCTCTATGCTCAATGCCACTTCAATAGTAGTCGATGGCCCATCTTGACTTCCAAGCCCAAATTCACCACTCCAAGCACTCCCCCTTCACTCTCTCCTTCCCTCCTCCTTCTCCCTCTCTTCTCCCCTCCTTCTCCCTTCTCCCCCTTCGCTCTTTCTCTCATGGAAACACATTGCAACAATCCGAGAGCCGCTTGAGTGACACATGCGGGTGGCTCATGCTTTGCATTGCTCTCACAAGGAGTAGTTTGGAGTGGAGGCTTTGATGATATTCCTTCAAGATCCCCATGACACATTAGTCACTGTTGAGATTACACATTATTACATACTCTACGTACTGAGCTTGCATGCACAGACACCCCAAAGCAAAAAACATGCACACCACATAGGCCATTGGATCATGCAATCATCTATAATGGGGGTATGGCAGACCATGCATTTGGACCTTGTTGCAAACATGATAGGGATCTGATTTAGCTATTGTAGCCGTCAATACCATAGTCTGACTTTGTACATGAAGAAATTGCTTCTTGATTCCTTCCTCCCTCATCCTAAGAGTGCAGATGTTCTCCTTCAGCTCCTCAACTGTTTTCTCACTCCATGCAACAGCTTCATCTGATTCCCTTAGCGCTCTTGAAGTTGCTTAAATTGATCAATATAATCAAGATGGGCCATTTTTAACACTTGCAATATAGTTTCGGAATCTCATATGACGATGGACTACTTTTCAAAACTTTCAAAAGACACTGCAAGCTCATGCACAAGCTTATCATAATCTTGTTGCAAGGTCTTGTGCTTAACTTTCCAAAATTGCAAAAGTGGTTCTACATAACAAGTTCCACTATGGCTGCTACAACTTGGTCTGACATGGCTACTCTCTACATCCTTCCTGGCCTAGAGAGCTGCCTCATTGTCTTCTCCACCATGGATGCTCTGTGCCCCATCCTTCCTAGCCTTGAAGCTCCCTCACAACTCTTGTATCACCACTCTGGTTTCTGCATTCTTTCTTTTTAGTTCCTCCATCATTTGGTCTTTTGCAATGTTCAATGTGTTCTATATGTTGTACAGTCCTTTGTAAAGAGCCTCCTTTTTGGCTCTCTGATCTTCAAGGTGCTTTTGCATCATTGCTAGCTCCTTCTCCATGATGTCCCAATCCATTTTGAGATTTTTAAGCCTATCTTGGAGCTCCTTGATGCGCTTCTCTCCTTCTTCTCTTCTATGCCTTTCCATGTTGACTAATTTTGTAGTGGCCTTAACTTTCTCTTGTGCCTGGAAGGCCCTTGCTTCTATCTCCTATACTTTGGATTTTTCACCCTCCTTGAGAATTTTCTCATGTAGTGCTGCCTTTACTGCATTAGTCACCTTTTGAGACATCTTCTTATTGTATTGCTCACAAATCCCTTTGAGGGTAGATGTCATCAGGTACATTGCAACTCAAGTAGAGTGAGCTGACCCTTTAGATTTGCAATGCATGCGATTCTTTGAATTGGTTATCACACTCTTGGAGATCACCCTTGAGAAAGATACATCACATCCATTTCATTGCTTTACTACTGCTTGAACTTGCCAAAATTTCATGGTTCCTCTCATATCAGGAAAGAAGTGCATTGTCTTCTATATCACATCTTGGAGGTTTGTTGGCAAGCTATAAAGCTTGACTTCAGCATCTTTACTAATCTAAGCATTGGGGTATGCATCTAGAATATCATGTCTCTTCCACTACTTCTCCAAGAAGTGTACTTGCAAATTGCCTCCAGGAATGCCTAGCACATTTTCAATCATGCTTTTAGTGATGGTAATCTTCTGACCTTGATAGACTATTTGTCCCTCCTTCATGTTCACCTCATATACCAACCTGGTGATGTTGTTGAGACTATCTAGATTGGGCTTTTGAAGAGCGAGTCAAGAGCTCCCATATGTCACGATTTCAAGATCAAAGGAGGAGAGGCTCTCACAGTGTGCTACAAAGGGGGAGAAAAGATTGGGTGAATAGCTCCCAAACTATGTAGAGGGGGAGGAAAGATTATGTGAGGAGATTTCAAACTATGCAAACATGTTTTAGAGCTCAGGGGGATCCATTGTAAGAGGGGATAGAAGTTGTAGGAAGAGTGCAAGGAGAAAAAAATAGTTGAGAGGGATAGGAGAGAGTGTAAGGGAGAAAGAAACGATCGAGAGGGATGGGAGAGAGTGCAAGGGAGAAAGAAATGGTCGAGAGGGATAGAAGATGAAATAGTGGAGGGAATGGAATAGTGGAGGCTTAAGTTTTTAGCTCAATTGCAAGGGAGAAAGAAACAGTTGAGATGGATATCAGACAAAACAGTGAAGGAATGGAACTGTCAAGGTGATAGCTAATGCATTGGTTGGGATGAATTTTGATTACTTCAAGGTGGTAGTACTACCTTGCATGGTAATGAGTGATTAGGCTTCATGATTTATGTATGTGGTAATTATTTCCACCTGCGGCCGCTATCGGTGGTGGCAGCTAAGATTCCACCAAGGTGGCATCTAAGATTACCATCACATCTATGGTGGCAACTAAGATTCCACCTAGCTGGCAGTTAATTACTAGTGACTACAATGGCCCACAATTATCACTTGCCAATTACCACCATCGGGCCAGTTACCACCACTAGGCTTGCATGATTCGTAGAGTGCTGTTAATTAACACTGACTTGGCTTGTACTGCTCAATAGAGTGCATGGTAATGAGTGATTAGAGGTGATTAGGCTTCATGATTTATGTTTGTGGTAATTAACTGCCACCTTCCATCGGTGGCGGCTCTCTTATCTAAGATTACCAACAACATCTGTGGTGGCGGCTAATATTCGACCGGGATGGTAGTTAATTACCAGCCACCATAGTGGCTTGCAATTACTCACCTTCTAGTTACCACCAGTGGGCTTACATGATCAGTACAGTGTAGTTAATTACCAATCACCATGCTTGTAAGGTAAGTAGGGTGCAATTAATTACCATAGTTAATTACCAATAATTAATTACCAAGATGATGGTATATGCTTCATGATTACCTACCATGTTGTAATTAATTGCCATTGCCATCAGTGGTGGCGCCTAAGATTCCATCGGGATGGCAATAGATTACCAGCCATCGCGGTGGCTTGCAATTAAAATGGCTCATGATTAAATTTGGATGGCACCATCCTCGAATTTTGATTAATTAATGTTGTGATTTAAAATGTCTCGTGTTTATCTGGATGGCACACTGAGCCTCCAAGTGAAAGGGAGAAGAAGAAGATGATGTCCAGTGGCTCAAACTTTGACTTATATAAGGTTCGTGGCATTTGGCATTTAGCTACTTTGCTTTAAAATGGCTCATGATTATTTGGATGGTACCCTCCTCAGATTTTGATTAATTAAGGCAGTGATTTAAGATGGATCATGATTATTTGGATAGCACACTGGGCCTCAAGTCACCATGGTGGCTCAAACTTTGTAATATATAAGATCTGTGGCATCTGGCATTTGGCATTTGGCATTTGACTATGACTCTCTCATTTGCCCTTGCACTGCTACTTTGCTCCATGCACCCTCGTCCATCTCTCTTCGACCCTTGCTCTACTTTTCTCCATGCTTCCTCCTCCAACTCTCATCACTCATCTGCTCCCCTGCTCATCCGGTCCACTACTCACCCACTCTTTTGTTCATGCCTATTACTACTATCGCCGTCATTGATGCAATGTGGTCCCAATTTCTTTTGGCTTCTCGTATAAGGTCGTTGTGTTGCACTCGTTAGGATTTGAAATGCTCACTCTCGTGGAATCTCTTCATTCCCCCAATCAATTCCCCCCACATCTGCATGTCACCACCTTGAATGGCATGCATACCTCTGGCCTCTATATGGATGTGCTCTATGGATTCCCTAGAGATGTTGACGAAGGTCTATGGATTTTCATAGTAGAGTACTCTTGTCTTCTTTGGGGGGGGGCATATTCTGAATCCTATATTTGTGCAATGTCCATGGTATTTGGCCTCTCCAACATCTCCTCCATGGGCTCTCCAAAAAATTTAAATGTAGCAAGCTAGCCTGGTGGCAATACTGAGTTGTACCAATATCCTCTTGCCACCATCAACAATCAGTAATATGAGTTTGTATAAATATCCTCTTGCTCAATGAGGCTCATAACCACTCAACAATGGATGGAAGTATTCTCTTGGCCTTTAAGGCTCTCAGTAATGTTTTGGCTTGCTGGATGTAACCTTTTGGCCTCTAAGGTTCTCAGCAATTACTGAGTTTTTATAAATGTAATCTCTTTTGTTCAATTTTTGATCGCTCTTGTGAAATGTCTTCGTTTCCTTGATCGATTCCCCCCACATCTGCATGTTACAACCTTGAGTGGCATGCACACCTTTGGCCTCTATATGGTTGTGCTCTATGGATTCCATGGGGATGTTGACAAAGGGCTAAGGATTCTCACAGCCTCTCCATTGTCTAAGGCTCGAACCAGCATGGTGGTTGTCATAGATCTCCTTCTATTTGCCAGCATGGTGGTCATCATAGATCTCCTTTCTATAATAAGTAAAAATAGGTAACTCCATAATTCCAAGAGCCAACGCGATGGTTACTCCAAGAAAACCTTGAATTTTCATGATCTGCATGGGCGTGCTACTACCCATTGACAGGGTGGCAAAGCTACAGAAAAAGCCTGGGTTATGACACGAGGTCAAGCCAGAGACTGTCTGTGCTATGCAAAGCAAGGCAAAACTACTGTGTGTTGAGCTCTATGGTGTTCAGAATGGTAGATTGTGTCTCATTATTATCCCAAGAACCAGTGCGGTCGTCACTCCAAGCCGATCTTGAATTTTTATTATATGCATGGGCGCGCTACCCGTTCACAGGTGGCAAAGTTGTGGCAAAAGGCTACGTGACAATAGCTGGTCAGGCGAGAGATGTAGTGCAGAGATGCATGATGTAGTCAAGCCAGAGACTGTGTCATATGAAGGAGGGCAAATATGCAGTGTGTCAAGATCTACAGTGTTCAAAATGATAGATTGCATCTCTTATTATGCCAATGTGGTATCATGATGTCAAGAAAATTTTTAGCGAGTGTACGGGTCCGCTGTCTCAAATTCAAAATCTTACCCAGGAGCATGTTGCGTCACGGCCCCAGAATGGCCCCGAAAATAGTTTCATGATTGGCTACACCCAAGCAAATGTTGACCCATAAACAACAAATAAAATATTACTTAAAAACAAAAATGGCACGTAAATCATTACTTGCATATGCAAAGGAGCATGATACAATGAATATTTCATTAAAATCCAATAAATATACATCGAAACACACTTTCAAAAATACAAGATTGTATATACATCCATTCAATGACAAGTACAACAATGTCTCAACAATGTTTATCTTTCACCCATTCATTCACATTCTCTGAAAAGAATATAAAATATTCACTGAAAAGAAAGTGCAAGAATAAGTGATTGTAAATTCAAATCATTCATTCACATTCTTGTAAAAGAATATAAAGTATTCTTCTAAAAGAAAGTGTAGAAACAAGTGAATGTAAATTATAAATTATTCATTCACATTCTCTATCAAGAATATTCAATATTCATTCAAAAGAAAGTGTAAGAATAAGTGTGTGTAAATGCAAATCATTCACCTAGGCTACCAACTCCCTTTAGTAAGAAAACCCATCAAAACCTTGAGTATGAGATGAATTTAACAATATGCCATAAGTGGAAATTATTCAAATTAACATGGTTGTGTTCTACACTAAAAGAGCTTCAAATATGTCTTAACACCTTGAAATTTTGGTAACACATGAAAAAGTTGCATTATTTTGAAATGAGATGGGTTTTTTATAATTTAGTGTATTTTTTGTTTTACTGCCCTTATTAAAAAGACCCCCTCCCTTGGGCCTCACATATTATGAAAAATATGTACATATCTTAAAATCTTGCATATTTTTCAAGGTATATACCTTATATTTTGAGGGTGGGGGGACATAAAATTTTCATATTTTTCCCTTGAATATTTGAAAATTTTTAATGAAATCCATACATATTATATATGGACCTTGTCCCCCCCATACCTTAGATTTTCGACGAGGGTACTAACATATTATATATTGATTTGGCACCCCAGGATCATTCATTCACATGTTCTTTCAAAAGAAAGTGTAAGAATGAGTGAATTCTATTGAAATATTATAAAATATTTATTCAAAAGAAAGTGTAAGAATGAGTGAATGTAAATGCAAATCATTCATTTAGATTCTTTGAAAGATTATAAAGTATTCTTTTCAAGAAAGTGTAAAAATGAGTGAATGTAAATTACAAATCATTCATTCACATTCTATTAAAAGAATATTTAATATTCGTTCAAAAGAAAGTGTAAAAATGACTAAATGTAAATGCAAACCATTCATTCACATTCTATTGAAAGAATATTCAATATTCATTCAAAATAAAGTGTAAGAATCAAATCATTTATTCACATTCTCTGAAAGAATATGTATGTTCTTTCAAAAGAAAGTGTAAGAATGAATGAATATAAGTGCAAATCATTCATTCACATTATTTTGAATGAATATAAATTATTCTTTAAAAATAAAGTGTAAGCATAGGTGAATGTAAATCATTTACATTAAATTAAAAGAAAACTAAATATTCTTTCAAAGAAAGTGTAAGAATGTTAAAATTGTTAATTAATTCAAACAAGGAATGAACAAGTTTAATTAATGTAAGATTTATAAGTTCCATTTTCAAAGGAAACTCTAGACACTCTTGCCAAGTAAAAAAACCAAAACAACAAAGAGATAAACCCACAATTACAATTCAAACAAGAAAACCCACAATCACAATTAACACAAGAGAGTTGAGGCTCCTAACAAGCAAACAAACCCATAAACACAACTCATAAAAGAGATCTTAGGCACTCAACAAAGAGATGCTTTTACTCCCACATACAAAAACAAATCCATTTTGATTCTAACCTTCCAGATTGCTTTTGTAACCTCATAGGGTCTTCCTTCTTTACTTTTCCTTCTTTGATCTCTTCTGCTCAGTTAGAGAACCAAGCATGGGATACACAAAATTGGTGTATTGCGAGCTCAAATAGAAGAATAAAAAACATATTCATACTAATATAGATTATTCATACATATAAAAGTATTCATATGAAGAATTATTCATACAAATAAAATTGTTTGTATGAACAAGTTTGGATGATGCGTTGATTTATGAAAAAAAGTGGTGTGTTAGCATTTTTTTGCCCGATTTATTCTGCCTATGGAATCACTCATTCGATTTTCTTGTATATTTTGAATCACAAATTTGAATCTTTCTACTTAGCATATATGTAAAGATAATATTCGAGCAATGAAGTCCATACATGGAAGTTATAGAAAGAATCACAAATACATGGAGTGATATCATGTGAAACAAAATACTACTCCTCAAGCACATCACATCAAGGATGTTTTACCAAATCTATACTTATATATTAATACAAATCCTAGCAAAAGTTTATTGATCTTATTTTTTTCAATTCATAATTTTGATAGAACATACTACAATTTTATAAAAAATTATAAATTTTTCTCATAAAAATTTCAAATCTTGGTAAATGTTTCAAACCTTTATTTTTATCAATGCATTCAAACTTTTGACACCAATATAAAAGCTTCATTTCTTAATGAAATTAAAAGGAAACTACCATCCATGCATCACATACATAGCCTTTCCTTTTTTCAAGAAGGCTCTGCAACTTCTGAAGGCTCTCCAACATCCTACAATTTTGGCATTGGAGAAGCAATTGACTGTTTGAATGTCAAAAGCTATATTTTGCCTTAATCATATAGCATTTTGGGATCCTTAATCTTGCACATCAAGCCATATGCTGTGTATGCCAAGATATATTTTCTTCTAAAAGAGTATAGTCCAGGACCTTGGCCAAAAGTTTTAAGAGCAAACTGCTTCTCTAAATGAATTATCTTATCTTCATTCCACCATATGGGATATCCCAAGCTATTGATTATTTGAATGTCAAAAGCTATATTTTGCCATAATCATATAGCATTTTGGGATTTTTAATCTTGCACATCAAGCCGTATGCTATGTATGCTACGTAATATTTTCTTCTAAAAGAGTATAGTCCAGGACCTTGGCCATTCCACCATATGGGATATCCCCCAAGATACCTAGATAGTGTTTTTATTACAAACAAGGGGAATTCTACATTGTCCTTTGAGTACTTCTTGTGGAATATTGCAACTTGTGGAAATTTAAATGTTTTAACGTATACTCTAGGGATGTGTCTTTTCCTAGCCTTGCTTTACGTATGCTTGAAGCATGCCGCAGAAAGTCATCTTCAAACAAGACAAGATGCAAGACAATGTATCCACTACAAACACTGGTGAGCTGCAAGGCAATCTTTAGAAAATATGGAATGCTAATGTACATCATTATGAACAAACAAACCTTTTGAGATCTCATTGGGAAGATTACTCAACTTGGTTCTTGGATTCCACCAGCAATTGTTGCACTCCCTTCACTCGGAGTCAGCAGAGCCAGAAGAGGTGGATCTATGCCATGCTGATTTCTATCCAATACTGGAGGTCCCTCTGATGGACATGAGAATTTCGGTGATATCTGCAAAAGCACAAGGGCGGACTTTTGCTCAGGTGCTGGTAGATGGAGGTTCGGGGGTCAACATCATCACATTGAAGACCTGCCAAGAAATGGGATGGATATCCTAGAAAGCGATGCCATTATTAGTCTGCATGGCTTATCAACACCAAGTTTGACCACTCAAAATCTTAAGGGCTGTTGTTTTGGAGGTGGCGGGCATCTCGTTCGTGGTCTCATTCGTGGTGCTCAACATGGAATTCACGACACCAGAGTATAGCGTCCTTTTGGGCAGGCCCTAGTTGCAGCAAGCAAAGGTCAAGCAAAATTGGGAGCAAAACGTCATCTCTGTGCGGAGAGGCAAGAAGTGCGGGTCACAATGGGAGTGGCGGCACCTTTGGTGGATGCAGTACGACCCATGCTGGCCAAGACAGTGAACATGGTAGACGGACTAGAGGATGATGAGGAGGAAGCGTTTCTCAAAGCAAATCTAGAATTAGTTCCAATTTTCACCATCAATGTGGAGGGCATTACGGAAAGTTACCTGCATCAAAATCTTCTGGCGGGTTCAGCTAGCACAATTCCAGAGGAGGTGACTGAGCCTCATTACAAGCAGCAGCGGATATGGATCTGTGGGATCTCTTGCAGTAGGGGAGACAGAGAGAGAGAGAGAGAGAGAGAGAGAGAGAGAGAGAGAGAGAGAGAGAGAGAGAGAGAGAGAGAGAGAGAGAGAGAGAGAGAACTCCCATGCTGGTGATAAGGGGATGTCCAAATCCTCAAAATATTTTGGCAACTGGGGTAGAGTCATTTCTTTTTCTTTTTTCTCCTTACTGATGATTACAGCCAATGTGTTAAATCTTACATTTTTGGCGAGATGAACCATCCATTTGTGAAGAAGATGACCAAATGCTAAATCCAGTCTTGCTTTTGCTACCTACTCAGCAAAACAAATGTGTAGAGTGGGAGGGATCAATTCTTGCCACACTTGACTCCCAAGATTATTGATAGGAATGTTACGACTTCTTTGAGTCGAGGGTTAATGATGGCATGAAGTAATATCCCGTCCCTATGGAGGTTGGTGCCCTTGGCAACGAGAGAATGCATTTCAAGAAATTTAGCATCAGCAGGCCTTGTGGGATATTTTGCACCTTGAGTTGGGAGTGAGAAGGCCTTATGAATCACTGTACTATCGAGTATGATATTGAGTTGGCTTTGATTTACAATGATGGTGGTGCCATACTCGCCAACCTATTCATCGTTGGAGTGGTAGGAGTGGAGAAATTCCCTGATGTACATGACCAGTGTAGGACTATTCTCCAAAGATTTTAGGCACTCAAACAAACAAGCAAGACCCCTTTGCTCTAAGAAAGCTTGTGTTGTGTTGGAAAGTGCATAAGTCGATGTAGGTGGCCACACAAGCTCCAAGGATTGTGCCCTGTCAATGGTTGTGTAGGCTAGTGGGATTGGGGTGAAATTTATACATCTTGTGTCTCCATGTCATGCACGAAATCCTCATCAGAGCTATCGCTCTGAACCACCGTAATGCCTGTGGTTGCCTTGGTTGAGAGGAGGTAGATGGCTATGAACTCGGGCTCTTTCTTCGCATCCTCTTTAGTGTCGGCATCGTTTTTGAACCTGCATCTATTTTGATATGGTGTACCATTGATAATTAGATTAGTTGGTATGCACGTATGATAGTTGTGTGTGCATAGTGTGAGAGAGATTATTTTAGCACATGCTTTGAGAGTGTGGAATGAAAGTGTGTGGCACCATTATTCATGCAATTGACTATGTGGCTAAGCAAAAGCGTGTGAGTGCACATGACCTAATAACTAAGTAGGGACTCACTATATGTGTTTTTTGCTGGGATTTCATAGGGCAGCTAGGAATCAGGCATCACTTCTGAGCCCTACGTTGAAATTGGTTGATGCTACCTATATGTGTGAAGATATACATATGCGATTAAGTGCTCACCCTTCACATAGTGCCATGTGGCATGTTGTCAAAGCTACCACATCAGCAGCCCATCCAAAGGTGCCATGTCAGTAGCATCCTGCACATTGCCACATCAGTACCTTATCTCCCACATACCACATTAGCACAGGGAGACCCTATCTTGCCACATCATCAGATAGCTCATCAGATACCACATCATCAGCCAACTCATCCTACCATGTCACTAAGCTGACATCATCATTACCATGTCATCATCCACATCAACAAGTCTACGTCATCTTGCACCAGTGCAGGCACAATCCCCTATCAGGCACACTGTGCACACACTGTATGTGACCACCTATGCCACCTCATCACACAGTGCCCCAGAGGCACACCCCTACATGTGACCCTTAACTGCCACATCATCATTGAGCACATTTGCACTCCTTTTGTCCCTCCACCTTGATCAAGTTGTATCTCTTGATCCAAGAAGAATTTGAGGGCGCTCCAAAAAGAAAAATCGCTCAATTTTTTGTACTCTACATGATTGTCACATCACACACATATTTTGGCGCATGTATCACTCACTTTTGAGCCTCGCCGCCACTCACAAATCCACTTCCTACACACACATCAGCCTCTACATCGATGCATATGACCTAGCACATAAAAAGAACCAAAGAAAAAGAAATTATTTGCTGTTCTTTTCTTCGATCGATGGTTGGTCTAGATCTAGATCAGAGTAGACTAGATCACCATAGAGCAGATGATTTGAATTTCTCCAAGTTGCCAATCTTAGCCATTCCCAAAATTCTCGATTAGTTCCTACAGTCCCTTCGCTCACATGCGGTTTCACATCATCATAGTACCTGAAACTTGACGTTCATCAATTCAGTGAGCAGACCCTGAGTAGACTTGAGAGTGTTCAAGGCATTGACTGATTGATCAGTCGGCAAATAGCACATGATTTGATTTCACACACGTGCCATCATTGTAAAGCCTATTCGGCTATTTTTCGGCATTGTGCACATCGTTTTGAGCCTTGTAAAGCTTCTTGGCTATTTTCAGCATCATTTGCCACAAGCCTTGTAATTCCGATTGGATTATATATTGTAGTTCTACCTTCACAGACAGCTCAGATTTCACTTGCTCTATAGTTAGTGTTTCGCAAGTGATACAGATAGTGATTTCATAGACACTTTGAGTACATTACTTGCTCCATGTCTACGACTAGCAACCTCAATCTAGAGGCATCTGTTAAGCTAGACAACTCCAATTATGGCACATGGAAATACCAAATGGAAACCATTCTTATACTTCAAGACAAATGAGAGTATGTCGATGGATCTACACCTAGATCATTGGATGATCCAACCAGCAGTAGCTCTACTCCACATATTGTCACAACACCAGCAACAGGATCTACAGTGGGATCTCTAGCTACAAAAATAGTTTTCGCACCTGTAGTAGATCCTACCATTGCCCAAGCACAGGCAAAATGGGACAAGAAATACAAGTACGCATATCAGCTGATCAAGCAGAATGTGCAAAATGTCATGCTAGGACATCTTAACACCATCAAGACATCAAAAGAAGCATGGGATATGTTCGTAGCTCTCTATGAGTCCAAGAACACTTCCAAGATTCTCACACTGAGAAAGCAAATCAAGTAGAGTTTTCACAACAGCAGTGAAACCGGTCATGCTTACGTACTCAAGATTAAAGATTACAACAATCAACTCGCAGTAAGAGAGACTATGAATCCCGCATAAATGGTTCAAGACATCCTGAATGGACTCGTAGAGGGTTAAGAGAATCTAGTCCAGAGTATTGCCATTCAACGTCAAATTTTGACACTGGAAGAACTTCAGTCAGTCTTACTTGGTGAAGAACTCAAGACTCAAGCCATTCATGCTCGCAAAGGTCATTCCAGTGATCAAGCATTCGGCTACAAATAGAAGCAGAGGCAGAGGCAAAGGTAGATCATTCCAGTGAAGTGGTCATTATTGGCAACAAAATTAGCATCAAAGTCAGAATCAGCATCAGCATCATCCTCAGCAACATCAGAATCAGCAAAGAGGAAATCATTCCAATTGATGAAGATTCCAAGGATGAGGAAATGGATCCACCAACGTGTCAAACATCCAGTGCAACCACAGTCATAAGTTTGGACACTATGAAAGAGATTGCCACAAAAAGCAATACAACCAAGGCGGTCAATCCAACAACAATCGAGGAAATTCCTGAGGAAGAGAAAATCATCATGGTGGACATTCTAGTCATAGTAATTATGCAAATGAACATGGGAATATGTTCCTTGCAAACACGGAAATACAGAAGACTGATACAAAATGTATTTAGACACTGATTGTAATTCAAAAGAGGACTTTAGCTATCAAGTCGACCAAGCAGATCAGGATCCTTGGTACATTGACAGCAGTGCATCATCTGATATGACAAAGCATCAAGAATGGTTCATAGAGATGAAACCATTAGAAGGTCAGAAGAATGTCATCTACGTGGTAGATAATACACTGAATCTAGTTCAAGGGACAGGCATTATCCCTATGAAAAATTTCCCTGGTACGGAAGTATTGGTGAAAGATGTACTCTATGTTTAGAAGCTCAACAAGAACCTCTTGTCAGTAGGTCAAATGACGGAACACAACTACCGAGTCACCTTCGATGGAGATGAATGCATTATCAGAGACAAATCCAAAGGATTTTAACTATAGTAGGAAAAGGAGTCAAGGAAGGACAATTGTTCAGAATGCTAGCTATAGTACCAGATTTGCATGCCAAGTCAGCTCAACCGCAACAGAAGCCACTATCCGTAAAATGGCACAAGGGATATGGACATGTAAATTTCAAGAGCTTGATAGATCTCAGAAATCAGAATATGGCAATTGGGATTCCTAAGCTACAATTTCTTGGAAAAGTTTGCGAAGCATGCTACTTCAACAAACAAAAGTGCACCATTTCGGCAGAAGCACCTCTTTAGCAAGAGGTATCCTTGATTTGATTCACAGATGTATGGGGTTATGCCCAGACCCGCAGCATCAATGGTTCACTTTGCTACTTGACTTTCATCTATGACTACATCAGATATTGTTGAGTCTACTTTGTGAAAGAGAAATCTGAAGTGTTTTCTAGATTTCAAGAATTCAAAGCCATGGTAGAAAACCAGACAGGTAGAAAGATCAAAGTCATTAGATTAGACAGAGGAGGTGAATACATGTCTTTAGCATTCATGAACTTTTGCAAAAGTCACGACATTCGAAGACAATTCACTTGTGCAGATACTCCTCAACAGAATGCCAGAGCTGAAAGGAAGAATGGTACTTTAGTAGACAGTGCTAGAGCAATGCTTAGTGAGAAGCATCTTCCAAATCAGTATTGGTGGGAAGAAGCAATAGCCACTACAAATTACTTGCTTAATCGGCTTCCAACCGAACCGATACAGGGTATGACACCTTATGAAGCATTCACTGGACATAAACCACGCATTGGGCATCTCCGCATATTTGGTTGCATAGCATATGCCCACATACATGATGACCATCGCAGGAAATTGGATGCGAAGTCATGTAAATGCATGATGGTTGGCTACAGTGAAGAAAGAAAAGCATACTAGTTGTATGATCCCATCAATCGCAAGATCATTATCTCCAGAGATGTAATATTTGATGCGGAATCAGAATGAAAAACCTCAAATACACAGGAGATAGACGCATCAATTTCATAGTCATCCACAGAAAAGGTTGATGAAGAAGAGCAAGAATTGCCATAAAAACCCTTGATGAACCACAACAACTCTGACGGTCTACTAGGGAAAGTAGACCACCAGCCAGATTGACATATGCTCAAAAAGGTAAAGCAATTCAAGTTGAAACTACCAAGTATGCTCTTATGACTACCATTATGGCTACAGAAAAGCCAATGCACTTCGAAGATGCAGTAGAAAAGCCAAAATGGCAAACTGCTATGAATGAAGAAATTGATGCTTTGTACAAGAATAATACTTGGGAATTATGTGACCTTCCACTAGGAAAGGCCATAGCAAATGAATGGGTATACAAAGTGAAGTACAATCCAGATGGAAGCATTCAAAGATACAAAGCAAGACTAGTTGCAAAAGGATTTGCACAGCAATATTGTTAAGATTATGATGAGACTTATGCTCCAGTAGGAAAGATGGATTCCATACAATTCTTGATATCACTAGTAGCGACACTCAGCAGATGGAGGTTATGTTGAACCAAGAAAGGAGAATCAGGTTCACCATCTCAAGAAAAGTCTCTACGGCTTAAAGCAAGCACCCACAAGTTGGTACAGTAAAATCGACAAGTATTTTTCTGATCTGGGATACACGAAGTCCAATGCAGATCATACTCTCTACTACAAAGTTCAAGGGGAAGACATTACTATTGCACTTTTGTACGTAGATGATCTGATTGTGAACGCAAGCAAGGATAGCTTCATCAAAAAGCTAAAATAAGACTTATCTGCAAAGTTCGACATGAAAGATCTTGGACTTATGCACTATTGTCTTGGAATTGAGTTTTGCAGAGATTTAGACAGCACCTTCATGAGGAGTCAGTTGAAATATATTGACAGTCTTCTGAAGAAGTTTCATGTGGTAGATTGCAAGATTGCAGCCACTCCCATGGAACAGAGTTTGAAACTTACAAAAGATTTAGAAAAGCCTACAATCAATCAGTAACAAATACTACGATATATCTAACTATCACATGGCCATATATTTGTTATGCTATAAGTTCACTAGCACAGTTTATGGCAAATCCAAAATAGTCTCATTGAAATGCAGCCAAAAGAGTCTTGAGATACATCAGAGGTACAAGACAGTTAGGGATAAAATACAGAGGAAGTCATCCATAGTTTCATGGATACTGTGACAGTGACTATGCCGGAGATCATGAGACCAGGAGATCAACACAGGGATATGCATTTTTCCTTGGTCAAGGTGATATATCATGGTTGTCAAATAAACTGCCAACTCTTTCTTTGTCTTCGACTGAAGCATAATATAGGGCACTCACTACTATAGGTGCATGTGAGGCTATCTGACTCAGAAGACTATTGTCAGAAATAGATTACTTTGATGAATCAAAGCCAACAACAATATACTGTGATAATCAATCAGCTCAAGCGTTGGCCAAGAATCCAATATATCACTCCAGGACAAAGCACATTGATGTCAGAGAGTAATTCATCAGAGAAAGAGTGTTACTTGGTGACATCACACTACAGCATTGTGATAGAAAAGAAAATGTTGCAGACATCTTTACCAAACCACTCATTAAAGAGCTTTTCAAGAAACACCGACAAGCTCTTGGTTTGACACAGAGGAAGGACATTCCCATTAAAGGGGTGTGATGGAATGTAATGCTCAGTCCTTCTTCGATTCCCCAGAATTATCATCTTGAGGAAAGGCCTACTTCATGATGTTGATCTTGAGGGAAGGTGTTGAGAGACCATGCTCAACATCATGTGATTACATGTGCATAGCATTAACACATATAGAGTGCTATAAGGAAAGGGTTAGATGCCTTAACCTGAACCCTAAATGGGTTTGTTTATATTCTACATTTTCAACTAAATCTAGTATACAGTTAGTACAGTTAGTCACCACAAATGCTCTCTAGCTGTGCCCTCTCTCCTCATCTCCACTCTTCTCCTCTCCCCTCTTCATATTTTGCCAAAACCCACCCTTGATACTTATATTTTCATAAGAAGAGTGAATCTAGCATGAGTGTAAGTCATTTTTAATCAATACACCTTCCGTTTGAAATACATTATCTGGGTAACAAAGTAGAAGAAGGCTCTGGAGTTACCTCACCCCATCTCAAGTGTGTGGACTATGTTTATGGATTGCAAACCCAAACTGAAAGGCTCTTATAACCCTTTGAATTTCAAATGTTTTTATCTCAAAGTGGTGCGCACAAGAGAGAGAGAGAGAGAGAGAGAGAGAGAGAGAGAGGTATCTTGCAAAAGTGACCTTATTGTTATACACTTAACCCACACAACCATTAGGTCCTTTATGTGATCCTTCATTTCACAATTGGCTACCACTTGCCTAAAAATTATGGGCCTATGTATGCATATAGTAAGTGTCGGGAATATGTACTCAATCATCAAGTATCTCAACAACTAAGCCTTTTGACCATTTATTCAATCAACAACAAACCCATAATTCTCAACCAAGCATTGATTCACATCAATGCAAATTAAACATTTCTCAGTCTCTCTAAACACTTTTATCAAACGATTTGTTCAAGGTTACATTTCACATCCTACGCGGATAGCTAGTTTCTTTATAGCCCATGTTAGTTGTCTATAACAACTTCAAATTGGGAAAAGTCCACTCTTGATACTCATATTGAATTTTGTTGTGCACAAGAGGAGTGCATTTGGGGGACTCCAACATGAGTGCAAGCCATGTTTTTCTCAAAACACCTTCCATTTGAAATACAAGATTTGGGTAACAAAGAAAAAGAATTTGCTAGATTGGCCCTACCCCATCCTAAGGGTGTGGACTGTATTTATGTATTGCAAACCCAAAGTGAATGGTCCTTATAAGTCTTTGAATTTCAAAGTTTTAATCTCAATATGGTAGTGTGGAAATGGAGTGAGATCTCATTGGAGCTTGGGGGGGGGGGGGGGAGCATTTTAGAGAGAGAGAGAGAATTTCAAACATTTTAATCCCAATATGGTAGTGTGGAAATGGAGTGATATCTCATTGGAGCTTCGGGGGGGTTGGGGGGGTGGGAGAGAGAGAGAGAGAGAGAGAGAGAGAGAGAGAGAGAGAGAGAGACACACACACACACAGAGCCCTCAAATATTGATTAAACCCTACTACCTTCTATCAATTGTCACAAATTTTAAATAGAGCATGGGCTTAAGTGGGCTGTCATTGTTGCTAGCTCGTATATCTCAAAAAACCACAACCTATGCATGGATTTAGAGTCACCTCGTAGATGCTAGATACCATGTACATGGCATGTTACCAAATGTCAACTGGTATGAACTTGACCTACATGGCCATTAGGTCCTCACAATTGGCCACCACTTGCCCTTTGGCAATGACCACAACAAATATCATGGGCACATGTATGCATATAGGAAATCTTGAGAATATCTAGTCAGTTGTATCCCTTCATCAAGAACCTCGACAACCAAGTAAGACTTTTGTGAGCAATTCATTTGAGATCATGTCACATTTCACCTAGATGGTGGGTCTTCTTCATGTGCCTCATACTACAACTCCAACTTGGGAGGAACCCACCCTTGATACTCCTATTTGCATTTTGTTGTGCACAAGAGTAGTGCACTTTGGGTTGTCTAGCATAACCTTGGCAACCAAGTCTTAAACCATTTATTTAACAACATCCCCATATTGCTAAACCAAACCTTAAGTTCATGATATATACATTTATGCACATAGTTCTTTGTTTATCTAAAGATAAAACTCCAAGTTGGGAGGAACCACCCTTGATACACATGTTTGCATTTTGTTGTGCACAAGAGGAGTAAACTTGGGTGCCTCCAACATACATATGTTTCTTTTCAAACCAACTTTGTTTGAAGTACAATATGTAGGTTACAAAGTAGGTTATAATATGTAAGTTACAAATCAGCAAATCCTCTTGAGTTGCCTCACGTCATAGCGATTGTGTATACTATGAATGGCTATAGAGTCATGTTATCTCAAGTGTACTCATGTCATCTCAAGTGTGCAGACTATGATTATGAGTGGCTCTTAAGCCATCTCAAGTGTACTTCATCTCATGCGCATAGACTATGATTATGAATGGCTCTGAAAGGTGAGATAAGGAGAGGAGGAAAGCACATGAGAGAGAGAGAGAGAGAGAGAGAGAGAGAGGGATTGGGCATTCCTTTAACAATGTTGTCTATTAGATGCTATCAAACTTAGGGGCCGGAGTTATCAGCACATGATCAGATAGAGATGCAGACTCGTAATGTAGGGCGATGGCAAGACAATATCTCTCCATTGGTTATATGTTGCATGCCCATTGTTGTCTGATTGTGCACTTTGATATGCTAGGCTTAGCAAAAATAGCCCTTTTGTTATCCTTCCGTTATGCATTTTGAAGCCACATCGACGTAAAGCCACGGGATGGGTGTGTACAATTTACTACTTTCTTTTCTACAAATCCTCCATATTTTTAGCCACTCTCTCTCTCTCTCTCTCTCTCCCCCCCCCCCCCCTCTCTCTCTCTCTCTCTCTCTCTCACAGACACACACACACACACACACTTTCTTTCAATTCATCATATCTCCAACCTCTTTTCCGAGCTGCAAATCCAACCTCTCTTTCTCTCTCTCTCTCTCTCTCTCTCTCTCTCTCTCTCGCTTTCAATTCATCATTTGTCCACCCTCTTTTCCGAGGTGCAAATCCACTTCGTCTTCTTTTTTGGTATTCTAGATTTTGGGAAGGCCTTATGAATGATTTACCATAATTTACCTTGTTTTAATATAAATGCAGAATATATTAAGAGGGGGGTGAGCCCTGTCAAAAAGAAGGACCTTGATACAAAAATTGGCGTACGAACGGGCGAGGCGCACGCTGCAAGCAGCACAAGGTGGAGGGGGAGGGGCGATGAAATTGTGAAGCAAGTGGGCTAAAAAATCGACTGATTGGAGGGTGGCATGGGGAGCAAGCCAAAAAAAGAAGTCGACGTCTGTTGTTAGAGCTAAAATATCATTCGTCCTGTACACCTTTACACACAGGTCCCCAACGCGCGGGAATTGTTATTCCCCTCCTCTCCTCTCCTCTCCCCCCTTGACTTTTTGGCAATTCGCCCATCACACAAATCACCCACATTCGTCCCTTTCCTCACATCTCCTCATCTCTCTCCGTCCTTCCCAGCCCCCTTCCCCTCCTCTTCCCACCTCTTGTTTGCCACCTTCCTCCTCCCTTCCCTCGCTCCCCTCCTTTTCTTCCCCTTTGGCTGCTCAAATTCGGAGCTTCTTGCCTCCCAGCTCTTTGCCATCATATCCGGTATGCTTTCCTTGCCTTTTAGCTTTTGCACCCTCCCAGCAATGGATCCCCTGCTTAGATCTTTAGTTCTCCCTCAAGGCAGCCTGTAGATCGCCCTGTAGCTTTGTGTTAGCGAGGGCTTCTTGTCGTCCTGCTGTTTTTATCCATTCTACCTGCTCTCTGCTGTTGTGAATCCGTGCTTTGTGTTTTTATCTATGCTTCGTGCTCTCTGCCGTGCAGACCTTTCTTTGCTTCGACGGCGCTTTGGTGTAGGTTGTGGGATGTAGCCCTGTTCATCGATAAGCTTTCCCTTACCCTAGAAAAGCCCTTGTTTAGTATCTTCTCTGTAACCCAAGATATTCTGGAATTTGTCCCAGGAATGTGAAATTGCTGTGATCTGATAATGTCCTCTACAGATAGAAAGAATTGGCAGTCTCTCTCATGTTCTTTTCTTCCCAAGAGTGATTCATTGCTTGTGCAGTAGGGGCTACAGCTTGAACTCCTGGATGGACATGTTTACGTGAACGACATCCGGGTGAAGCTCTGAAGAATCCCTTTCTGACGACAAGCCTTGCAGTTTATCATGGCAAATATCACTGTTCCCTCAGCCTATCAAAACAATATTACCAGTCTTCCGGATTGGCTCAACAAGGGCGACAATGCTTGGCAGATGACTGCCGCTACGCTTGTGGGGATACAGAGCGTGCCAGGGCTTGTCATCTTATATGGCAGCATTGTGAAGAAAAAATGGGCAGTAAATTCAGCTTTCATGGCGCTCTATGCTTTTGCAGCAGTCTTACTCTGCTGGGTGGTTTGGGCTTATAAAATGGCATTCGGGGAGAAGCTATTGCCACTGTGGGGTAAAGCAGGACCAGCACTTTCCCAAGACTACCTTGTTAACCGAGCTTATCTTCCAGCGACTGCCCATTATTACAAGCACGGTCCGAATAAGGGAACGATAGAGACCCCAATGGCTACTCCCTTCTATCCCATGGCTACGATGGTGTATTTCCAGTTTGTATTTGCTGCTATCACTCTCATCTTGATTGCCGGCTCGCTGCTGGGAAGGATGAACATAAAAGCCTGGATGTTGTTTGTGCCTCTTTGGCTCACTTTCTCTTACACGGTGGGAGCTTTCAGCTTGTGGGGAGGAGGCTTTCTGTTTCACTGGGGTGTCATGGACTACTCAGGAGGTTATGTTATTCACTTATCATCCGGCATAGCTGGGTTTACTGCGGCTTACTGGGTGAGATTTGAGAAAATTTATGCTTCTTCCCGCTACTGACGCGCATAGTTCTTGATGTGGTTTGTGATGTAAACTACTACTCTTGTCAGACTTTCTCCTGACTTAACCTGAAATTTGTGTGCGTTAGGTTGGGCCACGACTGAAAAAGGATCGTGAAAGATTTCCTCCGAATAATGTTCTCCTCACGCTCGCTGGAGCAGGCCTTCTATGGTTGGGTTGGGCCGGTTTCAACGGGGGGGATCCGTATGCTGCTAATATTGACTCGTCTATAGCCGTTCTGAACACGAACATTTGTGCTGCAACTAGTCTTTTGGTGTGGACGACCCTGGATGTCTTCGTATTTGGCAAACCATCGGTGATCGGAGCTGTTCAGGGCATGATAACTGGTTTGGTGTGCATCACTCCAGCTGCAGGTGAAGCTAACGTTTTTTGAAATGGTTTTTGTTGTTGTCGATTGGCCTTAATCATGGAAGCTCGAACTCTACCTAGGCAGGGAACGGGACTTCGGGCGGACTTTCATTAAGGAACTAGCTTTAACTCTACAGATGAAGAGGTGCTACCTGTACTGTGAGCGCTGAAGGGCAAAGTCTTGAGTCTTGACGTATATCTATCGTCTGTTGGCAGGTCTAGTGCAAGGATGGGCAGCTATAATCATGGGTATTCTCTCAGGTAGCATCCCCTGGTTCACCATGATGATCGTGCACAAGAGGACGAGGATTTTTCAGCATGTGGACGACACACTGGGGGTGTTCCACACGCACGCGGTGGCAGGCATATTGGGGGGGTTACTGACGGGGCTACTGGCGGAGCCGACGCTATGCAGCTACTTCCTACCAGTAACGAATTCTCGGGGCTCATTTTACGGGGGGCAAGGGAAACCACAATTTGGGAAGCAGCTAGTGGGAGCAATGTTTGTGGTGGGATGGAATGTGGTGGTGACAAGCATAATCTGTTTAGCGATAAAGCTGGTGGTACCATTGAGGATGCCGGATGAAGAGCTGCTTGTAGGCGACGATGCAGTGCATGGAGAGGAAGCTTATGCTCTTTGGGGCGATGGCGAGAAGTATGATGAGTCAAAGCACGGCTTGTATTATGGCCTTGACGACACCCAACACAAGATTGCAAAGTCTCCTGACATTAGTGCCACTGTGGAAACCTAGTCATCTCCACCTCATCGCTTTGGTAGCTCCACCTCATCTCTTATTGCCACCTCATCTCTTGTGTATTAGTGCCACTTTGTGCAAACATCACCCACATATGTGCCATCTCTCTCTCTCTCTCTCTCATAGAGTGCCACCATGGAAAGCTATTCATCTTCACCTCATCCTTGTCATCTCTTGGGTAGTGCCATAATGTTCTTGGAGACTATTGACACCTCTCTAAAAGA
Source organism: Dipteris shenzhenensis (assembly GCF_047967505.1). NCBI lineage: Eukaryota > Viridiplantae > Streptophyta > Polypodiopsida > Gleicheniales > Dipteridaceae > Dipteris > Dipteris shenzhenensis. The sequence continues at coordinate 42,240,278 of NC_141605.1, read as the reverse complement.
AGAAACTACATCATATATTTTTAAAATATATGAAAGAGCAATTTGCAGAATTGGTAGTAGTGAGAATATTATTGCATTAGTAATAGATAATGCGTCAAACTATAAGACTATGGATGAGATGGTAACGGTAAAGGATCCCATGATTAAATGGGTGCCTTGTGGTGCTAATACTTTTGTTGAATGATATTGAACAATTTCCATATGTGCAACCAGTAGTAGCTACGATAATTTTGTAAGTCTAGATTTGTCACATGTCTTCTTGTGCTTGCTAGACTGTTGGAAGTGTGCCAGGATTAATCAATATTGTTTCTCTAATAAACAATGGACGAATTGGCTTGAGAGGAAGCACGAGTATACAATACCAGATAATAGATATGCACATCTTGTAAAGTGAGAGAGCTTAAATATCTAGGTCAAGGACCTTATAGAGTCAAGAAGATTAGTTCAATTGGAGCTGTGTTGCAAAAACTTTGGAGGGAGTCCAATTCAAACCTCTCCTAGTTAACACTAGATTATATCATGAGCACTTACTAGCATATGTAAAATTTTTGCAACATATAGGTAGATTGAATCGATCTCAACCTAGGTATCAGAAGTGATGATTGAGTCCTAGCTACCCTATGAACTCCTTAGAAACTTAAGCATATAAGAAAAAGTCCTACCTCACTAGTCATGCATAGAGCAATCACTCCTTTCGAGCACCACGAATAAATTGCACAAATGAAAGCCACAAGAAACACTTGCTTTCATATCCACACAAGACAGTGAATTGTTTCACGCAGTCATAAAAGAAACATGCACTGATGGCACATGGTACTCTTCTCACATGACACTATTGGCACATGGTATTGCCAAATTGAAAGCTAATTCATGCATGAAATACTAGGCTAAAGACAATGTGACAAGATGGGGGAAAAACCTACCACACCATCGGCAAAGCAACATAATGCCAAACGGCCCAAACCTAATATCAACAGCCCTCCCCAAATCACTGATCTAAAGAAGGAAAAGCTCTAGAATCATAAAACCAACCATTAACCCCAAAGAGACCATGGATGGTAATTTTGGAAGGTGACAGTGATGCGAAACTTGATGCACCATGCCAAGGAGAGATGTAACAAGAGTTGGAGACTGGGAAGATAAGGGAACAGAATGCAGACTTGTCAGCTATACAGGATGAAATCTCATATTAGCTTGATGCCCAAGCCAGCAAGGACCCAACAATAGAGAGAGCAATACAGCTTGTATGGCCACATGTTAGAACATACAACATATCAACTGATGCACACAATGTTTTGCAGTACAAGGGCCTAGGGACATTTTTTGAAAAGCTACAATCCTTCTTACCAACACTTGCTATGACAGAATATGTAATTCTATTCATTCTCTCATATCAAAGCACGAAGTTGGAGAAGGTAAAGTATGGCACAGTCATGCATAATCAAAATCCTATCGAAATCCACCTCAGTAGATCTACAATCAAGGAAGCTTTCTCATTTCAAAAGCCACAAGAAGACTATCCAATGAAACATTTGGATGCAAGGTTCTAAAAAATTTAGGAATTGTTCCCACTTGGCACAAAGTCCCAATGTAATGGAATACATTTGTATTTGAGAACCAATTTCATTGTAAGGAACTAGAAATTCTCTTGGACATGGGTGACAATATAATGGCTTGCTGTAAGACCTAGGAGTAAGCATTGTTGTATTGCTTGAGATCTTGTTCGGTCGCCTTGGAGATGTTTCTTCATGTGTTCTACCAATTCTCGAAAAAGCTATTTTGTAAAACTATATACTGTCAAAAAAGCTATTCCATCAAAAAAGGGCTTTTTGCCTGCCAAACGGGCTTTATGCCTACAGAATGAACTTTATGCCTACTTATGCTTGCCAGTGAAAAGATTTGTTATCTATTGGATAGAAGAGAAAAGAGGGAAAAAAACTATTCTACACACAAAAAAGGTTGTTCTACTAAACAAGTTGTTCTACCAAAAAAACTATTCTGCTAAAAAAGCTATTTGGTAAAACTATATACTATCAAAAAAACTACTGTGCCAAAAGGGTGTGTTGCCTCAAAACTAGAAAAGATATCTGGCAAACTTACAAATAGTAGGTTTTTACCTTCTATCTTGAATGTATTTTTTCATGCGCATAAAAAGTCAAAGAAACCTATGTGACTAGTACGTGCAAGATATTGATTTCTCAAATTGCAATACAAATACAATGACGACTGATATTCAGGTAATATGCTAGTGTCCTATCTATTCGCAAGACTTCTTTGCAATACTATTGGACTCTAATATTAGTGATGTTGCTTCAATCTGAATTCTTACAACATTTGTCTCTTTTGATGCATGTTCTTGATGTGAGGTAAGATTCATAATTAGTAGTAGAGACAACCAAATTGGATGCAAGATCAAAGGATGACAGATCATATGGTTGTAGTCCATGACACAATATTATTTAGGTTGCAACCAAGGATGAGTTATGAGATCTTGTGAGCATAGTCTTATTCATGTATTCATTGGGCTTTAATTTTCAAAAGGTGAAAATCTTTGCACATCACCAAGGCAATAATAAAACACTATCCTTGACATTTGTAGGGAGGGTCGGGTGTTGATGGACCCTGCGTCATGTCTCATGTTCATTTTTTTTTTCATTCTTTTTTTCCATTTAGGAAAATGTCATTAAACGATTGGATCCAAGTTCCATTTTAACATAGTAGCAATGAATGAATTATTAAATGCATGCCAAGGATGTGAAATATAGGGAGCCATCAATGAATGAATGAATATCAAGAATGGACAAGGGATTTGATGATAAGGGGGTTTTATTTTCCATTTAAAGGACCATAGTCTGACAACACTCTACTTGTTTGGCCTATTACGTTATTGTCTTTTTTTTTTTACATTCGTGCTTTGCTAATGGTGCCTTCAATGCTGTTACTCTCGTATAAATGCTACCTACCATTGTTTAGGGTAAAGTTAAAGGCACATCTGGTCCAAGCACAAGCAATAAAATCTAACCCATGCAAGTATTTAAACAAGTGCTTTTTCCTATAAGTTTTCTAAGAGGCTATGGGGCACTTAAACTTCTATAGCAACAAGCTAGGGGAGATTTTTCTAAATCCCAAAGCTGAGGGAAAATATAAATTAACAATCGACAACACATACCTAGTACATAGGCAATGGGTGTGTGTTGTGAATGCATTTGAGGGAGGCCTCAATAAGAAACTTTGCTTGGACATAGCTACAAGAAATTTCATCTTTTTGCATGCATTGAATCAATGTGTGCAACAATGTGAATAATGACTAGCCTAATGAAATATTTTATTCTTGTGGCACATTGAGGAGCAATATATTATTCTCGTGCATTAAGAAGCAATACATCATTCACAACATCAAAGTGGTGCCCATCAACTCTTAAGCTACAAATTGGGTTAAGTAGAGGCTACCCGCTTTGAAGAAACCTTGAGTTTTTTCAACTACGTGGATGCTCCCATGAAAAAAACACATGCTCGCTAAACACATGCTTGCTACAATCACCAGAACTAAATGTAGATTACAACTCCAAGCCAAATTACATAGTATCATACAACATTAAACACATGCTCACTATAATCACATTCTTGGTACAACTATAAAACTTGCGGATATATTGAGAAGAATTTCGTATCTACCAACTTGGCATGAAGTGCCAAATCGTATTTGGACTTGACAAGGTACCTGTGGTAATCCAGCCTCGAGTCCTTTCTTTTCTTTGGAGATTACCCTCCATCTCTTCCACTTCTGTTGGCTTTTAGTAACTTCTGATCATTAACTAAGATTGGTCTCATGGTGTTCTCTGCTCCCTTCTGGATGATTGGTCCAGTGCATTAGGCAACCACATCACTTTTCTGCATCTAAAGCACTTTCTTTCCTTGCAAAGAATATGTGGCATTTCGCGCTCTTTAAGAGCACTGAGTAGCCATGGGTCCTTTTTTCTTTGCAAATCCATGCCTTCTTCCTTGGCTATTCCATGCCCTTTTCCTTGTGGGGTTGACTAATTTGTGGTGCAAAAGTTATTCTAAGACAACCATGGTAGAAACCCATTAATATTCAACTCTACCTTAACATCTTTCTTGTGCATAATTCTCAAACAGTATTGGCATAAGACAAACTATAGCGTTGAGTTTACTAGTTCAAAGAATACTTAGTTCAAACCATTTTTCTAGGCCTCATTGAAGGGAAAATTTGAGTTTCTTGGTTTCTTGTGCATTAAAATGTTCATTTTTTGAAGTGCATGAACTTACAAATGAGATTATGTCGTTACAACTACGAAGCTCAACTTTGGCATTTCTTTCAAATGCAATATTAATGTCTACAGTGCATGATCTTACAAATAATATTGTGTCATTGCAACTACAGAGCTCAAGGAATTTTTAGGTATTTCTTTGAAATGGATTGTTGATGTCTAGAGACTCAAAAGCCTCATAAGCCAAAGCTAATGTTTTTGTGCATACATGCACTCTTGTTGGCCATACAAGAGTCCTAAGGGATGTCTTTGTTAGTGAGTTGCTATTAGGTCCATAGTTTTGAAGTTAGTTCATTTGGTCAAATTGACCATGCAAATTGTGGTTAGTATGAGGCTTAAGTGTGTGGGTTAGTTGTATTTTAAGGGCTTCTAATTTGTTTAGGGCTTAAGGTTTTTGTTTGCTTGTGGAGGTCCTAAATGTTCCTGTCTTTTGTTTGTCCTCTTGTGGAGATCCTAAATGCTTTTGTCATTTGTTAGGCATTCCTCTCTAAAGATGGAGGCTCTCTTTGTCTCTTGTATGACACCAACTTTATATTACTCTTGCCAAAATAGGCATGTCCCCACTTTTAGTTAAAGGTCCATCCACCACACACATACACCTATTCACCTCTTCCTCTCCTCTCTTTCACTCATCTACCTTTCTCTGTATCCCTTCACCCTCACAATCGCTCATCTATTTTTTCCCATATTCCTTCACCTTGACTTGCTTTTCTTGTTCTTCTTTTCTTCCAATTTACACCTATTATTCCCTTTTACAAGCCCTTGGAAATATTTATCGAGCTAGTTTACACTTAGACTTATAATGACCCTCTGAAAGGCAGGGCCTTAAGGGTCTTAGGGAAGGCGTGGATTTTGGGGAGGTGGGTTGGGATAGTGGGGTGTTTGTGAGTAGTTGGTCAAGTTGACCAGTTAGTTTGGGACTAGGGTAAGGTCTTAGGTTAATGTTGTAGTTAGGAATGTTTGACCTAGTTAGTGGGGGAGTATGGTTAGTGGTAGAAATCCTAAATCTTAGAAAATTCATTGTAGCACAAACTAATCTAAATCTTATGAAATCCATTTTAGCAAGTTGTTTGGTTATGAAATAGTGTGGAAGCTTATGGCAAACAACTTGCACCCATGCTAGCTTCCCCTTGCAGCTTCCATTGCTAGCTTCTCCCCTCTTCCTTCTCGACCACCACCTCCACCGTCCACTTTGCATCTTCCCTCACCTCGCCTATGTCCCTCCCCTTTGCCTCAATAGCCTCTCTAGCTCTCTTCGCATTCACATACTTCCCACATTACTCCACAAGCCATGCTTCTCTATAATTGCATTATCTTTTGCCAATGGAGGTTGTTTTGAATAGCAGTTGCATCACATATCTTTCTCGCCGCTCCATAGCAAGTGTTTTAATATTTGTATTCAAGTTGTATTTTACACCTGTTGCTCTACACACTCACCTTTTCTTACCTCTTCAATGCAGCTACAAAGAGTTGATCATGCCCACCAAACTAAGCTTTTACAAGTTGTGTGGTACCACTTTTCCACTAAAGACTATCCATCTCGATCAACAATTGCAAGGTCTTCTTGTGTAAAATAGGGTGGTTGCAAGGTAAGGGTGTCTACCTTTTGGCCACTTTGGTCCAAGTGTGACACCAAGGTCCTCCAGAAATTCAAAGGCTTGCAATGTCACGCAGCAGGTAGAAATACCTTGATCGAGGTAATTCACCCAACCAATTTGTGCCAAACGCCATGCATTGGAGATTTGGCAAGAGCAATACTCGATCAAGGTATTTCTCGCATGGACACATTAGTATACAAATACCTCGATCAAGGTATGTAGACTGTGACCTCGATGGAGCATCATGGCAATGTGACATGGCATCCAAGGTGGCAAGTCATACGTCAATCGAGGTAATAGGACGTGACATGACAATCAAAATGGCAACTAAGTTGGTAGGGCCTTTTGCCAAGGTGTCCTCCAATACTGCGATTGAGGTTCACTCCAGGTGGCTAGTGATGTGGCTATATAGTTTGTGTGCTTAGCACAACACATGGTATGCATGCATGGCCATGAAAATACCTTGATCGAGGTATCAAATACCTCAATCAAGGTATTTGCATGACAATGCATGCGTGCCATTTGTACCTCGATTGAGGTATCTCAAAGCATGCATGTCATATGTACCACGATCGAGGTATATATGACACGTCATGTGTACCATGATCGTGGCTTTTAGTAGCTATCCCATATGCCATGAGCATCATAGGCATTGCCTCTTTCCTACAAAGCCTCTCTTTTCAATTCAGTGGGCTACATTTGCACAATTCCTTGGCTCCTCCCTTCCCTCCTCAAGCTTAGTCAACAAGCTCTCACCCTCCTTTCTTGGACCCTTTTCCTCAAAGTTCTCCTCAAGTTTGGACCCTTTGCCACAAAGTTCTCCTCAAGTTTGGACCCTTTCCTACTAAAAGTAATCCTTTGCCTTGCATTTGCTTTTGGTGTCTTTTGCATCCTTAGCATTTCTTTGCTTACTTGAGCATTTATTTGCTTCCTTTAGCATTTCCCAGCTTCCTTTGGCATTAGCCTCCACACTAGCATTTTGTTCTGGCATCCCCTTTTAGCATTTTGTTGTGGCATCCCCTTCTAGCATTTTGACTATATCTTTTTATATTCATCCATTGTTCATGACCCCCTTTGCCATGGATAGTTTGGTGTGCCTTTTATGTGTTCTATCATCTATTGAGGGGGATATTTTGAGTATTTGTGGCAGGGTTTATGATATCCCTATTTTTCTCCATCTTGTTTCAGACCTAGAGTCCACGCTTGCATCATTACATACTCTAAGTAGTACGCTAAACTTAGAGGATTGGACACGCACTCATCTCATTGATCTTATATCCCATAGCCTTTCATACATTGAGTTCAAGAGGTTGCCTGCTATTAGGGATGCTATCCTAGTCTAAGATATCTTCTTAGATAGGCACGGCATTAGACCAGCGAGGGGGAGACCCCTGACAATATGTAGGTGTTCTCACCCATTGGTAGTAGCACATATCTATAGTCGATATATGGTTGCTAACAATGTAAGAATGCCTAATAATAATTAGATCCCATTATACTTTGGTATGCATTTGTATGCCAAGTTTGTATTGGGACATAGGGTGGATTATTCTAGTGTGCAGCGGCCTTTTGGTGGATTGCATTGTACATGCATTAAGACTATTAGGTCTAGATCCCCTTGTTGCATAGCCCCTGTCCGCTTTGTCACATATTAGGCTTTGGGTATGGACTCGTTGTATCCTAGAGATATTGAGATGGACCATGTGACTCAAAGGCCCATTTCTCACACAACGTGTGAGGATATTGAGAGGGTCATGGGAGGAGGGCTATTTTGACATTCCTGAGGGCATTGAGGAGCCAACTCCTATTCCGTGGAGAGACCAGGACTTTGATGATAGTGTGTTGGCTCGTGTTTTGAGAGAGAGCCATGAGGAGGCAATAGGCATGCAAGTAGTACATAGGTAGTGGATTAGTAGCAAAACATAATGGATGCTGATACATCAACTCGTGTAGAGTTCGAGACACAAGTTAGAGCTGACTATTATCATTGCAAGAGGCACATCAGATGTAGATGGAGGATGCATTATGCGTGTTTAGCGGTACAAAGCCACCTTTTAGTGCATGGTGGATATCATAGCATGCCACGATAGCTAATTGAGTGGCAGGTGGAGAGAGATGGAGGGCAATAGCCCAGAGACCTCAATTGACCATTAAGGAGGCAGATTCAAAGTAGTTAAACCAAGAGTAGTTGGGTTAGCTTTGTTATATGTATTTATTTTTGTAGACATTTATTTTGTATATGCTAACCCAAAGTAGCTGGGTTAGCTCTATTATATGTATTTATTTTTGTAGACATCTATTTTGTATATGCTCAACCTAGACTATTGGGGTTAGCACAGCTGTACATCCACATATTTTATAGACATGTATTGTGTTATATGTATTTTATTTTGCTAGGTTGGCACAGATGTACTTTTTTGTGCGTGGATCTTCTTCTTCTTTTTAATGGATTGTATTCATTATGTACATTTGTATCTTGTGGATTTACATAGTGTTGTTAAGGTCTGTCAATTATTTTGTTAAGCTAATATGCTTTCATTGTGATGGTTATGAAAAATTGGTTTAAAACATTATGGTTTCAATATTTATTTCATTTGTTGTTTACATGAGGATTCAAATGTTGTGTTAGGGTGCTACGGATTCAATTTTTGTTCTTTACATATGGATTCAAATGTTGCTATGGTTGTGAGTTGTCATGAAATAGGAACCTCTTTTAATCAACCCCCTCTTCACTGTTAGCATTTATGTCCATGCCGCATCTCCCCACCTCCTCCATCTTATTGTGCATTGTTTAGGGTTGCATGTACTTATTGTTCCTATTTGACGAGAATGTGGCTTCGGTAGTGCAAAAAAAAAGGTTTGCTAACTAGGGCTGGAAAGCTTAACCTAACTTGGTTGAAAATTCAAATTCCAAAACATCAAATGGGTCTACTCACATTGGCTCATAGGCAAAAATGAAAAAAGTAATTGGATGCAAGTGGTTCATAAAACAAGTCCACTCAAGTCTTATTAAAGAGACGGTGGACACTGTTTGCATTGCAATTTGGGACGATGTTGGTTGTAGCTTCCTTGTGAATCCAACAAGATCAAATGTGACCAGTAGTGCAAAAAGTAGAGTACATAAGAGCTTGCAATCCATAGCTATTTCTAATCTTGCATAGCTACATAATTGTTTTGTATATCTAAAAGTACTCTTACAAAACATTTGTTCAAGTTTAGCCTACATCTTTATATCAAGGTCATCTACTACTAGCTCTCATTTTTTCAGTGATTTTTTGTTATATACCCCCAAGTATTTGACTAATGAAAATTATGAATATGTAAATCATTAACCTACCTGAAAATAGTGGGGCCTTAGTGGATTTTCCACCTTTTTGGCCCTACAAAGGGTCTTAGGGAAGGAGTGGATTTTTTGGGAGGTGGGTTGGGAAAGTGGGGGGTTTGTGAGTAGTCAGTCAAGTTGATCGGGTTAGTGGGGGACTAGGATCAGATCTTAGGTTAGTGGTATAGTTAGGATTCTTTGACCTGATTAGTGGGAGAGTATGGTTAGTATCTTTCCTATATAGGACTTTCCCGGAGAGGAACTTTCCTTCTCATCCTTCTCAACTCTCTAATCCTTGCAACAGGCCCCCCAAATTTCACCCTGTGTGTGTTAAAGGGATGATGATCACTATGGTTACTAGGTATACTTGCTATGGCATCCATCACTTAACAATCTGTGTTTGGCTTCTCCTTGCACCATGGTAACTAGACTAATTTATGAAGCAGATTCTCCTTCTCAAAGTCTCAGGAGTCCTGACTACTCATCCATGATCACTAAATCTTTTTACTTTTTACACAGTTGTGATTGTTGTCTCTATTTAAGATTATGGTGATAATTGTCCTTTTCTCCACTTCCAGTTACTACTTAGCTTTTTCTTGCAAACCACCTCCTCTTTTTTGTGCCTTGCTTCATACGGTTGAACTCTTGGGCCTCCCCAGCCATTCTCGGAGTCTATTGTTCTTCTTATATCTCCCTGGTTGATGGATTCTCTTTTAACCACTATGACTTCACGTATTCAAGATCATGTATCGATTGAGATTGAATCTCAGTCATCGGATCAAAGTCCATTAAAACACAACAAAAAATACGGTGCCCCTTGAAAAATTTGGGGCCATGTGTCATGTTCGTTTTGCCGTCGCATCTCCCTTGATGGTCGAGAATGACCACTTGTTAGCCTTTCTTGGTTAAAATCTGGCCAGATTTTGGCTCTCGGCCACACCACAGTGAGAGTGCTCTCAACGAAAGCAAGAACGGAAGAGGGAGAGAGAGAAACAAAGAGCCACACAAGTTTTGGTGGGTGCAGAACCACCCTAATCTTCTTTTTCATTCATTTATATATGTGTTTGAGTATTGTACATAACCGGGGTAAAGGCACAGTGACCTTTAACCCCCACAACCTCCCACTTAAAGCACAATGTGCCTTTAAGGGAGAACAACCAGTGAGCATACTATCCAATGCCCATCAATACACGACAATACTCAAACCGCTGACTAGGTCGACTCTTCGTCAGCATATCTACAGGGTTATCATCTGTATGAACCTTGACAAGCTCTATGCACTTGTCCTCAAGTACCTCCCTGATGAAATGGTACCTGACCTCAATGTGTTTGGTCTTTGCATGAAAGACCGGATTCCGTGCTAGTTGAATAGCACTCATGGAATCACTATGCAATGTCGGTACACCTGTATGAATCCCCAAATCTCCCACTATTCTCCTTGCAACCCTCTGTGGCTGCAACATACTCAGCCTCTGTGGTAGACAAAGCAACGCACTTCTGTGCGCGAGACATCCACGACACTGCACCACCTGCAAAGGTGAACACATAACCAGAAGTGGATTCCTACTATCCACATGCCCTGCATAGTTTGAATCTGTGTACCCAAGTGCATGCATGTCTCCTCTACCAAAGCAGATGCACATCTCCTTGGTACCCTTCATGTACCTCATGATGCACTTAACTGCCTCCCAATGCCTCTTTCCTAGATTAGCCATATATCGGCTAACAACTCCCACTGTAAATGCAATGTCTGGTCTAGTAGCTATCATAGCATACATAAGACTCCCAACTGCTGATGCATAAGGAACCTTGGCCATCATGGCGCTTTCCTCATCTGATTTGGGACTATCTGTATGACTCAGTTTCACATATGGAGGCAATGGAGTACTCACTGCCTTCCCCCCCTCCATATTGAAATGCTGCAATACTTTTGTAACATACTCTTTTTGTGAAAGCCCAAGGAGTTTCCTACTCCGATCATGCGTGATGCACATACCAAGAATATGACCTGCAAATCCCAAATCCTTCATATCAAAGGCCTCATGCAACTTGGCCTTTAATGCATCTAGCTCATAAGTATTCTTGCTAGCCAATAGCATATCATCCACATATAGTGCCAAGATTATCAGGCTATCATCCTTAGCCCTTTTAGTGTAGAGGCAGTGGCCAATTTCACTCCTTCTAAAACCCTGGGACCGAATGAAAGCATCAAACTTCTGATACCATTCACTAGGCGCTTGCTTAAGACCATAGAGACTCTTCTTCAGCTTGAAAACTAAATGCTCTTTGCCCTTTTCTTCAAAGCCTTCCGGCTACACCATGTAAATTTCCTCATGCAAATCCCCATGCAAGAAAGCTGTCTTGACATTTATCTGCATAAGCTCCATATCCTCTGATGCCACTAGTCCAAGCATGCATCTAAGTGTGGTCATCTTCACAACCGGAGAGAATATCTCATCAAAGTCCACACCCTTCTCTTGCTTGAACCCTTTAGCGACCAAACGGGCCTTGTACCTAGGCACATCATCACCTGTGACCATTTTGCAGACCCATTTACATGGCAATGCTTTCTTTCCATGTGGCAAAGAAACCAAGTCCCAAGTCTTATTCTTCATAAGTGAACTCATCTCTGATTGGATAGCATACTCCCACTTGCGTTGATCCTCGTGCATCATAGTCTCTCTGTAGCAAGAAGCCTCCCTGCAATCAGTAAGCATCACATAGTCTACCCCTGGAACAAACCTATTAGGAAATCTAGACACTTTAGATGATCTTCTCAAGGGCATTTCAGCTTGCTGTCCCACCTGCATATCAGCCACATTCGGCTCATCATTTCCACCAATAGATGATCCATCATCTACCCTTGATTGTATACCTGTGGGAGTACTTGGTGGTACCATTTCTTGCACATTTGGTGCATGGACAGCTTGCTGTCTATCAACATATGCAGGTAGATTCACATCCTGGAAAGTGATTCTCCTCATTTCCACATCCCTCATGGGTGCCTTATGCATCTTCTTCTCATTGACTTCTTCTCATTGAAGACTACATCATGGCTGCGTATGATCTTCTTTGCTTCTGGATCCCAGAGACGATAGCCCATCTCTCCACTTTCACTATAACCCAAAAAGATGCATTTCCTAGACTTAGGATCTAGCTTCTTTCGAAGCTCTTTTGGCACATGTGCATATGCCTCACACCCAAATATACGCAAATGAGAGTAAGAGGGCTTCTTGCCACTCCATGCCTCTTCAGGAATACCACCATCCAAACTCTTACTAGGTGATCTATTGATCACATGCACTGCAGTCTTCATTGCCTTAGCCCAAAAACCACCAGAAAGACTTGCATTGGAAAGCATGCATTGCAACCTTTCTTGAATGGTACGGTTCATCTTTTCTGCAACTGGATTTTGCTCTGGAGTATGAGGGGATGTGAGCTCCCTCTTAATCCCACGTGTATCACAAAAATGCTGAAAGTCCTGAGAGAGATACTATCCACCATTGTCAGTTCGTAGGCATTTAAGCATTCTACCTGACTGATTCTCAACCAAGGCCAGCCATTTTTGAATACCTGGAACACATCACTCTTCCGAGCTATAGCATAAGCCCACACTTTCCTAGTCGCATCATCAATGAATGTCACATATTATTCAGCCCCGCCTAATGACCGTGTAGGCATGGGACCACATACGCCTGAATGCACCAAATTAAGCTTTTCAAACTCTTTCTTTCCCCTTCTTTTATGGGCTGATTTAGTTTGCTTCCCATAGAGACAGTGCTCACAAAATTCAAAATCAGAGAAACTCAAATGCAGTACATAACCCAAATGGCATAAGAGTTTCATTCCATTCTGGCTCATGTGCCCCAACCTGCAATGCCACAAAGAAGTGCTTGGCTGCTCGGTTATTGCAACAACATGATCAAATACCCCTGATACATGTAAGGGATACAAAGTCCCACACTTGTCACCCCTGGCCAAAAGCATAGAGGCCTTCTAATTTTCCAACTCTGAAAGCCAAAAGTGGTGTGAAAACTAGCATCATCTAGCTGACCCACTGAAATAAGACTCTTGGTCAACTTAGGCACATGTCTTACATGTTTCAAAATAAATGCAGACCCATTTGCAAAAGAAAACTTTATGTCACCTACTCCCACTATGTCACATGCATAGTCATTTCCAAGATGCACACAACCTGTCTTTCCACTATCATAAGTGGAGAACCATTCCCTATGGGGAGTAACATGGAATGAAGCACCAGAATCCAAAATCCAATCCTGGGAATATGCATCATCTGAAGTGGTAAGCAACTCTGCAGATAAACTAGACATGAAGAGAACGTCATTGTCACTATCATGTGTGACTGCATTGATCTCCTCGATCTTCACTTTTCCTTTGTCCTCCCTTGGACTCTCTTCCTTTTGATTTGCACCCCAATTTGCATTCTTTTTCTTATCCTTTTGCTCCTTGTAGCAATCCTTTTTCATATGGCCCGTCTTGCCACAGTGGTAACACTCAATGTTCTGTGCCCTGGATTTGCTACGAGACTTCCCTCTTTCTTGGGACTTCCCCTTGAACTGTGATCTACCCCTTTGCACATTTAAGGCTGCATCCTGCTTGTTGCTGTCCATAGACTTTCGTCTAATGTCCTCGGCCAACAAGCTACCCACAACATCATCAAATTTCAGTACTCCACCAGGTGCAAAGTTACTGACAGCTATACAGAAGGTATCCCATGAGGATGGCAAGGAATGTAAGAGAAATATTGCCTTAGTCTCCGCATCAAAATTCATCTTCTGTTACAAATTTGGGCCTTTTCATCGTAGTTCTTGTCGAGTGGGAAAACCTACTCTGAGAGAGCATGGTCGCACTCAGGTCCTACATGGTACATACCATAGATCAATCCTCATTGCTTTGTGCCTACATATCATGGATCCACCTTTGCTTGCAATTCAAATCAGTCCGCCATTGCTTGCTGTCCTCCCCCTCATCAGTCAGTCTGTTGTTGTCCCAATCAATATCTCTCATCCTGTAGCAATGCATCATTCACATAAGAGATCAAAAAATTAGACGAGATCAAAGTAAAGAGAACCCCAATCTCCTCTCTCCAATTAGCCATCTACCCATGGGCGGATCTTCTGATTGCTGTATTTTGAGAGCCTGAAGAGGCAGAGGGAAAGATATAAGAAGACCGCGGTGTGTTAACAGATTGGTTAACAATATGCCACTGCTAGTTAAGTGATGTGATTTGATGGACAGTGGCAAGTTCGTAGAGCCATGATTGTGTCTTGGAGCTAGATGGGCCCAATAGGATGGTAAAATAATGAGAAGAGACAGTGGTATAAAAAGATTAGGGTTGGCCCTTCCTTCAAAAGGTGACTTGTATAAAAGGCCAAATGGTTGAGTTTGGTCTTCATTGTTGTATGCACAAGTTTGGAATACAAGCTCCCTCTTCTCTTCCAAGAGTGTCTTTGGGTGTTCTCTTGTTTCCTTTGTAGTGCCTTTGTGTTTGCCACTCCATCCCCCTTCACTCTCCTCTTCCCTTCCCCTTCTCCCTCCCTTCTCCCCTCTCTTCTCCCTTCTCCCCCTTCCCTCTTTCTCTCATGGAAACACATTGCAACAATCTAGGAGTTGCTTGAGTGACACATGTGGACGGCTCATGCCTTACATTTCTCTCACAAGGAATAGCTTGGAGTGGAGGCTCCATCAGCATTCCTTCAAGATCCCCATGACACGTGAGCCCCCGTCGAGACCACACATTTTTGGCACCACTGTCGAGGAGTTCAAGGTATGCTTTTGCATTGCACTTGCTTTCTCTCGTCATCTACCCATTGTTCATTATTTCAAGCTTAACTTGGAACTTTGATAGTGGAGTTGAAGGATAGGAAAGAGTGAAAAAGTTTGTGTTTGGATGGAAAAAAGAAGCAGCTATCAGTTGGAAATCTTTTTTGATCATGTGAAGCTTGTTATGTATGTTTTTAAGTGTTTTGAGTTGGTAGGAAGATAGTTTGAAAGATTGCAAAGGAGTGTTTGGCGTCAAAACTCACAAAAAAAAACAAGAATGAGGAATCAAGCTGAAAATGGAAGGGGTTTTGAGTGTTGATAGTCACCTCTTCAAGAAATCTCATTTTTCAACCAAATATTGTTTTTCTTTCTTCTTTTTTGCATTTGGTAGGTAGATTAGGTAGTTTAGCATCCCCCATCACAAAAAAACATGAACAGAAACTTCCAAATCATGAAGAATCATAAAAAACCAGTCTGTGAAACTGTGCATTCCTATCCCCATGGGTTGTTGCTATCCCACCGATCAAACTTGCATTGACCCATCATTCGCAATAGCTCTATCCCGTCGATCAAACTTGCATTGACGCATCGCCTTAGCACTATCCCGTCGATCAAACTTGCATTGACCCATCAGCTTAGCCCTATCCCCATGAGCTGACACATGTTAGTACCTAGCCCATAGCCTTAATTAATTACTATCAGTCATCTATCCCGTCGATCGTTGCCTTAACTCTATCCCGTCGGTCAAACATGCGTTGACCCAATGCCATAAGGCTATTCCACCGGTCGTTGCCTTAGCTCTATCCCCATGGGTCGTTGCCATAGCCCTATCCCCATGGGTCATCGCCATAGCCCTATCCCACCGACTTGCTATCCCCACAAGTCGTCACCATAGCCCTATCCCCATGGGTTGTCGCCATAGCCCTATCCAGTCAGTCAAAGAGGTGTTGACTCATTGCTTTAACACTATCCTGTCGGTCATTAACATAGCTCTATCCCCACGGGTCATTACCATAGCCCTATCCCCATAGTCATAGGGATAGCTCAGGGAACACAGAAATAGGAAAAATCACATGAAAATTGGGACCTCTAGCATGAGGAAATGATGAAATTTGCATGCAAATTGCATTGAAATAAGCCACAAGCTGCCCCTTGACCCTGCGTCGAGGCAAACTCAACCTAGAATTGAGGCCTCCACTATGCCAATGAACACATGATCTTGAGATCAAGAAGAGTTCTACAAGCTCATTCTAAGCCTAAAGACAGCAGTGCCTTGAATACTATCTTGTCGACCTCCATACCTAGCTTGGCATCCTCAAGGTTAGCAAGTGCAAAAGTGGTTCTCATTCCTTGCAAGAACCACAGCTAGGTGAATTATCCACCTTGGAATAGTCTCTGAGTCAAGATAGAGACATGGGTGAACCCTCTAATGTTAGAGCCTCAGTGGCTCTGAACTCCATTACCACTGATCTCCACTCTCCTACCCCATCTACAGCAGTAGCTACATTAAGGGAAACCTTTTCCAATATCATGGGAAGGTTTGGATTGACAGACCTAGTAGAGTGGCTAAACCCATTTGCTAGACAGACTAGGACAATGTCATAGGCTCAAATCTCGGCCCAACCAATGATGTCAGAAGCAATACTCAGGGAGCCAAGTCCCACGATACCTAATGGCAATCAACCCCCATCATACCAATTCTTTAATGATAGACAGTGCTATGGGGATGGAGTTGGACCCACATTCTCACAAGGGTCCCAAATGCTAGAGCAAAGAGGGCAGAGGAGTAACCTTGAAGGCTTACAGTTAGGAATCTCCACCTTAGAATCCCCTATGATGCCTCCTTGGCAACAAAACATGGGAGATATTCCCCACCCATTAAGTGCCCCTTATAAGCCTATGCCTGCAAGGAACATACCACTCCCTAGAGGACCTCTAGTCCAACCTATTAGGCCCAACCTGACCCAAATCACAATGCAAATGCATACTAGTGGGCATGGATCCTCCCATCCAAACCTCATGTCATCAAATCCATGGAACCCTTCATTAGGACTACCAATGTATGGGACGGGGCCCACCATTCCACAACCTCCTCCTATATCACAAACGGTCCTTTCAAACGAAGCTATAAGAATCCTAGTGCAAGCACTAGGAAGGGGGGCCACCGCTCTACCACCAATGTTTCTAGGAAGGGATACCAACCCCTCAAGAAGCAAGCCTATCACATCTCCAAGCTAATCACCAAGTTTGTAGAAGAAGGAGCCCCAGTCTCCCATGTTGAGAGATTTGAACAAATCTATGAGACCTTTAGTGATATCGGGGATCTAAACAAGGTTAATGCTTTTAGCTTGAGTCTTAATGGCAAGGCTAGACAATGGTTCAGAGCCTCAAACCTTGAGGAGAAAATAAATTGGGACACATTGCATAAATCCTTCTTTGTGGGGTTTCCCCCCAGTGGTCCCAAGTGGAGCCCGCTTAACCAGCTTTATGAGGTGAAACAGAAGGACACTGAGTCCTTAAGTGACTATATCACTAGGATTAAACATCTAAACTCGAGATGTGAACCCCATGAGAGGATGAGTGTGCAACTTCTGTCACGCTTCCTCATAGGGCTATGAGATGCTAAGCTGCATGATCATTTGTTTGCTATAAATACCACATCGTTTGAGCTATGTAGCAAGACATCGATATGCTTAGCGGATAACATGAGGGAGAAGACCCAACAAGATAAATCCTTAGCTTCCTCTGATATGTCCCAAATAGCACAGGCTTCAACCTCAGAAGCAACTAGGGATGTAAGCATTATGCCCAAGGTGCTTAACACGGAAGAGTTGGCCATAGATCTATAAAGAAGTTGAGCCAACAATGGAAGATAGAAGCACCAAAAGATGCTCCTAGCAACCCCCATTTATTTCCACAAAGAGATAAACTATGGTGTGGGGTGAAATCATCTCATAAGGAATGCCCTTGTCTTAGAGCTAGGCCAAAACTCTATTGTGCCCATTGTGTTCGTTGGGGAAATCATGATACATCCCAATGTCATTATCCTAGGGTGATTCCTCAACCAATGTATCAACAAAGGCCGCAGAATTGGGCCAATATTTTGAGAGTGATGACACGAATGCAATGTTACCCATCTCCTTTCATGATAAGAAAGCTATGGCAATCTTAGACAGAGGAGCAGGTGTTAGCATCATCACGAAACAATGCTGGGAAAAGTGGGGGAGTCCCAAAAGAGAGAGTACTTCCTTGGTAGTTAAATTAGCTGATGGAGGCACGGCTCATCCCATAGGAGCACTCAATTTAACTAAGGAAAGATCGACAAGTCGTGAGGGTTGATCTCCAAACATGGAAGGCTCACACTAGGTCTAGAAATCTATTTGCAGCAGCTGAATTAGATACCACCTATAGGTCTGTGCCAGTAAGCTGGTTAAAAAATATGAGAAAGAGGACAATGAGAAGAGTCTTGATGAACCTTGGTGTGCTCCTTTACCAAAACTAGAAGACTCACTTGATTGGATGCATACACTAGCGGTAATAGATCTACCAACTACTGAGGGCACTCAGACCTTGATGATGAAGACCTAACTCCATTACACCTTTTTACACCATAAGAGTGGTACTACCTAATCAAATTGAATTAGGAATTGACAATTCCCTTGATCCTAACGAGATGGATATGACTCCATCTCAACTTTGGGTAGAACTAACATCAACAGGTGCAACATGCCGAATACAGGCCATGATAGATGGGCGAGCAGGCCACAACCTCATCTCCTGGGAGACATTAAAGCATCTTGACCAGGTATGCCTTCAAGACACTTACAAAGGGTTATTTGGTGATGAATCATCCCATTAAGATGCACCAATTGCTAGCCACGGATCAACATCAACAACTACTTCCACCTCCCCACCTTGACAAGGATGCCACCAAGGAAGAAGATGAAGACAAAAGGCAACTAAGCAAATATGGGTTCGAAAGGATCTATTGAAGGCTCAAGGATACTTTGAGGGTGAATCATATTTTTGGATTCCAAAGAAACCTCAATATATAAAGCCACCCCCTCCTCTAAACATCAAGCCTCACCATCGCTAGCCACCCTCTCATGTAAACAACAAACCTCAACATAAAAGAATAAGAGGATGCCATCCAACAAGGAAGGTACTTTACCAATGGTTTCCCACAAGACTACTCGAGGCCCAGGGATATTACCTTGGCAACTCTTATATATGGGTACCCAAGCCTTGCCAGAGCAATCAACAGCCCATTCATACTTGCCCTAGGCCTAAGTGTACACCAGCACCATCGCAAAAGCAGGAGCGGAGCCCCAAATCTATCAATACAAAAGCATCAATAAGTGCAGATGTACCAATAGTAGTCACACAAACACCTACTCTACAAAGATGCCAAGAACATTGAGAACCTACTTGCAAGGACAAGGGAAAAGCACCAATGTAGGAGGATCATACGCAAAGGAATTCATCTACCTTCTCTCGAGTAGTTACACAAGAATCTGTCTCAAAAAGGGAGACAGTAACACAAGAACCTGCTTAACCACAAGTCTATCAAAAGGCATGTCAATTTATTGCATCATCTTCAAGGCAATTGGTAGCAACACAAGAACCTGTCTTGAAAAAAGAGACAATAACACAAGAACCTGCCAAGACAAAAGCTAAATCCACATTGGGAGCCACACAAGAACCTTCCTTACTGAGAAATTTGGCATCTATCATCAGGGAAGCTACGCAAGAATCAGCCACACAAGTAATGCCCATCACAACGGAAGTCCCACAAGAACCTTCCAATGTGAACAATGAATTATCTTCATTCCTGGCAACTTTCTCAACTGAAACTTGGGCTAAACAAAAGCAAAAGGTCTCTGAGATATTGCAATCCTACTCACATTTGATACATAGACATATATCAATTTATTACGATGAGTATCAGAGATCGCAATGCTCAATGATGCAACACCAACAATAAGAAACATGCCAATAGTAGATCCACAAGAACCTGCTCCTAAAAATGGAGTAGCTCCACAAGAACCTAATGCTGCAATCAAGGATCTCAAAGGACTTCAAGCAACGTTGTTGTCAATAGGATGACAACTGCTCACTAAGAAATATCTCCAGTGATGCCTTAGTGACTCTCCTTTCAAGTGATTATCATACTTACATGAGGTCCCAAATAGCTATACAATTCATATTCCTCTGTTGGTCTATCAAACGATGTTCTTGCTAGGTCTGGGTCACAATTGGTCAATATGTCACATGTGGAAGTCCTAGGTGAAAATAGGCGATCAGTCCTCTTTAGGTTTTCAGCAGGCACACTCGGCAAATCACAAGTACATCTGCCTAATGGCCCCTTGGTCAAGAAGATAAGATACAAACACTACGGAAAGTCGATAGACCAATCAGCATCAACAACATACCCCTTCAGTAGAGCCAGAACATGGCACTGACTTATGTCTAAGTCATCAGGGTCTTGAATTTGAGTTCACACATGGAATGACAAGTAGTTCTACACAAGCAGCTCTCGAGGATGCATTCAACTCCAGGGTGAAGGTGATTACACCAATATGGGTTTGGATGAGTTTCTTGTGACCCTCAAAGCTTTTTTCACATTCTTTTACTAACATCACCATTAACTATCTAACTTCTACTCATCCTCTTTTCTTTATTTTTCTTTTCTTTCAGTTCTAGCTTAGAAGTCTTTCCTAGAATCCCCCTTCTATAAACCTCTTCAACCATAGTTTTCATTTTTGGGGTTTGTATGGTGTATTATCAGACTCCTCTCGATTTGATGACTCAGTCAAATAAAGCTCCAGATCGTGCCACAACCTTATTGGCTCAAATACTTCCAAGCAAAGCCCTCAATGAAATGGCTTTTAAAGGAACTTCAATGCAGAGAAGCAAGACAAAATGTCATGCACAACTTTGGATGTTCAAACATGGCATGACAAAGATATAGTCTAATGAGAATCCATTAGAAGTCCCACTTAAATAAAATATGGGACTTAAGAGGAGCATGAGAATGCACTTTACTTACTCTGGTAACACTAACACCACTAAGATCTTACATCAATCCCTACTAACACCTTCTTCCTAATAACTTACCCCTTAGATTTTTCTTTTCCTTTTTCTCATTCCTTCTTTGAATGGTCACAAGTACTCAACTCAGCTCACACAAACCTTGAGGTGCTAGTTCCAAAAGAATCACTCATCCATATTACTTCCAGCAAGCATTCCATAACAAGGAGCCACTACATCCCTCTGCTGCAATGGACCAAAAGAAGATTCAGCCCAGTGCACATGAAAGACTACTTTGCATTATCTTCATGGACAACACTCCAACAACCATCCATGTTGCACGATCCAAAGGACTAGATCGAGATCAGGAAGGGGGACATGTTAATAGATTGGTTAACAATATGCCACCGTTGGTTAAGTGATGTGATTTAATGGACAGTGGCAAGTCCGTAGAGCCAGGATTGTGTCTTGGAGCTAGATGGGCCCAAGAGGATGGTAAAATAATGAGAAGAGAGAGTGGTATAAAGAGATTAGGGTTGGCCCTCCCTTCAAAAGGTGACTTGTATAAAAGGCCAAACGGTTGACTTTGGTCTTCATTATTGTATGCACAAGTTTGGAATACAAGCTCCCTCTTCTCTTCCAAGAGTGTCTTTGGGTGTTCTCTTGTTTCGTTTGTAGTGCCTTTGTGTTTGCCACTCCATCCCCCTTCACTCTTCTCTTACCTTCCCCTTCTCCCCTCTCTTCTCCCTTTTCCCCCTTTCCTCTTTCTCTCGTGGAAACACATTGCAACAATCCGGGAGCCGCTTAAGTGACATATGCGAACGGCTCGTGCCTTACATTGCTCTCACAAGGAGTAGCTTGGATTGGAGGCTCCATCGAGATTCCTTCAAGATCCCCACGACATGTGAGTCACCGTCGAGACCACACTTGGTGATAGAGGCTTTGAGAGGCTTCCCACATCCAGAAGCTTCGAGTGATATCTTTGGTACCTTAGATTAATTCGGCCACTCCGAGTGGCTCTAACTCTCCCACCCACACTAATCAACCAATTTTAAATTCGAGGAATCTTAGGGGCCCCTATTGAGAGCATTAGTGTCACGAAGGTTATGAATTTAAGTATGTGAGATTTGGGCTTCCGAAATTTCTATGTAGGAAATTGGGCGTATGAATGATTGTGAGAGCATTAGTGTCACGAAGGTTATGAAGTTAAGAAGTATGTGAGATTGGGGTTTCTCTTTTACTCTCGGGTTGAGGTATGTGAGATTTGGGCTTTTCTATGTAGGAATTGGGTGTATGAATCATTGTGAGAGCATTAGTGTCACGAAGATTATGAATTTAAGAAGTATATGAGATTTGGGTTTCTCTTTTACTCTCTCCGGTTGCTTCTCTATCCTCAGACCTGAAGCATACAAGTCATGGCTTCTTCTCGTCAAGAGTATCTGAAGCGATACACCAGCGGTTCTGATAAGCCAAAGAAGAAGAAAAAGAACAAGGCTTCTGGTTCCAAGAATCCCGGTTTCGGTGCTGCTGTCACCATTGTGGATGATGATCCCTCCTGGCAAAAACCAATTAAGAATGAATTAACTGATGAAGAGGATTTAGGTGATCGTTTCTTTCTCGCCCATCTTATGGTGTGTCTTTCTCAGCATTTGGGTTTGGATGTAGCAGTATCATGGTTTTGACTCTTTGCTGTATTTCACAATGAAGATGAGGCTCCCCTCGTCATCAAGGACGTTGAAGTCAAAAGGATGCAAAGGATGGAAAATCTGAAAATGCATCGTCCTTACCTCTCGGTGGCCGGTGACGGCAGTGGATGGGTTACAATAAGCGACTCGTCGAAGCAACGTACTTTTTGAATTCCTTTACTGGTCAGCGCCGTGTTTGTGTTGGTAGCTTTTGGAACGCTAGGTTTTACTTGGAGTTTTTAGTGTTCCTTGGTTTCGATTAGCTGCATGTTTCAGAAGAGTTAGTTATGCCGCCTGGCCGTTTGCCTGCATTACTGATGCTTTAATGTTTCATGGAAAAAGAGAATACGTATTAATTCTAGTAGTGAGCTCCGTCAAATTTGTACAAACAGAGAGATGAGGTTTCCCCTTTTTGTAGTCACCTACTTCAAGGCCTGGCCTCATCTTTTCCTAAGGCCTGACACTTTCTTGCTCTTCTTTTAAAAGATCTGCCACTTTTTAAAGATCTTTTTCCCAGTGATGTAGTTGGACGTCAGCCCTTTTAAGATTCTCCTCTCCAAGCTTAGCCATTTAAGCTCGATCCTTAGTCTTGGACTGAGCACAAAACTCCTATTGTCTAGACAAAGTAGGGGAAATACATTCTGTGGGTGCAGCTTTAACTTAACAAGTATTTGTATGTAAAAGCTCTGTGTTGTCGCTTTAAAACAAAATTTTCCTACTTTCGGCTGAATATAATGTCATATTCATTTTTTTGACAGGTTTAGGCTCTCCTGAGATTATGGATGGGACTGGGTCAGGGACCCCTTCTCCTAGGAATAATCGGCATGATTCACCTCACTCACCTTCTGAAAGTATGACTGAGCGGCAGTTATTTTCTGTTTGCAAAATATTGCTGTGCATTCAGACATTCATGCGATTGAAAAGAGTTGTTTTCTTTGGATATGCTATTTTCTGGGATGCATTGTAACAATCTTATGGATTTGATATTAGGATCGCCAGCAAGAAAAACAAATTCACCCAATGGACGGACTCTTGCAAGCAAGAGTGGCTACAACACACCCGATTCATTCCCTGTGAGAAAGCTTCAGCATGACAGTCCAGACTTGTCACCACTCAGAAAGAATCACCATGGTACGTTATCTTACGTTGCTTTCTATGATAGGCTTCTATGGAAGAACACAATCATCATAAGCCTGCAGATATGTCTCCCACAAGATTTAGCGTGATGATACTTACTTGCATATTCAGGAATGAGCCAGCATGACGATGCAGATTTGTCTCCTCCAAGGAAAGGCAGGCAGGCAATCAGTGACCTGTCTCCACCAAGGAAACGTAGACGGCAGAGTCCTGACGTATCTCCTGCAAGAAAAGCTAGACAGGAGAGTCCGGACCTTTCTCCCCCAAGGAAAGGTAGGCCAAAGACTCGTGACATGTCTCCTCCAAGGAAAGGCAGACAGGACCTGTCTCCTTTAAGGAAAGGTAGACAGAAGAGTCCCGATCTTTCTCCCCCAAGGAGAGGTAGGCAGAAGACTCCTGACTCCCTTCCTCCACGGCAGAAGAAGCGCCATGCAATCGCAGATGTGTCTCCTCAAAATGTTCCAAGAAAGGGTGAGAAAATGGCAGATGGAACGACTACAGGGCTACAGTCTAGGAGGCAGCTTGTTGAAGAGATTGGGAAGAAGAAACAAGAAGATGGTGCAAGGTACGCTTCCTATCTTACAGAGTGCTAAATGCCTATTTGAATGAGTGATCAACCTTTTGAACCGTAGTGAAAGGTTTCTAATAGTACCACATGATGAATCTATTCTGTTGAGGTACTATGCATATTGGCGACAAGTGCTTAACCGATTGTTTTAGAAAAGGGTAATTGTGATACATACTCAAAGCTACAAAGACATCAAATTCGCTACTGTTTTTCTATAGTATCATTCTATTTACAAATTGAATGGTATTACATTCATCTGTAGGCTTTCGTTGCAGGGTCAAATGCACTGCTTTAAGATATACTAGATATGAAAATGTCAATGCCATTTCATGAGATGAAGAAGCGTAAATTTTTATAATAGACAGATATTCTGGAACATTATCAGCTTGAAACAGTCACATTTACCATGTTTAGGTCCTCTCTCTCTCTCTCTCTCTCTCTATATATATATATATATATATCTCATTTTCATTGTTCTCGAATGTGTGCATTACTAATCGTCCTGTTGGCATTTTGAAGGTATTCTGAGCTGGACGTATCCATTAGTGGACGTGGTGCAGCTACGGTCTATCGAGATAAGCATGGTAGCATTGCTTCTTCTGTTTCTGTGACATAAACGCATATATGGATTCCACCCATGCAATGATAAAGAAACAAGTATAAATGGGCCATCGTATGCAAAATTCTACGATGGCCAATGACAGTAAAACAAAATCTAGAATATGTACACACATTATAGAGCCAGCTCATCTTCTTCCCATCAAGCTGGCATAAAGCTACAGCTCTCCTTGGTCTAGAGTTTTTCAAACCTCAGATGGTCATTTTCACCAAGGTAGAAACTTTTGTCAAGGTCCTTGTCTTTCTAAGCATCCGAGTGCAAGGCTAAATAAACTTTCTTGTGTTCCCCAGGCATCCTCATTAGCTTTTCATCTTTAAGTCAAAATTTTCCTTCCTCTTTTCTTGTGCCGTCTCCATTGGTCAACTGGCAGTCATTTTGGTTTCCTCCAATTGTTGACGTAGTTATAGTACCTAGAGCTCCATTTGCTCAAGAGGTTCCATGCAAGGCTGCGTTCAAACTTTAACAAAAATTCCTTAAACTCAGCCAAGGCTATGGCTTTAGTGCATACACAAGCTCATAAGGTGAGACCGGAGTGATAGCTCAGTTAGTGGTGTGTAAACCTAGAAAGAGGAGCCACAGCAAATCCTAGCCTTTTCAAACCCCTATGGCCATTTTTCCAGTCATGCCACCAAGTGCATCTTCAATCCCTTCAACTTGAGGGGTACTCAGTTTTCAAGAACTTATAAGGGCAAATCTCTATTCACCCCTGAACAGATAGCGGAATTCCGTAGAGATGGGAAATGCTTCAGGTGCGGTAAAGAGGGGCATGTGGCTGCCCAGTGCCCAGAAAAGCCTTCAACTTCGAAGGGAAAAGAGGTAGAGAAGCCACGAGGACCGCAAAAGCCAATGGCGGGGGGAATTCCTGATATATTGGGTCATGCTTTGAACCCAGAAGAACGAGAATTGCTGCTATCATGGGGCAAAGTTAGAGACCATCAAGCGCTAATTTTATTTGATCCAGGGGCTACTGATAATTTCATATCAGAGGATCTAGCCCTGAGGCTGGGAATAAAGACGGAGGAGTTAGGCAGGGCTTTGGATGCAGATCAAATGTTTTGTGGGAATCCTGTGCCAGTTACTCCCTTGATAGGGAAGCTCCGTCTTCATGTTCAGAGTTATGTGGATCAGGAAGACTTCTTCATTTCTCCACTGAAACATTATGATGTAGTTTTGGGGATGCCTTGGTTTCACCGCAAGGCAGTGAAGTTGACTCTTCCTGAAAGAGTGCTGGAGTTTGTGCATAGGGGGAAAAATCAGCGTTTAATTGCCAGGAATAAAGGAGATACTATCCCCATTGTATCTGATGTTTCATGTGGTAAAGCAATAAAGTCTGCAATTTCTGCGTACATGGTTTTTGTAAAAGAAAAAGAGAATGATATGCATGCTGAAATGAATGATGCAGACAAAGATAAGTTTCAGTTTCTTGTAAACTTTAAAGATTGCTTTTCTGATGCTTTGCCAGGGGAGTTACCCCCAGAGAGACCAGAAGATCATCAGATAGAGTTAATGCCTGGTAGTGAGCCATCAAACAGACCACCTTATAGAGTCAGTGCGACTCAGAGAGAGGAGATTATGGCTCAAGTACAGGATTTGCTGTCCAAAGGGTTAATTCAGCCCAACTCATCTCCTTTTTGTTCCCCTGTACTGTTAGTACAGAAGAAAGATGGTTCATTCCGTATGTGCGTCGATTATCGTGCATTGAACAAAATGACCATCAAGAATAGATTCCCTATTCCGCGCATTGATGATGTGCTGGATCAGTTGAATGGAGCTTCAGTTTTCAGCAGGATAGATTTAAAGAGTGGCTATCACCAAGTGAGGATACAGCCTCAAGATGTGCACAAGATAGCATTTCGCACTACATTCGGGTTGTATGAATACTTAGTGATGCCTTTTGGGTTGACAAATGCTCCAGCCACATTCAATAGAATGATGGATCGCATCTTCCGGAAGTACATGCATTTTACGGGTACTTTCTTTGATGATATCTTAGTTTTTTCTAAGACAGAGGAAGAGCACAGAGAACATCTTGCTATAGTGTTTCAAGAGCTGAGAAATCATCAGCTCTATGCAAACAGCAAGAAAAGTGAGTTCTTCTTGGAAGAAATCCACTATCTGGGGCATATAATATCCAAGAATGGGATACAAATGGATCCAGCGAAGATCCGTGCCATTCAGGAATGGCCAGAGCTGAAAACTGTGCATGAAGTTCGAAGCTTCTTAGGCCTGTGTTCTTACTACAGAAGGTTTATCAGACATTTTGCTGATATCGCAGCTCCATTACATGACCTTACTAAGAAAAATGCAGCCTTCACATGGGGATTATTACAGAAGAAAGCATTCAATATACTCAAGGAGAAGTTGACTACAGAGCCTATTTTGGTAGTTCCGGATCTTTATCAGTCTT
The DNA here is from genome assembly GCF_047967505.1 of Dipteris shenzhenensis. Taxonomy (NCBI): domain Eukaryota; kingdom Viridiplantae; phylum Streptophyta; class Polypodiopsida; order Gleicheniales; family Dipteridaceae; genus Dipteris; species Dipteris shenzhenensis. The sequence goes on along the minus strand of NC_141605.1, from coordinate 42,212,839 downwards.
TTGATGTGGATTGCGATGCTTGTGGAGAATGTGTTGGGGCTGCATTGCATCAGAATGGTCATGTAGTAGCCTATGAAAGCAGGCGACTTCGGGATGCGGAAAGATATTTAGGAATCTATGAGAAAGAGTTATTGGCTGTAATTCATGCCATCCATACATGGAAACACTATCTTTTGGGTGCAGATTTTACTGTCAAAACAGATCACCAAAGTCTGAGATACTTTTTGACTCAGACCAAGCTTTCCGAGAAGCATATGAAATGGGCAAACATGCTGTCAATGTATCATTTTCAGATTGTCCATACTCCAGGAATTCGGAAAAGAGTGGCAGATGCCTTGTCCCGAAGACCCCAGGTCAATAATGTGACTATTGCTTATCATCAGGACTTGGAAGACATGAGGGAGCAATATGCTCATGATTCAGATTTTGGTGAAATTTTACAGCAAATACAAGAGGGGCAATCCACCAATCACTATTCCCTGAAAGATGGGTATTTAATGAAAGATGATTGCCTATGCATCACCCAGGAGATGAGGAAAAAGATTTTGGGGGAATGCCATGCACCTCCCTATGCTGGACATAGAGGAATTACAGCAACAACTCTAGCACTAGAGAGGTATTTCTTTTGGCCAGGAATGCGGAAAGATATACATCAGTTTGTTACTGAATGCCTTACGTGTCAGAAAATGAAGTATGATAGACGGAAGGCACTTGGCCTACTTATGCCTCTCCCCGTGCCTCAGGCACCATGGGAAAGTATTACAATGGACTTTATTTTTGATTTGCCGAGATCAAAGTCAGGGAATGATGGGATTTGGACTATCATAGATAGATTCAGCAAGCAAGCTCATTTCATTCCGGTTCGCAAAACCATAAAGGCAGATCATATGGATAAGCTTTACATGGTACAAATTTTTAAACATCATGGTATGCCTAAGTCCATTGTTAGTGATCGAGATCCCAGAATGACCAGTCTATTCTGGAGAGCTTTATTTGATAACATGGGGACGAATCTGAATTTTTCTTCTTCTTTCCATCCCCAGACAGATGGTCAAAGTGAAGTAGCAAATTCTACAATTTTGGATATGCTGAAATGCTACGTGGGTGACCAAAGTTCAGACTGGGAAAAGTACCTACCGTTAGTAGAGTTTGCTTACAATAATACAGTACATAGCTCTACAGGGAAAGCTCCTTTTGAGGTCATATATGGGAAGGTGATTTTGCCACCTATATTGAGGACCAAAGATGAAATATTTGCAGCTGATCAGTTTGTGAGAGACCTCCAGACAGCTTACAGCCAAGTCCGGACAGCAATTGAAAGGTCTCAAGAGAAACATAAAAGAGATGCAGATAAGCATAGGAGACAGTTAGATCTCAAGGAAGGGGATTGGGTACTTTTGAAGTTTGAAAAAGCTAGGCTCCGCAATTTTAAAGGCAAACAGAAAGTGTATGCAAAGTTATCTCCCAGATACTATGGCCCTTTCAGGGTTACAGAAAGAATAAATAAGGTTGCATACAGATTAGCATTGCCAGAGCATTGGAGGATTCACAATGCATTCCATGTGAGTCTTCTAAAGAAATTCCAAGGACCAGAGCCTACAGAACCAGTAACAGAAGATCCACCAGAAGTGGATGAGCTGGAGGAAGTCCTTCAGCCATAGCAAATTGTGTACCATACTGTACGTAAAGGCCCTCAGGGTAAGGAGTTTTACAGATATCTTGTAAAATTCAAAAATTATACGGCATTAGATGCCAAGTGGATGGACGAAGACATGTTATCCGATCATCCATAGCTTTTGGATGTTTACAAGGAAGCTTTTCAGTTGAGGTCAACTGAATAGAAGCCGAGGGGATGTCACCACAATGTAAATATCCTAAGTCAAAGTACAGTTGACCATTTATTTGATCATAATTAAAGAGTTTTATATGTGTTAATTATGGTCAAAGAGTTATTTTAATGGTCAAAGGATTGACTACGGTCAAAGATACTTGACTCTAGTCAAGTAAACCTGACTTCGGTCAAGGAGACTTGGTTTATTACCAAGAGGGTTAATTGCCGTTAACCAGAGAACTACAGAGCTGACTACGGTCAGAGAGTGTTGACTTCGGTCAACAAGACTTGGCATGCGCCAAGAGGGTTAACCCCGGTTAACCAAGATGTGCCAACTTCGGTTGGAGAGACTTGGCTATAATTAAGGCGCCTTGACCCTTGGTCAAAGCTCTTTAATTATAATCAAGAGTGTTGACTCCGGTCAACCAGAGAATATATATATATATATATATATATATATATATTTGTTAGATGTGCACATGTGTTCAGTGGGGATGCCCACCGTGACTAGGATTAGTCCACAGTGTGTTATTTGCATGCAAAGCGCTAACAATTAATGGGTACCATGGTGGTGCGCTTTAATTAATTGTTGCAGGTACTAGGAAGGATTATTTTTCCTAAGCGTAATGGGAGCCTGACAAGCATCCAGGAGGCGGTTCGTGTGACCGAGAGCTTTGAAGACTCCAGAATGGCCCTTAGTGGCATGTAATAGGATTTAGTCTAGATTTTAGACAAGTGGCATGTTAAACAAGTGCCTGTTTCAGCCCATAAAGGCTCTTCTTAAGCTTGCATACAAGTGACTCCTTGCCCTTGACTGCATATCCCTCTGGCTGCTGCATGTAGATCTCCTCATGAAGATCACCGTGAAGAAAAGCTGTCTTCACATCCAGTTGGCATAATTCCAAATCCTCACATGCAACCAAAGCAAGTACAGTCCTGAGTGTGGTCATCTTAACCACTGGAGAAAAGATCTCATCAAAGTCGACACCATACTCCTGCTTAAAGCCCTTGGCAACCAACCTGGCTTTATACCTTGGCTTAGCTCCAAGTGTGACTTTCAATCTATACACCCACTTGCATGGCAGTACTTTCATGCCCTTAGGCAACTGCACCAATTCCCAAGTACCATTTTTATGGAGACTGTCCATTTCGGACTTCATGGCTAGTTCCCATAGCCTTTTATCATGCATTTGCACGGCTTCCTTGTAACAGGAAGGTTCTCCACAGTCTGTAAGCATAATAAAATCTGCCCCTGGAACAAATCTGTCTGGCTGCCTCGTTTGTCGAGTGGACCTTCGGACCCATTGGTCTTGCTGTCCAGCCTGCTGTTCACCTAAAACGGTGGCTGTTCCAGTAGATCAGGCTGCAGAATTATGTCTGGGAGATCTTCCAAAGGTGGTATATCCTGTAGGACATCTTCTGCCACTGTGGGCTGTCCATTTGGACCTGCTGCAGCATCATGCATTGGCTGATTACGCTGCTGTTGTGGCTGATTTGCAGCCTGCCTGAATTGTATAGGATGTCCCGAGTCATCAATGTCAACCTGTGAAGCATCAGAAGGCTTATCTACTGCCTTAAACATACATGACTCATCAAATAAGACATCATTGCTGCGTATAAGCTTCTTATTCACAGGATCCCATAGGCGGTAACCCATCTCACCACTGTCACCATATCCAAGAAAAATGCATTTCAGAGACTTAGGATCAAGCTTGCTGCGATCTTCTCTGCGTATGTGCACGTACGCAGTGCAGCCAAAGACCCTCAAGTGCTTATAGGAAGGAGGTTTTCCTGTCCAAAGCTCCTCTGGCACTCTGCCATCCAGTCTCTTATTTGGTGACCTATTGATGAGGTGTACTGCTGTTTTTACAGCCTCAGCCCAAAATCCATAAGATAAAGCAGCATGTGACATCATAGAGCAGACCTTTTCCTGTATGGTTCTGTTCATACGCTCTACAGTGCCATTCTGCGGTGGACTGTAAGGAGCAGGGAGTTCCCTTTTAATACCTCTAGCATCACAAAATGCATTGAATGCATTAGATATATACTCCCCACCGTTATCTGACCGCAAAGCCTTCAGTGTTCTGCCTGTTTGGTTCTCAACCAAAGCAAGCCATTTCTGGAACACTGGAAAGACATCACTCTTCAATCGAAGAGGATACACCCACACCTTCCGTGTGGAATCATCTATAAATGTGACAAAGTACCGTGCACCTCCAAGTGAAGGACTAGGCATCTCACACACATCTGTATGCACAAGCTCAAGTTGAGCATCTTTATGTCCTAATCTCCTCTTATGAGGACACTGTAATTGTCTACCATATATGCAGTGCTCACAAAACTTTAAATCAGAAAATTTCAAAGACGGTAAGTAGCCAAGGCGAGCCAATTGCCCCATTCCACTTATGCTCATATGTCCCAACCGGCTATGCCACATAGAAATATTCGGCAGCTCGGTGGCATGAATATCAGTATGATTACATACTTTAGCATGAAGGGTATACATCGTGTCAACCTTAGGACCTCTGGCAACAACCAGGGCACCTTTGGTGACCTTCCAGAAACCATGACCAAAGCTGGTCACAAAACCTTCGTCATCCAACATGCCAGTAGAAATCAAATTTTTCTTGACTTCGGGTACATGCCTGACATTGTGAAGCATAAGCTGAGTACCATCAGCAAATACAAGCCTGACATCTCCAACACCGACAATACTGCATGCATGATTATCCCCTAGAAACACGACTCCATTACTGCCTCCTGCATACCTGACAAACAACTCTCTGTAAGGTGTAACATGGAATGAGGCACCTGAGTCAATGATCCAAGAGTGCATGTCTGCAAAACCGCCTGCATGGAGAGCATGAGCATCCAAAGTAGAGAGAAATAGAACCTCTCCCTCATTGTCTTAACCGTGTGTAGAATGAAGCTCTTCAATCTTCACACTGCTCTTGCCCTTGCTTACTGGTACAATTGCCTTTGCATCTGACGCATCAGTGTCCTTGGCCTTGTCTCTCTTATCATTTTTCAGTTTAAAGCACTGCTTTTTGGTATGTCCCTTTTTGCCACAGTAGTAGCACTCAACATCTTTGTTGGAGCGGGACTTGCTCCTGCCTTTTCCCCTTTCCTTTCCTGGGATTTGCCTCTTTGCTGACTTCTCCCCCTTGCATTCAAGGCATTGTTAGGCTTTACTGCATCTTGAGCTTTCAGCTTCTGCTCTTCTTGCAAAATCAGCCCTGTGATATTTGCAAAACTTATGAAAGTGTTTGCATTTGTCACAGCTGTGGTGAACGTATCCCAACTCTCAGGAAGAGAGATCAAGAGTGCCATACCCTTGGTTTCCTCATCCACCACGTACTTCTGATTCGCAAGCTGAGTAACAATTGAATTAAACTCATTGAGATGTGCATCCATGGAGGTCCCTTCCTTCATCTTCAGATTGAAGAACTTGCGCAACCAATATATCTTTGTGGCTGCACTTTGCTGCTCATATGTGTCATGTAGCTTTTTCCACACACCCCAGGCTGTAGTTTCACCGACCACATTCCAAACAACACTTTCAATGAGTGACAATTCAATTATGGACTTTGCCGACAGATCGGCCAGTGCCCAAGCATCATCAGATATGCCAGTGGGCTTCACACCTTTGTGTACAATAGGAGCATGAAACTGCCTGAGGATTAGCACATTCAGGACCATCTTTTTCCACATGGGGTAGTTAGCAGCACCCTGCAACTTCTTAATATTAAGAAGAGAGGACTCCGAGGATGAAGCCATTACAATCAGCAAGAAATATAACCCACACTTGGGTGCCTGACTCCCTGCAAACCAAGTGCACACAGGCACTTGAACTGTGCTCAAAAATTTAATTCCTGCAGCGGAACAACAGGAACTGCACCTGCAACTGTTTCTCCCACTTAAACAGAGAATTATAACTGTTTACTGCTTGCTGCAGTTTCCGAACAGCAACTCTGTTTGCATAATCAAATGCACTGTTGTACAATCAGCAGTACTCTGATATTAAAACAGCATCTGCCCTGCAATTACAGTGAAAAACAGCAGTGTATTTTGCACTCTGTACTTCTGTACAGTGACTGTAATCAGCCCCACAGTTGACACAGAACAGTACCTGACTGTACCAGAAAGTACAGAATCAGTAAATGACTGTTTGACTGTTCAAACCTGTCAACTTCAAGCTTCCAGATACCACTAAAACTGTATAACACAGTTTAGAGTAGGATTTAGGCAAAAGCCCCTTGACTGGAGGCAAAATTCTCGGAATTTGAGTGCATTTACCGCTTCACTGACCACTGTAAGGCATTTAATTGCTTCCCCCAGCACTGATATGCATCCAATTGCAAAACCCCCAATTTGACTGGCACATTCAGTGCTCAAGTCTACAATGTAGTGCTCAATGCATCTTCCACTGTCCCGTAGGTCAACAAATGCATACGAATCCTGCAACTCCAAACAGGAGGATAAACGCAATGCGTGCGTATACAAGCCAATACTTGGCACTGGCTACAAAAGCCCCTTGATTCTGCAATCCAATGTTGAGGATTTCCTCACACAGTAGGCATAGACTGTATATCCGCTTACTGTACTTGCATTTGACCAGTAATGCTCACAATGAGCTCGAAGATTGCACCTGTACCTGCAAGTACATGAGTGCTATAGGAAGACGGAGTGTACCGTAAGAAATCTGAGGGAGGGGGGGCGACTGATTTTGCTGCAATAGCAACTGAAACCAGATCTGGTACCCCCCAACGGGCACCTGTGCCTGTATCGCTGCCGGAGCAATTGGCGAGCTCCTGGCGGGAGCTCGTAGGCCTAGCGGGCTGCTGGCGGGTTGCTCGCCTGCGTGGCGAGCTGATGGCGGGCTACTGCAGGCGTCGCCTGGCTGGCGACCTGGCGGCGCTGCTAGCTGGCGTCGCCTGGTTGGGCGACGCTGGCGGCATTTGTTGGCACCGTCGCTGCTGGCGTCGCTTGTGGGTGACGCTGGTGGCGCTGGCTGGCTTCGCTGCCTGCTGGCGCTGGCAACGTTGGCTGCTGGCGCTGGCAACGTTGGCTGCTGCCGGCCCTGCTGAAGCAGCAGCTCGCTGCTGCTGGCGGCGAAATGCAGTAGCTTAGGCTACTGCTTGAAGACGCTGCTGCTGGCGAGCTCCACAACACAATGCTGCTGCTGCTAGTCCTCAAATCGCTGCTGCTGCTGGACAAATGCTGAGACCCACGTTTGGGCAAGTGTTGCAAATAGAAAACGTGCTGCAGCTGAGAGGACGAGTGGGAGGGAGATGTGCAAGCTCAAGCTCTGATACCAGTTGAGACGTGGGAGTGAGAGAGAAAGAGAGAGCACACTGACACACACAGTAGACACGAGAGTGTGGGGATAATGAAGTATGTGTGTACCTCCCCAAGCACACAGTCAACCTTTTATATCAATGGATAAGGTTACAACACTAAGTACACCGTACTTAGTGTACTTAGCAATAAAAGTACTAAGCAATAAAAGTACTAACTGTACTTAAGTGTACTAACTGTACTGGGGTGGCCATAATGCCTTTACCCCAACAATAACAACCCCCCTTGTCTCCTAACTGGGTACATGGAAGTAAGTGGAGCCTTTTTTTTTTCCCAAGAAAAAGACTTCTATTAAGTAAGAAAAAAACCCACGAGAGCAAGCTCAAAGCGGAATACATCATGAAATCATGAGGATAAATAAAAAATCCCTCAGAGTGAGGTGGAAAACAACCAAGGCTGAGGCTGAAAGTGCCATCTCAATCCTGTAGTAGTTTCAGAGAAGAAAGGAGAATCCTTCCATTCCCTGAAGAAAGAAGCCCTCCTAGCTGAGGCTGCACGGGAGCCCCCCTGCATACCCGTCCATACGGCCATCAAAGTATGTACGATGTCTGTCCAGATACTAGCCAATGTGTGCGAGGGATGAACCTGAGTACCCTCCATAGCCTCTGTGCATCTGGCTCTCCAGATATGCCAGGCTGCTATGGTCGCTAGAATCTCCCAAGAAGTATCCACAGAGGCATGTACAGCTGTAAAAGGAAGGTGTGGTACCACATCCAACGAACAGGACTCAATCCGATGACGTCGAACCGAAATGGCCTTTTATAGGACAAGGCACGCAAAATGACAAATTATTACATCATTTTAGGGGGACTACCCAAGGCAGAGTACCTAACACACATGACTCTAGAAAGCCTACTCTTCATCTATCACCTCATGGAGGGATAGACGAGAAATAGCAGCAGTGCAAGCTTGTTCCTCAGGTCCAGAAGGTGTAGCTTCATCGTCTTCATCCTCGCTCTGCTCCGCAACCAGATTGGCATGTTCTTTGGCTTGTACCTTTGCCATTTTCTTGAAGCAACGATCCTCTGGATGGCCAAGTTTCTGACAGTAATTACATTTAAGAGGTTTTCCATTCTTCTTGGGCTTATTCTTGAGAAAGAATGCTTTGCCAGATTCGAAGGAAGATTCTCCTTTCTCTGTAAGCCTACGGTCCTCATCAATGAGATGAGCTACCATATCCTTAAAGCTCATATTGCGGCTGACTCTTAGGACAGCAAGGATCTCATTGTATTTGGAAATGTCTTCAATACTGGAGAGAAGTACAGCAACTTGGTCATCATCTTCAACAATGGCTTGGATGGCAGATAATTGTTGGAGAATTGACCCAAGATTGCTCAAGTGTTCATTGAGGGTTTCGGTTTCCTTCATCTTGAGCTTGAAGAGTTTTTGTTTGAGAAATACTTTGGAATTATTGATCTTATTTCCAAACAAATTCTCTAACTTTTCCCAAACGTCGTTTGCTGTCTTATCAAAATCCACATGGTGGATAAGGTTGTCAGCTAAAGCTAGGCCAATGATAGCCATTGCTTTATCATTTTGGTTTTGCCACCAACTGATTCTAGCATCATCACTTTGGGGTTTTGGCTCCTTGCCATTGGTGATATTCCATATCCCTTCTCGCATAAGAAGAAGCCGGAGTTTTGTCTGCCAAGTTGGGAAATTGCTCCCTGAGAATTTCTCGATGAGCAAGGAGTTTTTTATGCTATCCATTGGTGGGAAGGTCTTAGCTGTTATTACAGCCAGTGTCTAAATCCCTTACAATGTTACTCAGATTTCAAAAAGGGCCCAAATTTTACATGGTAGAAGCTTCAAATATGCCAAAGGAAGACACAGAACAGAAAAGCCCTAAATTTTAGGGTTAGGGTTACTGCAAAAATTAGGGTTTGCAAAAAATTGGGGCTTTTCAAAATTTCCTAGAGCATAGTGTTCTAGCAACACTAGGGGAGCTTCAGACCATAAAAGCCCCAACAAATTCACCCAAAAATGAGGCAAAAATCTTCAAAAACAAAATATCTCAGACGGACTGTTTGCTGGTCAATGGAGCTCATGTGGAGAGGCGAACGAAGAAGATCAACAGCGTAGAGCAACAACTCAGATCTGTTGTGCGAGTTGATGGCCACAGCCCTCAGATCGTCAGTCGTCAAGTCAGCTCCATGGCTGGCGCCGTCGCAGGTCTAGCTACGTGGGCAACCAGTTGCGTGGGAGTAGCAGGTTCGGGCAGAAGTCAGAGCAGCAGGTGTTCACGTCGGGTTCACCACGGAGCAGCAGGTGTTCGGGCAGAATGGCGAGCTGCGTGGGCAACAGGAGAAGCATGTGCAGCAGGAGCAACTGCGTGGGTAGAGAGGTGCAGTAGATGACGAGCAGAGTGGCATAGACGACAAGCAGAGTGGCGCAGACGACGAGCAGAGTGGCGCAGATGAAGGAGTTCAGTTTGTCGCAGTAGAGTGACGACGACGGATGGGCAAGCGGAAGAGTGGTGAAGGATGAGCAGGACGCTTCATTGCGAGAGGTAAGGCTCAGTCAGGGAAGACCCGCTCTGATACCATTTGATGGAAATGAGGAGAGGGTGAGAGACTTGATCACATGATTGAAGACAAGAGTTGAGGCATAAGCTGATGTTGATAGATCGATAATCACAGCAAGTACATAGCCTCTTTTATAGGCTGGGCAAGCCTTACAGACACCTCATAGATGAGGTCACACACGAGAATCTAGATCCTATAATCTAGGTGAGGAATCACATCTACCACATGAGGTGGCACAAGTGACCTCAAGACTCTAGGACTCTAGGACCACACACACTAGGACTCCGATTCCAACACTAGTGTCTCTGCTCATCTCCTTATTGTGTGCGAACTCCCACTATGGGTAGCCCTCTCTTTGGACTCTCATGTGTCTCAGCATAGAAGACCGCATCTCGATTAGTGAAGTTTTTGAGAAACACCTTGGGTCCCCAATCAAAGGGTACCATTGCAGCTCCACACCGCCACCCTCGTTCTAGGCCCGACACGGTCGTGTGCTGTCAATATCTCTCTCCCCTTTCTACTTTCTCTGGAATAATTACTATGCCACCTCTATAGGCAGTCTACTTCCCTTTTTCTCTTGTTGCGGACCATCTCTTTCCTCCAATGCTCTTGTGTCAGGAGCGTGAGATCATCATCTAAATATGTCACGGTGCCCTTAGTATGGCCCTCATGCTCATGAAGGTGGACCTATTTGCTGTTGTCTGGAATATCACTACTATTGGCTTTGTCGGTGCATCAATGTTATCAATCTCCAAGCTGCCTCAAAGGAGAGGTTGACACCCATGTTGGTGATCAAAGCTTCCTTTAGTGATCTGTTGTGAAAATCCAGCATGCTTCCCTTGCATGGGGTTTAGAAACATGGTGAAGGGAGAGAGAGGGAGAGAGAGAGAGTTAGGGTGTGAGGAAATATAATGCTCAAATGAAGACATGAAGAAGGCTTTCATTCATTCATCAAGTATATCATAACAAGTGAAGTATATGCCTTATATAGGCTACTCACTCACACACTAGCACCTAGGGCATATGGGATAAAGTCCCATGATGACACGTGGCACTCACACATGACTCACACACATAGACTCGTACTAGATCACCTAGTACTACACATCAATACTTCACACCAACACACTCTTTGGCTATGATACCTCCAACACCCTTCTTCATAGCAAAGAGAGTGAGACCCAACACGCAAAGAGTAGACCGATCCCCCCTCCACCACAATACTGCAAAGAGCAAGTCCAACTATCCAACACCTCCCGTGTGATAGTGACTTCTCAGTCAGCTTGCGACCGGCAAGGGCAAACCATCACTCGTCGTCCCCCCTTACTCTGAATTGGGTGGTCAATAGCATCAACCAAAGTAGAAGACAATACATTTATTTTTGGGGGACAACCTAGGGCAGAGTACCTCTTATTGACTCCAAATACATTCAATTTAGAGGGACAACTCAAGGTTGAGAACCTTTATTTCACTCAACACAAACACACATAGAACTAAGCATCATCTACCACCTCATAGAGGTATAGATCATGTAACATAGTAGATAAAGCTTGCTCCTCAGGTCCATTAGATGTGGCGTATATATTCTTGAGCTTGTCCAGGTTCTCCTTGGCTGAAGTAGTGAGGTCAAGATGATGAAGCAATTTGTTGACCAACCTCACACCAAGGTATGCCAATGCTTTGTCATACTGCTCATCCCTAGATGCAAGTGGTGCTGATGAATTTTCACCACGAGGACAAGGCTCCAGAGTAGCAAACTGAGGTAACAAATTTGCAGCACCAGATGAAGAATGAGCAAGTATGGTGGCTGGTCTAGAACTCCCAAAATGCAATAGTAGACTCCACGTGTGCAAGTGGGCAGATATAGGTGGCTGTAGGTGCTCCAAATACAAAGGCGGGTCTCGAAATCTGCAAAGCGGCTCAGCAAGGCACTCCAAAGTACACCGAGATGCTGCAGCAGGTGTGTAGGTGTACCAAAGCGCAACAGCAGGTCCAAAATGTATTAGTCAGCTCTCTAGAACAGCTCCAAATGCTGTAGCAGGCCACCACAATAAGAAACGGCTGTTGTAGGTGATCTGGAAGCCAAGAAACTGCTCGAAAATGTGCCAAGAAACTGCTCGAAAATGCCTTCAGATGACTTGAAATGCTTCAGAGAAAGCTGTCAAGTGGACGATTACACAGCAGCAGCCCTAGAGAGCTGTTCTTGGCGTCGAAAACCTCCGAAACAGCTCTGTTGAAGGCAGCTATGCAGCAGCAGTGCAGAAGCGGGTCAAAATTGCCTTCAAAGGCCTTGAAGTGCTGCCAAAAATGCTCGCAGGTGGTCGGCTCTGCTGCAGCAGCCTAGGAACCCAATGAATAGCTTCAAAACGGCTTCAGGGAACCACACCTGCAGGCGCTTGTAGACCAGGGTACCGACAATAGATAAAAGGCACTCGAAATAGCCGGGAATGACACTATTGGAGGCAGTTATGGAGGCAGCAAGCTATGGAGAAGGAGGCAGATAGAGACGGAAATGAGCAGGCTGCATAGGAGAGGCGGCTGAGCAGAACTAGGGTTAGGGCAAGAGTGACGAATTAGGGTTAGAGCAAGGGTGACGCGGCAGCTATGGAAGGTGGTTCTGATACCATGTTAGAAACATGGTGTGGAGAGAGAGAGAGAGAGAGAGAGAGAGTTAGGGTGTGAGGAAATAATGCTCAAATGAAGACATGTAGTAGGCTTTCATTCATTCATCAAGTATATCAAGACAAGTGAAGTACAAGCCTTATATAGGCTACTCACTCACACACTAGCACCTAGGGCATATGGGATAAGTCCCATGATGACACGTGGCACTCACACACATAGAGTCGTACTAGATCACCTAGTACTACACACCAACACTTCACACCAACACACTCTTTGGCTATGATATCTCCAACATGCATGCCAGCCATCTCCTTTGAGAGAGAGAGAGAGAGAGAGAGAGAGAGAGAGAGAGATTATCAAAAGTCTTCGGAAGACCGATGGGTCGATGAGACTGAAAGAAACTTGAGCCAGAGAGAGAGAGAGAGAGAGAGAGAGAGAGAGAGAGAGAGAGAGAGAGAAAGAAAGAAAGAAAGAAACTATTATTATCGTCCTCTGGGGGCCTGAAATCGACCCATGGGACCCAATGGAATGTTACAAAAAGTCTCCTTCTTTGAAGAAGGGTGGAGTGGACAGCTAGCATGTTTCTACCTGTGTAATACATTGGTCACGGTATGCAAGGACCTTGGTAATATAATTGCCCAAGGCTGCGAGGTGAGGATGGGAAAGCAAGCTCTCCAAACTATTGTGATGCTGCGTGACATTGCTGAAATCTTCTCTTAGATGCTCATATCGCGGACATGTCAAAAGAACATGTGCCTCATTTTCCACTTCATCTAAGTTGCATAGTTTGTTCCCTTGATACTCCTTCCCATGCTTTTTTCTCCACTTCTAGGGAGTGTGATCGAGTTCGGATGATTGCGATGCTTCTTCTTGCCCTGAGAGAGATAGGTGTGCATATATATTTGTGTGCTTTGTTCTCTTTCTGAGAGTATGTGGTCCAATAGTTGGGGTTGATATTCTTACAATAATATTCATATTTGGTCCTTTTCTTCGTTGATTGCCATTTACTGTGTAGTGCTTCTGAAAGGGCTGTAGAAAATGTCCTTTTCTCCTCTTCCCTTGGCATTGCATCTAGGTAAGAAGCAACTTCCCATCTTTGGAACCAGCCTTTAATGTCATACCCCCATCCAGATGATAGCATCTTGCTCTTGTTTGTTTTTTGAGGTCTCTTGCTTGCCTCCCATGCTCTCTTTGGTAGCCTATGTGCTTGCATATCTTGAATCCTCTTTATATATTTGAAGACTCTTTCCAGTGCTCTCAGCTCAATGGGTCTGCAACCAGTTTCAAGAAGCATGATTGAGTATGGTGTGGTGGACTTAATTCCTAAATGCCTTTTGAGAAATGACTTCTGCAATTTCTCAATGTCATTCCATTTTGATGCTGAAATGCTGCCTCCCCATCCCTCCACACCGTAAAGCACTGTTTGAATGACATACGCATCAAATAGCACACGCCTAATATCCCATCTCGTGGTGTCATTGTTTCTGCAGTCATTTTCAAAGCGGTAGTACTTACCCCATCCTGCATCAATCCTCCTCTGAACACAATCTCCCCATCTATGGTTAGATGGTACATCTATCCCCAAGTATTTGAAAGTTTGCACCCTCTCGATTTCCTTCTTATCATACATAATGCTTGGGATGTTGGCTGGCTGTATTGTCTTTATTACCATCATTTTGGTCTTATTGACATTAACTGTTAGACCACTCTCCATGCAAAATTTATGGAGGGTGTGCATCATCCGCTGCATATTCTCTGCTGTGTAAGAGAAGAAGACCACATCATTTGCATAAAGCAATAGTAGAATGGTATATCCACATATTTGGGGACTCGTTGGCTGCTCTCCCTGTAGCATCATATAAATTAACTCTTCCAGCTTGTCTATGCATAGACCAAACAATGTTGGGGATAATGGGCAGCCTTGTTTGACTCCCATGTTACTATAAAATGTGGCTGACAGCCCATTATTCCCTTTTAGTTGGCATGCTACTTTCTCATACATTTTGAAGATTGCCATTCTCAGATGATCAGGCACTTCTAAATGCACCAATCTTTCCCACAAATGGTTCCTGGGGACAGTGTCAAATGCTTTTGTAAAATCAAGAAAGCAGCAAAAAAGGGGCTGTCCTCTTAGCCTGCTTTCTTCCATTAGTACCCTCAAAGTAATCAAATGATCAGCTGTACTGTGGTTCTTCCTGAAGCCTGCCTGTCCAATGGCTCTTTTTCTATTCAGCTTGGCCCATAGACTCAGCTCATTTTCGATAATTGTGCTGAAGAGCTTTGCCATAATGGATCCTACCATGATAGTCCTGTAATTGGTGAGCTGACTGCAATCTCCCCCTTTAAAGATGGGTTTTATCCAATTATCTTGCCAGTCTGGTGGGAAACCATGTTTAATTGCATCATTAAGCAAGTGGGCTAAGCACCCTCTTGTATAATCCTTTGTCCACTTGATCATCTCAGTATGAAAATGTAGAGTGTCTGGTGCTTTCCCATTGGCCATTTTTTAAAGACCTTCATTTACAGCATCTATAGTGAAAATGTCTGGACCGTTGTAGAAGAACCTCTCAACAACCATAGGTGGGGCATTTGGGTGCATGTATAATTGCTTCACATATTGAAGCATTTCCTCTGCTGTAAAATCTCCCAGAACATCCTTTTTTCTTCCCTTTGTTTTCCTCCAAGTGCCTTTCGGGTTCTTTGCAAACTCTATGGCATCTTCCCATTCTTTATCCACCAAGTATTTCCTTCTCTTCCTCCGGTTAAGGGCATGAAAGAGCCTTTCAGCTTCTCTACGTTCACTCCCATTTGGCATATGTTTTATCTTCAGTCTGGTGCTCTTACATTCTTTATCGAACCACCGATTACATGGTAGCCCTTTTGTACATGTTCTGTTATTTTTTCTCTGCCCCAAAACTGTTTGTGCAGTAGGGAATAATGCTTCCCTCATTCTATTCCAATCTAGCATGCATGTGTTCTTGAGCAATGTATCTACAGCCTCTTCATAATATTCCCTTTTGTCTGTGTCCATGCGGAGGGACCAGTTTTCTGCTGTGGCTGTTTAACTTCTGCCAAATGGGGTATGTGCATCTCGATGTAGAGAGGGGTATGATCCGATTCAGGCATTTTTGAGCCTATCTTGTAACATGCTACTAGATGTATTGCATCTGTGGAAACTAGAACATAGTCCACCACACTTTGTCCTCCACTAGCTGGGAAACAGGTTGGGACCTTTGTACGTGGAAATAAGGATGTTCCATTTAACACAATCATTTGAAGGCCATTGATCAGACTCATAAGTGCTTCCCCATGTGCATTAGTCTCCTTATCTTGAGAGCATCGATGCCAACTAGTGTCTATTTCAATCTCTTCCTCTTTATTGTATTCATGTCCTGTCAATGACTGAATTTGGGCATTTCCAATTCGTGCATTTATGTCTCCCATTATTATTACTCGTCCCTTGGAGCTGAAGTGGGCCACATCTGAGCATAGATCTCCAAATGGGTCTGAGGCATCTTTACCATATTGTGGATAGTATGGGGATTCCCGATGTGGGATGTAGCATCCCACAATGTATAATGGCATTGGCTTCATCTCTATCTTTATCCACATGTATCTTTTATAAGGATCATCCTTGCATAAACTAACAATGTCTTGTAAACATTCCTTGTACATGCATGCAATCCCTCCTTGCCCACGAGTGCCTGCTCGTGTTTGCCATAGTGAATGTACCATGTATCCTTGAACTGCTGGTAATCTTTGCACGTCTCTTTCCCATGTTTCTGCAAAAAAAACTATCTCTGCATCATCTAACACATCATTGAGACCAGAGCCTTTATGCCATGGGAAACCCCTACAGTTCCAGAACATTATTTTAAGCATTGTTTGGGTCCCATGGGCTGCGTGTCCCTAGAGAGTCTTAGCTTCCTCTACCTCTTGCTCCTTTGTACGTGCTTCATAAAATTTGCGTCTCTCTACCTGTTGTTTAGGTGTCCTATCCTCAGTGACAAAAAAAGAGGTCCCTCTTAGGTATATCCTACTGCTGTCTAGGATGATTGCTCTTTTCCTAGCATCCAACATCGTGCAAATGATAAACCGATGGTAATCTTTGTCTTCCTTTTTTTTTCCAACTCTGTGTGCCCCAAAAACTGTTGCATCGCAAAATGTTCAGTAAAAAAATCTGTTACTTTCCTTGCCAAGGACAGTGGTGACTCGTCTTCTTGCTCGGGTATACCCTTTAGTACAATGTTCTGTGCCCTTCTTTCTCTGTCAAGAATTTCTTTTTCGTCCAGATCTCCCTCAGCTTGCCTATGCTTCTTAGAAACCTCTATTACAGTTTCACTGGCAGTGGTATTCCCAGTTTTCACTGCATCTGCCCAACTAGTGGGCTGTTTGATAGATCCTTGCATGCATTGTGTCCCTTGGAATTCTTCTAGTGTCTGTTGTAGCTGATCTATTTTAGCTTGCTGCATAGTCACAGTCTGTTCAAGATTTGCATTCTTTTGTTCAATGTTTGCATTCTTGTATTCAAGCTCTTGGCACTGGAGAGCAAGGTTGCTTAGTTCCTGCTGTTGTTGGGCCATAGAGAGAGAGAGAGAGAGAGAGAGAGAGAGAGAGAAGGGGTGGGGGGGTGGGGGGCTGGTTGTATTCATTTGGTATGTTTGTAATCTAAGTTTAAGCAAGTCACCTAGTTGAGATTACCAGAATTTTTTGCCTTTGATAGTTGCGTCGTCGTGCTTGGGGTGATAAGTGCGAAAAATGTGTTCCCCAGTTTTTGTTTCCTAATACCCTTTCTATTGTTCAGGAAAACGGCTGGAAAACTTGGGTGAGCTGTTGAAGCTGCAGCAAGGTGATAAGCTTCCAAAGGTGGGTCAAGATATTTGTGTTGAATTATGTTTTTTCTGATGGATGCAACAGAAGGCTGTTTTTGAGTCTTCGTTTGTTCTAGCACTTAGAGGTGTCCCACTTGACATTTCAGCATCAATACATTTGACTTGCGTATCCTGAAGGAGCTTTTTTATGAGTACATTATGTATAATGGTAGAATGCTGAAGCAAGTTCTACACTTAAATATACAAGGTAACCTGCGAAAGCATATCATCAAAAGAATGCTATTTTTTTAAGGCATGCTGATTGAGATGGTACTCTCAGCCACTTGTATGGCAGGTCAAATGGCTTGACTATTTTTCATGTTAAGAAATGCTTCCCTCATCATCTATAGTAAGAAGGGTGAGGCCCTTCTTACAATCAAGAAGCACAATGCTATTTTCTGCACTCTGCAGACGTAAAGAAATCATTGTATTCTTGTGGCATGCTCGTGCAACATACCACAATGCAATGTATCCAAATTTGTATGTGATGGAATTATTGTATGAGGTTGGAGTGGATGTCAGCCCTTTAAATTGACTTGAGATTATAGAAAGTTTTGCTCCTTTTTGTTTGTGTTTGTTGCAGATGTCTGGGTTTGGTTGAACATGTGAGCCAAGGCAAAGTTAGCTCTTTGCAAATAATAACTCTTAGTGGCAACCTTTTCTACATGGGTAAATATGGAGGGAGTAGCTCAGTTTTATAGGATGTCTCACCTTTTTACAAGTAAGAGTACATTTAGCTTAGAACAAAGGGGTTAGTTTTAGTGGCTGTTCAATGGCTTTGTAGCTAGTACTGTGTACTCTAGGCTTTTTAGGAGATGCCACGTGGCAATTTCCTTTACTCTCCCCCAACTCTCAAAAGTACTCCCTGTTCAGTTCAGCAATGTACTCTCTGCTAATAAATGGAAATGCTCTAGCCAAGGCAAGTACTCCCTGTCTGAGTTACTCATTTCAGCTCTTGGGATTGAGATGGTCTAGTCCAAGAATGCCTATCTCGTCTAAATCAAAGTTGGCCAAAGTTAGAGCAAGTTCTGTTTCATTGGTATTAGAGCATTAATGTCATGGGAAATTGTGGGGAATACATCTCTATTTCATTTGGAGTTTGGAGCCTGTGTTTATAAGCTTATATGACCCACCTCTGTGCAAATTTGTGTCATGGAAATTTGTCCCAATCTTTAGCTGCCACATGTCAGCTAGGAAACAGGTAAAAAATTGGATGCTATCAGATTTGAAATGTTTTTGCATCATTATGATCGGGATTACCTCCTCCATCAGAACCCCAAGTGATCGTTGCTAATTTCCTTGAGTTGGAGCTGGTCTGGGTGTATATGCTTGGTTCAAGGAATATCCTTCAAAAGCTATGAACCACGGAATATTCCCAGAACTAGCCCTAGTTCTGGCTCTGTATCTAATCTGTCCATTTTCAAGATGCCCTGACCTCCCTAACTTAAGAAGTCCCTAACTTAAGAACAGTAAATGACCAGAAACTGAGTAGGGAAATGTGCAAGAGCAATGGAAGACTAGGCTAGGGAAGCAACGCAGGATACAGAAGTACCTTAAAGGGTTGAAGAAGAGTGTAAGGTCATGTTTGGACCTACCACAGATCTTGAGGGGCTGCACAAGGATAGGATTCCATTTTGTATTCAGCGTGAGCAAGCACTCAGCTGTTCAATCATATAAATGATTGTCAATGATCAATGATGAATGTGTGAGTACAAATGAGCAGCTATGTCTTTGTATTTGGGCCAGCTGTGGTAAATTTACAACTGTGTATGTGGGATTAACCCAAGAGTGCTATGTGGCAGCTACTGAGAAGCAGATGACAAGGCAAGACGTAACCAATTTTGCACATGATCAGCATTGGGATTTTCTTTTGCTTGTTAGGACAATCCTTCTATTCATGATGCTTGCATGACAGTTTCTGATGCTTCTTCAGTGGTGCTAGTAAGCACATCACTTTCTGCCAGAAGTTATTGAGCTCACTTGCAGATGTACCAAAAGGGGGGAACTATTACATGTGCAAATAATGCATCCTATTCAGTAAAAGGCATTGGGCAAGTTGCCATTACTTCAGTATCTGGTGGTCTAGTCACTCTAGACAGTGTACTATATGTACCAGGCATCCGCAAAAACCTCATCCATTTTAGCCATAGCTACTTTTGGATGGCAGGTTCTTTTTGATGGTGTTAGGTGTGAAGTCTATGATGTTACACGTGTCTTTACCATGGTGTTGACTGGCACATTGCTTAGAGGGCTTTACAGACTTGATGCATATGACAAATGCTTGGATGATGCTGGGCTTGTAGATGTAGATACTTATGTTGTTGATGCTTCTACCATGGCAAATAGCATGAGAGGTTTGGACACGTCAACTTCGGATCTTTGGTAAAGTTGCATAAAGAAGATATGGTTGTTGATCTTCGTAAGATGAGTATGCCTTCAAAGCATGTCTGTGAAGCATGTTTACATGCACCGTTTTGCATTTCCCAAGGATGGGAGAGTTGGTGCATCTCGCAAGTTGTATTTGATTCACAGTGATGTTTGTGGTCCCATGCGGGTTGTAGCTAGGATGCTACTATTTTGTTACTTTCATTGATGACTTTACCAGATACACTTGGATTTTTGCTTTGAAATCCAAATCTGAAGTTTTCGCATGTTTCCGACATTTCTTTGCCTTGGTAGAGAATGAAAGTGGACTGAAAATTACCAACATAAATACAGACAGGAGGTGTGAATACATGTTAAAAAAATTTGCTGATTATTTGGCCTCATGTGGCATACATCATCATTTAGTACTAGCCTTCAGCATGGCTGAGTCTGCCCTTCACCTCCAGAGTGCCGACAGAAACATAGTACGAAGACTTTGTATAAATGGATGCTCAAGTATGTGTTGGTGTGTGGATTGTATGTGTGAGAGCATATTTTTATACTATGGTCTTATACTCATTGTTGGGCATTGATGACGCCAGTGGGGATGTCATAGTAGCTAGTCCCTGTAGAGGATGAGTTTAGGAATGTTTCTGGATTCATCTGGGTATAGGCATACATCATCAATGCATTGTGCCTTACACTCCTTGGTAGAATCCCGTGGTTGAAAGGAAAAATAGATCAGTCATGGAGATGGCCAGGTGTATGCTCAAAGGGAAGCACTTGCCTAACAAATTGTGGTTGGATGCGGTAATGTGTGCAAATCATATTTTGAATAGATGCCCAATTGAGGCATTGAAAACCATCACACCTTATGAGGCTTGGATATGCCATAAGCCCAAGATTTCTCACATGAGGACTTTTGGTTGCTTGGCATATGCACATGTGCCTTCACAGACATGGACAGAGTTGGATGACAAAGCTATTAAATGCATTTTTATTGGGTACAGCTCAGAAAGCAGGGGCTACAGGTGCTACCAGCGCTGCACAAGAAAAGTTTTGGTTAGTAGAGATGTTGTTTTTGATGAGTCATCATCCATGCCTTTGCTGGATTGCAAAAAACAGCCCACAGTTGATGTATCAGATATCTTTGATAGCTTGATGTGAAACTGGACGAGAAACCCTAAAATGAAATGGTAATCATCCTTGAAACCCTAAAATCGAAGAAAACTGGTAGAAACGCAGCGTGGATCCTCAATTCACATAAGATAATCACTAATATAGATTTCGAATTTCAAAGATATAAGGGAAAAACATCTGATAGCTTCGTCTGACGATGAGTAGCAGCAGATTTGTTACGGGAAACAAAATAAATTAAGAGAGGGCGGGAGAAAAAACAGAGAACACACACTAGGGCCCAAAAATAAGGGCTAGGACCCCCTCCCGAAGGTCTTTATTGCAATAGAAAATGCATTGTATAATTGGAGCATGAAGCTGAGTACAACTCTTGAATGATTCCGGGAGGCATGGGGCCTTTCTTTTATAGACTAGGCCTCGCAAAAATCTAGGGCCTGCTTTCTAAAAGCTACTTTTACATAAAGCCAAGATTTTTAGGCTTGTTTTTAAAATCTGGTGCTTTTGGCGCCTTTTTAATCTCGTGGGCCCTCCTTTTAAAGAGGCGGCCCCTTGTCCATGCTTTTAGGCCTTGTGGGACGTGCTTTTTTGTGCTTTTCTCCCCACTCTTAGGTCCTTTTTGCACTCTCTTAGGTCCTATACATTGCACAAACAAGTTCCAACACCTTAACCCATTAGAGGTTAGCGAAATGCATGCATTCCTATTTCTTGGACTAATCCTAGTCTCTTGTGGGCATCCCCACAGTTCTCTTTTACTTTTGCAAAGCAAAAGTAAAAAGTGTAACACTTATTCTAGTGAACCAAAGTCAACTTTCTTTGACCGTAGTCAATCTGATAAAGAATCCTCTTATTTCTTGCAAGAAATACCAATTGGTGACATCCCCTTGTCTTCTAATCGGTTGTCCTCAACTGAAAATCTTCTTGATACAGCTACAAAACTTGAGGATACCTCCTCTCTTGTCATCAATTGCCTAATAGTTCCTTGCAGATAAACTTGCCTCTGGGTGCTTTTCTTCTTTGTGTGGTATGCAGTCTGTTCTAGTTGCAGGATCTCTTCGAGAGCTCAGGGTGGCTGGAAATGGTTGAGGGGTGTGACCCTCACTTGCTCTGATACCATGATAGACTAGGGCAAGCAATGAAGCAATGGAGGTGGAAGCAAAGAAGCAAACTGTACTGCTGTAATGTATTGCAAGAATGAATGAAAAGTATAAAGTACACCCAATATAACAAAACCCTAGGATAGGGTGTCCTAGTAGTACTAAGTATACTAATTGGTACATGTACTAAGTGTACCATATGTCCTAATCGCCTATATCTAGGCCTACAAGGCGCATACCAAGGAATAGAAGACACCAATGGGGTACCCATGGGATGACCTACAAGAGAATGGAGCTGAACTGACATTGCAATAACAAAAATGACATACAAGCTAGGATGGACCCTAACCAAGGTCAAGACACGTGTGATGAGTAACTCACCCACAAACTCAACCTCTAACTGAGGTTAGGAGGAAAAACCTTAATAAAGGAAAAAAGTGCCTTACATAGCATTGGTTAGTGCTTTAGAATATGAATAATATTTCTAACAATTTCAAGGTATGAGGGCATTATCCAATCCATGGTGGCATAACCCAACATCTCTCCTATAATGCAAATGGTTGTAAAGTATGATCTGATTATTTGAGCTTGCATCATCAATCTCCCTCTGAAGAAACAAGTTATCTTTGTATACCGAAGAAATGCCTCCATTGGATGGAAAAATTTATACTTTGATGCTTGGCCAATGCAATGCATGATTGCGGGTCACAACCAAGAGGGGTCTGCATACTCCTTTGCTATGCCAAGATCAGGAAGTCACCTGTGAATGCTTCACATATTGTTGCATTTGCTGCGAAGAAAGAGCAATAGTATATTGCTAGCCAGATTTGAGATCATGTTCGAATAGGATCCAACATCTCTAAGTTAGAGCATTGCAACTTGCTGGATAATAAGGCTCGTCTTGCCACTTCTTGTAGGTGCTCTCCAGTACTTTTTGACTCTATCATCTAACAGATTTGCAGACTACTGGGAACATCTTCAAGGATAAAACATGTTTCCTTCAAGCAGAACACAAAGAAATGTTTAGGCAAGCTCACAAAACACGGCAATATGCCAAAAATCTGGCACATAAAAAACAGCCACATGGCTTGTTTCCTGGTCACAACTTCAGCATTTACAGGTGCAACCTTCCACTTTCACTTCACATCTATGATTTGAAGCGTATTACTTACCATAAGAAAGGATAATTTTTGTATAGTCATTGCCTTTGCTACATGGTCCATGAATACGAACAGCTGGATTTTCATTCTAGATCCGCTACATAAACTATTTAATGTCTCAACAGACCATGTCCTAAGTTCATTTGAATATATCATCCAGTTCCATACATGTACATGAGGTTTTGTCTCTGTATGATTTTTGAGTCTAATACTTGCATGTACATGACCGTGTCAATGCTGTTTTCCTTTACTCCCTTGTTTTCGAGAACGTTCCATTCTGGGGTATCACCTCCAACACGTTCCTATTTTTGACAATTACCTACATTTATAGCCTCGTAGGATCTTTGAAATAGTTAGAAGAGAGGACAATAATTCTATTGGACACAATTAAAACCAGTTTTGCTCCTTAATTATTGATGACATCTAGGAAGCAAAATAGTAGCCTTTAGCATACAAACCCAATGAGAGAGCGAATTTCCCTTTGCAGCCATTTCAAGCAAGGAAAGAATTTTCAGCTATCATCAGCTGAACCCTTGGATGCTGCTGCCAAAGGTGTATAGTCAGCCAGTTTTATGGGTGTGAAGGTAATAAAAGGCTTCAAACATGCATGAGTCGCTTTCAGTTTAAGGAAACATGCTTCATGATAATTCTTTTATTATACAGACTCTATTATTGACAGGAGTGTTTACATATAATCTTGTCATTGATGGAAAGGTGCACATGCAATTGCTGTTATGATACATTCTTTTGGGGTTTTTTTGATATTTAACTTGAATATTGGTAGATAGACTGACAGGGCTCTAGATCATTGCTTTAAAAATAGGTTGCACAGAGACTTGCTTGACATGATTATACTAAGGTCTGATAGAATCCAATCTCTTGAAGGTCTTTGGACTGCATTTCACTGTCTTTTACAGGAGAAACCTTTGGAATGGGGCAAAGGACTAGCTCAAAAGAAACAAGCTGAGGACAAGCAGGCTGAACTAGAATTGGAGAAGTTGAAACCCTTTGCAAGAACCAGGTACAATGTATGCTAGTATTTTCTCTCTCTACTGTTTGGGCGAGCACGTATAGTTATTTTGGCATCTAAAGTTGTATGTATGTGTTCTGCTCTTCTTTGTCAGATTGATTTGATGTTGAACCTGCACTCAGTCATTGACATTGTATGAATATTTTGTTATTGTTATGTGAAGTTGATCGGTGTGACGATGTGAATCCTTTTTTCCTTTCATCATTGAGAAAGTCAGGTGTGAATGGCGGGGTATTTCTTTAATGTTGTTGCACCCGGACTTAAAATGACTAGTAGAAACACCCAAAACCAAACTGCGAATTGTGCTGCGTTGTCCCTCCAGTAGCAAATGACCCACAAAAATCATTGATTTAATTAGAAACTTTTCTAGGTAATGAGATTGCACATGTTATCCATCTACAGAAATGCCTGACCACCAACATCTCTCTGATTGTTATTGTCTGGATAAGTTGAGCTTTCTTGGCCTTTTTGGAGTTTTCCTTTGTTGTGTGTCATCCTGATCTCTGTCAGGATGGAATGTCGTAGATACACTGCAATATACTAGCCCATTCTGGGATGCAGTAAGAGCTGTAGTAAGCTGACGCTTGATCCCCCTTTCAGATGCAGAACTGATTGAATGCTTTGACAAAATTTTTGTCCCCTGTATTAGCTTCTTTCTAGTTTCATTTTTCCACCATTGCTAGCCATTCTTTGAATTTGCCAAATGCCTCAGACTTCCTCTTCAGAAAGTATACCCACCTACTAAAATTATGTGAAGGTCAGAACATACAATGTACTGAGGGGAATTGGGGACTATGCAGAAATAACACTGGAATCGAAACGTATGGAAAATCAAGAATCGCATGTGTGCTGCAGAGAATGGCTGTGAGCAAAAATACTGCAAATCACCCATGATTCTCCTATTTTTTTGTAGAAATCGTTTGAGTCTTTATCATTTGGTATTAGAGCCATAGGTGAGACAGTGGAAGCACGTTAGCATCGGCTGAATAGAATACCTTCTACTAGAGGAACCCATCAGAGCTCAAGTTTTTGTTGGGCAATTTTGTTACTGAATATTTGCGTTTAATTAACGCTGACTAAGGTGAGATTGGGTGATGCATTGCAGAGTAGGGGAGGCAAATAATTGTTTGGCCGTGATTCGTTTAGTCAGTAGGCTGGCAAGGAAAGCAAGAGGTGAAGACTTGCAAGTACGATTTTGATGCATTGTAGAATTGTGATCTGATAATGTGAAATTGGTTGAGGAGATTGTTGGAAAGGTCACCTCCCCATCTGTAAGCCCCCAAATGAGGAGAGCATGGGGGAGCGAGACCTAGGGCAAGGTATGCCCACAGAGAGAGGAAGTACTTGGCAGATCAGGGCCACCATGGTGGGGAGAAATGGTACAGCAATGCCATGTGGCTGTCCATAGATGGAGAGGACATGCCTGTACAAGGAAACCAGCAAGAAGGGCTGTGTGGACAGGGCGGCTGACCTCAGCAGCAGTAGGGACCAGTACGAAGCTGCACACGTGGCTAAGGAGAGCCTGGCAGAGGGCAGATCCAGCAGGATCATAGGCGTATTGATGGCAACACACATGGCAGAGAATGTGGGCAGGTTCATGACCTGCAATGGGTCCTGCAAGGAGGTGCATTAATGGCGAGTGTACCAGCAGAAGTGTCGGCCATCTTGGAGGGGCAGGTTGGGCTGGTTGGAGCCAGCCAACCAAGCCTTATATAGGCAGACAGAAGGGGCTGGGATCCTGCCTTGAAAAGAGGGCTACCCTGGAAAAGAGAGTCCCAAAAGGGGCATTTTGTGGCAGACAAGCCGGCCAGGGAGGGGCTGACTGAGTCGGCTATTTTGCCCCTCCCCTGGTCGGTTTTTGCAGCAGGCATTGGGCCTATAAAACGAGAGGCTCTGGGCCTCATTACTCATCCAACAGATCAGCCATCAGAGGAGCAGCAGGAGCAGCTATACTCACACCCTCAAGTCTACATCCAGGAGGCAGATGAGACTAGGAGTTGCTTTTGCCACATGGCAGATAAGTTCTGACTGTGGTTAGGTCAACTGGACCATAGGTTAGTCATGTGGCAATCGATTGCCACATCATCTGATCTAGCATGTCAGCATCCATGTGGCACATGCCACATCACCAGTGACACATCACCAGCTTACCACCTCACCAAATCCAGTCAGCTGCCACCTCATCAGTGCCATGTGGCACACTGACCCCCTGCAAGCACAAATATCACTTTGCAGGCACACCTTGCATGTGCACACAGGTGCCACCTCACACACATGCACTATCCCTTCACAGGCACAGTTCTTCATTTTTGCATGTGACTCACAGCAGTTAACCAATCTGGGGCTTTTTGGAACACGAATGGAACGCCACCAAAATCTGGCTCGAGGTGGAGCACGCGGGCTCGAGTCTAGAGATAGCCGGTAGATAGGAGAAGTACCTTGTGGTAAGATCAGTGGACCGCACCATTGGTGGGAATCTGGATCTCTCTCTTTTGTATTGTGTCCATAGCTTTGGACGGAAATATATTATTTTGGTGTCTTCTATATCTGGTTGGTACATTGTCTATTGATAAGTCTGCACATCTATGTTATGCACATAAGTTAAAGAAGCTCGTGATTCCACATCCAACACCATAGTGTGTGAGCTCCTGGGCTATTCTATTAGTCTTCCGTTGTGCGTACCCTCTGTTGGTCGATTTCTAACATGGTATCAGAGCCCAAGTAGGAGGCTTACAGTTGTGGGAGCCTGAATGGAGGGACCTTGCAATAAGGACGACCTTGATTCAGAAGCTCTTGGGAATTGACTTCCACGGCTGGAGGACAATGCCCTTGCGAGGAGGGTGACTTAGGTTCAATCAGGTGCGTTCAGAGTTTGGGTCTACTGAAGATTGAGTTTGTTCGACTTTGCTGTGTGGTTTAGCAACAGAGATGTCGATCTCTTCATCCTCTTCAGCCTGTGCTCTCCCTTCCTCCCCCTCCTCTAGATTTCTTTCTTTCACTATCCCTAACTTTGGAGAGTCTGGGAAATTGGATGGGTCAAATTACTCGATCTGGAAGGTGAAGATCCGGAGTCATTTAGTGGCTCGAAAGCTGTGGAAATTGACAACGGGAGTGGAGGCGAAGCCAAAGGATATGGTGGACAGATAGGGTAAGATACTCACGGCAGTAGACGGAGAGGAGCTCGAAGCGTTGGAAGACAAAGATGCCTATGCCCTGGCATTGATCATAGGGACTATGGTAGACTCTGTGCTTCCTCACATCCAGATGGCCGACACGTCAGTAGAGGCGTGGACCACTCTAAAGAATTTGTACGAGACAGATAACGCATCTTGGATCTTGCTTCTTCAGCATCAGCTCTACAACCTTGATATGGATGAAGGAGATTTGGTACATGGCCACTTGACGAAGGTCAAGGTGGTGAGGGATCAATTGGCATCAGTTGGTCAGAAGGTGGACTCGTGCCATTTGGCCTTGATGGTACGGAGGAGGCTACCTCAGAGTTTCAAAAGCTTTGTTATGGCTGTGGCAGCAGAATAGAGGACCAAACCTCTGAATTTTGAGGAGTTGGGTCCATACTGCTATAGGAAGAAGCTAGGGAGAAGCTCTACAACCACGACAAAGACGACAAGGCACTGTTGGCGGGGTCCTCCAAGTTATCTTATGTCTATTCTCTATAAGCTACTTTAAGTTATCATATGGCCATTCTCTACAAGTTATTTTATGGGGTCCTCCAACCATCCTACATGTTTGTCAAGACAAATCCTTCCCAAACACTTGACCTCACATAGTTCCAAAATTACTGGAGATAGCTCTTGATCTGCACATCCCTCAAGAGCAATTGTTATCTTATAGAACTAAAAGAAAACCTCAAACTATTCAAATCAAAGCACTTCTTATTTTGGTGGTTTTTTCGACAATCCAAAATAGCACAAAGATCGTATGCCCACTGTTGCTTTGAATATAGTAGACACATGAGCAAAGTGATCATGTAGAGTATTAAAAATCCATATCATGTTTGATAAGGCCACCCTACTTGAACTATCTAATTTTTTATGTTTAATAACTTCATTTTAAAGGTTCTTTCAACACCATCAAGCTTATTCCTTGTCCCATACAATTGGCTCCTATGAGTTGTTCCAAATTGCAAGAAATTAAATCAGCTATTGAGAGTTTTCTAAGAATTATAGATATAATTCAGCAGTGACCAATGTAATATAATAAGCTAGTTAGGGGCACTTTTCCCTCTTTAAGAGTTTTTTCCCCCTAACCGTAGTTAGTTCACTAACTATGGTTAGTGACTACTAAGGTTTTGTCACTAGGACAAAACCTTTTCTTTTCCTTCAGTGTGAAGTACTCTTACATTCTTCTATTGCAACTAAGCTTTCAGCTTCCAAGCTTCCATCTTCCAAGCTTCCAGCTCTCACTCTCTCTTGCTCTCTCTCACTCACTCTTTACTCACATTTGGTATCAGAGCAGGTTCAAGAGCTTCGAGCTCCCTGCTCCCTTCAGTTCCAGCCCTTTGCCTCAAGCTACCACCTGCTTCAACTCGTCCGTACAGTCCGTACGACTGTACGGAATCCCGACGTACTGCATCCGTACAGCCTTCGTACAACTCGCGTACAGTCGCCGTACAGCCCGTACAGATTCGCCGTACAGCTCCCGTACAGCGCCGTACAGATTCGCCGTACAGCCCCGTACAGATTCGCCATACAGCGTCGTCACTTCCGTACCTGCACGTACACCTGCCGTCGTACCTGCTTGCCGTACAATCCGTACAGTGCCGTACCAACTGTACGGCACTTTTGTACTGTTTTCAGTACAGCGATTCCGTACTCAATCTGCTTCCGTACAGCAGGTAGCTCCTTGGTTTCGTACAAGAGAACTAGCAGGTGCTCTATGGCAGGAAAATTTTGCAGATAGCCATTGTTTGGCTCAATATTCTGGGAGTACATTTGGGGCATTTTGTATCTTGCAGACATTACAATCATTGTGTAGTTTCGGAGCTACATCTGGAGCAAAAATTGCAGATTTTGTCTAAAATTTGGGGCTTTTACAGACAGATCTGCAGATCTAGTCTGAAATTTGGGGCTTTTGTTCAAAAATTGCAGATTTGGGGCTTTTAGTAATTTTGCCCCTTTCTGGTTGCAATTTCAAGCCACAAATTGGGGCTTTTGTGTTGGGAGAGCATTTTTTGGAGTATTCAGTTCATACTGCCTTTCTTGGAGTGTTTGAAGCACTTTTGGCAGATTTTGGAGAGTTTTTGATGCTTGGACAGATTTCTGACAGTGCAAGTACAGAAATCTAAGTTGCATTTATAGCCCGTGCTTGGCTGTGTTTTTTGGGAGTTATGCATTTCATTCCCAGTAAGGGAATTCAGCTTTGTATCTGCTTCAATCTTTTTCTCAGATATGGCCCATCAAAATCAGAATGAGTTCCAGTTCGGTGGTCTTTCACAAGAAGATAAGTTGGATGGTACCAACTACTCCCTCTTGAGTTTCATGGTACGTAATATTCTGATTTCTCGAAATTTATGGGATTATGTCAATGGGGATGAGATCCGACCAGCAAATATTGCACCTGCTACCCCTCCTCAGTAAGGAGGTGGAAGAGGTCGTGCACAGGGTGCAGCTGCGGGACAAGTTGTTGGTGCAGCTACAGTCACTACTCCAGAGCAGTTGCAGCTATGACTCTTCTACAGATGCATCTGCTTTCAGTGTTAATGAAACATTGAACACATGGTATTTTGACAGCGGTGCATCCAAGCACATCACTTCTAGGAAGTGTCTTTTTACTTCCTTGCATCCACCTCCCGTTGGTAAGAAAGTCACTTGTGCCAACAACTCATCATATTCAGTACGTGGCACAGGAGAGGTTGAGCTCACTGCCATTGATGGCTCAATTTTCAGACTTTCAGATGTCTTATATGTGCCTGGCATAACCAAAAATCTCCTTTCAGTGTCCACTCTTAACAGAGGGGGATTTCAGGTCATCTTTGAGGATGACAAATGTGCTGTCCGAGACAGGAAGCTGACTATGCCTTAAGGTTATCTGGTACTTTGCTGCGTGGGCTTTTTCAGCTTGATATTTTTGAGAAAAGAGCAGCACATGCTCTTGCAGTTTCTACCTCTACAGCTGCCATGCAAAATGCAGAATTATGGCATGCCAGATATGGCCACATGCATTACAACAGCTTGATGACACTTCAGAAGTTTTCAATGGTTGATGCATTGCCACCTCTTGAGATACCTCCTCCACATGCCTGTGAAGGGTGCATTTTAGGTAAGATGCATAGATTCCCCTTCAAGAAGGATGGTTCAGTTAAAGCTGTCCGCAAATTGCAGCTTATACACAGTGATGTCTGTGGTCCCATGAGGACTCCATTGTTGGGTGGTCATCTCTACTTCGTTACATTTATTGATGACTACTCCAATTTTACTTGGGTTTATGGGCTGAAAAAGAAATTTGAAGTGTTCACGGTGTTTAAACACTTCTCAGCCATGGTTGAAAATGAAACCGGACTCAAGATACAGACATTGCGCACGGATAGAGGTGGGGAATACCTGTTTGCAGAATTTGATGCTTTTCTCAAAGGCAAGGGTATTGTGCATCAGCTCACAGTCAGGCTGACCCCTCAGCAAAATGGCAAAGCTGAGAGGAAAAATAGAACCCTCATGGAGATGGATAGATGTATGCTGAAAAGCAAACACATGCCTCATAAATTCTGGCTAGAGGGTTTGATGTGTGCCAACTACATTTTGAACAGGGCTCCCACTAAGGCTTTAAAAACAAAAACTCATTTTGAGGTCTGGAATGACAAGAAGCCTTCAGTGGATCACTTCCGAGTCTTTGGATGCCTTGCTTATGCACATGTGCCAGTTGAATTAAGGCACAAATTGTCAGATAAAGCCATCAAATGCATATTTGTTGGATACAGTGCAGAAAGCAAGGGGTACCGTCTCTACAATCCTGCTACACGCAAAATCATAGTAACTAGAGATGTGATATTTTCTGAAAATTCAGCTCACACTCGGGCTGAATTTCAAATGCCTTCGTCTTCAGAGGATGTCTTTGAGGGGTTGCTACCCATTGCTTTGGGTTCCCCTGCTGATTTTTCTGATCCAAATCAGAATTTACAGCAACCTCCAGATGCTTCAGTTCCGCCACAGGATGTCTTGCCCCCTCCACAGGCAGTGGAACAGGTGGTGCAGCAAGAAATTGCAGACATACATGCAGCAAAAACAGTCCTAAGTTACAGACTCTCAGGGAGAGTAAACTTGATGCTCCGTTATCTGGCAGGACTCGCAGTGCAGCAAGGCACATGGAAGGTGCTAATTCAGTGGAATCAGCATATGCAGGTACTCTCCTTGATGAGGAGGAGCCTGCCACATTTGAAGAGGCAAAGGATAATGTGCATTGGATGAATGCCATGCACGATGAGTTGCAGTCCATTGCAAAAAATCAGACTTGGGATGTTGTGGACTTGCCACAGGGTAAACATGCCATTGGCACACGATGGGTATTCAAAGTCAAACGGAAGCCAGATCAGTAATTGCAATGGCTGCACATTTTGAGTGGAATGTTCATCAGTTGGACATCAAAACAGCCTTCTTAAATGGGGACTTGCTGGAAGAGGTGTATGTCAAACCACCTCCGGGCTTTGAAATTACAGCAAATGCACTTCAAGTATGCAAGCTCAACAAAGCTTTATATGAGCTGAAACAGGCCCCTCGTGCATGGTATGCCAAGATACATGCCTTTTTGACCAGCAAGGGGTTGCACAATAGTCCTACTGAGAGCACCCTCTACATCAAGATGGATGGGGGGGAAATATTAGTCATCCTTCTTTATGTCGATGACTTACTGCTCACAGGGTCCAATGAAGCAAAAATTGCAGATTTCAAAGCTGATTTGCAGACCAACTTTGACATGTCAGATCTGGGGCTGCTTCACTTTTACTTGGGGATCCAGTTCTCTCATGAGAGACGTGGCACTGTTATGTCTCAGTCCAAGTATGTTCAGAAACTCTTGGACAGATTTAACATGCAAGAGTGTAAGCCCATAGCCACTCCTATGGAGCCGGGGCTGAAACTCACAATGCATGATGCAGGAGAATCAGTTGATGCCACACTTTACAGTCAGGCTGTTGGATGCCTCGTATATCTCTGCAAGACTAGACTTGATATTCAGTTTGCAGTATCTCAGGTGAGAAGGTACATGCACAGCCCAAAAACTATGCATTGGCAGGCAGTTAAGCGCATCTTCCGTTATTTGCAGGGCACAAAGTCTTTTGGCTTACTATTTCCCAGGGGAGGTGACTTGCAGATGCATGCCTACAGTGATTCAGATTGGGCTGGTGATTATGACACTAGGCAGTCCACTAGTGGCAATTGTTTCTTTTTGGGTAAATCTTGTATTTCATGGCTGAGCAAGAAACAATCTAGAGTGGCTACCTCATCATGTGAAGCTGAGTACAGGGCAGCTTTCACAGCAACAGTTGAATGTGTCTGGCTGCGACGTCTATTTGCTGATCTTCATCTGTCTTTGGAGGGTCCCTCTCCAATTCTTACTGATAGTCAGAGTGCCATTGCAGTGGCAAAGAATCCAGTGTTTCATGCTCGCACGAAACACATCGAGGTTCACTATCACTACGTCAGAGAGAAGTTGCATGCAGGAGAGATCAGTATGATCTTTGTGTCCACACATGACAACGTTGCAGATATTTTCACCAAAGCACTACCACGTGAAAAGTTTGAGGCATTTCGCAGTGCCCTGAACTTATATCCGTTTGGTGATTGATCAGCCTTGTACATGACATTGGCACTGCAGGGAGGTGTTAGAATTATAGATATAATTCAGCAGTGACCAATGTAATATAATAAGCTAGTTAGGGGCACTTTTCCCTCTTTAAGAGTTTTTTCCCCCTAACCGCAGTTAGTTCACTAACTATGGTTAGTGACTACTAAGGTTTTGTCACTAGGACAAAACCTTATCTTTTCCTTCAGTGTGAAGTACTCTTACATTCTTCTATTGCAACTAAGCTTTCAGCTTCCAAGCTTCCAGCTCTCACTCTCTCTTGCTCTCTCTCACTCACTCTTTACTCACATTGACATCTATCCATTCATGAAAATTTGAAACTTGTGGAGGAAGGGATAGTCTTCTAATAAAAGAAGCCAAATAAGTACTTTACACTATGCATGATTTGTTCCTTACAACTAGAAGACAAGTACTATTAGAGCACATGTCTCATTAATGTACCCAGTCCTAATTATTAATTTCACACTGAAGTGCATTGCATATGAACTTAAGTGGTGGGGTTATCCCACACATCCATACAAAAATGAGTGTAAATACTCACATGGAGTTGCCTTTAAGATGCATTTGATACAACATTGCTACTTTGGCAATATCCTAGGTCTTTAACAGTCTTTTTCTAAATGCCTTTTAAGTGCACAAAGTAGCATCTCTATGCGATTAGCTTGGCATACCCTTTGTTGATAATAATACTCTAGGCGGAGTTGAAGATTTGAAATAAAGTGGCAATCTGCAACACAAGTCTGGCCGTCATCCTGTTTCTACATTGGGGGAGCAATCTGCGGCGCAAGTCTGTCCGACATCATGTTTCTACATCGTAGGAGGAAGGGCTAATCTTTCAGGAACGCAATCTCTAAAACATAGAGCCTCTGAGGGCAAGGGCTTTCTCTGATTTTTGGGGTCTTTGGACAGGGAACGGGGTGTCCTAACGGGGTCCCCCCAATTGCATTCTTCATTCACATTGCATTCATCTGCCATCCTACACATACCTTGCATGTAGGTCGAAAATAGAAACAAGTACTCTCACGAGGGCGCTCTTCCCCATTGGAGGGCCAATTGGCATTCAAATTCTGCATGCATTGCACACATTTGGATTCTTGAGAAGGCTGGTTCTTCACAGATTACTCATTTGTATGGTTGGTTTTGCAAGCATTAATAAAAAGTATTTTTTTCTCTGTGGGGAAAAAACATGTCTCCTCATTTGATGGCTCGGAGATGTTAGAGGTGTATCGATGCTTGACTGTGCCAGCATATGAAGAACCACAGGTTCTTCCTCATGCGTCCACACTCATTGCATATTTTCCTTCCCTATCCAACTCTTCTCCAGATAAGTTCATAGGACAATGTCCCAATCACTGATTCCTCCCTAAAACCAGTCGCCTTGCCCTTCCTTTACCTAAGAGGGCAGTGATACATTTCTAACCCTGGGGGTCTAGCTTGCATGCACTAGCTTTTTCCTCCTCCACAGTGCACTCTAGTGTTTAGTTTACTATCTAAGCTGAAGAAAATCACTCAACTTTTGCTGCTACTCAAGCTCTTGAAGAAATCCCTAGAGATATAACAGTGCAGGGTTTTCTCAACTCAGTGATACAAGATTTTCTTTCCATAACACCTTCGGTAATAATTGTTTTCTCTCTTCTCCAAGTCAAATAGTGTGTTGCTGTTAATAGTAACAAAAAAGACTATCTGTAGCTTTATCAACAAGCTTTATTTTCTCTTTAATGTCCTAGAAAGGGATACTCTCAAGTGCCATGCTCTTTGCCGTATCAATGAGTACTGCTCGCTTCCTCTTTGCATTTATATATATTGTGGACTGCATGAAGGTGTGAAGCATTGCCTAGCTCCATGCTTCATGCAAACTCTTTGAAGTCAGATCCTAAACAATGCTACCCCCACGACCCCCCCCCACCCTCTCAAAGCTTTTTTGGTTTTTCTTGCCATGGTCCCTAACTGACACAGCCTTGGATGTGCAGGGATGATCCAGATCTAGACAAACATCTCAAAGAAAGGCTGAGATGGGGCGATCCTATGCCTCACCTGGTAAAGGTGAGTTTGTGAAGTTTTTTTATGGAGCATCCAGTGCATGAGCTTTTCAAAATTATGTACAGACTTGGATATGAATTAATCCAGTAGATCTGTAAGGGGCAAGTTTGGGAAGTAGAATTTTGCTCTTTGACAGCGTCTTCATGTGGTGTTCATACAGAAGAAAACTAGTGAGCTTGTTTTGGAAGATCTGGGGCTGAGAACAGAGATGAAGGATTCAGGATTTATTGTCCCTCAGGACATTCCTAAGCATAGCTGGCTAAAGCGTGGCATTACCCCCCCTCCAAACCGCTATGGCATCAAACCTGGTCGTCATTGGGATGGTGTGGATCGCAGCACTGGTACTTGTTTCTTACTTTTCTTCTTAAGATTCTAACACTCGCCTCGCAAGTTTTTTGAATGATGTGAGTCCCCATCCTAGGAGAATGTTTGATTGATTGGGGTCATTTTTATTCCAGGTTTTGAGAGGGACATTTACAAGAGGCAGAATGAGAAAAAGGCTAGTGAGCTAGAGGCTTATCTCTGGTCTGTGGCAGATATGTAGAGCAAATGCAAAAGATACTGAGCTGCTTCTTTTCTTGAAGTTGAGATAAGGTTAGCTAACCTGCATCTGTTTCAAATTCCTGACATGGCAACATGATGAATTGCCTGACCATTGTCTGAGTTTGGATTATATCCAATGCACCATAAAAAATGTACTCTTCATCCTAACCTAGTCCTGCTATGTTTTGGATATGCATCTGAGGAGGTTTATGGTGCCATTGGGATCATGCGGGATGATCTCTCCTGTAAATGTGGGGCGAGGATAAGGATGTTGACTGTCATGGAGGAATGAGAAGCCCTGTTTATAACGATACTGAATGAGAATTAAAAATAGATAAAAATCTCATTTGATTAGCTGAAAGTGGGATTTGGGGTGGGAAATGATGAACTGACTTGTGACTGACAAGAACCTGACAGCAGCAGTTTTTCTTGAAGTTTAAAAACCCATTCACTTCATATATATGGTGGATACAACTTACTTGCATTTGCACCTACCTATTACAAGGGTAGGCGTCATCAAGCAAGCATTGAAATCTTCTAACACTCTTGATGTGGTGGCAAATCTTTGGCACTGACGATCCTTGTTGACTTGCCTTGGCATGTTGTAGCAATGACTACCTTGGATTCGGAAGGGGAAGACTATGTTCATGTGGGCAAAAGAGTTGCTTTTGGCTTTGCTCTACACTTGGCCTAACTTGGTTCTTTGTCCTTTGCTTCTTGTTGTTTGCTACTTGGCCTTCGTTTTGTTCATTCTGGGCTTGTGATGTCTCTTCATTCAGGTAGTTCGCATAGATTACCCCCAACTTTTTCTCAAGGTGTGTCCACACACCTTGGGTCTTCTTTTGTGAGGACATGCATCTTTTCCTTAAGAATTTGCTGCTCATAAGGACATTGGTGGCTAAGTACATTCGTGAAGTAGTTTGTATAATTTGCTTTGCTTTGTTGGCTCTTGGGTCAGGCAAACACAGGTGAACGTACTAATGTGTGAACGTACTAACACAAGCACGAGAGCAAGTGGTGCCCATGATTGGTGAACAGTCGAGTACATCATTGGCCAACTTCCTGAGCGGGGAGCGACAATAGCAACTAAGGTGGTGACCATGAGTCCGAGGAGTATTCATCTTGAAGATAAGGGCAGTAGACCAATGGGGAGCAGCCATCCAACGAACCACGAGCGTGTGTAATAAAAGTCGGGTTTACAGTTAGTCTACATAGCAGAGAAGAGGTGCGAGTCACATTTATTAGTTCATGACATCTCTTTGGCTTAGCTTGCATAATTGAGTGCGAGTGACAGAGAAAAGGTGCGAGTAACAAAGAAGACATGCGAGTGACATTTATGTTCATGACCTCTCTGTGGCTTAGCTAGATAGGATAGGAGTTTGCATAACTGAGTGCTCAATTCAAGCCGAGGCAGCTTCATTATTATAAAGAAATTGTTCTTTTAATTCAAGTGTGGTTTGCTTCCAACTTGTCTATTTTGTTCTTTGTTGTCTGTTTACTTGTTACACGCTCACTTCCCCATCATCATACGATTTTTCTTTCATTAGCAACCTCGACTTCTAAGTTATTTCTATTGACATTCGTTTTCATTACACCCGAGCACTTTCGCATGCATAGCGCACTAAGGATTGCAAGAGTGAGCATTTTCATTTGAGCAACGCACGGATTGGGTTAAGTGTTCAGGAACTCTTGGCACCAAGCACCCATAAGCTAACCAACGGGAAGTGAGCAAATCAGACCGTCAACATTTGGCGATCGTATTGGGGAAGGGTCAATTGAATTTGTGTATTGACGTGCTATTCGTTACAGGAATTGAGTGGAATGAGTTTATCAAGATTAGGATTGAGTGCATAGTCATTGAGAGAGATTCATGTTGACCAGCGACAAATTGAAGTAGTTGTTGGGTGTAGTGGGCTACTACAAGAAATACCTCCAAGTGACCACAGATGAGTGTCATCGTTTGGTGACATGCTTGAAGACCAGAGTGGACTACAGAGAGCATCCAATTAGCCAGTTGGCTAATTCAGGACTTAGTCAATGTTTGATACATGCTCAGAAAGAAAACAAATATGTGGTCAGGCGCGAGGGATTCTAGAGTGAAAGGAATTTGGCTACATCCAACCATGAGAGCTAGTGCAATCTCAGAGCTAGAATTGGGATCCTGAAGGAGGCAGGTAGAAGCAGCAATTGTCGAACAAGAGTGCAGAGCACAAGGAGAGACTCAGTCTCGCTACCCCCCAGGGGTGGAAGTTGATTGTTATGCAGAGTCAGAAGGATGAGCCATTGATAATGGGCTATGGCATTCCAGAAGATCGGTAGGTGAGGGTCCATCATGGCAAGTACAAGCACTCTTCTCTACAGAGAATTTGGACCTTTACTGGTTAGCCATTTCCTTTATTGATCGTCAACATGAGCATGAGGATTATGATAAAATGAAAGAAGAGAAAGGCTTCTTTGATACTTGGTTGCTCCTCCGGAAGGATGCCGTCGAGAAAGACATGATCAAGGAAAACCAGCCTACTGCACATTGATTGGTTAGCCATTTCCTTTATTGCTCATCAACATGAGCATGAGGATTATGATAAAATGAAAGAAGAGAAAGGCTTCTTTGATACTTGGTTGCTCCTCCGGAAGGATGCCGTCGAGAAAGACATGATCGAGGAAAACCAGCCTACTGCACATTGTTGAGAACCAACATAACTGAAGAAAGGCGTGCTTCTGATGGAGATAGATGCCATCGAGCACCGGAAGGAGGGAACATAGAGCATCTAAGGTAGCTCTCCTGAGTTCCTCTTCCTATGGGTAGAAGGCCTACTTGGTCGAAAGGCATACCACTTATTCGACCTTCAACACATCTAAGGGCTCAAGTTCTTCCTATGGATTAACTCAGAATCAGCCGCCATTGATGACCTCATACACATGAAGGTGGTCATGAGAGGTTACCTCTCAGAGCAATATCCATGTTGATAGATGGAGATCTGGAGATTCTGCTCTTCCGAGTGGATGTCATGCCTACCCAGTTTATGGAGCTGACCAAGTGGAAGATCCCGTGGAGCGAACATGAAAATCCAAGGCTATGCAGAATATTGAGGTGAAATCCTAAAATTTTAAAGGCATCGATGATGAAGATCCGTATAGTCATCTACAAAGTTTCTTGTGGGTTTGTCATAAATGGTGCCACAATAGATGAAGAATACTATTTCCCATGTACAATGGCTAAAAGTGCACAGATATGGTTTAACCAATTTTCAACTAGGTATTCTCTCAATTGGTATGTTGTGTGTGAGGCATTCTTGCATTCGTTCAGAAAGGAACAATGAGGAAGATGTTTGCACCAAGCTTAGCAAACTCAAACAAAAGAAGGGCGAGTCTGTCCAAGACTTTGTTTTTCGGATGCGGGCTCTTATCAATAAGTTGACTACAATGCCAGATGACAAGTCCATGAGAGCCTGACTGATTATGCGGTGCACCCAAGTGGACTTGTGCAAGCTAGAAATAGTAAATCCGGCTATGACATATGATGAATTTCTTGACTAAGCTGTAGCTTTGGAAAAGGGTAAAGGCCTTAAGGGAAAGACAAACAAGAAATATGCAAACAGTGACACTGAAGAAGTACCCGCAAAGAAGGATAACCGAGCTGAAGAAGGCATTGAACTTTGAATGAATTGGACATTCGTGGAGGTGGAAAGCCAGGCAAAGCAATGAGAAATGGCACAAGTGTTCTAGGAGTGGACTCATTAAGGATGATTGCAAAAACAAATATTGCAACACTTGAACATGGTGAATGTGATTGTTGGTTCAATGAAGAAAATCGTCAAGTATTTGCCAACTAGGTGACAACTGACACCGAGCTAAATAAAGACAAAGGCAAGGAGAAGAATACATATTCTTCAAAAGTTCGATGTTTCTATTGTGGAGAGTATCATCTGCGTTCTCAATGTCCAATTTGGGATGAACATCTGAAATTCCTCAAAACTAATATGGAACGGAAGGAAGTGGGTCTAGATTGCCGAGCAGTCGTGGTTGAAATACTAGACATGGTGGAGGCCCAAGTGATCAGTAGGTCAAAGAGTTGGGTTGCAACCTCTACAGATAGTGATTTTTCAGCCAAAGATATGAATTGGAAGGCACAAAAGGAGATACTTTCTAAAATTGCTAGAGAATTGAAGAGCAATGCATCGACAGGTGAGATGCCATCTGAGTAGCTCTAACCCCTTTCGATAACTGAATCGAGTGAGTCTTCAAGTCCAAAGAGCAAAATTTGGACCAGAAATCGAGTACTCCATTAATCTCTAGTGCAGAGCTAGCCTAAGCATGGGAAATATTCAAGAGCATGAAGATAAGTCTTACTTTGCTGAACTGATGTGAATAGCTTCATATTGCCATGAATTTTTCGCACAATGAATGAAGGAGCCTGAAGAACAACCGAAGGATGTAGATTCCTTGGTTATCATTCCTTTCATTGATACACCTCTAGTGGATGAAGATTCCTTGGTTACCATTCCTGTCATTGATAAACTTGTAGTGGATGAAGAAGTACCAGTCATTAACTGTCAAAGTTAAGGAACATAGGTGTGATGGTGGATGGTGGTTTAGGAGTGTATCATTTCTGAAGACATTGCAAAACGATCGAAGTTTAATACTTTCAAGCCATCTCCTTTGCGAGTGCAAATGGCATATCAACGTTATCTTTGTAGGAGGCATTCACTACACTGTTAGTCTCATTGTGATTGCCATGAGCAAATGCCTATCCTATTTTGTTGGGACGGCCTTGGATCAAGATTGCTAAGGTGCTGCATGATTGGGGATCAGAGGAAATGATGATCGAAATTGAAGGTAAGGAAGTGTGCATTTCCACTAATCCCTTAAGGATACCGAGCTGTTACCGACCTAAGGATTTAGAAGTTGTAGACCCGTTTTTTGAATATGTGGAATCACGCTTGATGGAGTTGCAAATCCGTCCTATCGGCAATGAGCCTTTATCTTTCAAGTAGGAGCTGATATCAAGCAAAAAATGAAGACCAAGCAAATTGTAAAATAGAAAGGTCTATTACCATGCAACTTTACTGAAGATATTGAAGGGGAAAGAGAACTCGCAGAGACACCAACCACTATGACACGACTTGGAACTTATTTTTGCTTTGTTTTGAGAGTTGGCTTTGCTGGGTGAGGTGCTTACACCCACCAGACATCTCATGGAGAACTCTTTCCTCCCAAATTTATTCGCTACCACCTCAAGTGTGGACCCTCCATATCAAATGGAAACTTAGAGAGTGGAGAATATACCAAGACCCTGACGGACGCAGGCACAAGAAGTTCTAGAGCCGGCATAAGAACTCAATCTTAGCACGGATGACAAGCCTACAATTGTTGTAGTAAGTGCTAATCTTTCTTCCAAGCAACTTCAGGTGGTTAAAGAACTTTTCACTAGGTATAAATATGTTTTTGCTTGGAATTACAATGATCTTTGGGAAATCCCGCTTGAGTTATGTCAACATAGAATTCCTTTGGTACCAAATGGCAAACCAATCCGGCAACAAGGATATAGAATTATGCCAAGTAGGTAAAAGCTAAATTGGATCAACTTCTTTGAGGAGGGTTCATTTATGCTATTGATTGCCGTGATTGGCTTCCCATTGTGGGAATGCCAAATAAGAATGATAAACTCTGAGTATGTGTGGATTATCAAAAGTTGAATGCTCAAGCTATTCTTGACCCATTTCCAATACCATTGATAGATGGGATCTTAGATCAGGTTGGAGGACATGAAATGTATTCATTCATGGATGGTTACGCTGGCTATAATCAAATCATTGTTGCAGTGCCAAAAGATCAATGTAAGATTGCATTCATCATCAAGTGGGGTGCTTATGCAACTCGGGTTATGGCTTTTGGATTGAGAAATGACCATCAACATTTCAAAACTTTATGGTAGAAACTTTCTGGGATTATCTGACTGAGTTCATAGCCATTCACATAAGGGGAGAAACGGGGTCTCAAAAGGACCTCCATTAATGTTTCCTAACTTCAAGGGATTAGAGAGGGATTTGAGGTGTACCAATGAGTGTGCTAGAAGGTGTGGGGCAATAGTATGTTGGGTGGAGGGTGGGAAGGCATGCAGAGAGCCCCTATTGGTTTCTTCCTTACATTAGGGACCACCCAAACCATCCCCCCCCCTTAACCCATGTTTGATAGGCAAGGTCATTGCGATTCATGAGGATTTAGGTAAGCAAATGATGTAGGGGAGAAGTTGGAATCCTTGCAAATGAACAATGTGTATTGGTATACTGTAACATCAAGCTATGGCCATTTGCAAACCATTGCACCACCACAACTTCAAGACATGGATTGCAACAATGTGGATTCGAGGACATTGCAATCGTACAAGGACAAGATTGCAAAGGATGTGGGCATGGCCATGAAGTTTACATTTGGATCCAAATGGGCAAGGTTATCTTGGTTTATGCCTCTACACATTTTTGCTTCTTTGTTTCAGAATATACATATGCATAAGACAAAAACTATGTGGTCCTGCAAGTGTGTAGATGAACATGCTCTTGAAGATTTACTTGGGATGAATTGGGGAACCAGGTTAGATGACCAAACGGGTGATGTGTTTCAATGTCATGCATGTAAAGACAATGTGGTTATTGGATACCATTTGTCATGCCAAATGTTGTATTTAGCTTTTCAGTACAGGCGCTAGAAGAAAACAAATGGCCGGTGGCTTCCCCTAGACTCTAATGAGATGAAGACAATACGGGGGTAAGTTTGTCTATTGATGTTGAAGAGGGAGATGTCAAGAATGTGAATATCACATCGCAATGGAATCTAAGGGATGTGCGAGAACATCTATTGGTCATGGAGGATAGCATGCCAGAGTCCTTCTACTTTACCTTAAATGGTGGTAAGATCAGCTGCCGTGTGGAGAAGTGCATGCATAGTGCCAATTTCATTCCTCCTACAACTTTGAAGATTGTTAACAATGTGTTTGACTAGTGCAACATTTAATTTTTTGTCAAATCCTAGTTCTTGTTTCAAAAGATGATGGACAATTAAATTCAAATGTTTTTTCTTTTGATGTTTTCTCCTTTCAGTTCATGGTAAATGTTTTTCAAAAAATTTGGGGATTTTATGATTAGTTTTAATTTTTTGGGTTTTGATATATATAAAGGGGGCTTTGCTCTGTATGGCTTCCTGACTCTTGTGGTGGAGGTTGTACAGGTACCCAAACATGGTTCCACGACCTCTTATTTGCCTTGAACTTCTTGTGTTGCTCTTCTCTGTGCTGATCCTCCTCTGAATCCCCCTCTTGCGGATGTCTTGAGCTTTATCCTTTTTTGGGATGGGGCTTCCTCGACATGTGCTTTATCCTATTTACGGGCACATGTACCATGTCCATAATGGGCTCTATCATCGTGAGAGGGAAGATCGTGCTCTTTCTTGTAGTGTGTTGACCCCTATTTGGAAGCCTCTCGATATTAGGGAGGTTCTCAAACACATTTTGCTCAATCAGGGGAGTCCTCTCATGGGGAGGGGAAGGTTGAGGGGAAGGCTAAGGGGAAGGTTGAGGGGAAGGTGAAGGGGAAGCCTGAGGGGAAGGCTCATGCTCTTGGGACTTGGGAGAAGGCTCATGCTCATGTTGAGGGGAAGGATCATGCCCTTGGGGGACTTGGGAGTGGGCTCACGATGCTGGGGAGTGGGCTCATGGGACTTGGGAGGAGGAGAAGGCTCATGAGATTG
This sequence comes from Dipteris shenzhenensis, assembly GCF_047967505.1. NCBI lineage: Eukaryota > Viridiplantae > Streptophyta > Polypodiopsida > Gleicheniales > Dipteridaceae > Dipteris > Dipteris shenzhenensis. The sequence goes on along the minus strand of NC_141605.1, from coordinate 42,169,704 downwards.
GGGAGTGGGCTCACAGGGCTTGGGGGAGGGCTCATAAGACTGCAGAGGAGAAGGCTCACGAGAGTCAAGGGAGGGCTCATGAGAGTCGGGGGAGGGATCATGAAAGTTGGGGGAGGGCTCACGAGAGTTGGGGGAGGGCTCACGAGAGTTTAATGAGGCACCACCAGACCCGAATAGGTTCATGTGCACAGATGCCATGAAGGTCGTGGAGCTCGAGGAGGAAGAGTGGAGGCAATGTCCTATGAATCTAGCTGTGTTCTTCACTTGTCCCATTGAATAATGAGAGTTAGGGTTTTTAAAAACGTTTTATATAGGCCCATCATCTTTTTACACCCCTTTTAATTACGTTTAGGGTTTCATCGTGCCCCCTGCCCCCCCGCCCTATATCTCCAAAACCCCCCCACCCTCATCGCCCTCCCTCCCATTGCCCTCCCCCCTACTTGCCTTGCCCACACTCGTCGCCCTCCCCCATACCCCCCATCCCACCATCGCACCCCTCCCCCCGCCCTTGCTACCACTCCCCCCCCCTTGCCCCGCCCCACCTGGTGCCCCTCCCTTCTCTTCCCCCTCCTCACCTTGTCCACAACTTCCCCAACCTCGTTACCTCACACAGACCTTGGACTCCAAGAGTGAGTACACAAATTGTGGTCAAAATAAGCAAGATCTTCAAAAGTGAGTATACAAATTGTGGTAAAAATAAGAAATATATTCATTTCATAAATGTATACAATTATACCATAGCTTCTGTTGCTAGTTGGACCCATCTACTCCCTTCTCTCACTCTAGCTTGCAACCAATGTGTGACTCCTCGACTCCCTATGGATGCTCTCCAAGCACTATGCCTTCTATTCTTTGATACAATTTGAACTGCTTTTGCAAGTTCTGATGCCTTTGCCTTTTCAGACTTCAAAGTCCTACCTAGCAAACATCTAAAAACCCAGTCGAACATCTCATGCAATGCATTGCTATGAGTGACACCACAACCATGCCTTGAGTTCTTGAAGTAGGCTGCCTTGGCTCTATAGTGCGACTTATCCATGCCTTGTGTATTCCAAATGGACAAAGGGCCCCAATTTTGTACAAACCATGGTCCTAATAAAGTATATGCTACAAACATGATGAGCATCATTTTAGCAACAAAATTTTTGTATAAAGTAAGTGCCAAATATTATGATGGTGCCAAGATTACCATGTAATGCATAATGTGCCACTCTCCCCATGCTTTCACCACCATTAATTGCATAAATGCTTTCACAGCCATCCTGAACCTTTCATAATATATCTCATCGGTTTGAACCTAGCGAAGCAATTTTATCAATGCATCTACCTTTGTCCATACTTTAGCTCTCAAAGTTGCTACTTGAGGATGAGAAGCCTTATTGGTCGTGCATTCACACAATGCTTTCCAGTATTCCCAACCCAAACTGCTTTAAGGCAATGTATGTTTGCCTTTGTCGAGGTTGTGGTTCGATAGAAATCTGCTTGCCTTCCCTCCACCCATGGACACTTTTGCAGGAAGATTCTGTGTTGCCCTAGACAATTTCTTATCCTCCTTAAGTTTGACAAGTACTCCATGGAATCCCATCTCTGATAGCAACTTCTCAGCTTTTGCAATGCACCATGCAGATACTTCTTGCGAAAATAAATTCCAAGCAAAAACAAGATGCAAATACAACAACTTATCAAGTACGTGTAGTTCTACATGTAAAGTACATATGTGTACTCTCTCTAGTGGGATGGGCAAGATGGGATCCCACTTTGGATCCTTCTTATCGCGATTGGGAGCTTGCATTTGGCTGCAAGATAGAATGCCATTATCCCATTGTAAGCCAGCCTTTTGCTTACATTGCGAACACATGCAATAAAGGCAGATGTTCATTGCATTTGCCCCTGTATCACAACCATGCAAGCATTTGAGGGTTTTCAAATCACCAGCAAGATACCATTCAACTCAAAATGTTCCATGGCCATCAACTGTCAGTGTTTGCCCTTCCTCTTGTCTTTGGATCGTCGATGGAATTCCTATTCTATCTCGACCCACTTCAATGTCTCATGGCACTCTTTCGGAGTCTCAAATGCTGCAAGCCACCATATATCTTTCTCTAATTGCACTGATAAATCTTGGTCTACTTCCTTGTTCCCTTGAACAAAAGCTAAGGCTTTATTTATAATGCAGATGCTCACTCTCTTGAACTTGTGTTCTTTCACCAATTTAGCTTCATCCATTTTGATGACAAATGTGAGCTTTCCATTGCAATCCATACAACAAAAGAGAGAAATCATTAGGATAAACATGATATAGGAGATGAACTAAGTAAAGTGCAATGCTATAATGGATTTTCTCTTACTATCTTCTCTCATGCCATAGAATTTGACCATTGCTTGTTGCAGTTTCTCAACATCTAAGTAGACATTGTTGAAAGCATTCATCTCAAAGGTTTGTAAGCTAGTTTTCTTTTGACTCTTCCAAGTCATTGTGCCCCTTACACAATGGTACCCTCCAAGCATTTCTCTTGCATGTTGGTTTGTTTCTCGCCATGCACGTCTCATAGACCAAGGTGTGGGTAGGGGCACTGTAGACTTCTTATACTTTCCCAAAATAGAAGACTTGAAAATTTTGAAAATAGATGCATAAGCTTCACGACTTACACTAGTAATATCACAAGCTGCAAGTACAACTTTGCATCCACAATATGCTTGAAGTCCTTCAACACCTCTTCAACAACTTGCACACGTAGGCACTTGTGTCTTGGGTCCCTTAGTATCCCAATGACATTGCTTCACTTCAATAAACTAGCTAGAGCATATGAATAGTCAATATCATCCTCTTCCGTTCTTCACATCACATCTTCCATGTAAGTTCCTAAAGAAGAACACAAGAAAAAATTAGTCACAAACAATCTAGCACAAAAGAGTGTAATTTCATTGGAACATTTGATAGCCAACCTTGTAGCCTGCCAAACTCTCCTCTTTCTAGCACCACCATTCATCCATGTTATGTAAGTACCTTCTTTTCCTATCCTTCGATCCCAACGTGTTTATTTCATATTTTGCACTTGTTCTTCTGGCTTCTCTCGTTCCTTCTCTATGGCTCATTGAGCTTGATTGTATATAGATCTTTCCAAGCCTTTTTTAGTTTTAGCTAGCTTACAGAGTGACTCTTCTAATTTATGTCACTCCAAGTCCAATGCTTTGTCTTTATCATGAAGATCCTCATTCTTCCTTTGAAGATGCCAGATAGAGTTATATATGGCAACAATGGTGCTAATTCCTAAATGTGCTAGCATCTCTGCTTGGGCTTTGCACATTTTCAATGCCATAAGCATTCGTGAGAGGAAATAAGGGATTGCATGAATCATGGAAATAAGTAATTGCATGTGGGAAATTGGACTGTAGCATGAGGGTGGGATAAAGAAAGAGGGCATGCATGATGGAAATCCCCTTCCCCTTCTCCTTCCCTTTCCCTTTCCGTTCTCCCTTTTCCTTAATCCATTTCCCTTTCTCCTTCTGTTCTCCCTCCTCCTTTCATTCTCCAATCCTCCCTTATCTTTCCTTTCTCCTTTCCCTTGCATGCATGTTTAAGTCAAATTTTCAATGCCTAAGCATTTGTGAGGAAATAAGGGATTGCATGAATGATGGAAATAAGTGATTGCATGAGGGAAATTGGACCGCAGCATGAGGGCAGGATAAAGAAAGAGGGAATGCATGATGGAAATCATGGGATTGCATGCATGATGGAAAGAGGGCATGCATGAAGGAAATCACGGGATTGCATGCATGATGGAAAGAGGGCATGCATGATGGAAAGAGGGAATGCATACATGATGGAAAGAGGGAATGCATGATGGAAAGAGGGAATGCATGATGGAAATCTTCTTCTCTTCTTTTCTGTAGTTCATCATGTGGCCAGAAAGCTCTTCAGGAGCCTCGCCTGATCTTCGAGATGCCATATTATAGCAATTATATAACATTTTGGGGCACCCTCCCAATCCTCAGGAGTTATACACATACATGATGAGTACTCAAAACACCCCCCAGGAGTCCACAGTACAGACTCCAAGCCACTAACAAAATATGAAGAGGGAAGAGGAGAAGAGTGGAGATGAGGAGAGAGGGCACAGTTGCTAGAGAGCACACTGCTTGCTTGCATAGCTAGGTAAAATTTATGCCATTCAACAAATGCCAGAACTTGGGAAATTTGACTCAATTACGTCCTTTTGTGGGCTTCATTAATTTTTATAAAAGAAATTCCAAGATTGTAGCTCCACTACATGAATTAACTAAGAAGGATGGCAAGTTTGAATGGACTACCCAATTGTCTATTGTATTTCATGACTTGAAAAGTCGGGCTACAACTAGACCCATTTTGAGGCAACCTTACTTGGATGTCATTTTTCATGTGCATGTTGATGCCTCTTGGTATGCACTAGGGATTATATTGGCACAACTAGATGGAGGATTGGATTATCCAATTATGCTAGTCGGTTGTTAATACCAACAAAATCTAATAATAGCACTACTCAACATGAAGTTCTTGGAATGCTCTTTAGTGTGTTAAGAAATTGCGTCATTGTTTGCTTGGAAATCCATTTATTTTCTATGTGGATCATCATCAAGCTTTGCTTTATTTGATCAATAAGACTGTTATTCAAGGACAACTCAGGAGTTCAATTTTAAAATCATTCATAAGCCTGGTAAAATGCATGTGGGAGCCGATTGCTTATTGAGGCTGCCTATACCAGAAGAAACTCAAGGGGTTGTCGCTAAGCTTCTAGATGCCAATCTCTTTGCAGTTGATTACTATGAAAGTGAGTATGCTGACTTGATGGACTCTTTGTCCCAAGGAACATTGTCGAACTATATGCCAAGAGACAAACACGAGCAATTAGCCTTGAAAGCTTGGAAATTCACTCTGATTAGTGGGCATCTCTATGGTTAGTGTGTATCTGATGGTGTTCTACATCAATGGGCTCTATCACATGAACATGCTATATTCTTGCAGGAATCTCACTCGTCTTGAGGATGGTGTAAATTGCACCATACCTTAAGCTCACCTTAAGGGCATTATGGGCAAACCATAATGCTCGCCCTAAGGGTTCTCATGTATATATTCAGGATTATGTTCATGACAACGTAGTGTATAGGTCATTATATGGTGTGCACTCCTCTCTGCCTGTTTGTCTGTCTGTCTGTTTGTCTCTCTCTCCCCCTTGCTTCTTGCCAAGGCACTAAGCTCTCCTTGTGCGAGGCACCCTCCATCTCTAAGCGAGAGATCTGCAAGATCCATTCTTGGTATGGGAGAGTTTTTGTGAGAGAGTGTAAGCCCTTGTTCCATCAAGGCATAAGCTCTCCTTTTAAAGCAACTTATTTAGCTCTTTGGCTCTTCTTTGTAGAGCTCATTGTTCTCTCCATTTTGGTACATGAAGCTCAAGATTCTGCCTTATAGAGCTTGAGATATGATCATCTATCCTTCATCTTATGAGCAGTGGCAGCCTACCAAATGCATTTTAGGATTCATGGATGTGTGACATGGGTCCATAGGAGAGTTGCAATATCAAGGTAGATCAACAACACAATTAGCTCAATCAGGAGTCTTTTTCTATGATCATTTTTACCAACTATTGGATAAAGCCAACACACATGGTGTGCTGAAGAAACTAGCTCTCCCAGCATGAAATACCATTGATTGGCCAATTCCTCATGGTGTTGTAATAGAATCATATAGAGCTAGGCTATTTTTAGAAGTACAATAATCCTTATGGCTAGGGATTGCTAGTAGAATCAACAAAATAACTATTTGCATGCCAATAACAATCTTTGTAGATCTATTCAATAAAATTTCTATCAAGATTTGCAAGACAATGCTCACTTATAATGCAAATGGTGCTGAAAGAATTCTTGACTTCTTGGATTATGGTTGGGGCATGATAACATACAACCAAGTATACTGTGAGGTTGTGCACAACTCCATTAAACTTAAGTACATGATTGCCACTCAAAATTTCATATTAGCATTTTACTCTAAATGTAGTAGAATGATTGGGAACCAATTGGTTCCAATGGATCAAGATTTTTGAACTCTTTTGGTCCTGAGAATGAAGCAGTGGATATCACCATGAACGAGAATGAAAATTTATTGGGAATTATATTACTCAGACAATGCTGCACACTTGCTTAATTATGCCAAGACATTCAAGTGGAGACAGAGGGTAGTGCTGCAAAAAGATTCTCATTCATTATGAATAACAAGAAGGTAAACAAAGAGTTGAATATGACTCAATGTTTTTTATTTATTCTTGAATAAATCATTGATTAACACTACATGTTGATAAGTATTGCAGCGAATGGAAAGGAGAATTCTATGTAGAGATATCCCAAATGGAATTATTGAAATAATTCAAAGTTCATGATGATAGGTACGAAATGATTATTTACATAGTATACAATTGTGAGGCAACAGATAAAAATTATACATTATAATGTCAAACAAACTGATGATTATTAGACAATTAGTGCCACTCAGGGGATGGTGGATGCTATGAAGAGTTGGCATCCAATGCCTAGGATGATCCTATGAAGAAGGTTGACCAAGGAGCTTCTATTATGCCTTTTCCTTGTCCACCACCTTCTCTTCCATGTTTTGATTTCACCTTTGCTCTAGTAGTTGAACCTTTCTAGGCTCATATCGTTGGAATCAGAGAAGTTCTACAATAGTTTTGGCTCTAAAATTATAGCCATAACTAGCATTGTAACTATATTTTTTATCATTTACAAACAACAATGGAGAATCAGTTTCTTTGGTATTGTAACAGTTTGTCATTAAAAGTTTGTAATAGATACATCTATATTCATGAGTCAAGTATATATATATATATATATATCTCTTTCTCTCTTGCTCTATGGATTACAAACTAGAGTCTTGTATATAGATGAATTTCATTAAACGTCATTATGCATTACAAACTTCCAAGAGTACAATGTGCCTCAACTCAACTAGGAGGCTCTAATGTAGTTAAAGGATTCTCAGGTCCAAGCTCAATAAATGGATGGGGAAGGGACTCACGATCCTTAGGTCCAGGCTCAGTAGTTTGAGGGGCTAGATGAGGGTCCTCATGTCCAAGTTCAATGGATTGTGGAGGCATGTGAGGTTGGGACTTAGGGTCCTTTAGTCCTATCAAAGGGTCCTCATCCTGCTCTGGAGTGAGGTCCTCTATCAGTTGAGCTTAGAAACCGGTAGTCTTATATACGTCCTTAGACTAGATTGCGCCATTATGCGACTGAGAGGAAAGCTCACCATTAAACAATGTAGGCATTAGGGCACCTGAGTGGAAAGTGAGAGTGAGAACGTGGATCTCAGGTTGACAGTGCAAATGCATCATGGTTGGCTACAGTGAAGAAAGCAAAGCATACATGTTGTAAGATCCCATCAACTGCAAGTTCATTATCTCTAGAGATGTAATCTTTGATGAGGAATCTGAATGGAAAACCTCAAACACAGAGGAGATAGACGCATTGATTTCAAAGTCATCTATAGAAAAGGTTGATGAAGGAGAGCAAGAATTGCTAGAAACACCCCAAGCAGAGCCACATCAACTCAAATGGTCTACTAGGGAAAGAGATCTCCAACCAAATTGACATATGCTCAGAAAGGCAAAGAAATTCACATTGAAACCACCAACTATGCTCTTATGACTACCATCATGGCTATAGAAGAGCCAATGTACTTCGAAGATGCAGTAGACAAGCCAGAATGGCAAACTGCTATGAATGAAGAAATGGATGCTTTGTATAATAATAATACTTGGGAATTATGCAACCTTCCACCAAGAAAGAAGGCCATAGCAAACAAATGGGTATACAAAGTGAATGAACAATCCAGATGGAAGTATTCAAAGATACAAAGCCAGACTAGTTGCAAAAGGATTTGCATAGCAATATGGTCAAGACTATGATGAGACTTGTGCTTCGGTAGCAAAGATGGATTCCATATGGTTCTTGATATCACTAGCGACACTCAGTAGAGATGGAATGTGTACCAGCTCGATGTCAAGAATGCATTTCTCAATGCTTATCTAGACGAGGAAGTCTACATGCAACAACCAATAGGTTATGTTGAACCAACAAAAGAGAATAAGGTTTGCCATCTCAAGAAGAGTCTCTATAGCTTAAAGCAAGTACCCAAAAGTTGGTACAGCAGAATCGACAAGTATTTTGCTGATCTGGGATACATGAAGTCCAATGCAGATCATACTCTCTACTACAAAGTTCAAGGGGCAGACATTACTATTGCACTTTTGTATGTAGATGATTTGATTGTGACAGGAAGCAAGGATAGCTTCATCAGAAAGCTAAAACAAGACTTATCTGGCAGAGTTTGACATGAAAGATCGTGGACTTAAGCACTATTGTCTTGGTATTGAGTTTTGCAGATAGCACTTTTATGAGTTAGCTCAAATATGTTGACAGTCTCGTGAAGAAGTTTCATATGGCAGATTGTAAGATTGCAGCCACTCCCATGGAACCGAGTTTGAAACTTACTAAAGATTTAGAAACGCTTGCAGTCAATGAAAGATACTATAGGCAGCTCCTCGAATCTCTTATATATTTGACTATCACACAACTAGATATTTGTTATGTAGTAAGTTCACTTGCACAGTTTATGGAAAATCCAAAAAAGTCTCATTGGAATGTAGCCAAAAGAGTCTTGAGATACATCAGAGGTACAAGATAGATTGGGATAGAATATAGAGGAAGTCATCCACGGTTGCATTTATACTGTGATAGTGACTATGCTAGAGATCATGAGACCAGGAGATCCACATAGGAATATGCATTCTTCCTTGGTCAAGGTGCTATATCATGGTTGTTAAACAAACAACCAATTGTTTCTTTGTATTTGATTGAAGTAGAATATAGAGCACTCACTACAAGTGCATGTGAGGCTATATGGCTTAGCAGACTATTGTCAGAAATAGATTCCTTTGATGAGTCAAAGCCAACAACAATATACTGTGATAATCAATCAGCTCAAGCATTGTCCAAGAATCCAATATACCACTCTAGGACAAAGGACATTGATATCAGAGAGCACTTCATCAAAGAAAGAGTGTTACTTGGTGACATCACACTGCAGCATTGTGATAGCAAAGAGAATGTTGCAGACATCTTTACCAAACCACTCAGTAAAGAGATTTTTGAAAAACACTGGCTAGCTCTTGGTTTGACACAAAGGAAGGACATTTCCATTAAAGGGGTGTGAGGGAATGTAATGTTCATTCCTTCTTCAATTCCCCAGAATCATCATCTTGAGAGAAGGCCTACTTCATGATGTTGATCTGGAGGGAAGGTGTTGAGAGTTCATGCTCAACATCATGTGATCATATGTGCATAGCACTAACCCAATAGAGTGCTATAAAGGAAAGGGTTAGATGCCCTAACCCTTCCCCTCTTCATATTTTGTCAATAACAACAATGTTTCTCAAGATATTTGAGATGATAAGAATTGCCACCTCTGTATGGATGACCACCACATCCATATTTGGAGAAAGCACACTTGTGAGCAACACAAGCTATCTCTGAATCTACATCATCTATTGTTATCATGATATTTTCATGAGGGTCTTTACGAGGCTTGCATCATTGGGAATACTAAATCCAAGAAATACATGGTTGATCAAAATCAATCTCATCTTTGTCAGAAACAACGGTAACAATGTTATCATATAATGGATACTGGACCGTGTCGAGAAGATAGGTTACTTAGTAAGAAAACCTATCAAAATCTTGAGTGATGAATTGACCAATATGCCATGAGTAAAAATTATTGAAATTAACATGGTTGTGTTCTACACTAAAAGAGCTTCAAATATGTCTTTACACCTTGAAATTTGGGTAACACATGAAAAAGTTACATTAATTTGAAAGGAGATGGGTTTTCATATTTTAGTGTATTTTTTGTTTTACCCCCCCTAATCCAAAATACCCCCCCCCTTGGGCCTCACATATTATGAAAAATATGTACAAATTTTAAAATCTTGCATATTTTTCAAGGTATATACCTTATATTTTGTGGGAGGGGGGAAATGAAATTCTCATATTTTTCCCTTGCATATTTGAATTTTTAAAAGGAAATCCATGCATATTTTATATGGACCTTGTCCCCCCATACCCTGGATTTTGGACGAGGGTGGTAACATATTACATATTGAGTTGGCATCCCAAGATAGGTTACCAATTGATTTCATGGAACAGGTGCACCGGCACTAGCAATGACTCAATAGGAGTTGTCATAGAAGTTCCGAATTTGTAGGGATTGCTCAGAAGATTACAAAGATAAAGAATCTCTATGATAGATTTCTTCTCAAAAGTAGCAACAAGATATTCCCATATAGCATGAGAAGAAGGAAGAGCAAATACATCCAACATAAGAGAATCATGTTTAGCATATAAAATTTACCCGACAAGCTGCTTTATTACGAGAATGCCAATTGGCAGAGTCACATTTCTATTGCTCAAAGAGAGGGCCCTCAATCACAAGAGCATGGTTCGTAGCTCGTTCGTAATGGCATCAACAGGTTGAGATAGACAAATGAGATCACCAAGAACAACATCAAAAAGATTATCACCTTCAACTATCAATAACATCTTTACTCTCTAGCTAGAAAAGCCTTGAACTTGAAACATCGTTAGCTAAAAGGAAAGCTATTGACGATTATAGATGTTGCCATCATGTGTCAAGAGAATACATGTGTGTCAGGGTTCGAGACAATGAACGAGAATACAATTATCACTCTGACAATATAGAAGTCGAGATATGCCCAAAGAAGATAAGACATGTGACGGGAGTATGCTAGAAATAGCATACATGAGAAGAAAAACACATGATGCATGAAAAAAGACGTAGATTTTTGCTATCAAAAGCAAATTTGCACCAAAAGACCTCCAAAAAGCCACATCAAGTTAGAGATGTCAAAATTGACAAGAGAAAATAATCGATGAGATACTGAATAGCTGTAATGAAATCAACAAGTAAAAATTTTTGTCTTTCTTTGTTAGAGTGAGCATACAATAGCAAGACTATTGTTGCTCTGATACCATGTTGAGAGAGAAGAAGAAGGGATAATAGACTCGCCAAACAGACCCTCAATGACTGATTCATATTGATCACAAGTCACACATATAGAGGTGAGACCTAGTTCAAGATAGAGAGAGCTATATATAGCTCGAATAGTGTCGCCTCTAAGATAGAGGCATTATGAATTCATTGTTCACATTGATTGCACAACAAAGTCAAAGGAAGACACTTTGAATACTGTCTCCTCTAAGATAGAGGCATCATGAATTCATTGTTCCATGCATTCACATTGATTGTGCAACAAAGACAAAGGAAGACCCTCAAAGATATTGTGAATCTTGACTCAAAACACTTTGAAATGGAGTCAGAAACATAGATGAGGGAAGAAATGGCAAAATTTTACATAGATACTCTTTAGAAAGCAAGTGGGTTACATCTTTAAAAGTTTGCAAATTAAGAATGATGATGGCTAGTGAGGGAGCTCATTAGCAATGATAAAGAATGACAAGATCATGACAGAAAAGACTCTAAGGTCACTCATAAATATGTAAGTGTAGCATGTGGGTTCAATAGAAGGAGTGTTTTAAATCCCCATTTTTCACATTTTCACATATATAAGGGTACCATATAAAGGGGGTATTCACAAACTTGAATAGAAACAAGGTGTGTTTCATTCATGATACATTTACAAATAAGGGTTTTACAAATAGGCCTTCAACACACATGATATATAGGATTTATATATAGTGACTCCCCTTGAGAGAAAAGACCACCCAGAGATGAGGAAGGACAATGAAAGAAGGTTTTCAATCTGGCTAAAAAGATTTCTAGAAGACCATATGTACATAGTCACTTTTTAACACTTCTAAAAAGAGTGCCCACGAGCCTTGAGTCACTAAAATTAAAATGTATTTTGGTTGTTTAGAGGAAATATTTAATGGTTATAGCACCACCCATGGAATGTGAAGGATGCTATAAAATCACCTCTTGGTGATGCAATGCCTATACCAACCCACATGCACGCATGCGTGTGCACACGCGCACACACACACACACGTGTACACACACACACACACACACACACACGTGTACATGGAAACAAAATTAATTTTTCATATGTGATAATTGCATTTTTGATAGCAAGTGAAACAATTTTTGTGCTTATTTCAATGCAGCATGCCTATGTGATAGGTAATGAAACCTTGAAAAAGAAACTTGACTTGTGATGAATAAACTAATTTATTATACTATTATAATATTTAATTATAATCAAATTAAACACCAACACATTAAGTCAATGCAAGCACACAATTTGAGTAGGTGGGTAGAATAGTTGATACTAACTTGATAGTCCTTTTTGAAGGTCTAAATCTCTTTATCAAAAATACTTTATACTTGGTCAAATATACTAAATTGGTAGCAAACTTTTGGTTGTCAAAAAATTCCAAATCAACAAAAGGATAAAGATAAATTGTTTATAATTCTCTTGATAGCTCATATATAGACTTTGCATTTAAGGAAAGTAAAACATCTACATCAGCTCAATTCAAAAGTTGTAATTCATTTTGAATATAGGCAAAGGCATGAAAGAGCATTCTCTCATTATGAGTATTAGGGTTCAATACTTTGCGGATTATAAAGTCATATTTTGTGCTCCTTGATCCCCTCCCTACCATGGATGGTAAAGGTATGGTTGGCACTCGTCTCACTAAGGTTCAAAACTTACATATTTTCCACCCTCTTGCCCCAAGAATTTGCTCAAGCTTACAAATATTTATTTGTCTCTATCACATCATCAAATCACAAATTAGTTTTCATGACAACAATTGCAAAAAATGATCCCATTTTTAAAAAGGTACTTCAAATTGATCCTTGATGTTCTTGATTCCTTTTGAAGCAGTTGGTGGACCCATAAAATACAAAGGATCACTACTTGTAGGAAATTTATTAACACACGGACCTACCATAAACAAGTTGTATGGATGACTTAAACATGGTATACATTAAGTATAGTGCAGAGACAATGAGATGCTATTAAATTGAGTCCCATTTCTTATTCCAAATTTGGAATTTTGATTCCTTGATTAGAATAGGAATCCATGATTTGAGTAGTATACAACATGCTGAACACATGCTAGTATTTCTAATGCCACTTTTGGGAGAAAAGTAAATTGTGCACAATAGTATATTCATTCACTTTAAGAGAAAGAAGACATTATAAGCTTTTACCTTATGCCATCAATGCATATTTTACATGGAATTTTGGTATAGGTCCCTACCATTGGTCCCCTAAACATTGAATCTTCTCTCAATTGTCCAATATACCTATTCCCATCCCCCCTTACGTTTTGTCTGTAAAACCTATAAATGTGCACCCCCTTACTTATGGACTTGTCTATGAATCTAATTTAACATTCATTGGGCATCTATAAATCAATGACCCTATTAGGGGTGCCTAGAAGACATATATCACTAAAAACTCCTTCTCTCTCGAAATATGCACCTCATATACATGCAATGCTATATCTATTCATGAGGTGAATGTTATAATAAGTCTTTGAATAGGAAATGCTTTATAATTATAATAAATCAAAAATTGCATATATAAGAAACATGGAATGGGAGATAGGGAGGTTGCACTCCACAACCAAGAAAATGCAAGTGCAATTGTGATTTCAAGTCAATGGACCACTATTTTAAAACTACCCTCAACCCCCTATCTTTCAAAATTTTTGACTAAGGCATTTTTTGACTGTCCATTAGGGAGACTCCAGTTAAGAGTATTGATTAAATTTAAGAATCCCCATGATTAGGATTAGTCATCTTTGATGTCTTAATGACTTGTTCGAAATGGAGGTAGGTTTAACCTAGGAGCTTTGTGAAGAAGAAGATGATAAAAGATGCATAACAACAAGCAATTTTAAAAACTTTTTATTAACATTACTTGGTCTAAAATAATGGAAATGGACTAGTTAAAATTAACCAATGTTTAGGCAAGTAGGATTGTGACATAAAAGGGAAATTTGGCCTCTCATGAAGCCATGTGTTATTATTTTACATTTATTTTTAAAAAATTCTCTTTGTTTTCTAAAGGATAAGAAAATCTTCCAAATGGTACCTTCAACATAACTGTTCGCTTACCCTTTATAATTCTCATCGGCATTGGCTTCCTCTCTTTCACAATTTCTCATCATATCTCTTTCATAATTCGCATGGTTCCTTCTTTTCCTCATCATAATTCTCGGGACTTGCTTTTCCTCATTTGCTTTTGCTTTTCAAGATCTTCCTAATCAAGTTTTTCCTCATCATGGTCATTGGGACTTGCTTTTCCTCATCTGCTTTTGCTTTTCAAGATCTTCCTAATCAAGTTTTTCAAGAAGAGTATCGATGGTTCTTCCACACATCTGAAGTTCTAGGACCTCTAAGCAAAGTTTCCTACTTTTCCTCATCTACTTTTGATTTTTGAGATCTTCTTAATCAAGTTTTTCAAGAAGAGTATCGATGGTTATTCCACACATCTGAAGTTCTAGGACCTCTGAAGACCTTTGAGCAAAGTTTCCTACTTTTCCTCATCTACTTCTGATTTTTGAGATCTTCCTAATCAACTTTGAGTATCGATGGTTATTCCACACATCTGAAGTTCTACGACCTCTGAACAAAGTTTTGAAAGAGTGGTTGCTTTTAAAGAGTGCTCGAATTAACTAGGAGATGTGAAATCACCATCGCGTAATCATCGCTATAGCATGGGCGCCATCACCAATCTGTTGCATGACATAGAGTTGCAAATCATCTGGTGGGTACTAATGATCTCTTTGCTTCTATTCACTCTGTAAATGCTAGCATCTTTAGGGGTTACACAGTGGAAGAACTAATGAAAACTACAAATCTTGAGGCTAAAACAAATCTTGATGCTAAATAATTTCTCTGGGGTCTGGGCGAAGGGGTCTAAGATGAAAATCACTTTGGGCGACAATGGAACAAGAAGGCTATGGCCCTTGCCCTCCTTTCCTATCTCCCTATTTTCATTGTGCAGATTTTGTTCATCCACATGAGCACCAAATTTTCCTCGTCGAACAGAGTTCTTGGTCTCCCTGCATATTTCATGACGTCTTTCATTCCATCCTTGTATGGACAACATCATGCAATGTGTTGCTTCAGTACCCTTGTGCTACATCTATTTAGCTGCTTCTATAACGTTTGCCTCCTATGGAAGGGTTGGAAAATGGTGAGTATCATTATCATCAATAAGAGATTACAAACATGAATCTATGGTTTGGTGTTGGATTTGGGCATCTTGCTCCCCGTTTATGTCATAATCATGGACTTCTCCATTCAGTTTATGGTGAGCAGTCCTCTATTTGAGTTCATGGCCTTCTTGGGCTTTCTCACTGTTCTGTTGTGTATATCACTTGGTGAAGGAATCCTCGTTGTGCAACCTATTGCTGATGCTTTGGCTATGAGATGCTTCTTCAAATCAGTGCCAATGAGGAGCCTGGATACAAATGGTGATCCATTTCCTATAAATCGTGATACATTTGCTATACCTCTGAGTGTTTTTGGAACAGAGGATGATTCACAATTTTTGTTATGTGAGAACATCAATGGATAGTCAAAGCAACTGAAAGCTTAGTAGTCGCAAGATTTTTTATTCCTGTTGAAGGATGTGCAACATATGGGAATGTGGGGATTGTTCTGCCTTAAGGTTTAGGTGTCTTACCCTTAAATGTTTTTCCATATTGTGAGTATGAGAATTTTTCCAAGGATGAAGCTTGACCTCATACAGGAATGGTCTTTTTTCTTTAAGGCCCATTTGAGTTAGCCGGACAGCCATTGCATAAAAAAGACGCTCCACCTTCAACAAAATGATCTACTTGAATTTGCTAGAGCAGACAGGTCATGTAGTCATGCATTCCTCATAAGTTTTCTGCTAGTCAAGGACCACAAGTTGAAAGATCTATGAGAGGCAACAACTTCTAAAGAAAATCCCTTTCGGCTAAAGAAAATGGCCCACAAGATTTCCCTCCTAGGCTTGTCAGTGAGATTGAAGCTCGTTTTATTCATCTCTCTCCCTCGTCTAGGGGCTTGCCTGACAAGGACTACTGTTTGGGTTTCAAATGAGGATTCTCGAGGCCATCACTGATTAGACTTAGATAGCGTGTGAATCTCAAATAAGTTGGGTATGTTCTGTTCACTTTGGATGGTGTTTTTACTTTATGCTTGTTTGAAGTTTGCAAATATTCTAGAGCCTTGGCAAACCATTGATTCACCAAGCCTTTGAACGTTGAGTTGAATTCTACTTTTACTCTATGCTAGATTGAAGGTTGTGTCTAAAATTTTAAAAATAGTTCATGCTCAATTTGGTTCTCATGTCAATTCTTATAGCAATGTGGGGATTTAGGTATCAACTCCCCACCTGTGGAGTGGCAACATTACTTGGTGGTTGGGTACACCTATAAGAGGCTGATGCCACCAGAAAGAGTACTATGAAGGAAGGATATGCTGAGGCCAAGGCACAGCCATGTGGGAAGATGAGTGCTTCTCAATTAAAAATCTAAAAGATGCCCAATAGCTTGCACTTGATTTTCCTTATTCCCATGTACAAATGACCTTGAAGGAAGGATATTTTGAGGCCAAGGCACAACCATGTGGCCAGAATGTGCACTGCAAAAGGGAGGTGAGACCTGAGAGCTAGAACAACCCTGCCTACAATTAGGCAGGGCATGGGCCATTTATATTGGCTAGTGCAAATTGGCACAACCCTGTGGGTTGGATTTGCAAAAGCCTGATTGTCCTAGAATTAGGTTTGTGAGTGGCCTAGCTTATAGAGTCAGGTCCCTACTATAGACCATTGAGGACTCCAGTCACAACCAAAACAAGAGGAGTGAGAGGATTCAGCCATAAAAGGTAGCCTTGTGCTCCTATTTGCCATCCATCAGAGCATCGACTACTTGAAGACTAAAGAGTTTGAGCCAGACTTTAGAAGTTGTATGTGACCTTCTAGATTATCCCTTTAGAAGCCAAACTTTGTTGCACCATGAATCCAAGGAAGTAGTTCACAATCGTGACCATTGATAGGGTTTTGTAACGCATTACTTAAGAGATATTAATTATATTTTAGAAATAATGTGACCTAGGCAGGCCACATTAATAGTAAAGGAGGACAAGGTAAAGAGGATATATGATTGCTTGTAGATTTCACTAATGGGTGCCTGATATCCAGGAGCTCCATGTACTATGGGAGGCTATCGTGAAGGCATTTTGCAAGAGATTTTTGAGTTTGTTCTCCTACCTCCTAGTGGGAACTTCAAAACACTTTATCTTGTGTTGATCTCCTAGACTTTCTGTGGCCTTCGTAGTGGTTCCCTACAAACACACCTTCCCCTGAAAACACGCCTTCTTGCTACTCCAATGGACTGCCAAATGTAAGGCAGTCTCAAGTTGAGGGCTGCATAAAGACCCTGGCTTGGACATTTTATAGGCTTAGGAGACAGAAGACTAGTTGGCAATTATAACATGGCTGGTACAACAGGTAAGTCCAATCAAATTGACTGGGTTGCCCCTACTTCTATTGGTTCGATTAAGGATCAGAATTGCAATCATGGCATTCCAGGAGCCTGCTGCACTTACCATACATATTGCAAGGGCTGTCCCCACCACCACATCTAACTCCCATGTGTTGCCAAACGATAAGAGCATGGATCACTCATACTTTCTCTAAGGCTGCTACATCGGACACTAAGGATGAGGATTCTAGAAATAGACAAACAATACTCGATTTTGGTTTCTATGCTTACATCTACAGTAGAAATGGATACTATTGTACTTTATTTATTGGGAACTGCCTTACCAAATTTATTAGATCTAGAAAGTTAAGATTTGAAGTCGTCAAGCCCGTAAAAATTGGGGTGTGTGATTGAAGGCACGGAGCTGAAACTTGTTGACATGTGGATGCCTCAAGGAAGGTCACAATTTTGGCAAATCGAGATAACATGAAGGAATGGAATCTGAAGGATGCAGTTGCTCTCCACAATTATGGGAACAACTACAGATGCTTTGACAAAGATATAGCACAACTCTTGTGAGTGTCCATCAAGGCTCTTAGTAAACCAAGGTGGAGGTTGATTACTACTACCAATATTGTGTGAACTAGAAGATAAACAAAGAGATAGTGCCCAAGATCACACAGGCCTAATTTCAAATCCAACTACTTTCCTTAGTGTGTATTAATATAGAGAGTGAGAGATGTCCATACAATAATTGAACAGTGTTGTAGAGAGATGTAGAAACAATAATATATGTTTGTCCAAAGATGAACCAAACCATATACAAAATCTGGGCATAGAGTGCCACCATTTATCAGTAGGGTATTGGCTAGGTGTGGACCCTTGTGGCTTGCAAAATCTGTTCTCCTACCTCCTAAGTGGGAACTTCAAAATACTTTAGCCTGTGTTGATCTCCTAGATTTTCTATGGCCTTCGTAGTGGTTTCCCATAGACACACCTTCCTTGCAAACACACCTTCCTACTGCTCCAATGGACTACCAAATGTAAGACAGTCTCAGATTGAGGGTTGCATAAATACCCTGGCTTGGACATTTAATAGGCCTAGGAGATAGCAGACCAGTTGGCCATTATTGGATGGCTGGTACAATAGGTAGGTCCAAACAAATTGACTGGGTTGCCCCTACTTCTATTGGTTGGATTAAGGATCAAAATTGCAATCATGTCATTCCAGGAGCCCGCTGCACTTACCATACATATTGCAAGGACTGTCGCCACCACCACATCTAACTCCCATGTGTTGCCAACGAAAAGAGAATGGATATACAAGTAAAAGCTATCTTGTTTGGCTTAACTTATGTTTGCATTTCTTTGAACAGTTGTAAAGCTTCTGCCACAACCATTCTGGGCATGCAAAGTGATCATAATACTCCAGGAGTACAGATTCGGGTTGGATAGACCAGAAGGACTGGAATTGACTTAGATATGGATCTCACACTGTGTAAAAAGCTTGATGGCCATTTCACCTTTGTAGCCATAGCCAAACATGAAGGTGAAGTACATGCTGCAAGAAATGAGCTAGGAGATTTTAATATGTATGACGTCAAACCCATCATGTCTAGGTTAGTATCTATTGACCTATTTATCAATCTAAGAAGGCAACTTGTTGGCCATGGATGGACAAGCTACAAATCAAAAACATAGTGGTAGATTAGTAACCATGCTAGAGGATTGAGGAGGATTGCAATTGTGCAAGTAAGGACCCATTTCCAAAACTATTAGTCAGACAATAGTGCCATCATGGGCTACGCACTGCCTCTCTGTATGAGAGGAATCACATTTCTAAATAGGGAAAGAGAGGAGAGCAATGGAATATGGACTCTTTCCCTATATAACATCCCCACACATGGCCTAGATGCTGCGCAAGTCTATAGACCTCCTTGCTGCCTTCTGTCTTGGGAATAGACATCCCTATTTTGCTGCCTTTGTAGCTCCCAACATCTTGTGGATGCTATAGTCTACTTGTAGACCTATGATATGAACTGACAGCTTTGCATTGATGTCTTTCATTGCCCCAAGGTACTCTTGTAAAGTTGCATTCATCTGCCAGTCTTTTGAGCAGTCCCTAGTGCCCACAAGGGAGCTAGCATGTTACCCATGTTGCATCCCTACCAATGCTGTCAGTTTTTCCCCATGCATGGCCACATGGCATTCAGACCCTCTGCTGGACACCTACCCCATACTCTCCTCATTTGGGGACTCGTAGAAATTATAGTAGTTTATTTCAAATATTTCTACTATTATAGTGTTCTTCTTGATATCATAATTAATTCTTCTCAAATTGCCATTATTAGTGCATCCCTAGTGCAAGGATATGAGGTGTAGTGTAGTGTGATAGCCTTAGATGATGTAAGGGAAGTGTTTGTAGAAATGCTACATCAAAACATGGGTTCTTGAAATGCCATTATCAATGCATCCCTAGTGTATATACTCCTCTCATGCATGATGAGTGAATGGACTATAGGGATACGAGCTTTAGTGCCAAGTTTTACATATCTTGAGTGAATGGACTATATGGATACAATCTTTAGTGCCAAGTTTTACATAACTTGAGTCCACTATCATCTAATCTAAGCACCTTATCAATGTACTGCTACCAATGAGCGCTTAACCTTTTTCAACTGGTCTGGCAATCTTTTTTACTCCCAGCGACCTGTGAAATGATGCTATAGACTGGCCACTGCCACCAATTCTATGCCTGTAAATGGCCCATTCTAGCCACTTTGTGTGCCACATGTTGAGTCTCTCTCTATCCATACATTGGCCCTCCTCCACTGTACTATGCTATGGTAGCCCACATGGGTTGATCTTCCTCACCTCCTCTCTAGATCTTCCCAACCTCCCCATGTGGATCATGTTCATAGTGTTGCTACAAACAGCCTGGCATGTGACTGCTTGTGTGTCAACCCTTTAACTGTTCACATGGCAATCCTTGAGTTGGGCCAGATCCATGATCATTTGCCCATGTGACATGCATATCTCATGCACACAGGGCTGTCTCTCATGCCTCCCAATCCTATGCAGGTACCATGGCCCAATGCTCTCCTTAATTTGGGAGCTTATAGGTGAGACTATGAAACCCTCTACTCCAATAGGAATTTTCTAAAGCTAACCTCTTTGCAAGTTTCCAACATAATTGTAGATATTAGAAGCTATGCTAGA
This sequence comes from Dipteris shenzhenensis, assembly GCF_047967505.1. NCBI lineage: Eukaryota > Viridiplantae > Streptophyta > Polypodiopsida > Gleicheniales > Dipteridaceae > Dipteris > Dipteris shenzhenensis. The sequence continues at coordinate 42,148,908 of NC_141605.1, read as the reverse complement.
TGTTTCCTTGTATATAGAAACTGGGCTAATGCTTCCTTTCATACCTTTTCCCTCTTCATGCAATACGAGGATCATTAATGGAGGTCATTTGCAAGAAGTGGCCATATTTAAGAAGTGGTGTCTACAATACTTGTGTCATGAAAGGGACATCTGATGGACCTTTCATCTCTATAGTAGACTAGATGGGCCTATGCTCTGAAATTTTATCCTAGATTCTGCATTTGTGTCTATATTTGAATGTTAGAATATCACAGTAGTATCTCCAAATGAGGATCATTAATGGAGGTCATTTCCAAGAGGTGGCCGTTTGTAGGAAGTGGTGTCTACAATACTTGTGTCATGAAAGGGACATCTGATGGACCTCTCATCTCTATAGTAAACTAGTTGGGCCTATGCTCTGAAATTTGTCCTAACTTCTGCATTTGCGTATATATTTGAATGTTAGAATATCACAGTAGCATCTCCACATATGAGTCTCCAAACAAGAATGATATTAGGGAGAGAAACTTGCTTGAAATTAGGATTAGCATGGAATGGCAATGTGGTATATGTTCATGGTGATTGGTGTAGGTATGAGAGGACTAAAGGTCTTGTATGAGAAGCATTTTGGCTATGATATAGGCATTATGAACGGCTGTATAAAGGCAGTATGTGGCTAGTATTTTTGACTAGACCCGGCTATCAACTTGAGCCACACATGGTGTCTAGCCAAGTTAGTTGGAGTTGTCTATAGTAGGGATTGAAAAGATCTAAGAGGGGCTTATATACATCTAGAAAAAGGCAAAGAAGGACCTGACCATGGCCTAGAAGTTGCCTCGAGTTGGTGAGTAGTGACTTGAAAGTAAACAACTTGAAGTGAATACATTATTTGTTGCATATCGGATATGGAGTGCAATGGACCACACAATACCCCCCATACTTGCCAAAATGTGATGTCGTATCCCTAACCCAATGGATCTCATCATATAGGCTTTCAAGAGGACAAAAGCATTTATTCCTCACAAGCCCACTCTTATGGTGCCCGTCTAACCTAGGTGTAGGAAAGCTTCTTAGGTAAACAATTGTAAAGCTTCTTAGCCAAAATAATTCTGGGCTTATGTAGCGATCATAATACTCTAGGCGTATTTTGTTGAACACGGCTTGTGCATACTCCAAGATTTCACATTTTCCATACATTTCAACAAGAAGGTTACTCAAAAATCTGTTATCCAAATATCCATGCCTATTCATGTATTGATGCACATGCTCACTCTTAGAACTAAACAAGCATCTCCTCATTCAAGCTTTCAAAATAGTAGTCATAATTCATTGCAAAGACAATTTGATGGTGCCAATCCATTATATGTATATGACAAGGGTTTCTAGTTTGTAGCTCCTTGAACAACTCCTTTGCAACCTTGGATCACACTCACAATTCCCCCCGTACTTGTCAAAATTTGATTTCGTATCCCTCACCAAATGGATCTCATCATACATGCTTTCAAGAGGACAAAAGCATTCATTCCTCACAAGCCCACTCTTATGGTGCCCGTCTAACCTAGGCATAGGAAAGCTCCTCCTCATTCTTGGCTACTATTCTACAAGCTTGAAACCAGACAAAGTCAATGCACTATATAGCTCAATGCACATATACCCAGAACAACGACCACCCAACATGTTGATATGGCATGTTAGCCATTTTAACACTAATACCTAAATGAAAATTGCTATATACTAAATGCAAAGTTCTATATCCCAAAATCAAATTGCTACATGCTATATGCAAAATACTATGTGCAAAATACAAAATCATACATTCCTAAATGCAAAGTACCATGTGCAAGATGCAAAGTGTATGTTCTATATCACAAACTCACTAAGTGCAAAATGCAAAATGATATGAACCCAAGGAAGGGCACATTCCTTGCTCTTATAATTTTTGGAGAGGAAATGTGCCGACTCTCCCCGCACACGAATGTGTGGTTAACTTTATTAATTTACGTGTTTGATAAAAAGTGCTATGTGCTAAATGCAAAAATGCTAGTTGCTCAATGCTATGTGCTAAATGCAAAATACTATGTACAAAATACAAAATCATACAGTTCTAAAAACAAAGTACCATGTGTATAATGCAAAGTGCTATGTTCTATATCCCAAACTCAAACTGCTACATACTATATGCAAAATACTATGTGCAAAATGCAAAACGATATGAACCCAAGGAAGGGCACGTTCCTTGGTCTTATAATTTTTGGAGAGGAAATGTGTCGACTCTTCACCCACACAAATGTGTGGTTAAGTTTATTTGTTTATGTGTTGGAGACAAAGTGCTATATGCTAAATGCAAAAATGCTAGTTGATCAATGCTAAGTGCTAATTCTAAATGAAAAATGCTATGTGCGAAATTCAGAGTGCTATATGTAAAATTCAAAAAACTGCTATATCCCAAATTCAAATAGCTACAAAATATATGGCAAAAAATATATGCTAAACACAAACTCCTATGTGCAAAAAGAAAGAGCTATTTACCATGTTCTATATTTAAAATGCTATATGCTACATTTAAATTCCTATATGCTATATTCAAATTGGTATCAACATAAACTAGGGATGTTATAAATTTTGAGTGAAAAATATAAAGTGTTAACAACCTTGATATTTTGTTCGGAGATTATTCGAATTGGTGAATTTCAAGTCATTTTTAACACTCTCATCCGGAACGGGAAAATAAAGTAGGTGCTTCTACTTTAACATATAATTTACTTTACAAATATGAAAAGGTCACTTATTGAAAGGAGAGAACTTGCTTCCTACATTAGCATAGAAAACAACAAAAGATGATTACAAATAAGTTTCTCTTCATGGCTATCCATCGATAAATTTCTAAAAGAATGGAACCAAATCACTTCTCAATATATTTCAAAGATGCAATATTGTGTATATTGTGGTAGAATAGAATTTAACACAGGTTCTTTAACAAAGTTAAAATTAGTAATATCATTACTAGAATCAAGTATAACACCATATGACTTATCCAATATGTTCATAAGTTTGCATGTAGAAAATGGTCTAGGACATAGATTAAAAATGGCTTGTAAAAGCATGCATAGATAGTCCATTCAAAAAGTTGTACTCAGCTCCCTATGATCCAGACTATTTACGGAATGTATTAGGTGCGGACATATTTCAAATGCAAATGCTTTCTATAATCAATATATCCCTAAACATTTCTAAAGGTATTACATCTTTAGCGACAGGTATACTACAAAGGAGATCAATGTTGGATAATCCACTAATATGTTGGAATCGCCAACAAAGATTTTGTTAGTAACTCAACAAACTTACTATCAACAACAAAACATGTTCTAGCATTTAACTCTAGAACAAACCCCATATTTAAAAAATACTTATTGATAATGTATGAACGACCGCATCTAAAACTAGGAGTAAGTGTTCTTTCTTTAGAAGTTATTTCTGATATTCTTGAAAGACACACTGCTGACTCACCATTCGATCTTATGAAAATTACACATGAGGACAACTACTTGTCATTACTAGAACAAATCAACATGCTACCTACAACTCATCAATTCAAAAGAAATGCATCACATGAAGTCGACACAATTGTACTTCATGATTCAATAAGAATTATTGAGCATCAGCTCATAACATCTATGGAAGGTCTATCACAATGTGACGAATTAACACTAGTCCCATTCCTCTATCCTTTCGGATATGGTGCTCATGATGGTAAGATGTTCTTCAACATATATTTAAAAATGAGAATATCAACATTGTTCTCTGTGTTCACTCTTTACAAACCATACTTGTTATTGATGTACCAAATATGTCAATCTATTATAATAGCAAACTCTACTCAAACTACAGTATTACAAAGAGATATTGATGACCAACAAAGACGACAAGATCCAAGAGTATTTGAACAAGAGATAATTAGACGTATTCTTAAGTTTCAGATACCAAGTTCTATTCCTAGATCTCCTTCATGGCACCATAGAAACTTGAAAGATCTAATGGCAATGGTTGACACATGGGGCCTTCCCAATATATTCCTTACACTTACTCAGATGAGGCACTACTACACATGGGCCCTATTCCGATGCTTAAGCACTGACGTTTAGCACGCGCGGGGTGCTAATCATCGGTAATCAAAGCGGGATTTGTTAAGTGTTGCTATATAGTGACTTTAGACAAGTGTTGCTATATAGCGACATTTAAAGAGTGTCGCTATATAGCAATACTTATTAGACTCGTGAATGGTCGTTATATAGTGACACTGAGACAGTTTTCTATAGTGACAAGTTTGATGGAGTCTATTGCAAAGAAACCGCTACTGTCTTTTCTCACTGTCGCATGGGGACCGTTGTAAATAGTTCTAAACCATTTTACATCAAGAATGAAAATACTAAATCGTCTGACATCAATTTCATAGATTTTGCATATGGTTCCATAATAATCCAACTGTGAGGAGAGAAGATTGGTATCCAAAGCACTTGCTCGGCTATCTTGTTTGAAGTTAGCCATGACTCCACAATCATATGTGACTCTCTTTGAATCGATGCGTTCCATGGGAAAATGTCATCCATATGACCATAATGCACTGTACTTTTTGTACTGCAAAAGAGCATGCATCTATTTTATAGCATATATTGCCGCAAATAATTACTTAATTACATCAAGAGGTAAGAAACTTACATGCATCATAAATACATACATCCACCGACTATGAACGGTACTTGCAATGGCCACCTCATCAACTACGTGCACAAGCAAGTGCACTTGAGTTGTCATAATTCTCGAGGGAAAGTGCTTCTCAAGCAAGCATACGGATTCGATGGAATCCACCCTAGCCTTCTTGATGCTTGATATGGAGATCTCTTTTTGAGATATCCACCTATTTCACATGCCCATGTAAGATATATTCATAATCAGTCTACAGATTATTTAGTTTAAATTGAAGAAAATGCAATCAATGCGATTTGATAGTAAGCATACCTCACAATATCACTGATCTTGAATATAGCATTTCTAACATCTTCTTGTAAGCACCCTTTTATTGTAATTGGGAGGATGAACTATCAAAGCAACAAAGAAGTCAGGATATGAACGTCGCTATATAGCGATGCTAGGGGCTAAAACCCGAAACCTTGTGCGACGCCGTCTTTCACATCTCTATTATGAGAAAAGAAAAAATCTCTCCTCCCACCTTATATTCGACGACCTTGCTTTCCTCCTCTCTATTCCCCACTCCTAGAGAACTACGAAGGCCAGCTGCAAGTTTGAATAGTCCAATCATCTTGTTGTCTATTTGTTTGAAGAAGTCTAATTACTGCAGCATAGTTGAAAATCAGCTAAGGGATTGCAAATCCCAACTACCTCGAATCAGCTCCATCAGCATAGTTGAAAATCGGCTAAGGGATTGCAAATCCCAACTACCTTGAATCAGCTCCATCAGTCCCCTCATGTATGTTTCCTTGTTTTATCCTCCATGGCCAGGGAAGCTTGAGGGAGTAATCGGACTGCGACTTTGGACTATTCCCTAATAGAACTTGAAGACGAGAAAAGAGCCTGAAGTAATCATACGAGAGATCAAGCGTCTTAAGCAAGAGGAATTGAAAGGCTCCTTTTAGCGTTCCAGGCACGAAACCATCCTACTATTGGATGGATAAGTAGTAGTGATGATGATATAGAGGATGAGTTCACACAATGGTTGAACGTGGATGAGAACCTAGCTAATTCCAGATAATTGGGTGGAGAGAAAAGATTGTAATCATCAAATTTGGCCACTTATATATATATATTGTGATTACCTTTGCTGTCTATTATATTGTTTGCCAGAATATTATGTCTCTTCAAGAATTCATGTTTAAATATCTTGTTGATTCTCTAGACCCCTACCTAACCCCTCTCCTAACACTTGTGCTCCCTCTCCATTCTTCTCCCTCTCTGCTTGTGTGAAAGGAAGTTTTTCAAGAAGGTGTGTCTCTTTAAGCAATATAGATTCATTTTTTGTGAGATTTCGTTTTGTGAGTGTTGAAGCATGTTTCTCCTTGTATTGCTAAGGCTATGTGCTAATTTTCATGCTTGATTTTCAGAGGTTAAGGACAAAAAACGAGATTTGGTAAAAGAAAAAGCCTCACCTCTTCTCCTTTTGGTATTTCTCTTCCTCCTCTTTCTCCTTGTTTGTAGGCTTATGCTTTCTTCTTGTTTGTAGGCTTCTCCAAACTCATCCAATCCCTTTGAAAAGTCGCTTCTCCAAACTCCTCCTTCCTCTAACTAGTTATCTGAAAAAATGGTATGTTTCCTCTTTTTTGTAGGGCCAGTCCATGAAACATGGTTCGGGACTTTTCCAAGTAAGAGAGTGCTTCCTTTGTTTTCCCTTTGTTATTTCCGTTATTTGCATTGACCTGCAGGTAATGCCTTAAGTGCTAGCTGCAGTGATGGGTGTAGGAACCCCCTCTTTCCCTCTCTTCTCTTATTCCCTCTTTTTTTCCTCTTTTCCTCCCTCTTTCCCCCCCTCTTTTCCTCATATGCTCATGCATAAGCATAAGCATATGCTTTCTCTCTTTTTCTCTTATGCAAATGCTTTTCCTTCTCTTACGCTTATGCTCTTTTCCCCTCTTCCTTCTCTTAATTTCCACTTTCTTTTTTCCTCTCTTTTTCTCCTCTTTTCATAAGCATATGTATTTGAATATGCTTATGCTTATGCATGAGCATATGCTCATATGCTCATGCATAAGCACAAGCTTATGCTTTCTCTCTTTTTCTCTTATGCTCATATGTTCATGCATAAGTATAAGCATATGCTTTCTTTCTTTTTCTCTTATGCTTATGCTCTTTTTCCCTCTTCCTTCTCTTATGCTTATGCTTTTTTCCTCTCTTCTTTTTCCCCTCTTTCGATCTCTTTTTCCCTTTTTCTTCCCTTCTTTTTCCCCTTTTATGCTTCTCTTTTTCCCTCTTCCTTCTCTTATGCTTATGCTCTTTTCCCCTCTTTCAATCTCTTTTCCCTTCTTATGCATATGTTTTTTCTTCTCTTATGCTTATGCTTATGCATGACAATATGTCTCCTTCTCCTTCTCCTTTCCTTCTCTTCTTTTTCCCTCTCTTTTTCTCTTCTTTTCATAAGCATATGCCTATGCCTATGCTTATGCTTATGCTTATGCATGAGCATATGCTCATATGCTTATGCATAAGCATAAGCATATGCTTTCTCTCTTTTTCTCTTATGCATATGCTTTCTCTCTTTTTTCTCTTATGCATATTTGGTTCTTTTTCCCCTCTTTCAATCTCTTTTCCCCTCTTCTTTCTCTCATTTTCCCCTCTCCTTCTCTTATGCTTCTCCTTCTCTTTTCCTTCTCTTATGCTTCTTCTTCTCTTATGCATATGCTTTCCCTCATATGCTTTCCGTCATGCATATGATTATTTCCTTCTTCTTAGTCATAATTGTCTTAAGTAATTAATTGTCTTTCCGCTTCTTACCCGCTCTTATTTTTCGTTTTTTGTTTTCATGTTTGTGTCTACATTTGTCCAGTCCCCCCAAATTAGACATGGGATCACGTTGCACATTCGATGAGTATGGAAACCCTCGTAGGAGGAGACATCATGATCTCTACTCTCTAGAAGACTTTGATTCCACTCAGGCGACACCTCAAGGGCCTACCCCTGGCCCGATTCCTCTCGGACATAGCACTGTGACTACCCCTCAAGGAACTCCTTTGCTACTAGCAACCCATGGCTTTATCGGGAGTCCTGACGAGTTTGTCGCACAGATGACCGATGCGGAGGTAGCGAGATTCTTCTCTCCTTCACCGACGGTTGGACCTACTATCCAGCCATCCCCTCTAACTTCTTCGACTAAGGGGTCATCACCTGGGCATGCCCATCATAAGAGAAGGGAGAGTAGGAAGGGTCGCTTATGTTGTGCTACTGACTTAGGAGATGTAGACGAGTTAGCACACTCACATCCCTACAGGTCTCCACTTGGTCCTGAGACCCAGTACCAGTCAAGTCCCTTGCCCTCTCCTACTCCCACTACTACTCCTCGCTCTGTAAGTACTCACAGTAACACCACTCACTCTGACTCTGCCACTACCATGAGTCCTCCTTACCCGATCGAGGACTTGCCCTATGAAATCACGGTTGCTAGAGAGATAATAGAAAATAAAAAGGGCTCAGCAGCAGTGATGGCCACCATGAGGCGGTTGATGAGGGACCATCCCGAACTGTTCAAGGGTCATAGGAGGGCTGCAAGGAGACGGCTAGACTCCGTAGGTACTTTGCACTTTGGTGCAGGCGGACGGTTGGCATTTGAGGCAACTGTGGTAAGTCTACTTCTTCTCATTTAATGTATTGTTCTATTTGTTTTACTACATATTGCATGCACTTTATCTAACTCTCGTAAATAAGGCCCACAGCAAGCTGTGATGGGCCATCTTCCTACAGACACAGAGACGAGACACACGTTTCACGTAGGAACAAAGCCATGGTTTATTAAGCAAGAGGTGTTGGGAGCGACAGTCGATTGAGTGGAGGTCGCTACTTGCACGGTATAAGTCTACTCCTACTTGTAATCTCACTTTTTAAATTGTTTTATTCTTTAAATTCCAATCTAATTTCCAATTAATATGGTTTCACTGTTAGAATCAAAGCTCGAACGTCCCATTAGCGGAGATGAGCGGTGATGATGAGGGATTAGGCTTACATGGCTTTGACGAGGGCCAGGGATCATGCACAGCTCACGAGGGCTAGGGATCCAGGCATAGCTCACAGGCATAGCTCACAAGGGCTAGGGATCAGGCATAGCTCACGAGGGCCAGGGATCAAGCCAACATGATGAGGATGAGGACGAGGATGAGGATGACAATTTGGATGAGCAGTAGTAGTAGTAGTCGGCTCGCTTTTGTATGTCGGCTCGTTTGAGCGATTTTGTATCACCCTTTTCGAAAGGGTAATTTTGTAACAAATAATGTTGTATATCTTCGACATGTATATGCTTTTGTTGCTCAGCTTGTTTGAGCGATTTTGTATCACCTTTTCACAAGGGAAATTTTGTACTAAGAAACATTCTTTTGTAATTACTTTAAAAAAAATTAATGGGACAAAACAAGGCTTGCTGTGGCCCTGTTTAGCCCCATTAATGTTTTTTTAAAAGCTTCTGTTAATCATCGCTATATAGCGATGTTTATAGCGTCACTATATAGCGACGTTTACCAGTGTCGCTATATAGTAACGCTAATATAGCGACCGTTCTTTTTCGATGATAATAGCGACATAAATACCAACCTTTGCACCCATTAAAGAAAAACTTTTGTGTAAAAAAGGTTGGTATTTCCATCAAAAAAGGGCTTGTGCCTTGTAGTGAGGTATAAACCATGAGATGGTGTGAAATTGATCAAATAGAAACCATTGCTAAACAATTTAATAAAAACGTCACATGGAGAGATTGTCTAGTTGAATGCATAGTGCTCTTCCATGTTAGACTGCAATAATTCTTAGCAAGATATATTCTGTGTGATAAAGGACTACTAGGTAGAGTCAACCATCACATCATAAGATATGAGGTACAAAATCGAGGATCTATGCATGCACACATGATGCTATGGATAGATGAACAAGACGTAGATATCGTATCAAACCAGATAGATGCACATATCCCTTACATGAATGATTTTAATAACTGGCCAAAGTATTCAATTCAAAGAAAGCTTAACTATATGGTAAAGAGAAAACAAATCCACACATGTAGGCCAACATGCAATCTATTTGACTCAAGCACAAATCACAAATGCAAATACGGATTTCCATATCCAATAGATTTAGAGACTAAACCTACTATAGATCCTCTCACACAAAGATGGATCTACTTCTGTCCATCCCTAGAACATCATAATGTTGTTCCATACCATGCATGAATATTACTCTTGTGGCAAGCACATATAAATATTCAAAAAATAACCAACACAGGCCTATCATATTACCTTCTAAAATATGCTATGAAAACCGAACCCATGGGACACATGAACTTGAATCCTGGTGATGCGAAACTTCTAGGACTAGATAATCTAGATCCAATTAAATTAAAAATGATATCTGCATACATTCTTTCAAATCCAACATCTCCAACAGATGCAGCATTGTCATGCTTATAAATATCTACCATTCAAAGAAGCGAATCTGTGCATTTCATTGACTCCTCTCCCCCATCTATGCACCAAAAATACATTCATGAACATTGTGTTTCTGTAATGCATCCTATAGATACATATTGTAGTCGTCCAAGTGTCATGGAGAACTTGACCTTCTATGAATTATGGAAACATTACAATGTCCAAAAGTCAAAGAAAAAAAACAAAGATAACATAACTATCATAGATTCTTTCAGAAATTATGTATATCCATCAACACGGATTATACGTTTCACAGATTACCACCCTGCTCATCATTTTGAACAATTTTTTTACAACCTTCTACTAAAGAATGCAAATTTTAGAAATGAGAATGAGCTCATTTTTGAAAACAATCATATGAATCTTACTTATTAGAATGCCATATCCGAGACCTCATAAAAACAGAAGAAGACATCGAATCTCTTATCGATCAATATTACAAATTGCACTTGCTAATTGATCAAAATTGCCACCAACTAACAAACATGATACTCCAAAAAAGCCCATTACATGTTATTCAAAACTCCTTCATGGCTTCAACCGACCTTCATGAAGATACTAATATACATAACACAACATGCACAAAATTACTTCAAATGATGAACAAGTTCAAGGACTTCGAAAATGCAACTCTTTCTTCTGAACATCAAGAAATTTATGAAAAGCTTAATGGATCACCCACAGGACTTCATGTCATTTGTGGTACTCCTGGTTCAGGAAAGACATTTGTGATCAAGTACATTACTTATAATTATGTAAAACAAGGAAAATCCATTGTTCTAGCAGCAACAATAGGAGCAATTGCAATGAGACAAAGTCGATTAGCAACTATTGTCCATCATCAGTTTGCTCTACCAAAGAGACATGATATGTTTCGTGCCTCCTTAGAGTGTCAGACGAACAATACATAGAATTGCAAAATGCAAAAATCATAATAATTAATGAGATCTCAATGATGACATGCCAAACATTAAACATAGTAATCAGACAACTATGCAAAACTTGCAAGCAAACAATCTTGCAGCCTTTTGAAAATAAAAAAATGCTCTTATTCGGAGATATGTCCCAGTTGCCTCTAGTATGTAAATGCAAGGTGCAAGAAAATGAATTTTGTAGAAAATGCTATATTGGAAACTCGGGTTTCTGGACAACTGCAACCTTTTCATTCCTTCACACATCAATACATCACCTAGAACATCCAACATACATAGAATTCTTAAACATAATCAAGATAAGACAACCAACGGGTAGAAGAGATTCATTGACAAGGACACAACTATACTGTGCACCCATCAAAAAGACACATGATACTATAATGAGCTCATACTATATAAGAAATTCAATGAGCATCAAATTTAAAGCGTCGCTGTGACATCCAATGAAGGTCAAATCTTAGAATTACAAGAATGGATAATGGATCCAGATTTCCACTCCATGCAAAAATAGCAATAAGAGTAAAAGTGATGATCACAGAAAATATAGATCTCACAATTGGAGCTACAAATGGTGCTATTACAAGTGTCATATCAATAGAAATAGATAATAACACAAACAACATTTTAAAAATTCATGCCAAGATCTTATCAACAAATGAAAAAAATCACACTAAGACGATCAAAACATAAACAGAAGGTATTAAACTCAATATGGTATCACAAAACAACTTTTCCAATCACACTAGCATATGCAATTACGGGACACAAGTCACAAGGATACACACTCAAAGGAAAGGCTCTTGTAGTAATTGTGATATGCATCCCCTCGTCTCTCTTTGTTCTTTCCATTTCGTCAAGTAGCCCATCCACATGAATATCCTTTGGAAGTGCTCTTAGATGTTGAGGGTATGGCACACGAGATCCATGGTGTGTACGAAAGACGGCCCTTTCTCCTTGTCTTCTTGCCTTTGCATCCTCGTATCTTGTCACCCATCTTGGGCTACAAAATAACTGATGGCATACCTTTCACTATTAAGCATGCAATAGAGGTTGATATCATTAAGCAACTCCATGTCTATTACTTTGCTACGTCCTTTCCCTTGAGGCACAATAGAGGTTATCCTTAGGTCTTCATCATCTCTCCATAGTCGTGGGAGAGAGCTATCCACATCAACAAGAAACTCAAAAATATAGCTGCAGTAAAAAGATCATCTTGCTCCATGCTATTATCCTTACATGAGGATTGATGGACATATAAATCCCGCACCATATCATCAAACACCTCCTCCTCCACAGCCTCATGAGGTAATGGCGGAGGGCTACTATCACCATCACTCCATGCATCCGTAACGGTCCCTCCTAAAGATCCCACCTCATATCGCCAATGCTTCGCCTCCTCACGAACGAGCATAGGGCAACATATGTGGGTGTGGCACTGCATCCTGTATCAAACTAAAACGGGATCATAACTCAAACATATGAACACCCATAGGTATCTCAATCAATCTTAACTCTTTAAAACTTACCATGTTTATAGTCGCATCCCATTCTCCATACTTTGAGACATGATTGAGTGTAATTCTGCGTGCATGATACATGTTTCCTCGACATCGATCACACATACATTTGGATTTTTTGCTCCAACCACATTTCGCGATGGTGGATACGGAGGGATTCATCCTCACTGGAGCTACTTGTTGAAGATGAAGACATCCTACATATAAACAACCCAAAAAATTTGTTCTTGGATGAGTTGGAAATGTCAAAACTCTGTGTAGCATCTAAAAGTGCATCTAACACCGCATTTGTACTATGGAGCACGTCTATAGGCACGTCTAAAACTTACTTTCGATGCATCAATAGACGCACAAGTAGACGCACTTTTAGATGCACAAATTAACGTGTAGATAAACGTGCTTTTAGATGCACAGACTACGAGCTGATTTTCAAAACTACTTTTAGTGCGCTTGCTTTTCTTCACATATTTTTAATGTCGTGCTGCTTGATTTCCTATTAATAGACACAGCTTCGAGCATCCACACTTATCTCCAAGCACCCACACTCATCTCCAAGCTTACACAATCATCCCCAAGCACACAAGAGAAGAGGGTGAACAAGGAGAAGAAGAAAGAGAAGTAGAGGGTAAACAAGGAAGAGAAGAAAGAGAAGCAACTTTAAAGAAGGAAAAGAAGCTTCCATACCTCTATCCAAGGTAAGTCTTTTAACAGTTGATCTTCTTTGGAAATTGCTCTCTTTGGATTCGTCCTTTGTCGTATGCAGGTCGAACACATGTTTTTTGTACTAGTCTGGTCGGGCACATGTCCTTTTTGATTTCTTAGAAAAAGGCATTTATCGGAGTGCGTCTATAGACGTGTGTAACAATGCATCTATAGACGCGTCTGTCTTTTGGAAAAATAGACAGTCGCACCTATAGATGCGCTATTAGACGTGTCTATAGGCACGCTCTGACAATCTTTGTTGTGTTTTCCTTCTCTTTTCCCTTTCTTTTCCTTCTCTTTCCCTTCCCCTTCCCCTTCCCCTTCCACTTCCACTTCCAAGAAAAGGATTGCATATTGAATGATGGAAATAAGTGATTGCATGAATGAAGAAAGGGATTGCATGAATGATGGGAAGGGATTGCATGATTGAAGAAAGCGATTGCATGAATGATGGAAAGGGAAAGCATGATTGAAGAAAGAGATTGCATTCGTGAGAAAATAAGGGATTGCATTCTCTTCTCTCCTTTTTCCTCTCTTTCCTTCTCTGTTCTCCTCTCTTTTTCTCTCTTATCTCCTTTCTTTTTTCTCCTCTCTTTTCCTCTCTTTTTCTCTCTTATCTCCTCTCTTTCCTTCTCTTTTCGTCTCTTTTCTCATCTCTTTCCTTCTCTCTTTTTCTCTCTTTCCCTCCTCTCTTTTCTCCTCTCTTTCCTCTCTTATCTCCTCTCTTTTTCTCACTTTTTTCCTCCTCTCTTTTCCTCTATTTTCCTCTCTTTTATCCCCTCTTTACTTCACCTTGTCTCTCTTTTTCCTTCTCTCTTTTATCCTCTCTTTTCTTCTCTTTTTGTGGTAATTTTTCTTTCTTTTTCTCTCTTTTTTTCTCCTCTCTCTTCCTCTGTTTTCCTCTCTTTCCTTCTCTCTATTTTCCTCTCTTTAATCCCCTCTTTCCTTCAGCTTGTCTCTCTTTTTCCTTCTCTATTTTATCCTCTCTTTCCTTCTCTTTTCGTGGTAGTTTTCCTCTCTTATCTCCTGTCTTTTTCTCTCTTTTTTTCTCCTCTCTTTTCCTCTATTTTTCTCTCTTTTCTCCTCTCTTTCCTCTCTTTTAACCCCTCTTTCCTTCACCTTGTCTCTCTTTTTCTCTCTTATCTCCTCTCTTTCTTTCTCTTTTTATCTCTTTTCTCATCTCTTTCTTTCTCTCTTTTTCTCTCTGTCCCTCCTCTCTTTTCTCTCTTATCTCCTTTCTTTTTTCTCCTCTCTTTTCCTCTCTTTTCCCATGTAAAGCTTCAATAACCTGACATTAAGCAAGCAGATATAGACTTCTATCACTCTAATTCAAAGAATGTAGGAGTCTGTAAATGCTTGCTCAATGTCAGGCTATCACTCTATTTTTTCTTTTGCATCTCGTGATAAGGGCATGCTCGATGCTAATCTTCTTCTTTGCTTTTCTTCAGTTCATCATGTGGCCAGGATCTTCAGCCTCACCTGATCTTCAGAATGCCATCTTTTGGGAGTTATAACATTTTGGGGCACCCTCCTACTCCTACGGAGTTATACACATACATGACGGGAATACTACAAACACCCCCCAGGAGTCGGTAGTATAGACTCTAAACCACCCCAATCCCACACCAGCTGAGATTACCCAAGCAGAGTCGAGACAACCCAGTCGGCTACAGACTCGAGCCCCTTCTCTCTCCCTACGGTCAGAAGGTCCTTCTGCCTCGTAGAGCCGTCAGCATACCCCCGTGCCATCGAGAGTCACTTCTCTAGCTATGGGTGGCTAGGGTACTCCCATGCAGTCGAGAGTCGTTTCTCTAGCTACGAGTGACTAGCGTACTAGCTCGGCATGATAGGGCAGCAGGTGTAGTAGTAGGGAGAGTGGTGTGGGATGCATGGCAGCCTGCTTTGGGAGGGGTAGTGGTGGGGATGGGGATGATTCAGATGATGCAGATGTGCCAGAGCGTGATGGTACGATTTACTATGACATCACTTAGACAGGAGGCATCTTGATGGATGCACGGGGGAAGGACATCATGGCCTTCATGTGCTCTGTAATTGCTAACAACTACATAGATTGCTTTATTCACTACAAAGACCATCCAAAAAAGTTAGCTGATGAGACCCTCACTGCTATTCGCTCTAGGTATGCCAATCCCCCCAATGTTCAGTTCATAGATAAATGGGCCAAGTCAAAGATTGTTACGATACTTAGCAATAAAAGATCTTCGCTTAAGAGGCATGCACTAGCCAAGATTGCCAGGATCAAGGGAGGTCAACCACCAAGGGGAAAGCCCCACACCGCTCACAAGCGTGAGTGGAAGAAAGCAATGAAGGCAGCGAAGGTGGACCCCAGTCTGCAGCATGTGGAGGCACAAAGGATCCAAATGGAGCAATATGGAAGTGTGCATTTTGGAGCAGGTGGTGTTGAATCATGGGAGGCTCAATTTGTAAGTATCGATTTCAAATTATATTGTTTATGTAGTTTATTCGGAGGTTGTTTCTTTGTACTAACCCCTCTGCAAATTGTGTCATCTTGCACCTTGATATCGTGAGGCAGGTACCCTACTCCTATTGAGATAGCCTACCACCACCACCATCGCAAAGGAGATACATGGAGGCACTTCTATGATGACGGGTGGATTACTGAGGAGCAGTATATCCGGGCTACTAGAGCGCCCCCTCAGGTATTTGAAAGTAATTAAATAATGTCAATATTATAAGTAAAGATTTGATTTTTCATACATTGATACATGTTGTCCCTCATTTACAGGACCTTGTGGCTACCATAGCTAATGCTAGTGGCAATAACATTACACAGATTGTTGGAGAGAAGTTGGATCAAAATAATTATGCCATTTGGAAGTTTCGGATGGAAAATTGGAAAAGGGTATTGGGATCTCATTACTGGTGATGAGGCAAAGCCTGACATGCATGTCAAGAATCCTACTCAGGATCAAATCAAGAGCCACAAGGCTTGGCTAGAGAGAGCATGGAAGGTGCTACACTGGCTTTCTCTTTGTATTTTGGGTGCCATGGTCATGCAGATTATGAGTTGCACATCCCCCAAGAATGCTTGGGATATCTTGATGAGGTATTATGGCACCACAACAAGTGCTAGAAAGATACAGTTGAAACAGAAATTTAACAATATGTCAAGAAGGGGGAGAACGATACAAGAATATGTGACTGATATCAAAACTATAGCTGATCAATTGGCCTCTATTGATGCTCCTATGGATGATGATGACATGGTTGCAGTTACTCTGAATGGACTTGGTCCCAAATATAAGTCATTTGACACTTCTATTTCTGTGAAGTAGAATATGCCAGATTTCAATGAGCTGGTTGCTCTTTTGATCCATGAGGAAGTGAAGCTTGGGCTGAATACCAATGGCAGTAGCTCAAGGAATAGTGATGCAGTGTTCTACTTTGATCAGAGAGGCCATGGTAGATGACACAGAGGTTCATTCCATGGTAGAGGTGATGGCATGCATGTCCCTAAAACCCTTCGTCAGTCACCTCAGAGAGGAGGTGGAGCCTTTAGAGGTAGGCGGAGAGGTGCTTCTCATGGTAGAGGTACTTGGTAGCAACCGCAACAAATAGTGCATAATACTAAAGACATGCCATTACTGTGGCAAGGTTGGCCATATTGCCAGAGACTGTTGTTTCAAGAAACAAGAAAATCAAAGAGGAAAGGGAAATCAGCATGGCCATTTTGCCTCTTCTAGTCATGCACATGAGACATCCTTAGATCAGCTATTTGCTATGATGCATGTGCAAGATCATAAGCCTACTGATGGTGGCTTGGATGATATATGGTATATTGATTCAGGAGCATCTAATCACATGACACCACATGCAGAGTGGTTTGATGAAATGTTTCTTGGTGTGCATGGTTATGTTTGCATAGGAGATGATACACAGCATGACATTACACACAAGGTGTTGTGCCTCTAGTGATGCATGATGGTTAGACCAAGAAGCTGCATGAAGTGTTGCGTTGCATGTGCCTTCAATCACCAAGAACTTGTTGTTTGTTGGACAAATGGCTGAGCAGAACTTACAAGTCCGGTTTAATAAGGATGGATGCTTCATTGAGGAGTTTGGTAATGGCTGCAAGTTGATTGTGAAAGGGAAAAGGCAAGGAAGAATGTTTACTTTAGATGCAGGCATGCCAGAGCTAAAGGCTGCAATGTTTACCCATGGTACGGGTGTTGTCTCTGATTTGGAAATTTGGCACAAACGCATTGGTCATATTAATATTAAGATGCTAAAAAATATGTAGCATAAAGGCATTGTTGTTGGCCTACTAAAGTTTAAGTGTAATGCTTTGGAGCATGTTTGTCCTGCATGCCAGTTTGGAAAATAATCAAGGTTGCCATTTACTAGGCATATGCGGGAAAGTAATAGACCTTTAGAGTTGATTCACTCTGATTTCTGGGGTCTAGCTTAGACTACCTCGATGGGAGGTTCATCATATTATCACATTTATTGATGATTTCAGTCGGTATACATGGCTGTATTTTTTGAAACATAAGGATGAGGTCCTGCTTACCATCAAGCATTTCAAGCAACATGTTGAAAAGGAGTTTGGGTCATATATCACATGCTTGAGATCAGCAGATAATGGAGGTGAATATCTGTCAAATGAATTTGATGACTTCTTGGCCTATCATGGGATTAGACGGTAACTTACATGCCCATATACAGCACAGCAGAATGGAGTGGCTGAATGTGAGAATGGGGTGATTGGTTCGTCTGGTAGAGCCATGTTGAATGAAAAGAACTTACCTAATTATTATTGCGTAGAAGTACTGGCAACTGCAGTGTATGTGCTGAATCGCACTCCTATTGTTGGCATTCATATGCTTACACCATATGAGAAATTGTATCGAAAGAAGCCTGATGTCAGTCATTTAAAAGTGTTTGGCAGCTTGGCATATGTGCATATACTAGATGAAAAGAGATGGAAATTGGATCCCAAAGCTGAAAGATGTGTGTTTATTGGCTATGCATAGAACCGGAAGGGTTACAAATGCTATAATCCATCTTGAACCAAGAAGACTATGGTGAGTCGGGATGTTGTTTTTTATGAGCTGGAATCTTGGTATGGCAAGCCGAAAGTGGCTGTTCCAAATGATGCATTTGCAGGTCATGCATATGATAAAAATCAGCAAATTAGTACATCCATATCTGGGCCTACATCTACTGGTTCTAGTACAGTGAATCCTTGGTCTGGCAGGTTACGCAATTCCACTGACATTGCTATGTTAGTGAGGGGGAGAGATAAAGGAAAGCCAAGGTTGTTGAGGTGCTTTCGTAAGCTGAAAATGATGTCCCTGGGCCATCAAATTGTGGCTATGATTCATCATGTAGTGATAGTTTGGATAGTGAGCTGGGTATACCATCTGTGTCTACACGTGAGTCAAGGGAAGCAAGTACATACCTCCTCATGAACGAGGAGAGTCAGGCACTCCAGTGAGAAGGTCACAGAGAGTCAGGTATCCTGTTGACAGATTAACTTACAGTGGTTATGCTACTCAGCATTATGCATATATGACAAAAGTTATGGGACATACTGAGCCAACTATCTTTAGTGAGGCTGTGCAACATGGTCATTGGCAAAATGCCATGGATGAGGAGACAGATGCTCTTGTTGCAACTAATCAAACTTGGGATTTGATGGAGTTTCTTGAAGGCAAGAATCCTATTGGTTGCAAATGGGTCTACAAAGTAAAATGCAAGTCTGATGGATCAGTGGAAAGGTATAAAGCAAGGCTAGTTGCCAAAGCGTATGCATAGCAATATGGGCTAGATTATGAGGAAACTTTTAGCCCTGTTACCAAGATAACAACTGTGAGAACTATCATAGCATTGGCTGCTGCAAATGGTTGGAAGTTGCAGCAAATGGATGTCAAGAATGCTTTCCTAAATGGTAACTTGTTGGAGGAAGTCTATATGGTTCAGCCTGAGGGTTATGTGCACCCTGACTATCCCAACTATGTCTACAGGTTGAAGAAAGCTCTCTATGGGCTAAAGCAAGCACCTAGAGCATGGAATGAAAGGATCAGTAGATACCTGCAAGAGCTTGGTTTTGTAGTTGGGAAGGTTGATCATTCACTGTTCACAAAGAAGACAATTGTTGGATATGTTGTGATTGTGATTTATGTTGATGATCTGATTCTGACTGGTAGTGATGATGATGGCATTGCTGAAATTAAGAGCAAGCTGAAAATGGAGTTTGATATGAAGGATCTAGGGGACTTGAAGTTCTTTCTTGGCATAGAGGTGTTGAGAACACCAGATGGCATTTGGCTTATGTAGAGGCAGTATGCCTTAAATATGCTAGAGAAGTTTGGCATGAAGGATTGCAAATTAATGGATATCCCCTTGGATCAAAACTTGAAGATTATGGTTGAGATCCTGGAGCTGAGATTGAGGACATTACCATGTACAGGCAGATGGTTGGCAACTTGATATATTTGACAATCACTAAGCCTGATTTGGCATATGCAGTGGGACTCATTAGTCAGTTTATGCAAAAGCCACGGAAGCCTCACTTGGATACAGTGAGGAGGATTATGCGCTATGTCAAGGCAACATATTAGTATGGACTCTTTTATGAGTACAAAAAGGATATAGAATTGGTTGGATACACAGATGCAGATTGGGCAGGATGTGCCTATGACAGGAGATCCACTAGTGGTTATGCATTCAGCCTTGGAAGTGCTATGGTTAGCTAGAGTAGCAAAAAACAACCCACAGTGGTATTGTCTAGTATAGAAGTAGAGTACAGAGGTGTAGCATTGGCTACATGTGAGATTGCTTGGCTTCAAAAGCTTTTATAGGATTTGGGACTGCATGTGGAAAAACCAGTCAGACTTTATTGCGATAACATGAGTAGTGTGCAATTGGCAAGTAATACGGTTTATCATGCTAGAACTAAGCATATTGAGGTACACTACCATTTCATCAGAGAGATGGTGTTATCAAAGAAGATTGGTCTCATACATGTGAAGACTGAAGATCAGGTTGCAGATATCTTATCAAGTCATTGGATAGAGATAAGTTTACATACTACTTGAGGGGGATTGTTGGGAATCAAGCTCTCAGTTATTGTTCCTGTTGTGTGAGTAAGTGAATAAGGTGAGTCACAGTGACTCAACCATAGTTAGTTCTTATCTACTATGTATGGGTGTTGACCTTAGTAGTGTTCAATTGTATTTATGTGGGGTGAATATGAGCTAATTATGGAGGAGACTGTTGCTCCCTCTTGGTTGCTTCCAATATCTCTCTTCTCATTTTTCTTAATATGAAGAAGGGGGCAAAGAAGGGACTGAGGACACGGAGAACTTAGATTAGTCGTAGAAGTAGTACTAGCTACTCTTTTTTGTACTTGAAGCCACTGGCTAGGCTTCGTCGTCCCTCTCTTGTATATACACTCCTCTTATTTTTTGTACTTGAAGCCATATGATGTGGCTTGGCTTCGTGCTATATGTACATACAAGCAGTTTTTGAGCTATGAATTAATATACACTCCTTTTATTTTTTTGGCTTTCAATTTCCTTGTGCAACGTTCTATCAATTAATGCCTTGTGAACTAAACGTTTTGGAGTTGTAATATTTTATTAGGAATTGTAATCGTTGGCTATAGAC
The DNA here is from genome assembly GCF_047967505.1 of Dipteris shenzhenensis. Classification (NCBI taxonomy): domain Eukaryota; kingdom Viridiplantae; phylum Streptophyta; class Polypodiopsida; order Gleicheniales; family Dipteridaceae; genus Dipteris; species Dipteris shenzhenensis. The sequence goes on along the minus strand of NC_141605.1, from coordinate 42,127,935 downwards.
GTGCTTGCAATCGTACTAATTAAAATGTAGTTGGCTGTAAGAATTGAATTGCACAATGTGGAAATAGGATTCTTGTAATTACATAGCATACACAACATACACAGCATTCTGTTTAACCACACAAAATTATGCTTTTATTAACAAAAAATATTATGTAGCGCGCCTATAAGCATGTAGACCTATAAACATGTTTATGTACATGTCTCTCTGTTTTTTTTTAATTTCTAGTAGGGCGTCTATTTACGCCTCTATATATGCATCTGTCTATTTTTTTAAAATTTCTAGCAGTGCATCTATTTGCGCGTCTATAGGCACGTCTATATGTGCATCTATCTGTTATATAAACACGCCTGTAGATGCACCAATAGACACGCAAATAGAAATGTTTGTAAGTTTTTTTTAAAATTAAGGAAACGCGTTTGTGTGCACGTCTATAGGTGCCTTTTCTTATTGTGCAAGTCTAACTAAGTACATTTAAAAAATCACAAAAGAGGACGATATCATTACTCCAATGATGTTGAGAACAGAAGCACAAGCAATAATAGATAAGCACTCAAAAGGAATTTCAGCTTATTGCCTTGAAGTTCTACACTTTGGCTACAATGTAAGCTTAGCCAAACTCCTCTAAATAGATCATAAAACTGAAAATGTCATACTAGCAGAGTTCAACAACATGTTCCAAACAGATGATAAAAAAAAAGCAAAAGAGTTGCCATTTACCATAGAAGGTATAACTTCCATTATTGATTTGAAATTTGCAAAAGAAGCATATGGCAAACATTTTGAGTTTTTCCCGACTCCACCAAAGAACAATATATTTTAGCCCCCCTACAGGTACATTCTTGACTTCACATCTTAGAATACATACAAACTTCATTTTCTAGCACACATAAAAAAACTCATCGTACTTCATTTTGCTATTTCAAATAGGAAATCGCGAAGAAGAATAGAAGCACAAGCAATAATAGATAAGCACTCAGAAGGAATTTCAGCTTATTGCCTTGAAGTTCTACACTTTGGCTACAATGTAAGCTTAGCCGAACTCCTCAAAATAGATCGTAAAATGTCATACTAGCGGAGTTCAACATGTTCCAAACAGATGATTAAAAAAAAGCAAAATTGTTGCCATTTACCATAGAAGGTATAACTTCCATTATTGATTTGAAATTTGCAAAAGAAGCATATGGTGAACATTTTGAGTTTTTCCCGACTCCACCAAAGAACAATATATTTTAGCCCCCTACAAGGACATTCTTGACTCCATATCTTAGAATACATACAAACTTCATTTTCTAGCGCACATAAAAAAACTCATCGTACTTCATTTTGCTATTTCAAATAGGAAATCGCGAAGAAGACAAAAAAAAAAGGAACAAAAGGGCCATATTACGTATATTCTATTCTATGTATTGCTACATAAAAATGATATATTGGATAAACTAGTAATAATTTTAAGTATAATAGATAAATTTTCATGTATTGTTAGTCTTATAATATTGTAGTGTATTTCAAATATTTCTACTATTATAGTGCTCTTCTTGATATCATAATTAATACTTCTCAAATTGCAAGTTTACATAAATCTATGCTATAAATTCACTTTACAAATTAAGTCAAAATGGAAAATATTATTTAAAAATTTATAAGAAATAGCTCTAAATTCATTTAGATTTATTCTAGCTCAATACAGCTACCTGCCAGGATCTTTTAGCTCACTACCATCACAAAACTTCATGTGCGATATTCTTGATTCTACTCCAAAGGATTTTGTAGATTTTATGTATCTATTAGACTAGTTAACATAGACAAGACTGCACTTTTCGATTTGGTTGGGCAACGAGCCTACGAAGACTACGTGAAGAACTAGTCGCCTTTCTTCACTAACCACTAGTCTTGCTGCATTCTCTTAGTCCAGCTTTTGTTTCTGGAATCTGCTCAAACGACATCCGCTCTCTTAGTATATCCTTGTGTTTGCGTCGTTTGGAACGCAACCATTTGCTAAAGGCCAATCAGCATCTGTGTCGCGCATGCTAAACTAGGAAAAATCATCTGTGCGAAATACAAGGCACATGAGCAGCAGCGGAACTCACCAGGCCTACAGGTTCCAGCCAAGCTTGGCAACCTGTCCTTCTTGTCGGACCGCATCCCCTACAGTGTTGCGTTGTTTATGGAGCCTCCACAATCATCATCAGAAAAAACCAACAGCCTGCCGCTCCCATTGCTTCATTTTCTCCGTCTTTCTGCTTCGCCGTTTGCATTGCATATACTACCTCGGGTCTACACCTGGGGTGCTCGCACGTTGCAAAGGTCCAATGTAAAACCGAAAGGCTAGATCCTTGAGCCAGATCCTGCGCTATACAGACATTAGTGGGCCCGGGGCCGGTGTTTTCTGGTTGACCTTACGCCTCAGATGTCCTTGCTTGTTGCAGTTTCCCTGGAATTTCACTTGACCCTGGCACAAGGGGCAAATATTCGGGAATAGAAGTGGACAAGGTTGCGGGGTATCTCACATGCGGAGCGGCAGCAAATTTAAAGATTTCGTCTCCAATAATGAGCCGCGTCCGAAATGTATGGCCAACATGCATTCTTCTAAGATTTGTGCGTGACTTGAACGCACGGGAATTGGGCACTTGTGGATGGTTCCCATCTGCTGCATCATCATCATAGGTAAACGACGGGATGTGGCCTTTCTTCGTCCCGCACGCAATTGATCACATATCATGCCGTGGAATCTGGATTTAGGCACTAATGATCCAAGGGTCATACGTTCAATTGTCTTGGCGTATGATATGAAATGCGAAATATGGGCATACCTGAGTGATTTTGGAGGATGTAGAATGAATGAGTCAAAAAGCACACGACCTACTTCGACCAAAAAACTTTACAAGGCCTTGTCCTTAGGGTGGTTGTTCTTTTCTTCCTTCCCTCCCCGTCACTATGTTAATCCTAACATAGTGTGTTGACCTTGGATCTAACACTTGTTAGTTTAGTAAATGCCATGTGGCAAGTTGGTGGGGTAGGTGTCTCATAGCAGTTAAAGTAGTGGGGCACAACATTTATTAACGCAGAGACTTTTGTGTACTCGTTGTGTTAAGCTTAATGCAATGACACACAGATTGACTCTGTTGTTGCTCGATTTTTAATGATTCTTTCGAGATTTTGAGTTTCTGTGAAGGGTTTATAACTTATGGGGGCTGCTACTCTACCTATTCTACCTACTCAAATTGATAGATCCACAAGCAAATACAACCTATGTGGAAACAAATCAAACGTATACAGAAGCTATAACTATTGACTCCTTCTTGATGTGGGAACTAGGCCCATCAGCCTAGGTCTTATTTAATTAAAAGGAGTTTTCCCCTCTCCAATAGCCACCTCATTATAGTGCAACATCATTGCACGCCAATTTCTGTTTGTTGCACCCCTCATCTTATTCGGGAATACTTTATCATGAGTGTGTCTTCTCTAGGATACAAGTGTAAATGTGGTGTCCATTTAGCAAATGCTTTAAATTAGAATACACCTCTAGCTTATGCATTGTACTCCATACTAGTAATAGTGGCTTCTTCTATGTGTCTTAGAGATAAGAAATTCTATGGAGTAAAGATCACAATGATAACAATTTGTAGTGGATGTACATAATTTGTTGCTTAACTACCAATCATGGCATTAGTTGACCTGCATTATGCCTATATGACACCTCCACCCATTGCAAGGGGATTCACTGTATGCGTATCTCAGTTAAAACATCATAATACTATGCAAGTGATTACCTAAAGGTTGAAAATTTGTAGTGTGGGACATTTTTTAGAACTACTTTTGATGCTTAAAATCATATGTATACTAGTTAAAATAGGCCATGTTGGCACATGATCCAGCACAAATATATCTGCAAAAATTATTTATGAGCATTATTATAAAGCATGCCATCTATGCAAAATTTTTTAGGGAGACTTAGAAAGGCATCATCTCCAAGATTTGCTTGTGCTTGATAATCTCTTAATAATAAATTTGGCAAGAATGTAGTCCATATTACATGTGTGAAGAGGAGTTATGGCTTTTATAAGGTATTATTAAACTAGAAAAGCTAAAAATCACTCTTTAAAAATATCAATATTCATGGGATAATGTTCATGCTTGGTATATTCTTGAGTGCATGCATCATATCTAAGGGATGAGCAATGATCCTCATGCTTCAAAAATAGATTTTTTATACATGTACATTTGTGTTGAAGGTGATCTTAATTTGCCTAGCAAGAATGCAATTCCACCTTATGCAACATGCATGTGAACTCATTTGGCATGGGAAAGGTCTTTCACTAGTTTGGTAGAAGGATAAAAAATGTCCTAGGAGGAGTCATCATCGTGGAAAGGTCCCAAATTTGCTTCTAATTTCCTACAGTGAGTGATTGTGGAGGGACTTCATTCCAAGGGGCGACATATCTAGGATAATCAGGTGGGAGAAATCGATGGTGATTCTCGTAGATGACCTTATTCAAGTCCTCTGGCCATGAAGCAAGTAGCGAAGGACCACAAATAGGACATGCATGGTAACCCGATGTAGTGAGACCTAAACAATAGACGCAATTGTGTAAGCAAGGTGGGTTCTCAATGCCACATCGATTGCCTACTCATAAATAAAAGTTGAGTGCTTACTTGAACACTCACCATAGCTTGGGAAGTCATGAATCATCCACATCAACAATGCCTTGTAGATGAAGTCTCATGACAAGGGAGGCCTACTCACATCATGCACCTCGATACCTCTCCAAAGTATCTACATCTCATCAATCAAAGGCTCTAGATAAACATCCAGCTCATCAATCAAAGGCTCCGAATAAACATCCACATTTTTGACTTTATGTTTACAAATTGCTTGGAATTAGAAGGAATAACATAACATGTCCTTTCTTCATCGCCATAAAGGAGTGAATATCATGAGATTGAAACTGCACTATGTTGTTTTTTTAGAGGATGAGTATGGGCATGTCCTAGACTCATCTAGGTAGAAGGTGCTTTCGAGACCAAATGGGCTCTCACCGTCCATACCCAATCCATGTCTCAAGTTCTTGGGTTCTTCCTTGAAGTTTGGCCATGTGTCTTCAATATGCTTCCATGCAGGAGTGTCTGTGGAAGATATCCACTTGCCATCAATTGATCGATGGGAGAAATGCCATGACATGAGCTCTAGAATGGATTTGCACTTGAACATATGTTGGATGCGAGGGATTATGGAAAAATGTTGCAGAGCCTTACGAGGCACATCCAAAGTTTTGAGATCTCTATGTTATATCTTGCCTCACCACAAGTAGGACACTCTCAAGCCTCCTTATGTGCTCCACGAAACAGAACACAATCATTGACGCATGCATGGATGCACTTGTAATCTAAACCTCCAAGAGATGTCGCATAGTTCTCCCTTGGGAGTGTGTCAGACAATAGCCTACATGTGAAGACCATAAATGAGAAAAAATATTCCAATTGATCCATTAGCATAATTCACCATGTTTGCAAAACAGAAAGATTATTTGAGTAATGCATTCAAACTTGCATTGCTCCATCCATAAATGGTCTACAAGTTTGGTAACTCAAGGGAGGCATGTAGAACAGAGAATGTGCACCCCTCAAATACTAATGTCGATGCTACAGTAAAAATATGGGCCTCCTCCATGCTATCCTCCCTACCCGAGGGTCATGGGCAAATAAATCTCACACCATATCATTGAGCACCTCCTCCTCCACGGCCTCATGAGGTAATGGTGGAGGGCTACTATCACCATCACTCCATGCATCCATAACAACCCCCCTTAAAGATCTTGCCTCATATCACCGATGCTTTGCCTCCTCTCGATGAGCATAGGGCAACATATGTAGGTGTGGCATTGCATCCTATATCAAATTCGAAAAGGAGCATATATTAAACACTTGAACACCTATAGGTATCTCAATCGACCTCATGCATATGGTCGCATCCCATTCTCCATACTTTGAGATGTGACTGAGTGTAATTCTACGTGCACGATACATGTTCCCTTGACATCGATCACAAAAACATTTGATTTTTTGCTCTAACCATATTTCTCAATTGTGGAGATGGAGGGATTCATCTCATTGGAGGTGATGGTTGGCATCCTATAAATAATAACAACTCAAAATGTTAATTAAAATGTTAGTGAAGCCAACCCTTCAAACTTTTACCCCAAAAATGTGTAACACATCTATTAGTGAGGATGAGGATGCCTCCGATTAGTCATAGAGGTAGTGTTATGTTTTTTTAAATAAAATTTTTACAAAGTGTCTATAAGCATGTCTGTTAGCACTATTATAAGTGTGTCTTGCTGTTTTATTAATTTTCCACAGAGTGTCTACTAGTGCATCTACTAGCGCATCTATAAACACATCCCACTATTATATAGATGCATGTTTAGATGCTCGAGTCTGTGGACATGCTAAAAGACACACCCGTCACTTTTTATTTTAATTCAAAAAATGGGTCTAAAAATGCGCCTATGGTTCCTTTTCCTTGTTGTGTGTGTGTGTGCATGTGTCAGAGAGAGAGAGAGAGAGAGAGAGAGAGAGAGAGAGAGAGAGAGAGAGTTATGAAAGTGCATATAATTCCATGACTGGGTCAGTTCTTTAATTTTTATGCCAATTCTTATGGAAAATACTTTATTCTTTAGTCTTAAATTTCTATTTCAATGGCAAATAGAAAATGCTTATTCATTTAGGATTTAACATTTTAATGCGAGATAAAAACGTACATATTGTTTTAGGATGCTAGTTTACCAATTCGGATGGAATGCACATGTAAGGATTTCATTTGTTCAATAAACTTTAATTCAAATGCTAAATGATTTTCCATTTAGCTGCGCATTTTGATTTAGAATTGCAACCTACTTTATTCTATAAATTTTAATTGCTTAATTACTTTATTCATTTGTAATTGCAACCATATAAACTTCAAAGAACATATAACTTGAAACAAAGTCATATCTTTCCATCATAGAGAATGTATACATTGTAAAGAGGTGAAAGTCATGGTCCTGGATATAGTTGTCCTAATCCCAACAACATGTAAAATGCCATTGATAGCTAGGTTGTACAATGTGGACAAATAGATCTAGTCAGCAAGTAATCTACTAGACAATAAATATGAAATTTATGGCTGCAAGGTAGAGCATAATAGTGAGTTGAGTTATCAAACAAACATTGGCATATTGAGCACAAACAATGGTCTGAGCTATTGGTGGGAAGCGGTTGCACAACATATGGTTGAGAAGATGGATGTTGACAAATAGCCAACCGCATCTCCATGCTCTCATCTTTGATCAATGTTGCATGTGCATCGTGGGTCTCGTGTTACAACCATATGTGTTGAGGTCCTTTAGGCTCTTTAGTTGGGTGCATGGAGCTATAATCTCATTTTGTAGCTTCGGCTCGATTTGCAGAGTCTTTCGGGTTCTAAGCGGTAATTTGATTGAATCGGGCTAGTTTGATGCATGGGGTCTGAAAAATATCGGAAGACAAAAGAGGTGGCTTATGTTGCAAGCCTAAATGCAAGGCTCATCTCTTCCATAGGCCTCATAGGCCGATTCTCCCTCACATTCTCCTCTCTTTAAGATATCACCGATGTCTTCAGGTGGCTTTTTCTGATCAGCAATGCAATGCATAATTTGTTCTTTTCCATGATGCTTTATAGCATTAATGACATGAGAAAGAGGCATTTTACGATCATCCTCAAGGTATGAATCTTCAAAAATTAAATCATCTCAACAATGATCCATCCCAATGCATACTTATGTGCATGGCATGTATATCTACCTCTTAATGCTATTTCCAATAGCTTGGGTACAAGCCATTTTTTCACCCATGCTCTTCCTCTTTCCTATGAAGTCGCTCAGCAAAGTTGGCATCTGTCTCCAAAGATTGCTTGTTTAGATTCTTGAATGCCTTTTGACTCTCTGAGAAGTCCATGGCCATCCCCCAATATATGATGCCTACTTGTCGGCATCTAGACTTTCCAACAAAATCCAACGATTTTTTTCCTTGGAGTAGGTCTATGTGCATCCACCTTCTGGCATGTAGCCTTGCTAAACCATCCACAAGTGCATGGATGATATGGAGGAGATTCTCACAAAAGACATTGATTCGGGCAATATCTTCCTTCTTTAGTGTAGCTTAGACTCCTCTAGTTATGATGTGGCCATGAGATCCACTCCTCCGCTTTGGTGGAAGTAGTGTGTGAACCTATTCTGGTCCATTGGTAGAATCTGCAGGAGCTAGAATAGACTACCTCGATTAAAGTATGGTGTGATGATCCACAATGGCTGTTCTTGAGTTGTTACGATCACATGTACAAGGACTGGGTGTAAAATCTTCATGAGTCATTCTCTCCTTGCTTCTTGTGTATGCATCCCAATATAGCCCTTGTACTTCTTTCCGGCAAATTCCACAAGATATGGCAACCCTGCAGCTCCTACCAACTGCACTTTAAATACAATGCCATAGGTGCTTGAGATTATTTTCTTGCCAACTTGTATCTCCCTCTCTGTGGCATATGCTGTGTGCTTGGGAGGTTCACCTCCAAAAAAATTAGTGTACCACGTGTGAAAAGAGTGGGAGAGAGGAAGGAGTCTCACTTGCAGCTTTCTCACATACACAATGGGGGAATATACACAAAGGTGGAGGCTGAAAACATTTTTCCTGTTCTTAGTTGTGAAAGAAAACCAAACTCAGCTAACTAAGGTGGCATACTAACTGAGCCACTAACTAGAGTACATAAAGATAGTTGTTATCCAGCTATTATTCATGGGCGGTGTACCAACTGCATCTGTAGCTACAAGTCGGTGACATAAATGCACAACGGTCACCCTAGCATATCACGAGTGGAGCTCAATATCTCAACACTCCTCCTCGAGCTCAATCCCAATTCCTGCACACCAAGCAGGTCTCTGAACTTGCATAGCTTCTTTGCGCCCAATGCCTTTGTGAATATGTCAACTACCTAACCCTCTGTGCTGACATAAACTAGATCAATAAAACCTACTAGAACCTTCTCCCGCACATAGTGATAATGCACCTCAATGTGCTTTGTTCTAGCATGATAGACTGGGTTATTTGCCAAGTGTATACTGCTCATGTTGTCACAATAAATGACAACTGGCCCCCATCTATAGACTGATGCATATCATAAAGTAGCTTATGCAACCAAGCTACCTCACATGCAGCCATTGCTGTACCCCTGTACTCAGCCTCTGTGCTTGACAAGGCAACTTTAGGCTGTTTCTTGCTGCTCCAAGTGACTGTAGCACTCCCAAAAGAGAACACATATGCACTGGTAGATCGTTTATTAGAAATAATACCAGCCCAATCAGCATCAATGTATCCATGCAATTGTATCTGAACCCCAGTCTCATAAAATAGTCCATACTGCATTGTGGACTTCACATACCTTAGTATGCGTCTAGCCGCATCCAAATGTAGTTTCCTTGGAGCCTGCATAAACTAACTTACCAACCCAACATCATAGCTCAAAATCTAGCCTGGTAATAGTCATATAAATCAAACTTCCTACTATGCATCTGTACATAGTAGGGTCTTCCAGAAGCTCACCTGCATCTACACTCAACTTCACATTCTGCTCCAAAGGAATTGAAATAGTCATCCCATATTTGGATAGCATGTCCAATCCATATTGCCTCTGCAAGAGCCCTATCCCACTTGTGGATCTAATCACCTCAATGCCTAAGAAGTAACGCAGCTCTCCCAAATCCTTCATCTCAAACTTCTGCTTCAATAGCATTTTCACATGAAGGATATCTTCATCACTATCACCTGTTATGATCAAATCATTACCATAAATGACAAGCAGCATAATGCCTTTCTCTGTTTTTCTCACATATTAAAGTGAGAAATCTGCCTTGGAAATCTGAAAGCCAATAGTGACAAGATACTTTCCTATCTTGTCAGACCATGCTTTGGGTGCTTGCTTCAAGCCATACAAGGCTTTCTTCAACCTACAAACAAACTCAGGATGAACAACATGAACATAACCTGATGGCTGCTCCATATAGCCCTCTTCTTGCAAATCACCATGCAAGAAGGCATTCTTTACATCCATCTGATATAAAGACCATCCCTTTGATGCAGCCATAGCAATGACTGCTCTTACGATTGCCATCCTTGCAACCGGACTGAATGTTTCTTCATAATCAATGCCATATGTCTGTGCATACCCCTTGACAACTAATCTTGCCTTATATCTATTCACAGAACCATCTGCATTGTGCTTCACCTTATAAACCCACTTGCAACCAATTGCATTCTTGTCTTTAGGCAAAGGCACCAATTCCCATGTAGCATTTGCTTCCAAGGCATCCATTTCTTCATCCATGGATTTCTCCCATTTTTCTTTTCCTATGGCTTGCTCAAAAAAACTGGGTTCTGGTTCATGTATCACTTTGACCATATAGGCATAGTGAATGGCTGTAAATCCATCATATTTCAGCCCATCCATAGGATACCTAGGTCTGGTAAACCTGCACAAAATAGGCTCACTACCTGGTGCTCTCAAAACATCCCTTGTCTTCCTTACTCCAGGTCTAACAACAGAAGGAACACCCAACTCATCATCAAGGTTCTGTTTTGAGCTATTGGATTCACCATCCACATAAGAGTGACCTGCATTCACATCAACCATGGGCTGATCTACTTTCTCTTTTCCTTTTCGTGATACTTGCATACCACTATCTCCAGTGCTTTGAGGAGATCCTCCTGTTCTCAATCTGCCTGTCCATGGCAAAGTATGTGAACCACTGCTAGAGGACACTACAGATCCACTAATATTTTGTGATTGGAGATGTGAATTTTGTGTAGCATTACCATTTTGTGCATCTACATCATCAATCACATTTACTGGTTTATACCAGCTGCTCATCTCATCAAAAACATCTCTGCTCACTGTAAACTTACGAGTAAAAGGGTTATAGCATCTATACCCTTTCTGATGTAGAGAATAACCAATAAAGATGCACTTCTCAGCTTTTGGATCCAGCTTGGTGGATCTCAACTCATCTGGCACATTGAACATAGGCAATGCAACCAAAAACTTTCAAATGAGAAATATCTGGTTTCCTACCAGTATACCTCTCCTCTGGCATCATGCCATATATTGTTGCAGTGGGAGTCCTATTCATTATGTATACTGCTGTAGCAACTGCTTCAGCCCAATAATAATCTAGCAGGTATTTTTCATTGAGCATGGCACGAGATACCTCTACAATATGCCTGTTTTTCCTTTCTGCAAGTCCATTTTGCTGTGGGGTATGATTGCATGAATATTGCTGCTTTATGCCATGCTCCTGTAGGAAACTTGCAAACTCATTTGAGAGGTACTCTCCCTCCATTTGACCTTAGGAATTTTATTTGCAGGCATGTTGCTTTTTCAACCATAGCTTTAAAAGCTTTGAAATAGTTTTCCTCTTCTTAGTTGTGAAAGCCAAAAGAACTCTAAGTACAAAAGAATAGGTAAACCCTATATGTGGGTCTCAAACCAAACTCAGCTAACTAAGGTGGCATACGAACTGAGCCACTAACTAGAGGACATAAAGATAGCTATCATCCAGCTATTATTCATGGGTGGTATACCAACCGCATCTGCAGCTAACAAGTCGGTGACATAAAATGCACAACGGTCCCCCTGGCATATCATGAGTGGAGCTCGATATCTCAACACCATGTGCATTCAAAAGGAGGGGTATTTTAATCCCTCTACAGGGAAAAATTTAATAGGATTACAATAATAGGAGGGGTTTTTGAATCCAATTTTAGAAAAAAACCTGTTAGTTCTAAGTAAAGAGGGGTGGTTTTATTGAGGAAAAAAATTTAGTTGAAGGGTTTTTTTAATAACACTTGAACGAGCCTTGAATGCACATGATACCTAGGATTTCTCGGTAGTGCACCTTGAGCAAGTGTGACACTTTGTCTATGTTACTCTCCGTGTGTTGTGCCCTTTGAACCTCATCACCTCTCAATGGTTGAGAGGATGGCTGGTCTTCACTTACAGCGGTCAGGGACATAGATCATAAGTTGCCGCAGCCTTCTTGTCCCAGCTCTTAGCCATTATGACACGAGGATCTAATGCTACAACTCAACTCTTGTGCTTGGCCCATACACCCATCCATTGTGTTAACTTGAAGGCATCAAACTCTTGTGCAAGAGTAGGGTCTACATTGCATGCTTCGTTCAAGGGGGTCTCTGCATTCCCAGTTGTCAACCCAAAGCATGGCATCTCTCTCCCATTGCACCTGTGGCAACGTCATCATGACCTTCAGACTACAAACTTCTCTTAGCATCATGAAGAATCCTCCTCTTCATAGTGATGACTCCCTCTAGACTAGACATGGTTGATTCCATCTCACTCTCCTCCATGTTGCCTCATGGGTTCACCTCATAAAATTTTAGTGTACCACAAACATTCAAAAGGAGGGGTATTTTAATTTGGAAACTTTTAACAGGTTAAAAATAATAGGAGGGGAGTTTTAATTAAACTCTAGGGGGTCTCTAGAGTCATTCCCAATTGTCAATCCAAAGCATGGCATCTGTCTCCCATTGCACCTGACTCCCTCTAGACTAGACATGGTTGATTCCATCTCACTCTCCTCCATGTTGCCTCACGGGTTCACCTCATAAAATTTTAGTGTACCACAAACATTCAAAAGGAGGGGCATTTTAATTTATCTTTTTGGAAACTTTTAACAGGTTAAAAATAATAGGAGGGGAGTTTTAATTAAACTTTAGAAAAAAATCACTTAGTTCATAAGTAAAGAGGTGTTTTTTATAGGGGAAATTTTTTTATATGAGGGGTTTTTAAAATACCCCTTGAACTCACATGATACATAGGGTTTCTACACAATGCACCCCCTGAGCATGTTGCACACCCTTACTTAGCTCTTCCCCTACTTTTTGCTTAGTGCCAGAGGTTGAGGCCATGCTTGTGAGCAAATCTTACTATGTGTGGGGAAAGCTTTATCGCTTGACACTAGCAAAGGGCTACATTTGCCACACAATGGTGAGCAAGTAGGCATTTGACAATAACTCCTACCCTTTGCATTCTTTATTTTTTTCATTACATGAAATGCAAATGAATTATCATGCATTGATGTAAAAGTTTGAAGATATTCTAAAAGCCAATAACTTTGAATGCACAAATGATTCTTTCAATGCATGCATGCGACAAATAATTCTTTAAAAATTTGACAAAATAACCCCTCCTTTTTTAGGAGATCTGAGGAAACCTGGATCTAGGTCATGGTTCCAACTAGCCCCCCATCTTGTTCAGGACACGGTACCAAGAACCACTTCTTGGACTAGGCCCTAGGGCCAAGACGTGGAGAGAGATGACATAGGACATTTTTCAATGGCCTCTAATAAAAGTAGTTTTTCAATGGCCTCTAGTAAAATTAGTTGCTGCATTTCATCCTTAAATAAAAATTCTTTTTTAAAAGGAGTCTCCTTTTGGAATCTCCAAGTGTAGTTATTATTTTAAATAAAGTTGCTTTGGTGAAAAGCTATGTCAAGCTAAATTAAACCATATATACTTAGAGTATATACTCTTCCCAATATAAACTACACTCTTGTTTGTTACTGTCTTCGGGCCCTCTAAGGGCCAGTACACACGGATTGGAAATTGCATGGCTGATTCAAAAATCAACCAAGAGTGAAGCACTTCCGATGCGTGAAATGACAACTTCATTTTTAAAGGTGAGTTTTTCAGCACCAATGAGCCTTTGTGGCCACAGGCAGCCAATCAACTCCCTCTGGAGTCTCCTCTAAGAACTTCTAGAAGCCTAAAAACTTGAGAGGGATAGTCAGGAGCTGTAATTGCCAACTAAGGGTGTTTACACACTATGGGCACCCAAGCCCACCCAAAGTTCATTGAATGCATGTCCACTGTGGGTGGGCAATCTTGCCGACGGTCCATGAACCTTGGGCATGCCCTGGGTGGGCCAAATGTGTAAACACCCTAAGGCTTGAAAGAGGCTCTCGCCCTCAAAGAGCTCCCTCCAATTTATTAAATGCAGCCAACGTTGGTTAAGTGGTTTATTAAGAGGCTGTTCCCGCGTCGGCACAACTTGGCAAATATGCCAAGGTTTGGCAAAGTCTGCATCGTTCCCCTACATCTCCCCGAAGTTCACGCTGCTACGAATTGGCAAATCCAAACCCTGCAGCATACGGAAATCTGGCCTCTCCAACCGGGCAACCAGGGGCTGTGAGAGGTTTATCCAATCAGCGCCCCAGCCAATCGCTGCTTCTCCAACGGGGCCCCAACCTGCAAACATTGCAACTGCTGCAAAATCCTGATGCGTGAGGATGCTTGCCAGGCTATGCCTTTCACCGCCAGGCAATTTGGCAAATATGCCAAGTTGAGGAACGTGGGAACCTGCTTTTGTTTTGACAATGCCGATCTTCGTTTGTAACTGTCTGCCGGGCCCCGGCCCTCTAATAATAGTGTAGCTTTTGTTCTGGAATCTGCCTCCAAAGAGGCACCGGTAGCGGGAGGAATGACCTGCAGCCACGGCGGCAACACCCGCTGCTGATGCGCCTTCTATTTCGGAGCGAAAAGAGTCTGTGAGCCTGATACCTCATCCGCCTACCGCTCCCATTGCTTCGTTTTCTGCGTCGTCGGATTACTTCCTGCTTTCGTGGTGCTTGCAATTTGCAAAGTTCCATTGCAAATCGTCCAACCGAAAACATGACAAGCAGACATTGCATCCTAATGGAGACAGATCATGTACTATGTCGCTTTCGCCACCAGTTGAAGCGTTGACCTTTTGCGTGTTGCAGTATCCCCGATTTTTCGGTGACGGGCAGAGATCCCGGAATGGAAATGGACAGGCTTCGTAAGGCAGATGATACAGGACACAGCCATCAAATAATGTGCTTCTCTCGTATGTCCAAATTTGAAGTCTGCGTCTCCAATACTGATTCGCATCAGAAGCATGCAAACTTTACAAATGGTGCCTAATTGAACGCGAGGAAGTGTGCGAGGAAATTGTGCATGGCCCCCATCTGCTTATAAACCGAACGAGGTGCATGATTTGGCCTTTCTGCGCCATGCAAGAGAAGGAGTCTATCCACATATCATGGTCTAGATTGTAGGACTAGTGAGTCGTGACCGGGCGAGATTTAGACAATCGAAAAAGCAAGCTCGAACAATTGGCTACATAAGAGCTGGAATGCGATCACAACATTGGGTATTCATGATCGGTGCTTCACACAAGAGGTATAATGAATGAGTCAAAAGCTCCCCATTTCACAAGACCTCCTCTTCACAAAGGCCTTGTAATTTTTCAAATGTGACTCTCCTAGATATATGACATCTTGGATTCATAAAGTGTTCCCTCACATTTAAGTCTCTAATTCATAGAATATAGACACACATAGAATATCCACACAAAGAAAATCCCTACGCGCACAACATAACTATTGGCTCCTTTCTAATGTGGGAGGCAGGTACATGCCTCTTCCTGGCAATCAATTTTTCCCCTCTCCAATACATCAAAATGTGCTATCATTGTACTTTAATCATTCAATGCCTCCTATTATGCCATGCAAGATGCAATGCATATACCGAAAAACCTCCAAAAGCACTTGTCTTCTAGTTGGTTGTTCGAATTTTGCCTTCCCTCACTCATAGATATATGACATCTTGAATTTGTAGAGTACATCCTCACATTCAAGTCTCATTGATTGCATTATCTTAAGTTCATTGAATGTTTGCAAACATAGAAAGACTACAACCAAGTCATAAATATTTGCTCCTTCTCAATGTGGGAGGCCCACAAGTCTAAGTTGAAATAAAATTTCTCTCTCCAATAGTCACCAATGCCATCATTGTACTTCAATCATTGCCAAGCTAATCTTATTGGGACATAGTTAATGGGGTGAGTTCATCTCATCTGGGATACCAACATAAGATGTGATTGCATTTAGTTGAAACTTCAAATTTGAATACATGTACTCCAAGGTACTAGTGGCACTTTTTCTATATATCTCAAATATGGGGCCTCTTAAAATCATAGACCACAAGATAACAATTTTACGTGGATGGCAATTTTTACAGCAAGTCAAAACGACATGCCGGTTGTATTATGCCTATATGATAATAGCTCTTTCTTTTATCACCCACGGGAATTTTAATCACTCTAAGCATGTCATAGTTAAAACATTTTAATACCATATGTGCAATTACCTACACTTTTTAGGAGACATAGTCCAGAACTACTTTGGATGCTTTGCCTCAAACAAACTATATACACACACTTAAAATAGGCTATTTACATGTCATCAATCACACTAATATATGTGCACAATATAAGTTGGGAGAATTAACTCAAAGCATGCTATCTATATATGTGCATGAGTTCCTAGGCCACTTAGAAAGGCATCATTTAACATGCATTTCATTATTTGAACTATTTAAACATGAATGAATCCTCTTTAGCAAGTGAAAGTGAGTTCAATAGTCTTCAAAATGGTCTTTAAAATGAAGGGAGGGAACGAATGGGTCTATGGCTTAATGAGAAGATATATCCTTCAGATCTAGTCTCTTCATGAGCTCCAGAATTCCATGGGCTGATCAATTTTATGAAGACTTTTTGTGAGGGTGAGAATGGTTGTTAGGATATTGTTAAAGGTAACAAGCTCATGGAGATAATTTTCTTCATGACCATTATCAATCTTTGTCTTTCCAAAGAGATGCAAGGATAAGAATTATTAGAATTGGTATTGCATGTAAGGGCACCCATGTTAGCATTAAACAACTAGCATCAGTGTTGTGGATGATTTTTTCAAGTTAGTTTCGTTAAGAGGCTTTTATATTGGCTTCGAAAGTTTAATGCCCTAATAAAAATAAAATTTTGAAGCATTCTTGAGGATTTGAAGATTTTATGCAAAAAAAAGTAGCATTTCACTAGGATTTACATTTTTCCTTCAAAATTCAAAATAATATATAAAAAAAAGTACTACATTCTACCAATATTGTGAAACTAAAAGAATGTGCTTGAAAACTTTTGCCAACATTTTATATTAATTGCTCCTAATTGCTCCTCGCTCCATTTCTAACAATTAATCTATCATGCCCCCCCCCCCCCCCCTTGTTCTTGATTAACCTATTCTATTCGCCAATGAACCTATTAATTTGCACAGCCCTGCTTTCTTATCTCGATGTCCTCCTCTGCTCCCTCCTTCCTCCTCCCCCTGCTATCGCTTCCTCCTCCTTCTTCCTCCTCCTCCTTCCACCCCTCCTCCGCTCCCTCATTCTCCCCACTCCCTCCTCCTTCTTCTCCCTCTTTCCTTCTTCCAACTCCTCCACTCCCTGCTTCCTCCTTCCCACTCCTCTCTTCCCCTCCTCCCCTTCTTCCTCCTTGTATTGGGAGGGCTTCACAACCCCTTGCCTCTACTCTACCGCCCCCCCTTCCTCTTATAAGGCATGGCGCATAAGTTTCTCGATTTAAAAGAGTCTTGAAGAAGCCACTGACAACACAATTAATGATCATCGTGCCCCCAAAATAGACATATGCCTTAGGTTAATTTTCGGCCCCCGAAACACACATAAAATAATTAATACCCCCTTCTTATACCGATTGGGGGGGGTATATAAGCATAGTTTTGATAAAAACATCCCTGATGAGTGTATCGTTTGAGCACCAATAATGTGGAATGTAAAAAATTGTTTGATGTGGTAGAATGGGGATTTGGACCCGCATTCTACCTCCATAATTCAACATAAAAGAGATGAGATCTCTATAACAAGAACCCACAAAAGGGCATGGTTATATATTGTAAAATTTAGATAAAATTTATTACAAAAATTCCCTTGAAGGGGCATGAACAAATAATGATCCAAGGCAGGAGTACAAAGGCTCCCTCATGCATGAATATATAAGGCCAAAAGTTTAATTACAAGAAATCCAACAAGTGTATACACCTCATACTCTATATAAAAGAGGGACCACTAGCTCCATATAGAGCACTCAGTGATTCCCTTAATTTGGATCACTCTTGAACACAAAACCCATCTCATCCTCACCTCGGTGCCTCCATTAACTCTACATCCCTCATTGCCTCCATATTTATCTCGTACTGCATATCTTCTCTCTTGATCCCTTGCCCACTCTAGATCCCTTGTCCTCTCTAGAGTTCTACTTGGGATAGGCTACATATAACATGGATAGACAAGTTTGTTAAGTACATCAATATTATATAACTTAATAGGAGCTAGTTATATTATGAAAGTGAGGGTGGCCAAAAACTTACCTTAAATGCAATCACTCTCAAGCCTGAGCATTATGTGCATAAGCATAGCTATACTCATTCTTTTTTGGAATACAAACAACGTCCACACAAGTCTACGGTATGAAAAAGAACATACATGAAAGATAAGAAGACAATAAAGTATCAATGATACACAACACATTGTCAAGTGACCCTTGCAACCACTCCCAATGTGAGAAGATCTGACCTTTTGTTGTTAAGAATGTGCTGTGTTTCATAAGTGGCTCCATCTCTCAAGTCCTCTCTAAAGCTCCGTGTTTCATCGTTGGCTCCATTTCTCAAGTCCTCTCCAAAGCTCTTTCTTATCAAGTGCCAATGCTCATGACATACCTGAGCAGGTTCTGGTAGTCTATCTTTCACATCATCTTAGTTATCTAGCCTATGGTCAACCATTACTAGGGAAGCATCCACCTCCTATCAAACTATAAGTACTATGGAATCTCTATGGAGTATAGGTTCTACCATCACTACATGAGTGCACGCACGTGCACATACACACACACACACACACACACACACACACACATGTATGTATAATATGTGTGTGTGCATAATCAATTATACTACATGGTAAATTAACAATACCGCGTGGTTGTTACAATACTCCTTCATAGTAGTTTAAACGTACTGTGTGGTATACAATGTACCATGTAGTAAACTAAAATATCGGGAAATATTTTGTCCATGTTACCATGCGGTGTCTCAATTTATCACGCGGTGACTAGTTGCAGTTGGTTCCGATAAAAAATCATTGATGGACCGGTTTAAATCGCTCCAGGGTCTCAAATAAAACATTTTAATTGATTTAATTTGCCTATTTACAATGGCAATTTTAAATCCCTCCTAAATCCATGTACAAGTAGCTACTGGCAACCCCTGGTTAGCCAAGGATTAACAATCAACCACTTTTGCAACCACAATGCATACTCTCTTTGACTATTTCCCTCTCTTAGACTCTCTCGAGTTGTAATCTACCTTACCCCAACATGCTAAGCACAGGATATATGGAGTATAGGGTCAACGTTTGCTTGGGTATAGCCAATGCATGCGTGTATAGATATGTATATATCAAGCTATAGGCACCTTGGCATCTCAATTGCCTATAACAATATGCTAAGTTTTCAATAGGTTGATATATTCACTCTTTGAATAAGTCTCTGTCAATGACAACACTCATAATTTGTTTCATCCATGACACTGTTGGAACACTGAAAGGAAAGAGTAGAGTGGACACAAACTCAGAATACTTGCTTATAGAATGAAGAAGAGTGAGGTCCTTAAGTAGACACCTCAT
Organism: Dipteris shenzhenensis; assembly: GCF_047967505.1. Classification (NCBI taxonomy): domain Eukaryota; kingdom Viridiplantae; phylum Streptophyta; class Polypodiopsida; order Gleicheniales; family Dipteridaceae; genus Dipteris; species Dipteris shenzhenensis. The sequence continues at coordinate 42,108,305 of NC_141605.1, read as the reverse complement.
ACATGCTCACTGACATCACTGATGACTTCAGAGCTCCACAATCATCTCCTCAATCTGCTCCTAGATTCTCTCAATCATCCTATGTGGCTCTTCCACCACCTAACTGTGCTTGTGGGCACCTAACTGTGCCTAACTGTATGTATAATATGTGTGTGTGCATAATCAATTATACTACATGGTAAACTAACAATACCGCGTGGTAGTTACAATACTCCTTCATAGTAGTTTAAACGTACTGTGTGGTATACAATGTACCATGTAGTAAACTAAAATATCCGGAAATATTTTGTCCATGTTACCATGCGGTGTCTCAATTTATCACGCGGTGACTAGTTGCAGTTGGTTCCGATAAAAAATCATTGATGGACCGGTTTAAATCGCTCCAGGGTCTCAAATAAAACATTTTAATCGATTTAATTTGCCTATTTACAATGGCAATTTTAAATCCCTCCTAAATCCATGTACAAGTAGCTACTGGCAACCCCTGGTTAGCCAAGGATTAACAATCAACCACTTCTGCAACCACAATGCATACTCTCTTTGACTATTTCCCTCTCTTAGACTCTCTCGAGTTGTAATCTACCTTACCCCAACATGCTAAGCACAGGATATATGGAGTATAGGGTCAACGTTTGCTTGGGTATAGCCAATGCATGCGTGTATAGATATGTATATATCAAACTATAGGCACCTTGGCATCTCAATTGCCTATAACAATATGCTAAGTTTTCAATAGGTTGATATATTCACTCTTTGAATAAGTCTCTGTCAATGACAACACTCATAATTTGTTTCATCCATGACACTGTTGGAACACTGAAAGGAAAGAGTAGAGTGGACACAAACTCAGAATACTTGCTTATAGAATGAAGAAGAGTGAGGTCCTTAAGTAGGCACCTCATACATGCTCACTGACATCACTGATGACCTCAGAGCTCCACAATCATCTCCTCAATCTGCTCCTAGATTCTCTCAATCATCCTATGTGGCTCTTCCACCACCGAACTGTGCTTGTGGGCACCTAACTGTGCCTCTAGCACTCACACATAGAAACATAAGGTGTGCCTGAGGCATACACCTTGAGATATCCCAACAAACCCCCCCTCAAGGGAATGCCTCAGGCTATGTCAAGGATACATCTAGTCTCATAGTTTCTCATGCCATCTCATGGTGGTCAAGGATTAATCTATGGCTAGGTTCTCATGCTAGCAAGGGTTCCCTTGGGTGTAAGGTAAACAAAAAGGGATACAAAAAAGACCTTCCAATGGTTATCTCCCCTGCATGTACATGCACACAATGTCTGCAGGAGGTACCATGGAACAAAACATACACATGGCCTACATCATAAGGTTACCAGAGGTGTTTACAAAACACACAAAACACAATAGTTTATTTTCATCATTTTGGAGGACTATCTAGGCTGAGTACCTTGACATAAAAAGAGAGATCTGGAGCATACATAGAGATGATTTAAAATGCATAATCTTCATGGGATGCCTCATCTTGTGGAGGCAAAATATCCATGTCAAGGCAAGGTCTTACCACATGGGTAGTGTCTAGTGCCTTATAAGATGGTACTATGGTAAAATGCTACTCTAGCATTTCTGGTTTTTTGAAACTTTTAATAACTTCAGTACAAGTGTGGCTTCAGTTTTGTTTTGAATTACTAGACCTGGTTTTGATTGGAAAGTTCTCATTTTAAGCCACCTCTGTGAAGAAGAGGTGCAAAAACGCGTCAGGTCACCTTCTCTTCCTTCTACAAAGTCGACTGGTTTTTCTCTGTTTTCTCCTTCAATATGCAGCCATTGCTGCTCAGATTTCAGCACAAGGTAGCCCAAGGTATGGAGAAGCTTCCCCTGAAAGGAATTAGAGAAAGAAGGAGCAGGCGCAGAGAAAACGCAGGAAGAGAAATCGACGAAAAACGTGTAATGGCGACCAGCAGAGATGGAGGTTCTTCAATTCCTTGCAGCCGGAAGTTCGCCCCTTCAAGTGGATCTCCAGCAGGAAGGGCATGGGAAATGGTTGAGAACCTGAGGAGAACAGGCTTAAGCAAATTTTGGGAAGAAGAGGGAGAGATGGTGAAGAAGAAGAAGAAGATGATGATGATGATGTGGCAAAAATGGGCTCAAGTATTCTGACACAAACTCAGAATACTTGCTTATAGAATGAAGAAGAGTGAGGTCCTTAAGTAGGCACCTCATACATGCTCACTGACATCACTGATGACTGCAGAGCTCCACAATCATCTCCTCAATCTGCTCCTAGATTCTCTCAATCATCCTATGTGGCTCTTCCACCACCTAACTGTGCTTGTGGGCACCTAACTGTGCCTCTAGCACTCACACATAGAAACATAAGGTGTGCCTGAGGCATACACCTTGAGATATCCCAACAAACCCCCCCTCAAGGGAATGCCTCAGGCTATGTCAAGGATACATCTAGTCTCATAGTTTCTCATGCCATCTCATGGTGGTCAAGGATTAATCTATGGCTAGGTTCTCATGCTAGCAAGGGTTCCCTTGGGTGTAAGGTAAACAAAAAGGGATACAAAAAAGACCTTCCAATGGTTATCTCCCCTGCATGTACATGCACACAATGTCTACAGGAGGTACCATGGAGCAAAACATACACATGGCCTACATCATAAGGTGACCAGAGGTGTTTACAAAACACACAAAACACAATAGTTTATTTTCATTCATTTTGGAGGACTATCCAGGCTGAGTACCTTGACATAAAAAGAGAGATCTGGAGCATACATAGAGATGATTTAAAATGCATAATCTTCATGGGATGCCTCATCTTGTGGAGGCAAAATATCCATGTCAAGGCAAGGTGTTACCACATGGGTAGTGTCTAGTGCCTTATAAGATGGTACTATGATAGAACAAGTGGATCTGAAAGTCATATCCTTCAAGAGAACAATTATCTTGTCGTCTCCATAGTTGTGTAGAGAAGCATATCTTAGGTATCTGACCTTCATCTTTTTCTTGTACTTGGAGTCAAATAAAAGTGCCATGAGAGGGTAGATCTCTGTAGTTGCTTCCTTTTTGGCAACCATCGTCTTGGCAATCTTCAACAAGGAAGTCAGGTTGGCATTTTCATCCTTTGCAGCATAACAAGACATTGCTTTATGTTTTGGCTTTTCACATATTTTGCATAAGCAAGCCATGAGAGGCTCTAACCCAGGTATTGGGTAGTGTCTTCTCTCTTACAGGGCTTAGAATAACAACTGAAATGCTTCAAAATATAAGCATTTAATGTAGCAAAGTCTTGTGACCAAATTTCAAACAATGATGCTTCTTATTACATGCTTCACAGAGGTGGCTTAAAATGAGAACTTTCCAATCAAAACCAGGTCTAGTAATTCAAAACAAAACTGAAGCCACACTTGTACTGAAGTTATTGAAAGCTTCAAAAGACTAGAAATGCTAGAGTAGCATTTTATGTAGCATCATCTTCAAAAGCTTGTCAAAACTATCAAAACTAAAGAGCTGAACTTGGAGGGCTTATAGCTCACTCTTCAAAGAAAAAGAAAGAGGGGTTTCTAAGGCAAAAGAGAGCTGGTATACCATAGTAGATCCTCTGGGAAGAAGAGGCACAAAAACGCATCAGGTCGCCTTCTCTTCCTTCTACAAAGTCGACTGGTTTTTCTCTGTTTTCTCCTTCAATATGCAGCCATTGCTGCTCAGATTTCAGCACAAGGTAGCCCAAGGATGGAGAAGCTGCCCCTGAAAGGAATTAGAGAAAGAAGGAGCAGGTGCAGAGAAAACGCAGGAAGAGAAATCGACGAAAAACGTGTAATGGCGACCAGCAGAGATGGAGGTTCTTCAATTCCTTGCAGCCGGAAGTTCGCCCCTTCAAGGTGGACTGATACCATGTTGGAACACTGAAAGGAAAGAGTAGAGTGGACACAAACTCAGAATACTTGCTTATAGAATGAAGAAGAGTGAGGTCCTTAAGTAGGCACCTCATACATGCTCACTGACATCACTGATGACTTCAGAGCTCCACAATCATCTCCTCAATCTGCTCCTAGATTCTCTCAATCATCCTATGTGGCTCTTCCACCACCTAACTGTGCTTGTGGGCACCTAACTGTGCCTCTAGCACTCACACATAGAAACATAAGGTGTGCCTGAGGCATACACCTTGAGATATCCCAACAGACACGTCATGTATCATCTATCATTTAAGATGATCTCTTTCAGGTCATCCACAAAATATGTGGGACCCTCATGAGGTGTCCAAAATGGTGTCCTTGGGACCATTTTTGGTGCACTGGCTAATAGCTCTACTAGCGTCATGATCTACCATGGTCATGAGCTTGTAGTGAATAAAGGTCTCCAAGTCCTAGTGTATGATGATCCCACGTTCATGGTGCATGATGGGCTATGGCTGCATGTCTATCTCAATAGTGCTGTGGCCATGTCACTAGTTGGCAATAAATTAAGGTGACTGACACACATGAGCTTAACACTCTCAATTGCCCCTCACAACAACAAGTGTCCTCTCCATCATTTCCTACTAGTCCTATGATTCATCTCCTCACCTACACTGGTGATGTGGAGCATGTTTGGATGACATATCAAATGGCAATTTCTGAGGGTGGCGACTATAGTCTCATGAAACTAACTCTCTAGTGCCTATGTCGATGGATAGCATGGCGTACTACTACATTGAAAGTTGACTATAGAACTCAATAAGATGACTATAGAACTCAATAACTGCAGAAGTTGTAACACGCTCTCTTTCTACATGAGTCAAGATTCATCTAAGAAAGACAAAACCAAATAGATTAAGAGAAGGATTAGGACCCAAAAGACTTTAAAAGCCAATCGCCTCTTAGACCCCATGAATATCTTCAAGAATGTGGGAGCCATCCTTTGGGAGCATTTGTTTGATGCAAGAGATTTGAAGCGAGCATGAGGCATAAGATGTCTTGAGAGAAGAGTAAAACATAAGGGAATATTGGACATTGAGAGAAGAGTAAAACATAAGGGAATATTGGACATGAAATAATGTAGCAAAGTTGTTCTTCCATTGTGCTTCCAAGGGCACCATGAGTCCTTATAAACATAGAGGAAGTAATTGTCAGAAGCAACATTGCATCATTTTCAAAAAGACACATGCATTCCATAAAGGGAGCTTTCACATGGAACAAGAAGCTTTTAGTAGCCTCAAGAATCATAATTGGAATACATTCTTACATGTGTGCTTTTTAAAAAGTTGATATGCTCTTCAAGATCATATGTTTTTCACATGTATAGAGTTTGTCATTGTTATAACAAACTTTTATTATAAAATATCTCAAAAAATCAATGAACAAGAGCAATGACCTCATGAGGTATGCTTACTATTCATCACTAGATGTCTTTATTATATATTGGTATGCATCTAATTATGATGGAATTTGTGAATCTTATGCTGGAATTTGTGAACTATAAGATCGGTATCTTTAAAGGATATCTCCCTATCAAGGAGAAAACAAGCTAAGATGGACTCTACCAAAGGTGTGTACTTGCTAGAGAAGCACTTTACCTGAAGCATTACAATGATCCAAGTACAATTTCTTGTGCATGTAGTCAATGAGGTAGCCATTGTGGGAATTGTCCATAGTCATTGGATGTATTTTCTCAAAATATTTATGAAGACCTTGAAGGAAATTTTGAGGAAAAAATCAAGGCTTGAGGGTAGCATGGAAAAGGGTTGGTTGATGCAAGATTCCCTCGGGGGGGGGTCACTTATCATATGTAACCATATCACGTGAGTTCAACAGAAGGATATTTTTTATTTCTAAAATTTATAGAAATAAATATACATAAGGGACTATTTAAAATAGTTTTGGGAAAAATTTACAAATTTGTATAAAAAAGGGGTACATTTTATTAATGAAAAATTTACAGATAAGGGATTTTAGAAATAGGCCTTGAACACACGTGGTATAGAGGGTTTATACATAGTGACCCCTCCGAGAAGATTCCTCGGCATATATCATGGAGTTTGTTGCAACACAAATCCCCTAATGTGCATGGTCATAGTTTCATGTTTTGTTATTGTAGTACAAGAAGTATAGTGCATTGTGGGCAACAACTCTCATGAATGTATTTCTTCAAATAGTTCCACATTTTAGTGTGGGATCATTTCTAACTTCATATATGGAATTCAAGTGAGTGGTTTAGATGCAAATATTCTTACTTTGTTGGTAGATTATCTTGGGACCATACAAGACATCTTAAAAGTTGGATAGTTTAGCCTTTTCATTTTTGATGTAAAAATGATTTAGAGTTATCTATAATGGTCCCAATGTGATAGTGAGAACCAATGGTACTAAGAATTGTGCCATAGAATCTACCAAACTCTAAAAAAATGAAAGGTACTATACCTTTGTTTTTCTTAAATGATGTGAGCAATCACATAAAAGTGACTAAAGCTGCTGGCCTTGAAGCATTTCTTTTATGTTTATAAGAATTCTGTTTTCATGTTTTTCTCATTTGGATCATTTTGATCCAAGATGGCAATATGTCGGACAAGTTGCTTCCAAAACTAAATTATATATTAAAGATAAATATGTGATACATAGAGTTTAAGGGATCCATGGATAATACATATACTACTGCTTCTATTGCATCATCATCACCACCAAAGGACCACGTTTTAGCTACTATAGATCTTGATGATATACGAGACTTGGGGATAGAGCTAGAGATAGCGTTTGAATGCAAGACTTGGTTGAGAATGAAAAAAATGATGTACATACCACTTCTTAAATAATTTATCATGGAAAGAGGATTTTCTTCTTGGCCATTAATTAACTTGTATTTGCATAATGACATCTCATTTTATGGTTTCATCATTAGTATACAAAGGTTAACTTTGTGTGGAATCTCTCAACATTTTTCTATTTTTTTTCTATCAAATGTATAAAGTAGGATTTTTATGGGAGGTGTTAATGTAGATGCTAGTATTATCATTGGAACAGGTGCTAGCACAAATATTGAAAAAATAATTGATAATTCTGAAAAGTATATCGACATAAATATCCTCAATAATATTGTTACTTTTTTTTGCAGATACACTGAGATGGAGAATTGGTAGAATTGGTTATAGAAAATTTTCTATTGTTTGTATGGAACACCTTCTTTTGGTTTTTAAAAAAACCTTAAAAGAGCTCCTTGTGTACTAGTTGAAGTGGGCATGCTAGTCGATATTTCCCCACATCTTGGATCTTTGATTCGCAATAGTTCATCATTTCTCCCATGTGGTATAGCATCCACTTCTTATCAAACTCTAAGTGCTCAGGTGCAGGAATTTTTTTTATGGACCTCATCTATGACATAATCCTTATAATCAAGAGGTTTCTTTCTCCAATCTTTAAGTATGTCCTTTTCAAACACCACACTAAAATCCCTCAACTAAAATTCCCCCCTCAATAAAACCACCCATCTTTGCTTATAAACTAATGTATCTAAAGTTAAATAAAAAACCCTCTGCTGTTATTATAAACATGTTAATTTTTTTCCAAAATTAGGAATTAAAATACCCCTCCTTTTGAATGTTGTGGTACATTAAAATTTTGGGAGGTGAATCCGCTAAGCATTATATCCTCTATCATCCTCTATGTTTCATCTTAGATCATCCATGAAATACATGGGACTCTCATGGGAAGGTGCCCAAAGTGGGGTCCCTGGTGATCTTGGAAATGTGGCATGGGTTCAATGGGGTCATGATATGTGTCAGTCCTTGGCTATAGTGCATGATAGTCTTAGTGTGGGTGATAGTGTGGAGGTATGTGATGGTCTTGATAGTGGCATGGCCATCGTCTAGCTAGCTTCATGTACCATAGCAATTGACAAGCATATGATCGACACATTAGTGGACCCTATCCTACAAGTCCCCTCTCCTTAGGTCATAGTCATCCTCTCCTTTGCTCTATGAGATGGTAATGTGGATTGCCTGCTAATGATGTCTCACTAGGGGGCATCTTATCTCATCAATGGTGGTGACTAGATTCCCCTCATCCGAATTCCCTACTACCTATATGAGTAAACATCATATTCTCTTGCTATGATGAGACTTAACTTTAGATCTCAATGAATTGCTCAAGCCTCATTTGAGATACATATGGCTAGATAGACTAAAAGAAAAATTCTATTTTTTAATGACTTACAGGATGACATAGCTAAATGGTCAAAAGAAACATTGCAGCATTTTGAACACCAATGAGACACATATATTGCCTAAAGTGGTATTTCATTAGGGACAATAAGCTTAGTGGCCTCATGTACCATAATTGACATAGGTCCTTATAGGTGTGCTTTCCCAAAATTTGCTATGCCCTTCATGATCATGGGAGTTTGTACTTGCAGTGATCATTGTAACACACTTTGTACATGTGGTTTATCCCTCCAATTGTAGTGTTCAAGGATGACTAAAAGATTTCCAAAAATCCCACCTATAAGATCAGTGGCCTCATGAGGTATGCTTATTATCTATCACTAGTATTTATGATATATTGGTATGCATCTGATCATGAGTAAGTTTGGCTGTGCAAATTAAAATTAAAATATGGATATCTTTAAAGGATTTCTCCTTGTCAAGGATCAAAAAGCTAGGGCAGACTATCATAGTCACGTGGTTTCTATAGAATCACTTTTCCTCATGCATATGATGATTCAAGTGCACTTGCTTAGAGGTTGTGCACAAAACCATCAAAATCATGTGCTCCTAAGAGAGCATCACTCATCGATCCATATCACCTATGCTTTTTAACATCAACACTTTTTTATAATTTAATCAATATCATTATGATTAATGTCATCTATTCTTGGTAAGACATCACTTCTATAATTAAATATAGAAATCCCACAATGTGTTGAATGCCCTATAGAATGATCTTCAAGGTCTATATATTGTCTTCTTCTATTCTAGTATGCATTAGTAGTATCATAAAAAATTGTGTTGGGAACACGTGTCTCTCTCTCATCCTTAAAATGTGCATGCCTCATCCCATAACCTTTCCTATCGCATAATACAGTCCTTGCAAAGAGGTTACATTACCCTAATTATCTTCAACAAATCAAGTTTTGACCAAATGAAAATATTAAAATAAGTAATAATGTACTACTTACTAATTCATAAGCCTCTCTTTCAAAGAAAAAATCAATTGGAATAAGACATATGGAACTATTTAGATAGAGTAATTATGATTATAAGACATGCCAAAAGATGAGTACTCTCTTGGAGAGATGGTGTATATCTAAATTTTTTAAAACACCATTAAATATAAAATCAAACTCTTCAACAAACTCTCAAACAAAGTTCATATGCATGCCTTTCGAGACAAAGCCTCTTTCACACTTCAAATACGACGGATAAGTGCTTCTATTCATAAAGTAAGTACTCTCTTGGAGAGGTGGTGCATATACACATCTTCTTGGTGTAAAAATACAACACGTTAATATCATGAACCCTCGAGCTTGTCACTTTATCCACATAGATCACCAAAAACAATGTGTTTGGCATAAGCATATACCAACCTTAGTAGTTAATTTTCTCAATGATCGGAGTCCTAGACATTACCATTTCCCACAAATTTAGTTTCAAATCTATATGTTAATGCAATATAGCAACAGCTAGACCTCACCCATAAACAAATATACTTGGAATTAAGGCATTACTTGGATTACTAAAATCACTCATTCTAAATGAAAAAGGATAAAAACACACACAAACATGCACATCTGAACGTTTGTTTAAATTTATCCTATTAAAATTTTTAATCCCCTTCTATTTTCCTAATCTACCCTTCCATTTTTCTAAATTACCCCCCCCCACACACACACGCACATGCACACACACACATTTTCTACTCTTACACACATATAGTTATTGACATTCACACTATCCCTTCCCCCCCCACCCCTGTTATCTATGCAAGTCCCCCCCAAGTACTCTTTGCCCTAACTGATCCCTACTAGTCAAAGCTATTCCCCTTCTAAACATAGATATATATATTATTCTCTCTCTCTCTCTCTCTCTCTCTCTCTCTCTCTCTCTCCTTTCCCCCTGCTCCCCATCCTTCCCCCCAAAATTAACTCCCTTATGTATCTATTGTATTTTATTTTTTCTACTAATTCCAAGGGTTTTTTTTTCTATTTTATTACTATCATGTATAATTTCCCCTTCTTTCTTTTTAATTTTTTCTTTCTTTAATTTTAGTTCCTTGTAAACTCCCCCCCTTTTTTTCTCCCCCCAGTTTTTTTCCTTTTTATTGTTGCTCCTTTTATGACCTATTCTACTCTGGTTTGGTTATTATTTATCCTAATGTACCTTTGTAGCTTTTACAAAAAATCTACTAACTTACCCTTGTATTTGCTACTAACCTACGTAATTTCTATGAAAATTCTAACAACTAATTTATTAAACCCCCCCGCCTGTTGCATTCCTTCTCCACGGGTCACATGTATGTATACCTCCCTTAGAGCCGACTACCTTCCTGCCTCCCTAGTACAATTATTGCACACCTAGCTACCCACTACCTAACTACCCTGACTACTTAGCCTATAAAATTACTATGCTACTTTAGTCATACTACGCCTCGCTAGCTTCTAAACTACTATATGCACTCATAGCCTCCTACCTCTCTCTTTATTGTTGCTAGAGTAGTAGGAACAGACTGTACGCAGGCTAGATTAGAGGGACTTTGCAATTGCAAGCCTCTCGTGTAACGTGCAGAGCTCTATGATCTTAGGAGCTACTTCTCCCTTAGTCCTTGGCCCCTACATATCGGCTTGGCCTACAATACATGGTGCATTGATCACTGATACTCGGTGACCCCCTTGACTCTTGACTGCCTTGATTTGTCGCACGACCCCGCCTTAAATACTATTGCTACATTGCGCCTTGATGGTCGGGCTGCCTGAGCTTCTTCTATCGGCTTTTGTGCAAGTGAAAGGCCTCGTGCGCCTGTTTTTCCTTCAAACTCTACACTTATTACAGTCCTTCCTACATTACAAGCAAAGTTGGTTGCTAAGGTACTCAATTACATTCTTTTCATGCAGTTTTGAGGTTTTGATTAATACAGTAGTTCGGTGGTTTCAGGACAAAGGATCATGTATGTAGATCTCAGCACCTTAGTCCCCAACTCATAAGTTGTGTTTAGGATCATGTTTCGGTTTGAAGCGTGATTGGATCTCTGCAATTAAGTAATGCTTGGTAACATGACCATGCATATAAGTCCACATAGGATTAGTTGTCGAGGAGCTTTTCAAGTATTGTATTTAGTGATGTGGCTTGGAGATTTTTCATACATATATGTTCCATTTGTTAAGCAGTATTTCTCTTCTGTTGGATCTAAAAATTTTGTAGTTATTATAGACCTATTTTTTCCTAGCTATCCATACATATTTAATTGATCAAATAATTCTCTCTATAAGATCCCTATAGTTTGCTTAGCTAAAATAATTTGGCATCTTTTGTGTCATTTATTTAGTAATATGTCAACATATTTATATACTTCTCTATTGTACAATAATATGTATGTGGGCAATTCTAATTTTTTACTAATTCCTTTCCTGACTAATCTAAGTCTTCTATCTAAGCTCCCATTTGTGTTACTTGTTTAATCTATTTTTTCTACTAATTCTCCTGGTCTATGTGACCATAGAACCCCTCTTTTTTTAGAGTGAAACGTCCTTGGATTCGATTCACTTCTAGAATCCAAATAAGTGTCTTCCATTTACATGTTCTTTAGAGTATGCAACACTTGGGTGATTAAAATGTACCTTAAACTTTGGTTGTGGACTTAATTAATGAGGTATGTATCTTCACTAAAATTTCTTACACCCCATTAGTGCATTTCCTTTAGGTGAACTTGACCAATGTGATAACCTCATATCTTTGTTCTCTTAATATTAGAATTCTTTCCTATAAATTCTTAATTGCTTGTGTGATCTCATACATTTCAGAAATTTAAGGTCATTGTAGGTCTGGTTTAGGGTTGCTATGATGCGACATGATAAGTGCAAGGATCACCCTCCCAAGGATAAGCCTTCACAAATATGCTAATCCCTACTCTAAACACATATCTTACTTCATACACAGTTCTCCGACAATATTTTGAATCTAGAAGGGAGTTTTGTTCTTTGGTAAAAGCGATAACAAGCTGGGGTAAACAGGCATTACCTATCTACCCAATTGAAGCTATGATGTTCTAACACTTAGTTTCTCGTGGATGGTGGCAAGTAAGTGGACCTTGACCTCGGAGCCTAGACTACCGGATGGATTGGACACTTTTTTACTAGTTGTACTCATGACAATCTATATATCAATGTTAATAAGGGTTTTCCACCTTTATTTGAGCATCATGTGCTGCGTTGTTTATAGGTTTTTATTTTTTAAACACACACACACACACACACACATTCATGCACAAACACACAAGCACACACACATGCTAGTGCATACACACACACACACACATGCGCACATGCACACACACACATGCGCATGCACATGTACACACATGCATAAGCACATGCACATGCACATGCACATGCAATTGCACACGCACATGCACATGCACATGCACACGCACTTACATACATAGGCACATGCACGTGCACATAGACACACATACACACACACACATGCATATGCACACATGGACACAAATGCACAAGCACATGCATGTGCGTGTGTGCATGCGTACACACACATGCACACATGCACACACACACACATATGCACACATACATGCAAGCATGCATGCACATACATGCCTATGTAGACATAGATAGACACTCACATGCACGTGCACATGCATAGACACACATGCATTCATGCACATGCACATCTCCACAAATGCACACACACACAAATGCACACACGCACATGTGTAGGCATGTGCACACATGTAGACACACATGCATGCACACACACACACACACACATGCCTTAACGTGTGTGCTGAGACATGCACATCCATAGTACACACAAGCGCACACACATGCAATCACGTGCACATGCACACGTGTGTGTGTGTTTGTGTTTTCAGAGAAAAAAAGAAGTGTATGTGCATGTGCATATGTGTGTGCATGCATGCATGCATGCATGCGCGCGCACGTGTGTGTGTGTGTATGTGTGTGTGTGTGTGTGAGGGAGAGAGAGAGAGAGAGAGAGAGAGAGAGAGAGAGAGAGAGAGAGAATGTGACTCAATGGGTGATATGTAGAAAGTGAATTCCTTGTTCACTAAACTAGATGCAGTGCAACAATTTTGTTAGTCCCTTATTGGTGCTATCAACTTCCTACAAAGGTCAAGTAGATTTTCCCTTGACTATTGGAAGAGATTGTGAGCATTGAATGTCCCCTAACATGTTGCCATGAATGCTTGTAGGGCAACCTATCTCTCGAATCAAACTTGAGACTACATTAAATCCAAAATGGATCTTGTACATTTGCTTGACCTCTCATAGATGGAGCCTCAATGGATGCTTTTTTCATCCAAACCCTATTCTTTGAACAAGCTAAATGGATGATGTGTGAATTGCCATTGACCAAATGTCATTTGAACCCTATCCTCAAGAATTGTTACATTTGAAACATTAACATTACATAGTTGCCATTTTTATTTTTGAAAAGATTTCCTCAAGTAATTAATAATTCCTATTATTTCGATAAAAGGAGAAAACTTGCACTACAATGTCATGCAAAAAGACATGAAAAATTGGACTTCTCAAAAATTTCGTAGATCATGTTCTAGGAGCAAATTATAAAACCTAGGTGTAAGGCACAATTTAAAGTAAGTTTCACGATTCTCCATTCCTAAAGGTTTAAAAAAAACAAAGCTTTATTTCCATCACATATCATGTTTGAGGAAATTGTATAAATTATTGTAAATCTACAAAATACAATGTGTATGAATGATGTAGACAAAACCACAATTGAGTAATAGTGTCAATATTCTAGTTGAGTCTACGCTCTCTTTCGATTGGATTATCAATGTACTTGAGTTTCTTTGCATCGTATCAATACTTTCATTTACTCTAAAACACTCTTTGGAATGTTCATTTGATAAAAGCATCTTTTTGTCACAATGTTCTTGAGTTTTGATCTCTACACACACAAAAAAGTGTATGGTAATGTTTCTACACAAAATGTAGGTCACAACACAAAGTGTATGATACCTCCCAAATTGTAGGGTTTAAGTATTTTTGCCTCTAGTTTTAGTCTTTTCTTTCTCTGGATAATGATTTTGCAAGTATTTCTAGATATTTTTTAGTGAGTGTTTTGGCTATTCCTATCACTATTAAAGATCCATCAAATTTACTTCAAGTTTTCATAGTGCCGCTATGCCTTATAGATCATTGATCTCATATTGGTTGAACTCTTAATTGTGCTTTTGATGCTTTTTGCCACAAGATTAATAACTCCCTAGATCAATTAGATTACCTATCTGTAGAAAACCATGATTTGAGTGGGAAGTTTTATCTTCTGGGTGTCACGGTTGGATTGGTCCTTGGTTAGTAGAAAATTTTTTTAAATTGGATGTCATTATTGTTGCCAAAGTAGTCATTGCCTTCTATAGGGTGCTTCCAAAATTTTGTGTTTTGTGGATTGCACCAAAATGAGTTGTAAGCAATCGGTGTTGCACTATATTGGGTGACCTGATGACGATGAGATGATTGGGTACTCATTTTTTCAACATTGACATAGAATTTGAAAGCTTTGAACAACTTGTCCCCAGACCATGTTGCAACTAGGCTTTGATATTCTCCTTTACCAATGAGGCTACTCCAAATGATGCGTAGCAAAAGCTCATTAATATCATCTTGAGAGAAGAATCACAAGATGAAAGCTTTTTTTATTGTAGTTCTACATTGGCAAGTACAACAAAAGAATGACATGATATACATGAATCCTCAAATGCTAATCACACTATAAAATGCTTAAAGGAACTTCAATTTGGCTTAGCTATTGTTAAACTCTTAGAGCAATGCTTCAAGATTGTACTAGGGAAGAGATGTGGTGGATATTTCCATGTGACTATAAACAAGGGCTTCAGTGGGATCCTTGTGCTTGCTCATCTTGCCATCTCATGGCTATGACACTTTAAAGAGATGTTATGGATCCCATATGCCTTGAATGAGGTCTTCAGTGGAATCTGCTTCACAACAAGACAAAGCATCCACAGACGTGCACACAGACGCGTTTATTGAACTTAAAAAAAACGTACGGGTGCATCTATTTGCACGTCTATTTGCATATCTAGAGACCCGTGTCTAACGGTGAGTCTATATAGCAGACAGACGCGCATATAGATGTGCATATAGACGCGTAAATAGATGCTCTACTAAAAAATTTAAAAAACAAATAGACGCATCATTAAACTGTGTATAGACGCATTTATAAACGATCTTATAGATGCGCAAATAGACGCTACTCGAATAGACAGATGCGTATATAGATGCATTTATAGATGCACTGATAGACGTGCTACATAATATTTTTTAAATTTACAGAATGCTGTGTATGTTGTGTATGCTATGTAGTTACACGAATCCCATTTCCACATTGTGTAATTCAATTCTTACAGCCAACCACATTTTAATTAGCACTCTTGCAAGCACGTCTATAGCTGACAATTATAATTCCAAATAAAACATTACAACTCCAAAACGTTTAGTTCACAAGGCATTAATTGATAGAACGTTGCACAAGAAAATTGAAAGCTCAAAAAGTGCTTGTATGTACATATAGCACAAAGCTAAGCCACGTCATGTGGCTTCAAGTACAAAAAATAAGAGAAGTGTATATACAAGAGGCACGAAGCCAAGCCAGTGGCTTTAAGTATAAAAAAGAGTGGCTAGCACTACTTCTATGACTAATCTCAGTTCTCCACGTCCTCCCTTCTGCGCTTTGTTCTGTGCTCCCTTCTCTGCCTCCTTCCTTGTCTTCTTGTGCAAGGGCCTATAAACAAGGGACAACATATATCAATGTATGAAAAATCAAATCTTTACTTATAATATTGGCATTATTTAATTACTTTCAAATACGTCGGGGGCCGCTCCAGTAGCCCGGATATACTGCTCCTCAGTAATCAACCCGTCATGATAGAAGTGCTTCCATGTATCTCCTCTACGATGGTGGTGGTGGTAGGCTGTCTCGATAGGAGTAGGGTATCTGCCCACGATATCAAGCCGCAAGACGACACAATTTATGAAGGGGTTAGTACAAAGAAACAACCTCCTAATAAACTACATAAGCAATATAATTTGAGATCGATACTTACAAATTGGGCCTCCCATGATTAAACACCTCCTGCTCTAAAATGCACGCTTCCATATTGCTCCATCTGGATCCTTCATGCCTCCACGTGCTGCAGACTGGGGTCCTCCCTCACTGACTTCATTGCTTTCTTCCACTCACGCTTGTGAGTGGTGTGGGGCGGGCCCCTTGGTGGTTGACCTCCCTCGAGCGTGGCAAGCTCTACTAGTGCCTGCCTCTTAAGCAAAGATCTTTTATTGCCAAGTATCATAACAATCTTTGACTTGGCCCATTTATCTGTGAACTGACGATTGGGGGGGTTAGGATACCTAGAGCGAACAGTAGCGAGGGTCTCATTAGCCAAGCTCTTTGGCTAGTCTTTGTAGTGGATAAAGCAATCTCTATAATTGTTAGCAATTACAGAGTGCATGAAGGCCATGATGTCCTTCCCCTGTGCATCCATCAAGATGCCTCCTGTCTGAATGATGTCATAGAAGATCGTACCATCACCTGGAGGCACGTCTAAATCATCTGAATCATCATCGTCCCCACCACCACCCCTCCCAAAGCATTGTGCCATGCATCCCCCACCGCTCTCCCTGCTACTACACCTGATACCATGTCGTGTCGAGCTAGTACGCTGGCCACTCATAGCTGGAGACTGCACGGGACTATGTGGACCACTCGTAGCTGGAGAACCGAGTCTCAACTGCATAGGAGTACACTGACGGCTCTACGAGACAGAAGAACCTCCTGATAGCATGGGGGAAGGGGCATAAGACGGCATGGGGGAAGGGGCACAAGATGGCATGGGGAAAGGGCCTCAGCTGTGTAGCTAGCTAGGCTGTGCTGACTCCACTAGGGTAATCGGATGGTTTGGAGTTTGTAGTGCCGACTTCTAGGGGGTGTTTAGAGTACCCATCATGTAGCCATATAACTTCGCAGGACTGGGAGGGTGCCCTAAAAGGTTATATAACTCCCTAAAAATAGACTCCCGGAGATCAGGTGAGCCTGAAGAGCTTCCTAGCCACATGATGAACTGGAAAAAAGAAAAAAAAGAAGATTATTGCTGAGCTGAGAAGAGAAAAAGAAGAGAAAAAGAGAGAGAAAGGGGAAGGGAAGAGAAGAGAAGGGAAGGGAAGGGAAGAGAAGAGAAGGGAAGGGAAGGAAAGGGAAGCATCTAAAACTATCGGAGCATGTCTATAGACGCGTTTGAGAAGCGCGTCTATTTTCGTGTATAATAGCGTGTCTATAGACGTGGCTGTTTGTGTCTATAAATAGGCTAGACGCATCGATAGAAGCACCTATAGACATGGTTTTAGATGCATCTATAAACACGCTCCAACAGACGGACTATTCTAAAAAGTGGAAAAGGATATGCGCCCGACACAAAAGCGTAACACTGATACCAAAATCATTCGTTTCTTGGATATGACAAAGGACAAATACAAAGAGAGCAACTTTCAAAGAAGATCAACCGTAAAGAGACTTACCTTGGATAAAGGTATGGAAGCTTCTTGTCCTTCTTCAAAGTTGCTTCTCTTCCTTGTTCACCCTCTTCTCTTGTAAGCCTGGAAGTAAGTGTGGGTGCCTTCCTCTTAAGTGTAAGCCTGGAAGTAAGTGTAGGTGCCTTCCTCTTAAGTGTCGGACTGTGGATCTATTAATAACAAAGCAAGCAAGTCGCACAAAGCTTATGTGAAGAAAAGCAAAGCAAGCGCACTAAAAGTAGATTTGAAAACCGCGTCTATAGTCACATCTAAAACCGCATCTATAAGTGCATGTAATTTTGTGTCTAAATACACAGAGCAAACGTGGTTTTAGATGCGCCTATAGACATGCATCACAGAATACACAGACGCGGTTTTAGATGCGCCTTTAAATGCGCCATAGAGTTTTAAAATCAAATATTTGAAGAAAAGTAGATATTTTTGGGTTGTTTGTTTGTAGGATGTCTTCATCTTCAACAAATAGCTCCAGTAAGGATGAATCCCTCCGTATCCACCATTGCGAAATGTGGTTGCAGCAAAAAATCAAATGTATGTGTGTGATCGATGTCGAGGAAACATGTATCATGCACACAAGATTACACTCAATCACATCTCAAAGTATGGAGAATGAGATGCGACTGTAGACATGGTAAGTGTTAAAGAGTTAAGGTTGATGGAGATACCTATGGGTGTTCATATGTTTGAGTTATGATCCCGTTTTAATTTGATACAGGATGCAGTGCCTCACCCACATATGTTGCCCTATGCTCGCCGTGAGGAGGCAAAGCATCGGCGATATGAGGTGGGATCTTCAGGAGGGACCGTTATGGATGCATGGAGTGATGGTGATAGTAGCCCTCCGCCATTACCTCATGAAGCCGTGGAGGAGGAGGTGTTTGATGATATGGTGTGGGATTTATATGTCCATCAATCCGAAGGGAGGGATGATAGCATGGAGCAGAACGATCTTTTCACCACAGCACCGACTCCACTGTTTGAGGGGTGCACATTCTCTGTTCTACATGCCTCCCTTGAGTTACTAAACTTGCAAACCATCTATGAATGGAGCAATGCAAGTTTGAATGCATTACTCAAGTAAGCTTTAAAGTCTATTTTGCAAACATGGTGAATTATGCTAGTGGGTCAATTACTCGAATGCTTTTCCTCATTTATGGTCTTCACGTGTAGGCTATTGTTAAAATGCTTCCAAGGGAGAATAAATTACCGACCTCAAGAGATATGGCAAGGCAACATGTGACCTCTCTTGGAGGATTAGATTACAAGCGCATCCATGCATGCGTCAACGATTGCGTTTTGTTTCGTCGACTACATAAGGATGCAAGAGAGTGCCCTACTTGTGGAGAGGCAAGATATAGAGCAGATCTCAAAACTTTGGACATGCCTCGTAAGGTTCTGTGACATTTTCCCATAATCCCTCGCATCCAACATATGTTTAAGTGCAAATCCATTGTAGAGCTCATGTCATGGCATTCCTCCCATCGATCAACCAATGGCAAGTGGAGAACTCCCGCAAACTCTCCTGCATGGAAGCATATTGAAGACACATGGCCAAGCTTCAAGAAAGAACCTAGGAGCTTGAGACTTGGATTGGGTATGGACGGTGTGAACCCATTTGGTCTCAAAAGCACCTCTTATAGTGTATGGTCAGTGATATTGGTGAATTATAATATTCCACCCTCTATGGCTATTAAGAAAGGACATGTTATGCTGTCCCTTCTAATTCCAGGGAAACATAAAGTCAAAAATCCTGATGTTTATTTGGAGCCTTTGATTGATGAGCTAGAGATACTTTGGAGAGGTATCGAGGTGCATGATGTGTGCAGGCCTCCCTTATCATGAGACTAGCTGGTAAGGGTTTGTAACTATTGTGTGCTATATTGGCTGGAAATAAAGATTGCCTGCTAACACCAGCTTTTGTTTAGATACTCCATATTTTATCGTTTACCATATTGGTCCCACCTCAAGATCAATCACCTGCTTGATCCCATGCATATCTTCAAGAATGTGGCATCTACCATTTGGGAGCATTTGAATGGGACACGAGATTTCGTAGGCATAAGGGAGGATCTACATACCACAAGGAGGATGCGTGAAGCTTGGCCACAAGAGAGACCAAATGGGCGTGTTTTTTTACCTCGTGCACCGTGGAGGTTATTAAAGCTAGAGATGGCAGTGGTGAAGTGTGCTATTACTACAATTTGTACTCCCACTGGATGCATGAGGTGTTTGAAGGGAGCCTTTACAAAGAGCAAGAAAAGAGGTGTAGAGCAATTATATGGCTTGAAATCTCATGATTGGCACAAGATGCTCCAAGTAAGTATTTTATACATGTGCATAATATCTTTTTCCTTTCAAATTTGTGAGTGAATAATTATAAGCAACTAATCAACCACCTCCTCGTGGGTTCAATTCATACTACCTACTAGCATTTCTTATAGTGCATCGAAGGACGTGAAAGATTGTATTTACAAGATGGGCGAGCTTGTGAGGTACTTTACATGATACAAAATATGATGCGTATCAATGCTCCATGCAAGGTGTTCATATTGCTAATATGATGTACTTTTTCATCTTCTAGGTTTGTGAGCTCAAAGGAAATACATCCCACCATGCTTGAGAATGCTCGAGTTATGTCAATGGAGGTGGTTTGTTTAGTGGAGGAGACATTTCCACGTCCTATTCTCACAAGCCAACTACATCTTATAGTGCATTTGGTGGATGAGATTGCTATATGCGGTACTATACATGCACGATGGTTGTTCTTCCTCAAGCGCTTCATGAAAACCTTGAAGGGCTTCGTGAGACAAAATGCAAGACCCAAAGGTAGCATGGCCGAGGGTTGGTCAGTATAAGAGTCACTTGTATATATTTCTGAGTTTCTTGTTGATGTGGATAGCTCTCTCCCACGACTATGGATAGATGATGAAGACCTAAGGATGACCTCTATTGTGCCTCAAGGGAAAGGATGCAACAAAGTAATAGACACGGAGTTGCATAATAGTATCAACCTCTATTGCGTGCTTAATAGTGATGTGATGAAAAGATGGGTGACAAGATACGAGGATGCAAAGGCAAGAAGACAAGAAGAAAGGACCCTCTTTCATACACACCACGGATCTCGTGTGCCATACCCTCAGTATCTAAGAGCACTTCCAAAGGATATTCATGTGGATTGGCTACTTGATGAAATGGAGAAAGCAGAGAAAGACGAGGGGATGCATATCACAATGGAAGAATGGGAGTATGCTAGGGGATGCATGAGCAAGGTCAGTATATAGAATGTTATGCATAAGTTAGGAGCTATCAATAATTTAGATTGCTTATTTAATTAATTTTTTCTTGGTATAGTGTACTATGTTCAATGCTATATGGTGTGAGGGCCAGCATTTTTGAACACAACGGATTGATGATAAGAGAAACACACAAGATTGCGGCATCATTGCTAGGTCTGAGGGAGCCAATGGAGCCATGGATGATTATTGTGGCATAATCCAAGATATTATTAAGCTTGACTTTCGATGCTCCTTTTTGTATGTTTTGGATGTAAAGTGGTTTAAGGATGTGGTGGAAAGAGGCCCTAATGCAACAATCAAACGCCATGCAAGTGGCTTTGTAACTATTGACTCCACGAAGTTTTGGCAAAGTAGGAAGGACACACTAGTACTACCGCAACAATGTGAAGAGGGACTATGCACAAATATAAAAATACTCGCTTTTAAATAGTTGATACCTTCGATGCAAGGAAAATAACATGATTGTATTTGTGTTTGAATTAGGTTGTCTATCAACCAATGGTGGATAATAATAAATGGTGGCATGTCATACCTATTATGCCACGTTCCAAAGTGATGTATAGTACATTTACTAATATGGAGCGTATGGAGGATGATCATGGCCATGGAGGTAATGATGACCGTGATATGAGAGAGGAGGATGATCATGAGATATGAGATATAGATATTCATGAGGCCATTACCCGTGAGGATGAGCCTACCATTAGTGATGCTAATTTCGATGAGCACATGAGTAGCACAAGTGGTAGTGGGTTGAATGTATTTGTAGATCTAAACACTTGTTTGGATTTTGAAGTAGATAGTTTGGCAAGGGTTGATCTCATTGAGGATGAGATTGAACCGTAGCCCATCATTAATATTGGCAAAACTATTTTACATATTGTCTCATTCTCCTCACCTCACTTAATTCTTGTATATGTGGGCTTGCAAAAAAGCATTGTTGTTTTTGTTAAAATTATGTGCTTTGGTAATCATGGGCAATGTTGGAAAGCAGTGAGGTACACCAAAATCTCACTTTCTGTATTCTCTATTTAGCATCTAAATACGCGTCTAATTCTCAGTGTAGATGTGCAAATAGATGCGCTAATACACGCATAAATAGATGCACTGATAAATGTAATGTTAGATGGGCCCGTATTTTCTCATTGTAGATGCACTAATAGATGTGTTAATACAAGTGCAAATAGACGAGCTATTAGATGCGCTATTAAACGCGCTCGTAATTTCTCTATTCAAGTAACGCCTATAGATGTGCTCACTATTTTGTGCGTCTATCAAGCACGTCTATAGTTGCTTTGTGTTATTGTGCTTGCTTGCCTTGTAGCTTATGTGATGCTTCAATTTCCATTAAAATGTGTCATTGGTTTGACTCTCTTGTAGCTCATGAATCCCTTATTTTGATTTTTTACTCATCCTTGAGTGACTTCTCTCAATGAAATCCTAAACTTTGTCGATTAACTAAATGTTTGCAATCTTAGAGTTTTGACTTCCAATGCATTACAATGTGAGATACTTCCTAAGTTCTCTCTACGATGTACATTGAGCAATCTCCCTTCCTTATTGCCTTGAAGTGGTGCATCAATTTTTCCTATCCTTGACTAGTTCCACAATTTTCATTGCAGGTCAAGGAGAGTGTCCTTGACTCATGATAGAAATCGTGTGCTGCTAATGACCGTGAACTTGTTGCAATGAATGCCTATACTAGGTCAACATGTCTTTCAAGTCGAATTTGGTATTCCTACCTTCAAGGAAGTATTTGGAGCCTTTGTTTGATGGATGCTTGATGAATGTGCCATTTGTTTGAATCCTACTCATTAAATGCATCAAACCAATGATGTGGCTGCAACTATTGCCGATTAAACCTTCTTCATTACATTATAATGCATTGAATCAAGGTTTCGTCTGAAAATAGAATTTTGGATTCAAGGTTGCATCTCAAATAATGTTTCAATGATATTAGAATTTTGGATTCAAGGTTGTGTCTCAAATAGCTAACTTGAAGGATCAACAACAATCACATCCACATGGTTGTTTGGTCAAGATCCTCTTATCTACATCATGTTCCAAGCCTCTCCAATTTCCAAGTTTTCTTCAAGCCTCCCCAAGTTCAAGATCAATCATTGTAAAAGTAGCACCAAGTCATCTTGGTTTATCACATAGATTTTTTTGGTATATAGGTTATGGACTCACAGTCAAATAGACATTTTTTCATTCAAGGGTCAAGAATTTCCAAAGGCACATCTTCTCGCCTTTCTAAGTCAAAGGAACATGTGGTCATTCTTATTTTTCAACAAATTTCAGAAGTAAATATTCTTTAATTCTTTGAAATTTTCAAAGGTATAGCAATAGTCATTAGGGATGCATCATGCTCATATGAAATTATGTTAGACATGATCATGCTCAAGTAACATGACATGAGGTGGTTCAACCAATATGGAGAGTGGAAGCACCATGAACGCCCTATGGCTATCGGTTCAAGAACAGGCTATGTTCCCTATCTAGCAAGAAGGCCGCTCTCCTAGCCATTGCTACTGTAGGTGAGGATCATTGGATTCTGTTCCAAGTGGCCATGCGAGTATGTATGATATCTTGCTTGATCACTATGAGTGACTAAAAGGAAAAGTCTTGAGTCCCATTTAGGGCCTCTTTGCATCAAGATCTCTAAGTCTACCATTTGATGAAATTGGAAAATGATCTCCCACATGGAATTTATGGGGGGGGCTTTATGAGTATGCAAGTAGTGTGATAGTACATCTAGATTGATAATCTAGGGTACCCTTGACTATGAGACAATCACTCTTTGAATATGCTCCCTCATAGAAAATCTATGGGCTAGATTGTATGACCCAATCCATAGACCTTTAATTGATGTAAAGGGTTCTTTCTGGCAAGTGTGCACAAGCAAGTGTGCAATTCTCTTAGTTCTATAGATCCTTTCGGATTCCCTACCTCTACATACACAATGCTCAAAGGACCACAAACTTGAATGGCATTTGGGGCATCTATGATCCACTCTAAAATAGTATCTTCTCCAAGTGTTAATTGGGGGCAGCTAGAAGAACCAAAGAACATGCAATCTGTCTCTTTTGATATGACTATGCACAGTTCTAGAGAGTGGCAACCCCAATCCATTATGTTGAATCCATGTCTTAGGGTTATCGTATGCTACGTGTACGCTGATAGGAAATGAATGCTATTCATGGATGTTTTTATTGAAGCTATGCTTATATATTAATATAAAATCTTGGTGAAAGTTTATTGAGGCCATTTTTTTAGTTTCACAATATTGATAGGATGCAATACACTATTATATATTTTCTTTTGAAATTTAAGCAAAAATTGTAAATCTTGGTGAGGATTTAAATTTTTTTACATAAAGGTTTCAAATCGTAGCGAATCAATATTAGGACATACAAACTTTTGACACCAAAATAAAAGTTTAGCTTCTTAACGAAACTAAGTTGAAAAATTCATCCATGATCCTATGGGTCACTTTACAGACATAGCACAACTATATTGTTAATAAGGAGTGAAAGAGACAAATGAAAGACATATAGCCATGGTTGAACTTTGTTTCAAGTGGGATTCTTGATATCTTGTCTAGGTGAAGACACTAGAGCTATCAACTTATGGGTGTCCAATGCATATAACATGCACATGAGCAAGGACACATTTGAAATATGCCTTCACTATTACTATTTTTTATCTTCATAATTGTTTATCTCTTGTCATATTTGTACATCTTAAGTTTATCTCAAATTTGGACTTTAAAAGTCTATGACATGAAATATTTATGTTGGATAGTATTTTGAAAGCTCCCTCACACATGTACATCACCTCTAAATCCCTCATAAAAGAGACCCCCATTCATTGATTAAATTGCCATGTTACATGTCTATAAGATGACCCCCTTATGATGGACATATTAAGCAATACAATTGAATATATAAAATGTGTCGACAATAAGTAAAAAAGAATGAATGCCCATTTTCACATAAGTTTTACACAAATGAGTCCATGGGCAATTGATTGGAGCTACGGAAACACACTTGTCAGACGTCATTGAATATGCCATAGGCTTGGACATTTGTCAAATGGAGTGAAAAGAGAAAGTGTGAGAAAAGGTAAAAGAAGAAAAGGAAAGCCTCATTTGTTTGAATGTGGGTACAATAAGATGTTTACAATTGACTACAAGCTTCTTGAGGAGCATGCAACTTTTGTAGGGGGATGAGGAGCTCATCCCATCAGGGCCACATACAAATGATAAGAAGATTTTAGCTCAATAGATGACTAAAGAAATATCTCAACAAGAGGTGCTCATTCACATACATACATACATGCATACAAACATACATACTTCATATGTATGCGTATGTATGTATGTATCTCTGCACACACACACACACACATACATACACATGATCCATGTGATAATTATCCAATAAACTTGCAAATGAGGTTGAGTTTTCCAAATTTGTATAATACCCATTTTCTAGTGGGTAATCTTATGTTGATGTGGAAGCTCATAGCATTGATATGGATTTGGTAATGAAAAGAGATCCATGATCTTAGAAGGGATATAATGTGTAATGACTCCTTGGTTTGAAGATGTTGAAGATGGGGATCCGTAAATGACCAATGTGAGCTTTGATTAGGAGAGTTTGATGAAGCAATATATACTCTTAGATGAGTGTGGTTGAAAATAAAGAGTAGGAGAAATCTAACCCACCGCTTGGACGTCATGTGAGAAGAATTTGAGATAAAGGGAGGAGACTAATGGGGATTATGTTGTCTATTGGGGAAAGTGATTATCTATGTCGATAAATGATGTTTGTTGTTAAGGAGAGGAGGTAGAAATATGAAGAAAAGGTGTGTAGACGACGGTTGCTTTCTCCCCAAAAGAGGGACATATGTTTTCATGGCTTGAGGTTGGTCAAATTGTTGAGTTTTAACGAAGGGGTGGGGTAGTGGGATTAGAATGAGAGAGAGAGAGAGAGAGGGGGGGGGGGGGGGGGGTGCATGGCATTGAAATAAGAGAGACCTAGTGCTACCAAGGGGTTTGGGGGAAGGGGGTAATAGGTGTGGGTGCTTATATTGGTGAGTGAGTGTGCAGTATGTGTGTGTGTGTGTGAGAGAGAGAGAGAGAGAGAGAGAGATTTTTTGAGAAGACACGGTCCTACAAAGGAAACGTGCTGGGGCAAAGTGGTGGGGGCGAAGGGCCATGGATTCCGGAAAAGGGAGAATCTGTGGCTGGAAAAGGGTGCTCTATCTATCCCCTCGTTCGCCCCATATAACGTGATTATCAGGCTATAGGCCATTAACTCTAGATCCTCTTACTATCTTCTTCTTCTTCTTCTTCTTCGTCTTCTTCAGCAGTTTGCAACTTGCAAACTCCTCCTCAGCATCATCAGGCCCTGCGCCCCTGCCTCTTCCCACCCTCTCTTCAGCACCCACGTGAGATGGCTTCCCTTCAGGTAAGTCTATTATCCTATATTCCTTCGTACCCTTCTTTTCAAATCTGCTCCTCCTCCCCCATTCCACCATCCACCGCCCCCTCGCCTCTTCTTGCATGCCCACCTACTATTGCTTTTCTTCTCTTCTCTCCCCTCCTCCCATTGCTTGTCCTCTCTTTTCCTTTCCTTATCATAATCACTCCGATTGCCTGTTTTCTACCTTGCCTCCCCTTTGGAAAACCGTGTGCCGCCCCCTCCTGCTTACTTTCGCTTCCATACACAGTGGAAAACCATGTGCTGCTTCATCGTATTCTATATAAGCCCCAGCTGCCGTTCGCATTTTCACTCTCTCTCTCTCTGTCTCTCTCTTGTGTTTGTCTATTGGCTATCCCTGCGCGATGCAGACACTTGAGGCTTGGGAGTACAATCCAACGGACGACGACCAGAGACTCGCCCACCAGTACTGTCCCAACCGTCCCGTTTCCTCTGAACGCCTGCAAGGTAAAAGCATCATGCGATTCCTAAATCACAGCCCGATGAGTATGCTAAAGACATTCCTTGATTCGTCGTTTCCAGATCATGTGCTTATCTTTCACAGCAGCCTGTGTACACTGAATAACGTGAAACTCGGGCGTAGTAAGATGTGAATGTCCAAGCTCTTCATGACAGCGTCTATTTCGAGGAATCACTTGTATTTTATGCTAGCTTCCTTGACGTAGTGCGCACAACTAGATGCAAAATTACAATTTAGTCATATGCACTCGGTTTTTAATACGACCTGCCTTCCCATATGGCGCAGAATTGGGCGTTCTCAGTTGGAAGATCGATGTGGACAACTGTGGAATTCAGTGCAATCCATTACTGGAGAAGATCAAAATGGCACGCGGGTACAAGTATTGGGTATGAACGGGCCCTATTAAAACAACAAGATTCCCGCACTTTCCGGCCCAGGATGCTTGGGCAATCGCAAAGCAACGCAATCGTCCGCACCGTTTGTTTTGACCCTATCAGTTGTTGAATGTGTACAGGAAACTGCTACAGTTGCACCGGGACAAATGGAAAATTACGAGCAAAAGATAATTCAGTTCTTCCAAGAGCATCTGCATCCTTATGACGAAAGTCGTCTCATTCTTGAGGGAAGCGGTGAGGAATCCTGTAGCCAATGAAGTGGAATTCTCGAAATTTTTGTGTGATTCGGCCACTATACCAAGTAGTGTAGCGATTGGTTTGACAACAAATTCTTTTAGTGTGAGAAGAGCGCGTCTTTGGGCCCTTCTGATGCGTTTCTGAATAAACGGCTGGTGATAGCGGCTTGACTCTTAACGTGTTTTGTGAAAGTCTGTACGTGTGGTGTCGATGCCAACGAGCTGACTCCCAACTGTCTAAGCGAAAGCTGCTTCTAACGGTGTTCAGGCTACTGGGACATACGTGATTACGACGGACAATGGATCCGCTTCCGTGTGGAGAAGGGCGACTTGATAGTGCTGCCGCCCGGCATGTACCACCGATTCACACTAGATACGGCGAATTACATCAAGGTATCTCTGCGATGTCAAATTGGAGCGCACTGATTCCTGAGCGGAGTCCGAAAAGTCTTTGAAGTGATCTAGGAGCTGATGCTCGAAGTGTTGTGGTGAAAATTTTCGTTCCAGGCGTTGCTCTTGTTCACAGAAAGTCCAATGCGGATTGACGTCATGAAGCCGGATGGCGACGATCTGCAAGCCAGGTATGAGCTTGTCTCGTTCAAAGCTTCGCTAGAAGAATGATGATGAATACAACTGAGGGTCTCCACGACGTCGCATGCGATGACAAAGAGAGCATGCGAGCTAGTTGTTTGCACGCGCCTCGCATTCAAAGTTTCAGTTGTTTGGCACGTTGCCATGACTCACTATCTTAAATTCAATACAGGAAAGACTACGTGACCACCGTTTTGATGAATAGCCCCGTGGAAATCTCCAATTACTAAGGCCATTTCAGGTTTGCACTTGTATTGTATAGTAGATAGATGCACCTCGTAGTGTTTATACTTAGCTTAGAGGAGTGACCCATGACAAAGCCTCCCTTAGCACTCTCTCTTAAAAGGATTGAGCTTGGTGTTTCACCCCTCTACCGGTGTTTCGCATGCATAAAGTTTGCCATATCATTTTACACCCAAAAACAGTGTGGTTTCCATAGAGATACGTACAAGGGGTTTCTTCTTGTATTGATAATCCATAGTATGGCATTATTGCTTTATGTAACAAAGAATTGCAATTTTTATATGAGTAATAAAAGTTTCATGGTGGTGATAAGATGTTACAATTTGGAGACATTTTTTTGTAATCTATAAGCATGCCTCTTGCATTAATTAAGATAATATGTCACAACTGGCTATCTAATTTTGTTTTGAATACTCTTGTACGATAAACTTTTGATGCCCTTTTTGAACATTTTGGGCAATGACAAGAGTAACAAAATCATAAGAGTAGAAAATTATCAACTTGAGGAGCCCTCCAAACAAAGCAATGCTATCACTACAAATCAAAGTGTTTTCATGGTCATATAAATGCTTTCAATTTTTTTTAAAAAAGTTAAGAATTAAGTTGTCGCAAGCCCTAAAAAACTTTCAAGGTTTTGGCAAAAATGCATAGATGAAAAGTGAAAACTTACGCAACATCCCTAAAAGAGTGAGTGAGTGAGTGAGTGAGTGTGTGTGTGTATGTCACAAGCAGACAAAGTAGCTGCAGATGCGCATAATAGACACGTAAAATAGTGAACGCGTCTATAAGCATAGATAGAATTAGTGAAAATATGGGTGTGTCTATTAGTGCATCTAATAGAGCATGGTTGTTAACGCGTTTTAAACGCATGTTTAGACGCATTTTAAACGCGCAGTAGAGAATATAGAGAGTAAAATTTTGCTGCAGGCTGATAAATGTGCATCACTGCTTTCCAAACATTGCCCATGATTACCAAAGCACATAATTTTAATATAAATAACAATGCTTTTTGGCAAACCCACATACCAAAAAATGAAGTGAGGTGAGGAGAATGAGAATATATAAAATAGTTTTGCCAATATCAGCGATGGGCTACGGTTCGATCTCGTCCTCTATGAGATCAACATTTGCCAAACTATCTACTTCAAAATTCAAACCAATGCTGAGATTAACAAATACATTCAGCCAGCTACTAGTTGTGCTACTGTGCTCATCGAAAACAACATCACCAATGACAGGCTCGTCCTCATGGACATTGTTGTGGTAGTACTAGTGCGTCCTTGCTTTGCCAAAACTTTGTGGAGTCAATGGTTACAAAGCCACTTGCATGGCATTTGATTGTTGCATTAGGGCCTCTTTCCACCACGTCCTCAAATTGCTTGACATCCAAAACATACACAAAGAAGTGTCGAAAGTGGAGCTTAATAATATTCTTGGATTATGCCACAATAATCATCCATGGCTCCATTGGCTCCCTCAAAGCTAGCAATGGTGCCCCAATCTTGTGTGTTATCATCAATCCATTGTGTCCGAAAATGCTTGCCCTCACACCATATAGCATTGAACATAGTACACTACACCAAGACAAAATCAATTGAATAAGCAATCTAAATTGTTGAAAGCACCTAACTTATGCATAACTTGTGCTAAAGTGATGCATACCCATTTGAGGGCACACTCCATAACTTTTTTTTGATTTGTTGAAAACCAAAGCGGATTGAAAATTTGGAATCCAAACTATTGGGACTAGTGCATGGTGGTCTTAAAACATTGATAGTTGTTGGTATTGGTATCTAGATTTACTCTAAAATTGATGAAGTTGGAAAAGTGCAATTTGTGCATGTGCAAAGATATTTTAATAAATCCAGTACTATTTACAATTTTGAATTGTTTCTTTTTCCATGCACTTGCCTGCTATATGGCTCATAAGCATGCCAAAGGTCATTGCATTTAATAATACACAACATCAAACCTGATAGCGTGCCCTTTGGCCTATTTGTATTTTGAAGAATTTTAGGCCACATTGCACTTGTTTGGGATATCCAAGTCGGCTGACGTGTATTGCCAGAGGGGGGAAAAACCAACCGCTAAAATTTCGCTACTCCACAAATTTTAAATTTGCACACCTCTCGCCCATCAAATCTTGGAAGATTAAGTACCTCCAACTTGCCCCCGCCCTGCAAATGCCCTACAACAACCCGCACACACCTTGATGTGACCTTGTGCAGACTTTGGTTTGCCATTTCTTTCGGGTAAGTTGTCTTCTATTCTTTGCTTGCCTCACTAGCTAGCTTCTCCAGGTCTATTTTGGACTGATTGTGGCCATGGTGTCAATGACAATATGCAGCTTGCCATGGCTTACAAGAGAAGCAAACAGAGGCTGTGAGACAAGAAAGCTGAAAAGCCAAGTCAAGGCACAAGGAACATAGTCCGAGTCAAGGAAAGTGCTAGCACAGTATTGAATCGACAATGGAAGATGCACGCTTCGATCATTGCCATCAAAGTGAAGAACACAAGCTTTGGTGTCATGATTGGTGGGAGCATTCGAGGTAGCAACATCAGGCCATTTAGGTGATTACCAGTTTCAAGGAAATTCTAGACTCCCAACTATCTTATCAACCTCTCTATTGCAAGCATCTCCCAGCTCTGGAGGCCAGTCTGCTGCACAATGGTAGACCTCCACACACTCCGATTACACACTGCTTGCTTGACTCTGCTGACTTATACGCCCATAGTAACTCCTCCTTTTTTTGGGAGTCCTCTTCATCCCCTACTCTTTGTGCTTTATACATCTTTGAGCCTCTATCATGTCTTGCCAAAAGAAACTTACATCATGAGCTTGACATGTACCTTAAAGGAGCAAGAAAAAAAATAGTGAGGGAAATTAATAATCACCGTCTGTGCCGACTCCAAGAAATACACCTACCACGAAAGCATGTCCTCCTTGCAACTGTTTTCCTCCTTCTTCTATGGGTCTGTTTCTGTGAGGATGCCATCCAACATTGTTTTCGAATAGAACAAAAGCATTCCAAAGTCTTTTGGGTATGCCATAGATTCGCAATAGGTGGATCGCTGTACAGAGTTGTGGGTCTCGGCAGTGACTCACGTGTCATGGGGATGTTGAAGATATGCCGATGGAGCCTCCACTCCTAGCTTCTCCTTGTGGGAGCAATGCATAGCATGAGTCGAATGCAAATGTCACTCGAGCGGCCTCTGGATTGTTGCAATGTGACTTCACACGAGAAAGGGGGAAGAGGAAGAGGGGAGAGGAGAGGGAAGAAGGGATGAGAAAGCAGAAGAGAAGAGGAGAGTGAAGGGGGATGGAGTGGCAGACACAAGGGCACTATAATGGAAACAAGAGAAGACCCAAAACACTCTCTTGGAAGAGAAGAGGGAGCTTGTATTCAAACTTGTGCAAACAACAATGAAGACCAAAGTCAACACTTTGGCCTTTTATACAAGTCACATTTTGAAGGGATGGCCAACCCTTTTCCCTTTTAGCACTCTCATTCTCTTTACTACCAAAGGCTCTTGGGCCCGTAGGGTGTCAAGGCATATTACTATTCTTTCCATCTCTCCCTACTGGCAGAAATAGCACTTGTGTTAATCATATTAAAGTGCTTGGGACAATCTTGGAATCAGGAGGTGGTCCTAACCAGTTCCCAAATAGCGCTTGTGTGAGCCTCACGCCTCCTAGCCTTAGGTGATTTGGGGCTCAAACTCCCTCAGTGCCCTCACACCTTAAACCATTTGGGGCTTGAACCCCATGAACATGGCTCAAAACTTGGAGTAGCAAGGCTTAACTTTTGCGGGACACTCCATAGCAACCCTGCACGTTGCTTGGAATATTTGGGGATCAAACTTCTTGTGTTTGAGCTATACTCGTGACCACGGGTGGCGGGATAGATGTATCTCGACAATAGGTGGGATAGATCATGCCACGTGGTCGGCAAGAACAACCGCAAGTGCTATCCCTGCAAAAATAGGTATACGGTTAAGATAGTGGGCAACGGGATAGGGAATCGGTGGGATCTTACCAATACGCTGGTCGGTGGTATAGTTATGATGATGGTGGTTGGTGGTATAGACGTTATGATGATGGGCTTGGGAATCGAAATGGCGATGATTGGCAGAATAAGTGTATCATGAGGAGCGGTGTAATAAAAAAGAGCGACGGACAGTGTGACAAAGATTGCAATGATCGGAAGGATACGACTATGGCCACAGGTGTGTGGATGAGTTCACCACACTGGCGACGGAGTATTGGATAGCAACGGTCAGCAGGATAGCCCTAAAGCCATGGGTCAATGGCTATCAGGTCGGTGGGATAGTAACTCTGATACACATTAAATCTGGGCGACGGGTTAGGCAGTGGTCAAAAGTTAGGTCAGAGGGATAGCTCTATGGCGACGGGTCAACATAGTTTGACCAGCAGGATATGGCTAATGCACCGGTCGGCGGGATATTTGGTCGATAGGATACCTCTGTGGCACCAACTCGGCGAGATAGGAAAACATAGTGTCACCGACTGATTTTTGATGATTCTTGAAGATTTGGAGGTTTTTGTTCATGTTTTTTTGTGATGAGGGATGCTAAACTACCTAATCTACCTACTCAATGAAAACAAAACAACTTCAAGATTTGGCAAGAATCCTCATTTTTGTTTCTTTTTGAGGTGTTTGGACCTCACACACTCCTTAATCACACCCACCAAGTTCCTATCAACTTGAAACACTAAAAAGCATCAAAGACAAGCTTCAAATACTCCCAAATGACTTTCCAACAAGAAAAAACATTTTTTCATCCTCACTCTCACTTCCTCCCTCTCTTTTCTCCTAAAACCCCACTGACAAGCTCCAAGTTAAGCTTGAAGCCTTGTGCAATGGGTAGATATCGAAGGGAAACAAGTGCAAATGTAAAAGCATACCTTTTCTCCCCGACAGCGGTGCCAAAAATGTTGCTGGTCTTGGTGGTGACTCATGTGTCATGGGGATGTTGAAGATATGCTGATGGAGCCTCCATTCCTAGATACTCTTTGTGGGAGCAATGCATAGCACGAGTCATCTGCAAGTGTCACTCGAGCGGTGGCAATGTGTCTCCACGTGCGAAAAAGGGCAAGAGGAAGAGGGGAAAGGAAAGGGAAGAAGGGATGAGGAAGAAGTAGAGAAGAGGAGAGTGAAGGGGGATGGAGTGGCAAACACAAGGGCACTACAATGGAAACAAGAGAACATCCAAAACACTCTCTTGGAAGAGAAGAGGGAGCTTGTATTCAAACTTGTGCAAACAACAATGAAGACCGAAGTCAACACGTTGGCCTTTTATACAAGTCACCTTTTGAAGGGAGGGCCAACCCTTTTCCTTTTGAAGGGAGGGCCAACCCTTTTGAAGGTAGGGCCAACCCTTTTCCTTTTTAGCACTCTCCTTCTCTTTACAAACAAAGGCTCTTGCGCCCGTAGGGTGCCAAGGCATATTACTATTCTTTCCATCTCTCCCTACTAGGGGAAATAGCACTTGTGTTAACCATATTAAAGCGCTTGGGACAATCTTGGAATTAGGAGGTGGTCCTAACCAGTTTCCAAAGAGCGCTTGTGTTAGCCTTGTGCCTCCTAGGCTTAGGTGATTTGGGGCTCAAACTCCCTGAGCGCCCTCATGCCTTAAACCATTTGGGGCTCGAACCCTATGAACATAGCTCAAAACCTAGAGTGAAGAGGCTTAACTTCTGTGAGACACTCCACGACAACCTTGCACGTTCCCTGGAATCCTTTGCTTTGGAATATTTGGGGATCAAACTCCCTGAGTTTGAGCTGTACTCCTTTCATGGCTATTTTTGTTGGCATGGCTATTTCCATGGACGTAGACCTAAAATGTGCATGTTGCCTGCACTCTTTAGTCTTGGCGTTAGCTAGAACATACAATCTATGCCTGGAATCCTAGGACTTTGGGGTGGAATTTGGATATTTGGGGATCAAACTCCCTGAGTTTGAGCTATACTCCTTCTATGTGCACATTGCTTGCTATCACTGGCTTGTCCGTTGAAGTAGATCATGCAGCCTGATCACCTCTAATCACTGATTACCCTTCATTCGGCGACTCTACTCTATGGATGTTTACATGAGTCTTGGGGTTAGATTTCATAATGGGCTCTTAGTTGTGTCTAAACTGCACTTAAATAGGGAGAGAGTTTATTGAGGCCGACCTTCTCATTCTTCAGTTTCATGTAAGTTGTCTAATAGAAATATTTCATCTCACATTAGTTCACTAATCAAAATCCTTCAAACTCACATTAGTGATCTAATTGAAATGTTTTGTCTCACATTACTTGTCAAATCAAAATCTTTTGTCTCATTATTATCACCACGTTGGCATGGATCAAAGGACACTATCTAGTCACGTAGTTGAGAGAACATTACCCAAGTAAACTCTCGAGAAGATTAACAATTCAATAGATTACATATATTACAATATCAAAGACTCCTTTACTTTAGATTACATCTCAAGGACTCCTTGTTGAGCTCCCTAATTGTAGGTTTGGCCCTCCTTGCTCCTTTCTAGAATGGGGCTGGTTCCTTCCTACAGGGGCTCGGCCCCTCCATGCCGCTTCCTCTTTCCTTGATTTGTGCTTCCTAGTTGCAGGATCAGCCCTTCTTGCTCCTTTCTTGAAGGGGGTTGGTTCCTCCCTTCAGGCTTCTTTTCCTCGCAGTTAGGCTTGGTCTTGGCCACCTTCAATTTGAGCTCCTTGTCTTTAAGATCTTTTGCCCAAATGGCAAATTGAGCTACATCATCTACTTTCTCGTCGTAGATAGTTGTAGCAGATAGGCATATTTGGTTTTTCCATGACATTCTCTATGGCTAGATTTTGTATGCACAAACTCTCCAAAGCAAAAAACGTGCACAGGGTGGTAGCATGCAGACCATCAGATACAACAGTCATCTATGTGTGCAGAGTCCATTACGAGAGGGGATAGAAGTTGCAGGGAGAGTGCAAGGGAGATAGAAA
The DNA here is from genome assembly GCF_047967505.1 of Dipteris shenzhenensis. NCBI lineage: Eukaryota > Viridiplantae > Streptophyta > Polypodiopsida > Gleicheniales > Dipteridaceae > Dipteris > Dipteris shenzhenensis. The sequence goes on along the minus strand of NC_141605.1, from coordinate 42,072,809 downwards.
TGGTAGAGAGGGATAGAAGATGAAACAATGAAGGAAATGGAATAGTGGAGGCTTGATCAGTTTGAGGCTTGAGTTTGCACTCCGAGGGAGAAAGAAATGGTTGAGAGGAATAGAAGATGAAGCAGTGAAGGAAATGGAATAGTGGAGGCTTGAGATTGTAAGGGAGAAACAGTTAAGTAGCCCGACTACACTATCAAGGTGAGAGCCACCGTGGTGGTTGTAGCCCAACTACTGTCAAGGTGAGAGCCACCGTAGTGGTTGGCCCCAATTTTGAATAATTCAAGGCAGCAGTACTAACTTGCATGGTAATGATTGATTAGAGGTGGTGGCATCTAAGATTCCCAGCCATGTTTGTGGTGGTGGCTAAGACCACTAGCAATTAATTACCAACCACCACAGTGGCTCGCAATTACTCAGCTTCAAGTTACCACCACCGAGCTTGCATACATGATTACTACGAGTGCAGTAAATTACCAGTCATCGGGCTTGCATGCTCAAGAGAGTACTAGAGTGCATAGTAATGAGGGATTAGATGTGATTAGGCTTCATGATCTGCCCGATGGTGGTGGGGCTATCATCAGCCACGTCTGTCATGGCTACGATTCCACCAAGCCACCGCTCAGCCACCACCACGCAGTAGCATGCATGATTACTACAATTGTAATAAAAACTACCAGTCACCAGGCTTGCATGTTCAGTAGAGAATTAGAGTGCATGGTAATGAGTGATTAGAGCTTCATGATTTACCTTTGTGGGAATTACTGCCCGGTGGTGGTGGCTATCATCAGCCATGTCTGTCATGGCTAAGATTCCACCGAGCTGGCAGCTAATTACCAATCACCAGAGTGGCACCACATGGCATCTTCTTCATGATTACTAGCCCATCTGGGGGATTCCACCGTGGTGGCCTGCAATTAATATGGATGGAACCTCGGGCTCCATCCATCACGATGGCTCGAACTTCATAATATATATAAGATCAGTGGCATTTGGCATTTTACTACGTTTCTCTGATCAGCCCATGCTCTGCTACTTTGCTTTACACCGCTCTAGCTCTTTTTCTCCTCTGCTCTACTTTGCTCCACGCTCCCTCCTCCAGCTCTCGTCACATTGCATCTTCTCCCTTGCTCATCTGCTGCTCACCCACTCATCTTCAACATGCCTACTACCACCTCCTCTCAATGCTCTATGATCCCAATAATATCTACCTTCTCATATAAGGTGATTGCGTTGCACTCACCTGGAGTAGAAATGCTAGCACTAGTAAAGACCCTTCATTCCCACAGGCGATTCCCCATACATCTAAATGTCATCACCTTAGATGGCATGCTCATAGAGAACCTCTTTATGGTTGTACTGTATAGGTTCCCCCTAGATGAGGATTACCAAAACGTGACCAGAGAAAAGCGAGCAGCCCCAAATAAGCGACCAAGATAATAGGTTTCAAGCGAGCGAGAACCTCATCCAGCATCTTATTCCTCTCAATATCATTGGAACAATTGATGTGATCATAAGCAAATTAAACATATTCCAACAATGAAGGCATGCCTGAAACTCACAATTAACTTCTCTTTCATCCCCATACTATCACATTTGAGTCATTGTGGAGAGGTAGAGACACAACAATACATAAAATTTGTGATAAAACAAGCAAACACTACTCAGATTGAACATCCACAGAGCAAGATAATGATAGATCACAAGGTAGAATATATGACTGAAAATATGTAAACAAGATCATGTGCTACATATACATATCATGTCTTTTATGCTTGCAGAAAATCATCCATACATTCGTTCCAAAAACATGGAAACAGAACTAATTATGGACTCAAAAGAAAAAAAACACATTTTCATCATAAGGATTAATTTTTCTTAGTGAAAATACCTATGTAATGTGGACAATACCATGCTTTAAAAAACTCAAGGAGTCAAAAAAGGATTTTAGCCCTCCATACTTCTATTATGACCAATGTCTGAATGATAGTTCTATCGGAACTAGAAATGAATGCATCTAAACCACTATATTGATTGCTCATCCAGTATTTTGTAGACTATTATGTTAAACTCAATACGTGACCACAAACTCAAGCATAAGAGGAGCATGATTCAAGTGAAATAATTGGCAAAGAAACTCTGTAACTAGTATTTTCTTGCATCTAAGAGAAAATATGCAATAGGCATTAACAAGCTTCTATTTCCACCCCTATAAGCAAACTTGTATCCTGTAGTATGAACAACTTTAAGAAAAACATTGCACTTAATGCATCAATTAAGCCAGTGACCACTCATCAGGCACAATCGAACAATCATCAAGGAAAGTCTAGTCAAGCAAGTTGAAGCAAAAAACCAAATATCTATTCGGATCTATGCCGTGGTGTATCTGCCAACCATGAGTAGCAAAAGAACCTATGAAAAAAGCAAAATAGGGATTATGCCACTCTACCATGATCACTTCCATGCTACGAATAAGGGAATACATAGTCGTTTTAGGGTACTTTTAGGGTTCATTCCCAACCACTAAAAAGAGAGCCAATGCTACCTATTTGTATTCATAAAATCTTTATGAACATTATCATGTTCAATATAAGGATAGGAGCCAACTCAATGGGTAGTCTTAAACAAATATAAATACTATTCGAATTTTAACCTTATGCAAAAGCTTTTTTTTTAACACAAAGTAAAACTTAATTATACATATAGATGGGAATTAGGTCACCATTGTAAGTATGTATTTAGTAATTAAGTTGAAAATATTCCCTTAGAAAAGGGTCATAGCTCTCAATCAACATAGTACCCATATTATATATCCAAAATTTACAAGATCTCATTCATACCATTAGAATGTTTTCATCACTTGTCATAAGTACTAACCTCAATTGGCATCATGTATTTGGGTCAGAATAGCTTTTAGTATAGGATATAATGGAGCAAGACATTCATGTAATATCTAGTGATCATAGTTTCTAATATAGGATAAAATGGAGCATAGAGTAATGTTGTCATTCAAAAATGATAATATACCTTCTTTGACCATATACAAGTATCATGCATTCATGAAAAAAGTTAGTCATAAACTGCAATGTAATGTGCCCATAATGCATGTACATTAAATCTTCACATGTTAGAATGTGAGAAAGGGAATAATTCAACTATGAAATCAAGGATCAATGTAGGAAATGGTCTTCTATGCACACATGTATGCTAAGGGTCCATCTAATACAATATTGGAAATTGATGTGAGTATAAGTGGATGCATCCATCGATGATGTATATGAGTGTATGCATCCATTTGTGATGTATATTGTTGTACTAATCGATGGTGCTTTATGGCTTGAGTTGTTTGTAGCACAACTAATCACAACAATGTTGTATTTTTTAAAGGAAAATGCCATAAAAATTTCATGCTACAAAACAAACACAAAAAAATGGCATTTGTAGCATTGATCCAAGCATTTCCTACAAGCAATCTCCATCCCTCCCTTTCCTGCTTACTCTTTCGGCCACCTCCACCCTCTTGTTTCCCTTCAAGACTGCTTCTTGCCTCCTCGCCTCCTTGCTTCCTCACCTCCTCACCTCCTTGCTTCTTTGCCTTCTCACCTCCTTGCATCATGCTTGTTAAAGGCACTATCCCTCCCCTCATTGGCCAGTTCCTCTACTCCTCACGTCATCCTTCCCCTCATTTTGGTGTCTCCAATGAATAGCTTGGGGTTCTTATTTTTGAAGGGGGAAAGCATAAGAATGGCAACACGTTAATGCGTTGTCATTTTTCGTGCTTTTGCCACCCAAAAACAAGTCCTACAAAGCCCTTGCTTAAGCTTGAATGAGCCTCTTGATTTTGGGCGTGTTAAGCCATTTTTGACCATTATACCCCCAAAATCAAAAGGCTCATTCAAGCTTAAGCAAGGGCTTTACAAGCATCACAACAACACAAAGCAACTATAGACGTGCTTGGTAGAAGCGCAAAATAGCGGGCGCGTCTATAGGCGTTGCTTTAGTAGAGAAATTACGGGCGCGTCTATTAGCGCGGCTAAATGCCCATCTATTTGCGCGTCAATCACTGCGTTTATTTGCGCATTAGACCTGAGAAAATACGGGCCCGTCTAACATCCCGTCTATTAGCGCGTCTATTTGCGCGTGTATTTGCACGTTTATTTGCGCGTTTACACTGAGACTCAGACGCGCATTTAGACGCGGGGTTAGACGCGCTCCAGAGAATACAGAAAGTGAGATTTTGGTGTACATCATTGCTTTCCAAACATTGCCCATGATTACCAAAGCACATAATTTTTTGCAAGCCCACATATACAATAATTAAGGGAAATGAGGAGAATGAGACAATATGTAAAACAGTTTTGCCAATATCAATTGTGGGGCTACGGTTCAATCTCATCCTCAATGAGATCACCCCTTGCCAAACTATCTACTTCAAAATCCAAACAAGTGTTTAGATCTACAAATACATTAAACCCACTACTACTTGTGCCACTCATGTGCTCATCGAAATCAAGATCTCCAATGGTAGGCTCGTCCTCACGGGTAATGCCGGCCTCAATATCTATATCTCCTATCTCATGATCATCCTCCTCTCTTATATCACGGTCATCATCACGTCCATGGGCATGATCATCCTCCATACGCTCCATATTAGTAAATGTACTATACATCACTTTGGAACGTGGCATAATAGGTATGACATGCCACCACCTATTATTATCCACCATTGGTTGATAGACAACCTAATTCAAACACAAATACAATCATGTTACTTTTCTTGCATCAAATATTTAAAAGCGAGTATTTTTATGTGTGTGCACAGTACCTGTTCACATTGTTGCAGTAGTATTAGTGTGTCCTTCCTACTTTGCCAAAACTTTGTGGAGTCAATAGTTACAAAGCCACTTGCATGGCGTTTGATTGTTGCATTAGGGCCTCTTTCCACCACGTCCTTAAACCACTTTACATCCAAATCATACACAAAGAAGCGTCGAAAGTCAAGCATAATGATATCTTGGATTATGCCACAATAATCATCCATGACTCCATTGGCTCCCTCAAAGCTAGCAATGACGCCGCAATCTTGTGTGTTTCTCTTATCATCAATCCGTTGTGTTCGAAAATGCTTGCCCTCACACCATATAGCATTGAACATAGTGCACTACACCAAGAAAAAATCAATTAAATAAGCAATCTAAATTATAAAAACCTCCTAACTTATGCATAACATTCTATATACCGACCTTGCTCATGCATCCCCTAGCATACTCCCATTCTTCCATTGTGATATGCATCCCCTCGTCTTTCTCTGCTTTCTCCATTTCATCAAGTAGCCAATCCACATGAATATCCTTTGGAAGTGCTCTTAGATGCTGAGGGTATGGCACACGAGATCCGTGGTGTGTACAAAAGAGGGCCCTTTCTTCTTGTCTTCTTGCCTTTGCATCCTCGTATCTTGTCACCCATCTTTTCATCACATCACTATTAAGCACGCAAAAGAGGTTGATACTATTACGCAACTCCGTGTCTATTACTTTGTTGCGTCCTCTTCCTTGAGGCACAATAGAGGTCATCCTTAGGTCTTCATCATCTCTCCATAGTCGTGGGAGAGAGCTATCCACATCAACAAGAAACTCAGAAATATATACAAGTGACTCTTGTACCAACCAACCCTCGGCCATGCTACCTTCGGGTCTTGCATTTTGTCTCATGAAGCCCTTCAAGGTCTTCATGAAGCGCTCGAGGAAGAACAACCATCGTGCATGTATAGTACCGCATATAGCAATCTCATCCACCAAATGCACTATGAGATGTAGTTGGCTTGTGAGAATAGAACGTGGAAATGTCTCCTCCACTAAACAAACCGCCTCCACTGACATAACTCGAGCATTCTCAAGCATGGTGGGATCTATTTCCTTTGAGCTCACATACCTCACAAGCTTGCCCATCTTGTAAATACAATCTTTCACGTCCTTTGATGCACTACGTGAAATGCTAGTAGGTAGTATGAACTGAACCCGCGAGGAGGTGGTTGATTAGTTGCTTATAGCTATTCACTCACAAATTTGAAAGGAAAAAGATATTATGCATATAAAATACTTACTTGGAGCATCTTGTGCCAATCATGAGATTTCAAGCCATATAATTGCTATACACCTCTTTTCTTGCTCTTTGTAAAGGCTCCCTTCAAACACCTCATGCATCCAGTGGGAGTACGAATTGTAGTAATAGCACGCTTCACCGTCGCCATCTCTAGCTTTGATAACATCCACGGTGCATGAGGTAAAAAAACACGCCCATTTGGTCTCTCTTGAGGCCAAGCTTCACGCATCCTCCCTGTGGTACGTAGATCCTCCCTTATGCCTGCCGAATCTCGTGTCCCATTCAAATGCTCCCAAATGGTAGATGCCACATTCTTGAAGATATGCATGGGATCGAGCGGGTGATTGATCTTGAGGTGGGACCAATATGGTAAACGATAAAAGATGGAGTATCTAAACAAAATAAAGTGTTAGCATGCAATCTTCACTTTCAACCAATATAGCCAATCTTTACTTCCAGCCAATAGTTACAAATCCTTACTGGCTCATGCCAAGTGGTGGAGGAGTCGTGGATCCGTCCCAAATTCTCATCCAATCTCCCGCGGTGAGTGATTGTGGGAGGACTTCATTCCAAGGGGCAACATATCTAGGATGATCAGGTGGGAGAAATCGATGGTGATTCTCATAGATGACCTTATTCAATGCGTCTGCCCATGAGGCAACTAGCAAAGGACCACAAACAGGACATGCATGGTAACCCGATGTAGTGAGACCTGAAACAATAGATGCAATTAAGAGTGGAAGGTGGGTTTAGGGTGCCACGTCCTTGCCTATTCATAATTAAAAAATGCAATTCTTACCTGAACACTCGCCATAGCCTGGGAAGTCATGCATCGTCCACATCAAGACTGCTTTTTGCAGTTGAAGTCTCGTGACGAGGGAGGCCTGCTCACATCATGCACCTCAATACCTCTCCAAAGTATCTCTAGCTCATCAATCAAAGGCTCCAAATAAACATTGACTTTATGTTTCCCTGGAATTAGAAGGGACAGCATGACACGTCCTTTCTTAATAGCCATAGAGGGTGGAAGATTGTAATTCACCAATACCACTGGCCATACACTGTAAGACGTGCTTTTGAGACCAAATGGGTTCACACCATCCATACCCAATCCAAGTCTCAAGCTCCTAGGTTCTTCCTTGAAGCTTGGCCATGTGTCTTCAATATGCTTCCACGCAGGAGAGTCCGCGGGAGTTCTCCACTTGCCATCGGTTGATCGATGGGAGGAATGCCATGACATGAGCTCTGCAATAGATTTGCACTTGAACATATGTTGGATGCGAGGGATTATGGGAAAATGTCGCAATACCACAAGTAGGACACTCTCTTGCATCCTTATGTAGTCCACGAAACAAAACGCAATCGTTGACACATGCATGGATGCGCTTGTAATCTAATCCTCCAAGAGAGGTCACATGTTGCCTTGCCATATCTCTTGAGGTCGGTAATTTATTCTCCCTTGGAAGCATTTTACACAATAGCCTGCACGTGAAGACCATAAATGAGGAAAAGCATTCGAGTAATTGACCCACGCGCATAATTCATCATGTTTGCAAAATCGACTTTAAATTAAAGCTTACTTGAGTAATGCATTCAAACTTGCATTGCTCCATCCATAGATGGTTTGCAAGTTTAGTAACTCAAGGGAGGCACGTAGAACAGAGAATGTGCACCCCTCAAACAGTGGAGTCGATGCTGCGGTAAAAAGATCATCCTGCTCCATGCTATTATCCCTCCCTTGATGGACATATAAATCCCGCACCATATCATCAAACACCTCCTCCTCCACGGCTTCATGAGGTAATGGTGGAGGGCTACTATCACCATCACTCCATGCATCCGTAACGGTCCCTCCTGAAGATCCCACCTCATATTGCCGACGCTTCGCCTCCTCACGACGGGCATAGGGTAACATGTGCGGGTGTGGCACTGCATCCTGTATCAAATTAAAACGGGATCATTATAACTCAAACATATGAACACCCATAGGTATCTCAATCAACCTTAACTTACAAATCCTTACCCTGTTTACGGTCACATCCCATTCTCCGTACTTTGAGATATGATTGAGCGTAATCCTGCGTGCACGATACATGTTTCCTCGACATCGATCACACAGACATTTGATTTTTTGCTCCAACCACATTTCGCGATAGTGGATATGGAGGGATTCATCCTCACTGGAGCTGCTTGTTGAAGATGGAGACATCCTACAAACAAACAACCCACCAAATTTGCTCTTCTTCAAATGCTTAACTTAAAAACTCTGTGTCGCGTCTAAATGCCCGTCTATAGTCGCGTCTAATGTCGCGTCTACCTGCGCGTCTAAATGCCCGTCTACTCTGTGTATTTAAACGCGCCTGTAGACGCGCTAATAGACGCGATACTCTGTGTATTCAGATGCGACTATAGACGCGCTAATAGACGCGACTATACCCGCGACTTTTAAACCTGCTTTTCGGCGCGCCGCTCGCTTTGCTTTTCTTTTAACTACTTAAACTTCGCGAGCGGCTTTCTTCCTTCTTTATTAGCAGTTCTATAGATTCAAAGCTTAAGAGAGAGCCTCCCATACACACACAGTTCCAAGCTTTCACTCAAGACAAAGGGACCGTACCTACATAGCTTGCTTCCAAGCCTAAAGAAGAGGAGGAGTACGAACAAGGAGAAGAAACAAGCTTGGAAAAGAAAGATCCTTCCATACCTTTTTCCAAGTAAGTCCTTTTGAAGTTGTTCTTGCTTGCTCTTTCCAGTTTTGTACTTTTTCGCATCCACGAAACGCAGCATCTAGGTATGAGCGACACGTTCTGTTGTCGGGCGAAACGTCCTTTTCCACTTTTGAGTATTCTCGACTGTCGGAGCGCGTGTATACAGGCGTCTGAGGGCGCGTCTAAACGCGCATCTACAGACGCGTCTATTTGCACGTCTGGCTTGCTACAGACATGCACAGATGCGGATATAGACGCTAAAACAGACGATCTGTTAAACGGAAGTTTAAACGAATTGTTAGACGCGCTGTTAGACGGATGTTTGGACGGGCTGTTAAACGCGCTTTTTAACGCATTGTTAGACGGCTGTTTTGACGGTCTGTTAGACGCGGTGATAGACGCGCTTTTACTTGAACTGTTAAACGCCCTGTTAGACGCGTTTATAGACGCGAAGATTAGACGGGTCTATAGATGCGCTCTGACAGAGCCTCTTTTTTTTTTCCCCCCCTTTCTTCTCAGCTCCCAAAGTAATAGATTTGTTTATTTTTTTCCAGTTTAACATGTGGGGAGGAAGTGCTTCTAGCTCACCTGATCTGCGTGAATCGATATGGAAGGATTTATATAATATTTTAGGGCACCCTCCTAGTCCTGCGGAGTTATACGGGTACATGACGGATACCCTTAACACTCCCCAGGAGTCGGTAATACAGACTCCGAGCCACCCCACACCGCCTGAGATCACCCCAGTGGAGTCCGCACAGCCGTCTTATGCCCCGTCTTATGCCCCTTCCCCCGTACCGTCTTATGCTCCTTCCCCCATGCCGTCTTATGTCCCTTCTGCCATCCCATCTTATGCCCCTTCCCCCATGCCTTCAGGAGGTCCTTCTGCCTCAGCGAGCCGTCGACGTACTCCCCAGCCGTCGAGACTCGGTTCTCCAGCTACGAGTGGTCAGCGTAGTCCCGCGCAGTCCCCAGCTACTAGTGGCCAGCGTACGAGCTCGACACGACAGGGTGGCAGGCGTAGTAGCAGGGAGAACGGTGGCGGATGCATGGCACAGTGCTTTGGGCCATGTGGCGGTGAGGCCGAGGATGATGATTCCGATGATTTAGACGTGCCTTTGGGTGATGGTACGATTTATTATGACATCACCCAGACAAGAGGCATCTTGATGGATGCGCGGGGGAAGGATGTAATGGCCTTCATGCGCTCTGCAATTGCTAACAATTACAGAGATTGCTTTATCCACTATAAAGACCACCCAAAGAGGTTGGCTGATGAGACCCTCGCTACTGTTCGCTCTAGGTATCCTAACCCCCCCAATCGCCAGTTCACAGATAAATGGGGGAAGTCAAAGATTGTTACGATACTTAGCAATAAAAGATCTTCCCTTAAGAGGCAGGCACTAGCGGAGCTTGCCAGACTTGAGGCAGGTCAACCTCCAAGGGGCCCGCCCCACACCGCTCAGAAGCGTGAGTGGAAGAAGGCAATGAAGTCAGCGAGGGAGGAGCCCAGTCTGCAGCACGTGGAGGCACGGAGGATCCAGATGGAGGAGTATGGGAGCGCGCATTTTGGAGCAGGGGGTGTTGAATCATGGGAGGCCCAATTTGTAAGTATCGATCTCAAATTATATTGCTTATGTAGTTTATTAGGAGGTTGGTTGTTTCTTTGTACTAATCCCTCCACAAAGTGTATCGCGATCATGCAGCTTGAGATCGTGGGCAGATACCCTACTCCAGTGGAGACAGCCTACCACCGCCACCATCGCAGAGGAGATACATGGAGGCACTTCTATGATGACGGGTTCATTACTGAGGAGCAGTATACCCGAGCGACTGGACATGCCCCCCAGGTATTTGAAAGTAATTAAATAATGCCAAAATTATAAGTAAAGATTTGATTTTTCATACATTGATATATGTTGTCCCTTGTTTACAGGGCGCCCCTGCACAAGACGACGAGGAAGACGAGGAAGGAGGTGCAGAAGGGAGCGCAGAAGGCAACACATCAGGGAGCGTGGAAGGCAGCGAGGATTAGTCGTAGAAGTAGTGCTACTATTCTTTTTTGTACTTAAAGCCATTGGCTTGGCTTCGTGCCTCTTGTATATAGACTCCTCTTATTTTTTGTACTTGAAGCCACATGACATGGCTTAGCTTCCTTATTTTTTGTACTTGGAGCCACATGACATGGCTTAGCTTCGTGCTATATGTATATACAAGCACTTTTTGAGCTTTCAATTTTATTGCGTTTTGGAGTTGTAATATTTTATTTGGAATTGTAATTAAAATGAGGTTGGCTGTAAGAATTGAATTACAGAATGTGGATATGGGATTCTTGTAACTATATAGCATACACAACATACACAGTATTCTGTAAATTTTTTTTTAAAAAAAAAGGGCGCGTCTATCAGTGCGTTTACAAACGCGTTTATATTCGCGTCTGTTTGTTCGATATGCGTCTATACATGCATCTATCAAAGCCTTTATTTGCACGTCTATTTACGTGTGTATGAGCGCGTCTATACACGCGTAAGTCTGATATATAGACGCGCTAATAGACGTGGGTCTCCTGACGTGCAAATAGACGCGCCCATAAGTTTTTTATTTAGTTCATGAAACGCGTCTGTGCGCGCGTCTATGGGTGCTTTGTCTTGTTGTGCATTGCAAGTCCAGTAAATGAAATCAATCAGATTAGGAATTGGCAAACTCAATTAGGGGATGATCAAAAATACTTTATCTTTGAATAATGCTGTGGATCATGGGATGGGGTCCCATGAACCTGCTGCCTATGATGACGAACGGTTCTACCCTCGTCTAAAGGTGACATGTGCAGTAGTAAAATGATAGCCCTCATGGAATCTCTAAGGGGTCTTGATTTTAGCCATGATTTGCGCATTCTAGCACTTGAGCCATACATCAATTTCCAACACTTGAGGCATATAGTGGCTTTGCCCATGCAACATTTCCATCTGCAATCCAAGCATCAAGCGATCTCATATTCTGTATCTAGAGACATCTTGAGGGGTAGAGCCTCTTTTTGGTAGTCTCACTAGCAATATGTATTGAAAAAAAATGTATTCAATTATTATATTCTTCCTTGCTATATGAATGCTCTTAATGCATCCAAATTGTAGAACTACTTTAATACTACTTCTTAGTTATATTGTATAATAACCTCCATATGTATGCTCATGAGACAACAAAAAAGAGGCCTGGCAACCCAAAAATGATAGCGCATTGATGCGTTGCCATTTTTGGCATACCAGGCCTCTTTTTTAATGTCTCTTGAACATAAGAACAACACTTGTATTCCTTACCTTTCTTTCCAATGGGGGTCTTGATTTTGGGTGTGTATGACAAAAATTGATAAATAACATTATTTGATGCATATAGTTTTATTAAATAGATAAAATAGGCATGAAAGCATCTAAATTGGCTCTTGCCATTCGATTTGATGTATTACATGACCGCATTTGGTTAGATTGTGTCTCATTATTATGACAGTGCGTCTTCATGATGTTGGGAAAATTTTCAGTGAGAGCATAGGTCCGCACAAAATTCAAATATCCCCCCAGGAGCACATTGCATCATGGCCCCAGAATGGCCTCGAAAAGAGTTTTGCGATTGGATACACCCAAGCAAATGTTGACCCTTTATACCTCTTTTCTTGCTCTTCGTGAAGGGCCCCTTTAAACACCTCATGCATCCAATGGGAGTATGAATTGTAGTGATAGCTCGATTCATCGCCACCATCTCTAGATTTGATAATCTCCATGTTGCACGGGGTAAAAAGGCATGCCCATTTTGGCCTCTCTTGTTGCCAAGCTTCACGCATCTTCCTTGTGGTGCGTAGATCCTCCCTTATGCCTATGGAATCTCATGTCCCATTCAAATGTTCCCAAATGGTAGATGCCACATTCTTGAAGATATGCATGGGATCAAGCAGGTGATTGATCTTGAGGTGGGACCAATATTGTAGCCGATAAAAGATGGAGTATCTAAGCAAAATATGGTGTTAGCATGTAATCTTCATTTCCATATATAGCACACAATAGTCACAAACCCTTACCGGCTCACGCCAAGTGGTGGAGGTCATGGAACCATCCCAAATTCTCATCCAATCTCCTACAGTGACTTTGGGGGGACTTCATTCCAAGGGGTGACATATCTAGGATGATCAGGTGGGAGAAATCAATGGTGATTCTCATAGATAACCTTATTTAATGCGTCTTCCATGAAGCAACTAGCAAAGGACAACAAACAGGACATGCATGGTAACCCAATGTAGTGAGACCTAAAAAATAGATGCAATTGCATAACCAAGGTGGGTTTAGGGTGCCACATCGATCTTGAGGTCGATAATTTATTATCCCTTGGAAGTATTTACACAATAGCCTGCACGTGAAGACCATAAATGAGAAAAAGTATTCCAGTAATTAACCCACTAGCATAATTCACTATGTTTTCTAAATAGACCTTAAAGCTTACTTGAGTAATGCATACAAACTTGCATTACGCCATCCATAGATGGTGTGCAAATTTAGTAACTTAAGGGAGGCACGTAGAATGTGCACCCCTCAAACAGTGGTGTCGATGTTGCAGTATCATCCTACTCCCTGCTATCATCCCTACTCGAGGACTGATGGACAAACAAATCCCGCACCATATTATCAAACACCTCCTCTTCCATGGCCTCATGAGGTAATGGTGGAGGGCTACTATCTGCATCCATAACGGTCCCTCCTGAAGATTCCACCTCATATCGTGTCGACAAAGAATAATATATATAAAAACACATGAGCACCCAGAGGTATCTCAATCAACCTCAACGCTTTAACACTTACCCGAGATATGGTCGCATCCCATTCTCCGTACTTTGAGATGTGATTGAGTGCAATTCTATGTGCACGATATATGTTTCCTCGACATCGATCACACATACATTTGATTTTTTGCTCCAACCACATTTCTCGATGGTGGATACATTGTCACTAGATGTACTTGTTGAAGATGAAGACATCCTATAGATAAAGAAGCCAAAAAATGTGTTCTTCCTTGAGTATATAATGAGAAAACTCTATAGTGCATCTCAAAGCGCATATGTACTGTGGAACGCGTCTATAGGCACATCTAAAATATAGTGTAGATGCACTTATAGGCTCACTTTTAGACGCACGAACTAGTTTTAAACCTACATTTTTCTCATTTAACCACTCTGCCGTGCTTGCTTTCCTTTCAATACACAGGTCTCCAAGCATACACACACAGTTGCAAGAACCCACACTCATCTCCAGGCATACATACTCATCCCCAAGCATACAAGAGAAGAGGGTGAACAAGGAAGCCACCAAAGAAGAAGGAGAGGAAGCTTCGAAGAAAGACAAGGAGCTTCCATAACTCTATCCAAGGTAAGTCTCTTGGTGGTTGGTCTTCTCTAGAAGTTGTTCTCTTCAGATTCGTCCTTTGTCATATGCAGGGAAAGGATGTTTTTGGTACTATTGTTCTTTTTGGGGTCGTGCGCATGTCCTTTTCACCTTTTTGTTGAAAATTTTCTGTCGAAGCACGTCTATAGGTGCATCTAATAATGCATCAGTCGTTATGGAAAACAGGGTAGCCGTGCCTATAGACGCATTGTTTGCTGCATCTATAGATGCACTCCAACAGACATTTTATGACATACATTTTTTCCCTTCCCCTTATCCTCTTGCCTTCCCCTTCCCCTTCCCTTTCCCCTTCCCCTTCCCCCTTCTCCTTCTGTTCTCCCTCCTCTTTCCATTCTCCCATCCTCCCTTCTCTTTTCTCTCCCCTTCCCCTTGCCTGCATAGTTATGGGTGTATTTTGTAATCAGTGCGATGTGGATCTGACAACTGGAAATGTTTTCAGGCTTGTTGACTATGTCTAGAGGAATTTCAAAATGTGTTCCATTGTTGTAACCATAAGTCTGAATACCCTTTTGCAGGTAATAAAGACTGAGGGAATCAGGCATGCATTCGACATTATGAACGAGGCTAGTGATGCAGAGTTGGCAGAATTAGATAGCGTGTTGTTGTTGTAAGCAATACATAGCCATTTTAACTAATTGAACCTTGTTCAATGTATGTTGGTATAATGTTAAGAAGTTATCAAAATAGTTCACTTCTTCATTTCAAATGATAGGCAGCATGACACATTATTTTTATAACATTGTTTCATGTTACACAAGATGTGGTTGAAAGAAAAGAGTTGCATTGAAATAGCATTGGGTTTGATCTGAAGGGGCTACCTCCCAGTTCAAGGCTTGCACATCCTTCCATTTTGTTGCTAGGTATGGTGGAATGACATGCATGGAAATGACGTGGAACTTCTTTACAAGTGGGCGTGGCAAAGGAGAGCACGATGGAGAAAGGGATATTACTAAAAGAACTTTAACACATGCCCAACTAAGAAAGATGGTACTATTTTAAAGTGTGCAAGCAATGTTGTTTCTTTCTTGCAGGCCAACTTATATGAGGGAGTTGTAGCCTCTCACACATCCAAACAAAAGGATTGTGCTTGTGTATTTTGGGATATAAAGGTAGGAGACATGAATAGGGAAAATAAGTGCAACTATGAAGTTGTACACAATTCACATTCTTTACATGTTTTTTGTGGTTACAACCCACAAGATCCATTAGGCCTTGCTACCAAACATTTGTCATGCTTTTGTGATGCATGCGTGCATGGGATTTGGAGCATATGTACCAACAAAGCAAATGTGTAACCTTGGGGTTTTCACATGTTGGTACTTTTCCATATATAGGGCCTACTACAAATGAGGAAGATGCATACACATCTGCAACTTTTGAAGGCATTCATAAGCAATGTTCTGCATGTTGGTGACACTTTTGCAATCAATGCTGACCAATACTTTTGAGGGTGAAAAATTTTGCCTACTTAAATGCACTACAAAAAAATAGCAATATGATTAGGACTGTCTTTATGATTGGGGAAAATTTGTCATAGCGAGGGGTTCTTATGTCATTAAAGGTACCTTCTATTAAAAAAAGAAGATCATTATTCCTTTAAACTCCTCACGTCTCAACCGACACTCCACATACTCTCGCACCTTGTGTGTTGCATCAAGATACCTATGGAGAGTCTCCCAAACAAAGAAACCTTTTCTCAATCACTCTTGATACCTATGAGGTCATATATAACAACATGCCCTTTGATGTTGGCATGTAACAATCTATTCTTTGAGGAATAGTTGCAATATTAACTCTTTGAAATTTTTGCAATATGAAGTTTTCAAAAGGTAATCTATGTCAACATGTATGCTAACTAGTACAATAATATAAGTATGTTATCAAGTTGCTAACTTCAGTATCCAGACATAAGTACACTAACATAAGTATGCTATCAAGTTTCTAACTTCAGTATCCTCACATAAGTATGCTAACATACGTATCTTGACTTCAGTATCTTGACATAAGTATGCTAACAAGTGTGCTTACATAAGTATACTGACATAAGTATGCTAACATAGTTATGCTAACAAGTATGCTAACATCAGTATCCTCACATAAGCATGCTAACATAAGTATGCTAACAAGTTTGTATCTTGACATAAGTATGATAACATATACATGTTAACAAGTATGCTAACATTAGTATCCTCACATAATTATGCTAGCATAAGTATGATAGCAAGTGTGATAACAAGTATGCTAACATAAGTAGTCGATAGGGCCCTTGAGGGGGTCCCGTTAGGGGCAAGGGCCATATTAACATCAAAGGGAACCCCTTGATGCAAATTTGTATTCTATATATTGCAAAGTTGTTTTAGTTTGCATACTTTTCTTATGGTTCATTATGCTCATATGTTTATTTCAAATCTGACTATAATCAGGTTAAATCTATTCAGGTTTGTCCATGGTACTCTCAATGGTTCCTTTTCTTTGCAACCTCGTAATCTATAATCTTTGCATACATCCCTTTTATGATGGTTCTTTTCTCATACGCTAAATGCCTACCATCTTTTTAGGACATATATATAGTGATTAGCTACTATTAGTGGTTAGTGGTGCTACTACGAGTAGTTAGTGCTACTGGTAATGGCTCAGGGAGTTCACCTCATAAACTTTAGTGTACCACGTGCATTCAAAAGGAGGGGTATTTTAATTTAACTTTTTGGAAAATTTTAATAGGTTTACAATAGTAGGAGGGTTTTTTAAATTCAACTTTAGAAAAAAATCACTTAGTTCATGAGTAAAGAGGGGTGTTTTTATTGAGGGGAAAATTTTAGCTGAGGGGTTTTAAAAATACCCCTTGAACACATGTGATAGATAGGGTTTCTAAGTAGTGCACCCCCCAAGGTTAGTGATAGTTAGTGCAGTTGCTAGTGGTTGGTGTTGCTATAATGCTACTATAGTGTTGCTAGTGGTTAGTGCAGCTGCTAGTGGTTGGTACTACTTCTAGTGCTACTAGTGGTTGGTGCTACTTCTAGTGTTGACGTTAGTGCAACTTCTAGTGGTTGGTGCTTCAAGTTTGAGACCATTGCATTGAAAGAAGAATATCATTGCTCATACATTACATTATAGTAATATTGTATTGAGAGAAACATTGCCTTGCTATACCATTCCACAAATAACCGTCTTATTTGTTCATTGCATTCCAAGAAGGTCGTTAAGAGCACACATGAAAAGGAAAAGTTTTGAAGACACAAAGCAAGAGTTAAAATAAGAAAACCTCAAATGAGTCTATTTTGCAATAGGAAAAGGAATCCAATCAGTCTGCGATCTTCAAGCAGGAAAGATAGGAGAAAAAAAGACTGAATTCTAGTAAAATGAATATTTATATATAAAAGAGGTTGGTATCCACTGTGTGCCTTTGCTTCCATCTTCATAACTCGGTCCAGCAACTCTATTTGACCATATACTCTCAAAATGTCAATGGATTTTGTATCATGGAGCAGGTCATGCTCAAATGATGTTGTGTAGGACTACCAATCCTCCATTTGAAGCCAAACAAATAGCCATGGTGCGACATTGTCCATAAAATAGGATAACATTTATTTAAGACCTTGCATCTCAAACTTTGGAAGTACTCTCCATGTTCCAGATGGGTTTCTACAAATCTTGTATAAGGAGTCATGCAAAGTAATACTATTGGCTATCAACAAGTGCATGAGCTGGTTACAAATGGTTGGAAAGTCCTTGAAAGTAATAGGCCTCTCATTGAACAACGCTCCATTTCTATCCACCATGAGTCCAGTATTATAATAGACTTACTAAGCCAAAACTGTTATCTTTTCAAAATGTTGTGGAAAGCATGCACAGAGGGTTTTGTTTACTTTTTTCTTCTGGATTTTCTCCAAATAAACACTTCAAACCATGACATGCAAAAGTCCAAGAAGGCAACAACATAATCTAGTATTACAAACTCATTCCTTGGACTATTGAAATTTTTCCATTAGGTTTGCATAAGGTGGGGGTATAACTCCATGATACAACTCAACAAACTTTACTAAAAGGCCTTTCAAGTCTAAGATCACAGCTCTTCGTTCTTGATGGAGAGGCATCGGTACCACTTTTGGTGGGGTTGGTGGTAGGCACACAAGAGCTAAGAATGGTCCATTGAAGGGATGCCTACTGCTTCGGATAACTTTGTCTCCAATCTTTCTAATATGTCCAAACACCACCTATACACTTGATCCCATATTGCTGCTTCCCTCCTCTACTACCTCTTTCACCGCCTAGCAATTGGTTTTGGGCATGCATTCTATTCAGCTTGCTATTGAAGTGGATGGACAACTGCAATCTTACTTTTATCTCTTTTACGTGTACTGAATTGGGGACCAGATTGTTTGGTTTAATTAAATCTGGATAGATTTGAAACACAGGTTTAAATATAGATTTAAACAATTTTGAACAAATTTAAATTCAAGATTGAAATAGCTTTAAATAAACCTGAATAGATTTAAGAAGATCAGTCAGATTTGAAATAAACATATGAGGATAATGAACCATAATAAACATGTAAAGATATAATCATAATGAACCATAAAAAATCATAGTGAATTATATGCAGCTAGACATATAAAATCAGACATATAACATCAGAGATATAAATTCGTACTATTGAAAAAATAAAAATGAGCCATATAAAATCAACATACAGATGTATAAATATCCCTTCTATTACTTAGCCTAAATGGATTTGATACAATAGCTTTGTGTTGTACTCTACACATCCTAGTATAAATCCCAAATGGCTTGGATACAATAGCTCTATGTTGCACTCCACACACCCTAGTATACTATGTTGTGGGAATGACCCTAGAACCTAGGAGATCCTGGCCCTTCTTCCTCAGCATCCTTTTCAACAAGTGACCCAAGGGACTATAGTCTTGGATATCCACAGTTGCAATATCTTGTGGGTCATATCCTACATCTATAAGGTCTCAGGTCAACGTTAGCTTGGGTGTAGCTAATCACAAAACTATTTTCAGGGCCATTTTGGGGCCGTGATGTGATGCGCTTCTGGGTGAATATTTGAATTTTATGTGAGCCTGTGCTCTCGTCGAAATTTTTTTTGATGTCATGAAGGTGCATTAGCATAATAATGAGACACAATCTATTTATTCAAAACACCGCATAGCTCAACACATAGCATCTCTGCACTGCTTCACGTAGCACAATCTTTGGCTTACGCCACCTGTCACTGGGCACACACCCATGTAGATCATTAAAATTGAAGGTTGGCTTGGAAAGACCACTGCGCTTGTTCTTGCCATAATAATCAGACACAATCTATCATTCTGAACACCATCGTAGCATAGTCTCTGGCCTAACCACCTGTCATCATGCAATCTTTTACCGCTTCTTTGCTTATAGCCCATGCAAGTCATAGGTTTGCTTAGAGAGACCATTGTGCTGGTTTTTGGTGTAACAATGAGACACAATCTTGTTGAGATATCGAGCTCCACTCGTGATATGCCAGGGTGACCGTTGTGCATTTATGTCACCGACTTTTTAGCTGCAGATGCGGAAGTTCGCCACACCTGCAGATGACAGGTATTCCTTTGTTAGCTGCAGATGCGGAAGTTAGCTGCAGATGCGGAAGTTCTCCTCAAGCATTGAGAAAAAGGCCTTGTTTTTGCTATGCGACCACTACTCCGTAGGTCGGTGAAAAGTTGCTGCAGAAATTGTATCGTATGCCTGTGCGTAGAGATATTAGGAGTTACAGAATCATCCTTACTGCCTGTTGATGATAAATCATCACTAGAAAGTGACTGTGTGGTTAAATACCACTTTCATCAATTCTGCAGATTTTCCCTTGTGAGGCAGAAGCTGTGTTTTTTGCAGTGACAGAATATTTTGCAGTGTTCGGTAATGGCGTCTGATTCTCTTTCACAGATTTTCACTGAAAAGCTTAATAAGAACAACTTCCAGGCATGGAAGTTCAGAATGACGAATTTCCAGTCCTTTGGAGGAGGACGTGGTAACTCTAGAGGCAGGGGGAGCCAAAGAGGTCGTGGTGGATGGCAAAGAGGCCAAAATGCAAACAGCAATGTTGAAGGCTAAAGATTGCTACAAAAAGCATAATGATATTATGAATGGAAAATTGCAGCAAGGCAATTATGCATCCTCTAGTAGACAGGGTGATGATAGAAATGAGCATTTATTTATGGTGCAGCACATGACCAATTCTGTGACATGTGCAGAAGAAATTAATGATGTGTGGTATGTTGACTCAGGTGCGTCAAACCACATGACAGGTCATGTAGAATGGATGTAGGATGCAAGGAAAATGGAAAGACTAGGATTTGTGGAGACTGGTGATGATACTGCACATCCTATTGTGTAGATTGGTAAAATTCCTTTGTCTATGCAGGATGGGAAAAAGAAATACCTGTCAGATGTATTTCATTCCCGAATATCACCACGAACCTGGTTTCTGTTGGTCAAATGGTTGAGTAGGGCTTGCAGGTCAGATTTAATCCTCATGGATGCTTTGTTGAGGATATGAAAAATAACGGTCGCTTGATAGCAAAAGGAAAGAAGAAGGGCAGGATGTTTACGTTGGATGCGAACATGCCTGAATTGAGTGCAGCAATGTTTGCACATGGGACCAGCGTAGTTGCAGATATTGATATCTGGCATAAACGCATTGGTCATGTTAATGTACAGCAACTAAAATCAATGCAGTCCCAAAACATTGTTGCAGGATTGCCTAAATTCAAGGTTGCAGAGATGCATAAGGTATGTGAAGCCTGTCAATTTGGAAACCAGGCAAGGAGACCATTTCCTAGACATGTTCAAGAGAGTAGAAAGCCATTGGAATTAATCCACTCTGATGTGTGGACTACTAAAGCTGCATCTATTGGAGGCTGTCATTATTTTGTCACTTTTATTGATGACTACAGCAGAAAAGTTTGGGTGCATTTTATGAAAAAGAAAAGTGAAGTGTTTGGGCAGTTCAAAGCTTTTAAAGCTATGGTTGAAAAAGAAACAGGCATGCAAATAAAATGCCTAAGGTCAGATGGAGGGGGAGAGTACCTCTCAAATGAGTTTGCAAGGTTCCTACAAGAGCATGGCATAAAGCAACAATATTCATGCAGTCATACCCCACAGCAAAATGGACTTGTAGAAAGGAAAAACAGGCATATTGGAGAGGTATCTTGGGCCATGCTAAATGAAAAAGACCTACCAGATTATTATTGGGCTGAAGCAGTTGCCACAGTAGTTTACATAATGAACAGGACTCCCACTGCAGCAATACATGGCATGACGCTAGAGATGTATATTGGTAGGAAACCAGATATTTCTCATTTGAAAATTTTTGGTTGCATTGCCTACGTTCATGTGCCAGATGAGTTGAGGTCCAAGTTGGATCCAAAAGCTGAGAAGTGCATCTTTATTGGTTATTCTCTGTAGCAAAAAGGGTATAGATGCTATAACCCTTCTACTCGTAAGTTTACAGTGAGCAAAGATGTTGTTTTTTATGAGATGAGCAGCTGGTATAAACCAGTAAATGTGATTGATGATGTAGATGCACAAAATGGTAATGCTGCACAGAATTCACAGCAGCAATCACAAAATATTAGTGGACCTGCAGTGTCCTCTAGCAGTGGTTCACATACTTCACCATGGATAGGCAGATTGAGATCAGGAGAATCTCATCAAAGCAATGCAGATAGTGGTATGCAGGTATCACAAAAAGGAAAAGAGAAGGTAGATCAGCCCATGTTTGATGTGAATGCAGGTCACTCTTATGTGGATGGTGAATCCAGTGGCTTAGAACAAAGCATTGATGATGAGTTGGGTATTCCTTCTGTTGCTACACC
This sequence comes from Dipteris shenzhenensis, assembly GCF_047967505.1. NCBI lineage: Eukaryota > Viridiplantae > Streptophyta > Polypodiopsida > Gleicheniales > Dipteridaceae > Dipteris > Dipteris shenzhenensis. Next base: position 42,050,702 of record NC_141605.1, on the reverse strand, counting down.
TAGAGTAAGGAAGACCAGGGATGTTTTGAGAGCACCTGGAAGTGAGCCTATTTTGCGCAGCCCTACCAAAGCTAGGTATCCTATGGATAGGCTGAAATATGATGGATTTACAGCCATTAACTATGCCTATATGGTCAAAGTGATACAGGAACCAAAACCCACTTCTTTTGAGCAAGCCATGGGAAAAGAAAAATGGGAGAAAGCCATGGATGAAGAAATGGATGCCTTGGAAGCAAATGCTACATGGGAATTAGTGCCTTTGCCTAAAGACAAGAATGCAATTGGTTGTAAGTGGGTCTATAAGGTGAAGCACAATGCAGATGGTTCTTTGAGCAAATACAAGGCAATATTAGTCGTCAAGGGGTATGCACAGACATATGGCATTGATTATGAAGAAACATTCAGTCCATTTGCAAGGATGGCAACCGTAAGAGTAGTCATTGCTATGGCTACATCAAAGGGATGGACTTTACATCAGATGGATGTAAAGAATGCCTTATTGCATGGTGATTTGCAAGAAGAGGTCTTTATGGAGCAGCCACCAGGTTATGTTCATGCTGTTCATCTTGAGTTTGTTTGGAGGTTGAAGAAAGCCTTGTATGGCTTGAAGCAAGCACCTAGAGCATGGTCTGACAAGATAGGATAGTATCTTGTCACTATTGGCTTTCATATTTCCAAGGCAGATTTCTCACTTTATGTGAGAAAAATAGAGAAAGGTATTATGCTGCTTGTCATTTATGTTGATGATTTGATCATCACAGGTGATAGTGATGAAGATATCCTTCATGTGAAAACGCTATTGAAGCAGAAGTTTGAGATGAAGGATTTGGGAGAGCTGCATTATTTCTTGGGCATTGAGGTGACTAGATCACCAAGTGGGATACGACTCTTGCAAAGGCAGTATGGATTGGACATGCTATCCAAATATGGGATGACAGGCTATAAGCCTATTTCAGTTCCTTTGGAGCAGAATGTGAAGCTAAGCGCAGATGCAGTTGAGCTTCTGGAAGACCCTACTATGTACAGGCACATAGTAGGAAGTTTGATTCATATGACTATTACCAAGCCAAATTTGAGCTATGTTGTTGGATTGATAAGTCAGTTTATGTAGGCTCCAAGGAAACTGCATTTGGATGCGGCTAGATGCATACTCAGGTATGTGAAGTCCACACTATAGTATGGACTATTTTATGAGGCTGGGGTTCAAATACAGTTGCATGGATACACTGATGCTGATTGGGCTCGTAGTATTTCTGATAGACGATCTACCAGTGGATATGTGTTCTCTTTTGGGAGTGCTGCAGTCACTTGGAGCAGTAAGAAATAGCCTATAGTTGCCTTGTCGAGCACAGAGGCTGAGTACAGGGGTGCAGCAATGGCTACATGTGAGGTAGCTGGTTGCATAAGCTACTTTATGATATGCATCGGGCCAGTTGTCATTTATTATGACAACATGAGCAGTATACACTTGGCAAATAACCCAGTCTATCATGCTAGAACAAAGCACATTGAGGTGCATTATCATTATGTGCGGGAGAAGGTTTTACTAGGTCTTATTGATCTAGTTTATGTCAGCACGAAGGATGAGGTAGCTGACATATTCACGAAGGCATTGGGCACAAAGAAGCTACACAAGTTCAGAGACCTGCTTGGTGTGTAGGAATTAGGATTGAGCTCGAGGGGGAGTGTTGAGATATCGAGCTCCACTCGTGATATGCCAGGGTGACCGTTGTGCATTTATGTCACCGACTTGTTAGGTGCAGATGCGGTTGGTACACCGCCCATGAATAATAGCTGGATGACAACTATTCTTATGTACTCTAGTTCGTGTCTCAATTAGTATGCCACCTTAGTTAGCTGAGTTTGGTTTGAGACACACATATATGGTGCTCCTATTTCTTTGTACAAGAGTTCTTTTGGCTTTCACAACTAAGAAGAGGAAAAGTGTTTTCAGCCTCCACCTTTGTGTGTATTCCCCCATTGTGTATGTGAGAAAGCCGCAAGTGAGACTCCTTCCTTCTCTCCCACTATCTTCACAAGTCTATCATTCTAAGCATCACCTCAGCGTAGTCTCTAGCATGACCACATGTCATCGCCCAGAATTCAAGGTTGTCTTGGAGAGACCACCGCGCTAGTCCTTAGAGTTATAGCTTTGTCACCTATTTTTATGTATTACCGAAGGATATCTATGAAAGCCACCACGTTAGTTCTTGGAGTTATATACTTGTGTACCAAGGAAAATGTATTCTATTGTGCAACCAAGCAAAATTCAATTGACGATGTGGCCCTTGAGGGGTCCCCTTTAGGGCCAAGGGCCATATGTACATGCATTATACAATATCCAGGATGCCACTAGACAGAAATGGCATGTCGATATGGCCCTTGCCCCTAAAGGGGACCCCTCAAGGGCCATATCATCAATTGCATTTTCTGAAAGTTTAATTGTATGATTCTAGATGTATCTCCATGCAACCACAACGGTGGGGCCATTGGAGTTATTTTAGCGCTATTTTGGTCTCATAAACCAAGGAAATTGTAGTCCTTCTTTCTTGGTATTTTAGTCCTTGTTGTAGTAAATATTAATGATGGCAAAAGTATAATTTAGCGAGTGAAAATTGAGCAAAAGAGATTACAATGTACATTTATGTCCAATATCAGGTTATATCAACTTATACCGAGCAAAAATTCAATAGAGGATCTTACATTTATAAAAACTCAAAAATTATTGAGAGCCTTAAACAAAAGATTACAGGTAGCGGCCATAACCATTCAAATACAAATATAAAAGTTAACAATAGTGCATACTGAGAACCTCAAATTGAACAAAAAGAGATTACATAAATGCCTTAGAGTCCAAAACATTAAATCCAGTGAGCCAAAAGATTGTGGAGCTCACCCAAAAGATTACATCTGGCCATTGCTATGCTGAGAGCCTCGTTTGAGCAAGAGGGAATTTGTACAACTCATTTTTCCACCAGTCTAGCTTGTTGCATTAAAAGATTTTAGGGAGCCAAAGGAGGATATGATGGAGAGGCCGAAGACCCCATGCACATTGCCATGACTCAGATTATGGCCCCCCCCAATAAGTTGAGAGTACTCTGCTCTGAAAATATTGAGGGCTTCGTCGACATCTAGGGGGAACCCATACAACACAGCCATAAAGAGGCCCTCTATGAGCATGTTATCTAAGGTGATGACATTCAGGCCCAACACAGAGGCTTGATTTCCTCCCTCTTGCTCAAGTTTGAGGCTTATGGCCTCAATAGCCTTTGCCAAAGATTAGATCCCGGTAACAAACTGCTGCTTGCAATCACGTATGAGCTCACAGTGAGCTCCCATTACCTCCACGACACACTTTGTAGCTTTCTGTAAGAAGCTTCTTCACTCCAAAACTAGTAACATGACCAAATTTAGCCCTTTCACCAAGAGAAGAGCACACACAAAGGGGTAAGGAGACACCAAAATGTGGTGGAGCAAAGAGCTCTGATACCAGTTGTGGGAGAGGAGAGCGCACACAAAGGGGTAAGGAGACAACAAAATGTGGTGGAGCAAAAGCTACTCTAGCTTATTCCTCTATCATATATATATGAGTATACATGGGCACTGTACAAGTGGGTGAGCACACTGCCCTTTACCCCAACAACTACCCATGAAGATGTTTTTCAAGAATTTACGAAAGTTCAACAGAGGCTGAGGGATTCAGATGAAGCTATTGCACAGAGTGAGCAAAAAGTGGAGGAGATGAAGGAGAACATCCATAGCCTTAGGATGAGGGAGGAAGGAATCAAGAAGCAACTTCATCATGTACAAAGCAAGACTGTGGTATTGACGGCTGCCATAGTTAAATTGAATGCCTATCCTACTATGTAGCAGGGTTCGAAATGCATGGTGTGCCATACCTCCATCATAGATGATTGCTGTATCTGATGGCCTACATGCTACCACCCTATGCACGTTTTTTGCTTTGGAGTGTGGGTGCAACAAAATCGCTATGTAGAGAATGCCATTTGCCATTGCCCAGGTCATGGGAAGATCAAATGTGCCTGCCTGCTACAACTATCTATGATGAGAAAGTAGATGCTGCAACTCAATTTGCAATTTGGGCAAAAGATCTTAAAGACAAGGAGATCAAATTGAAGAAGGCCAAGACCGAACCTGACTGCAAGGAAAAGGATCCTGAAGAGAGGAACCAGCCCCCTTCAACAAAGGATCAAGAAGGGCCAAGCCTACAACCAGGAAGCTCAAATCAAGGAAAGAGGAAGTAGCATGAAGGGAAGGAGTCTTTGAGATTGTAATATATGTAATTTGTGTGTGTAATCTATTGAATTGTTAATCTTCTCTAGAGTTTACTTGGGTAATGTTTTCTCAGCTAAGTGACTAGATAGTGTCCTTTGATCCACGCCAGCGCAGTGATAATAATGAGATGAAATATTTCAATTTGACACGTAATGTGAGACGAAAGATTTTGATTAGATCACTAATGTGAGATTGAAATATTTGGATTAGTGAACTATTGTACCATGAAAGATTTCGATTAGACAACTAATGTGAGACGAAAGATTTAGATTAGACAACTAACTGTCAAAGTGCGGATCGTACTAGCCTAGTGCACACAAGATCAGCGGAAGAACTAAGGAGGCTCAAACCACACTAAGTAAGACATGAGAGGGAGATAGCAAATCTATATCTCTTGCAATAGGTGTATTCTCAACAATACATGATAGGCTTCTTATATAGAGAGAGCCTTTAGAATAGTCAAACCATGTGGGATCCTCTCATCCACATCTCTCCTTGTGGATATCCCCAATCCACATCTCCACATCTTGTAGTCCACATCCTAGGGTGGCTACTTTAATTCTTTCCTTATCACATACCTTTGCCCTTTAATCTATGTGCTCATGGCACCATATCTCTCAACACCTCCCCTTGGTGCCATAATCCTTTGGCTACTGCAAGGTGGTCAGATGTGAGTTATATCCATCACCTCCCCTTAGTGCATACATGCTACTTAAGGTGGTCAAGTGTGGCTTCTACATGTCAATACCTCCCCTGGGTGCTTTCATAGCTACTCTCACTGGTCAGGCTTGATTACAAACATATAGGCAAGGTTGGCAAGGTTTTTCGTTTCTCAATACATTCCATTGATGTCACCATTTGGCTCATGGCTTGATGACGATGCTATGTAGTTGACCTGCTGGTTCTTCAATCTACAATCTTCTTCCTTGTGTCCCAGCTTCTTGCATGATGCTTTGTTCTTCCATGTGCCTTAATGCTTTATGTGTGGATGCCATGTTTCGGGCTATGGTCACCTCATACACTTGTGCTTTCGGCTTGCTTTTTACATCGATGTTCGCATTCATGCTTTGCTTTTCCAATGGTTGCAAAGGTCTTACCAATTGAATTCTTTCAATATTGGCAGTGTCTAATTGCATACAATGATTCTGACTTAATAGGCGCGTGGAGCTCGAAAAGACGATCACTTTTCCTTTTCGGAGTATGTCCAAATTCTTCGTGGATTGGAAGTTACGCTTTGTCGAAGCTTTTGTGAAGAAGAGGGGCCTTTGATGATGTGGCTTGGCTATTCACATGCTGCTTGCATGACTGTGCTTGGCAGGGGCTGTGTGCTTAGGTGGCCTTGTGCCATGTGGCAACCTTCTAACCCAAGTCTAGATTAACTTAACCATGGTCTCACTAAGCCATGCAATTCAACCTAACCATAAACTGAACCTTGGGTACTTTCAATAACCCTCGTTAATTATTATCTTGACATGTGGCAGTCAATGGGAACCTTGGCAGAATCTTGGAGGAGAAAGAAGGAAAAGGCTTTCTGCTACGACGGCGAGGCGACACAGTATAGTGCGTAGAGAATGGGCGTCGACGACGACTGTGTGTTGACGATGGAGGCTGCTTGATGCATGGAGGCTATTAGCCCATTGACGCTGAGCTCTGTGTGAGGCTTGGGAGGCCTGTGTGGTCAGAGCGATGCTCTTTGGTGAAGGTGTAGTCTGTAGAGCCATTGCTAATCAGAGAAGCGATCGCCGATGTTGAGCTACCCACTGCCATGTCCGACGGTGCCAAAATGCAGCATTCTAGTTATGCTGAAGTATGAATCCCTGCGTCCAACTACCAGAAACCACGGCTCGTTACATAACATAGCTTACTATTCGAATTTCTTTGCAGAGGCTCTTGATTCTAAAGCGATTGTTGTTGGCCTCTGAGAAGGAGGCTGTTGCAGAGCATTGCGGAGCCTTGTGATGATGGAGGAAGCTGTAGAGGAGTTCACTTAGAGGCGCAGTTCGGTGCACATTGTTGGCATCGACTGAAATGCTAGCTACAGAGATGCTGAAGCTTGGCAGAAGCTTTGTACATGTGCCGTTTGGAGCTTGTGCAGGCCTTAGGTCTTGCTGTGGTGGCGGTTGGAGCAGGAGAAGCTTTGGCGCGGTGGGCATCGATGGAGCGACTGAATGATGTAGGCTGCCGAGGCCGTCAAAAGGAGCTAGGAGTTCCAACGTTGGAGGATTGAGAGCTTGAGACGCTGTTGATGCCTTCTTTGCTCTCTTGAGCCCATGCTTGGCTGATATGGCTTTGGAGGAGTCATGAGCAAGGGGTAGCTTACTGTAGAGTTGTATGCACTACCAGCCCTCTAAGCCTGAAGGTCACTGAAAATGGTTAAGTCCTCGTTTGTTGTTGGCTATGCAGACGCTTGAGCTTTAAAGACTCAAGAGTCGTTATTGTAGATGGTTTCAAAATCTCTCTCAGAAAAGAAAACTCTCACAATGGAAATGAACCCAAGGAATCTCTCGCAAAAAACTAGAATCGAGAAACTCTCGAGACCTAAAACTAATCTCACATTCTGAAACTAATCTAGGAATGGGAGCAATCCTAGTGAACTACTAATGAGCTAAACTAGGAGAGCTAAACCTATGCTCTGATACCATGTCAAAGTGCGGATCGTACTAGTCTAGTGCACACAAGATCAGCGGAAGAACTAAGGAGGCTCAAACCACACTAAGTAAGACATGAGAGGGAGATAGCAAATCTATATCTCTTGCAATAGGTGTATTCTCAACAATACATGATAGGCTTCTTATATAGAGAGAGCCTTTAGAATAGTCAAACCATGTGGGATCCTCTCATCCACATCTCTCCTTGTGGATATCCCCAATCCACATCTCCACATCTTGTAGTCCACATCCTAGGGTGGCTACTTTAATTCTTTCCTTATCACATACCTTTGCCCTTTAATCTATGTGCTCATGGCACCATATCTCTCAACACTAACATGAGACTGAAGAATGAGAAGCTTGGGCTCAATGAACTGTCTCCCTATTTAAGTGTAGTGCAGACACAACTAAGAGCCCATTATGAAATCTAGCCCCAAAACTCTGTACACCGATCCAAACTTTGTACACCGATCCACCTACTATGAATCCATGGCATACCCAAAAGACTTTGGAAGCTCATAAGTATTCTTGCTAGCCAATAGCATATCATCCACATAAAGTGCCAGAGTATCAGGCTATTATCCTTAGCCCTTTTAGTGTAGAGACAGTGATCAATCTCACTTCTTTTGAAACCTTGGGACCGCCAAATGAAAGCATTAAACTTGTGATACCATTCTCTAGGTTCTTGCTTAAGGACATAGAGACTCTTTGCTCTTTTCTTCAAAGAACTCCAGTTGTATCATGTAAATTTTCCTCACAAAAATCCCCATGCAAGAAAGTTGTCTTGCATCCATCTGCATAAGCTCCATATCCTCTGTTGCCACAAGTCCAAGTACACATCTAAGTGTGGTCATCTTCACAACTAGAGATAATATCTCATCAAAGTCTGCACCCTTCTCTTGCTTGAATCCTTTAACAACCAAATGGGCCTTGTACTTAGTCACATCATCACCTCTGACCTTCATCTTGTAGACCCATTTACATGGCAATGCTTTCTTTCCATGTGGAAAAGAAACCGAGTCCCAAGTCTTATTCTTTATGAGCAAAATCATCTCTGATTGCATAACATACTCCCACTTGCGCTCATCCTCACGCATCATAGCCTCTCGGTAGCAAGAAGGCTCTCAGCAATCAATAAGAATCACATAGTTTACCCCTAGAACAAATCTCTCAAGTGGTCTAGACACTCTACATGTTCTTCTCAAGGGAATTTCAGCTTGCTGTCCCACCTGCATATTAACCACATTGGCTCATCATTGCCACCAATAGATGGTCCATCATCTGCCCTTGATTTTGTACCTATGGGAGTACCTAGTGGCACCATTTGTTGCACATTCGGTGCATGGACATCTTGCCGTCTATCAACATATGTGGGTGGATTCACATCCTGGAAAGTGATTCTCCTCATTTCCCAATCCCTCATGGGTGTCTTATGCATCTTCTTCTCATTGAAGACCACATCATGGCTTCGTATGATTTTCTTTGCTTCTTGATCCCAGAGACAATAGCACATCTCTTCACTTTCACCATAACCCAGAAAGATGCATTTCCTAGACTTAAAATCTAGCTTCTTCCAAAGCTCTTTTGGCACATGTGCATATGCCTCACATCCAAATATATGCAAATAGAGTAAGAGGGATTCTTGCCACTCCATGCCTCTTCAGGATTACCACCATCCAAACTCTTGCTAGGTGATCTATTGATCACAACATGCATTGTAGCCTTCATTACCTTAGCCCAAAAACCACCAAAAAGGGTTGCATTGGAAAACATACATTGAAACCTTTTCTAAATGATGCGGTTCATATGTTCTGCAACTAGATTCTACTCTTGAGTATGAGGAGATAGGAGCTCCCTCTTGATCCCTCATATATAACAGAAATGCTAAAAGTCAGGAGAGATATACTCTCTACCATTCTCAGTCTGTAGGCATTTAAGTGTTCTACCTGACTGATTTTCAGTCAAAGCCAACCATTTTTGAAATACCTGGAACACATCGCTCTTGCGAGCTATAGCATAAGCCCAGACTTTCCTAGTTGCATTATCAACAATGAATGTCACATAGTATTCAGCTTGCCTAATGACCATGTAGCCATGGGACCACGTACGTCTGAATGCACCAAATCAAGCTTTTCAAGCTCTTTCTTTCCCCTTCTTTTATGGGGTGATTTAGTCTGCTTCCCATAGAGACAATGCTCACAAAATTCAAAGTTAGAAAAACTCAAATGGGGTACATATCCCAAATGGCATAAGAGTTTCATTCCATTTTGGTTCATGTGCCCCAACCTGTAATGCCACAAATAAGTACTTGGCTTCTCGGTTATTGCAACAACATGATCAGACACCCCTGATACATGTAAGGGATATAAATTCCCACACTTGGCATCCATGGCCAAAACCATAGAGCCCTTTTGAATTTTCCAACTCTGAAAGCCAAAATTGGTCTGAGAAACAACATCATCTAGTTGACCCGGTGAAATGAGACTCTTGGTCAGCTTAGGCACATGTCTCACATTTTTCAAAACAAATGCAGACCCATTTGCAAAAGAAAATTTTATGTCACCTGCTCCCACTATGTCACATGCATAGTTATTTCCAAGATGCACACAACCTTTCTTTCCATTGTCATAAGTGGAGAACCATTCCCTATGGGGAGTAACATGGAATGAAGCACCAAAATCCAAAATCAATCTTGGGAATATGCATCATCTAAAGTGGTGAGCAAGTCTGCAAGTAGACTAGACATGAAGAGAATGTCACTGTCACTATCATTAGTGAGTGACGATGTTTGTATTAATCTTGTCGATCTTCATCTTTCCTTTGTCCTCCCTTGGACTCTATTCCTTCTTACTTGCAACCCAATTTGCATTCTTTTTCTTATCCTTTTGATCTCTTTTCAGCTTGTAGCAATCCTCGTTCATGTGGCCCTTCTTGCCACAATGGTAACACTCAGTGTTATGTGCCTTGTATTTGCTACGAGACTTTCCTCTTTCTTGGGACTTCCCCTTGAATTTTGATCTTCCCCTTTGCACATTTAATGCTGCATCCTGCTTCTTGCCATCCATAAAATTCTGTCTAATCTCCTCGGCCAACAAGCTACAAACAACATCATCACACTTCAATACTCCACCAGGTGCAAAGTTAATAATAGATATATGGAGGGTATCCCATGAGGATGGCAATGAACATAAGAGGGATATTTCCTTCTTCTCCACATCAAAATTCATTTTTTGAACTTGAAGATGGCTGAAAATAATATTGAATTCATTCAAGTGAGAAGCAATAGAGACCCCTTCCTTCATCTGCAGCTCAAACAATCTCTTCATGAGGTAAACTTTATTAGAGGCAATTTCCTTCTCATAGGTGGCACATAATTTCTTCCACAAATCTTTCATAGTCTGCTCATTTACTACATTGAAATAAACTGATTTTGCAAGATGAAGTCTTATAGTAAACTTCGCTAATGCATCCAACTCATTCCAATCTTCCTCAGACATATTTGCAAATCCCTGCCAAGGGTTTAATCTACTTCTTTTGAATATTCACATCCCTTATCTGTTCTTTCCACAAAGAAAAATGTGTCCCATCAACATTTTAATGCTGAAAAACTCCTTTTCAGACATGGAAGAGGATGCCATGATGCAAATGAAACAAAATCCCAAATGCTAGTACCTACAAGAGAGAAATCACACCAAATACTAGATGCACCCAATATGTATGCCTTAATGACGGATAGTGTCACCAAAACTCAAGGCTGAAAGCATCAAAATGCATCCGACTCATGTGCATATACTATGCATTCATATGAGCAAATATGGTCCAAAAGAAAATGTCAACCCCCAATGACAAAACAATGGCAAACCCAATGCCACTAAGAGTCAAATGCCTCAAGCATAAACATCGTCCATGGGCATAAGCATCAATAATGTCTTATCCAAGAGAGCATAGCACTATGAGTGCATCAACTACAATGTGTCAAAGCTTTCCCTCAGCACAAAATAGCATCTGTGTGCTAAATGTCCATCAATAAGGCTTTCCACAAGGCAATCGGTGCCTATCAGTGCATCCAACAAGGATTGTAATGCGTCCCAATGGCCTATAAAGCATCTAATGCACCCCAATGCAAACCAAAAATGAGCACACATGGCTAAAAATGCAATCAGAGTGATCTGCATAAGGTATATGCAAGAAATCACGGCCCCACGGCAATGACCGCTAGTGAAAATAGAACCTAGGATGTCTCAAAACATGGGTGTCACTGCATAATCAAACTCAGTAAAACAATCTGCAAATATCTCTCTTCTAGCACAACTCCAAAATCTCATCCAAGCATTGAGTAAGATCTAGTCAACCTTTCATTTACTTGTGCAAAAATGAACCTTAGGAAACTTAACCTTAGCCAAAATGCCACATGGCAATCAATGAGAAGGTCTTGGAAACTTTGAGAAATTTTCTTCAAAGAGACAAAGGACAAACACAGAGAAGCACAACCCCCTCAATTCTTCATAGAATGGCAAGCAGCTTTGTAGAAAAATGTTTCAGGTAGTCCCGGATCAATTGGAATAGATAGCTTTGCAAATGGAGGCCTGGATGTTGAGATCCCACTCACATAGGAAGTGACAAAATGAAGACATTGGAGTAGATAGAGCTTCACCACAGTTTAAAAACTTTACGAAATCGGAAGAAGCTTCTCAGGTAGAAGTTTTGAACCACTCTAAATCCACTACCAGTGTCTGAACTGCAAATGGTGCCATAAATATGGAGATACAACACACAAAATCCACGCATGAAATTGAATTTTGTGACTTTTTTAGGACCTGTAACTTTTCACTGAAAATTCAGATGACAAAGATGTAAGAGAGAGAGAGAGAGAGAGAGAGAGAGAGAGAGAGAGAGAGAGAGAGAGAGAGACAGAGACAGAGAGAGAGAGAGAGAGAGAGAGAGAGAGAGAGAGAGATTTTAAAAAAATAACCATTATATGAATTTGGGTATTGTCATTTATAGACATGGCACAATATGAACTAGATTGCAAAGTTTATTTACTAAAGGATGGATTGAAGGTAGCAGAAGGGACCATTATTTTAGCTGATCCAAATGGTTCTTGCCACTTTCAACCATTAGGAGATGGGGTGATATTAGTTTCTACTGATGTCTATTGACAGTTGTGCAACTTTTGATGTTGAGCTTCCATACCCTAACATTGGTTTATCCCATGTTAAAGAGGCACTTGGTAGTATTGTGTGTTGGTACTCTGATGCCACGCAACCCTTATCAGAAGCAACCTCAGGCAATAGCATAGATATACCAAAGGTTGTACTTGAGCAAGTGCCACCACCTTTAGGTTTGTGGGAATGCACATACTAAGGTCCATTTTTGTATCTTAGAATATGTGTGTGTGTGTGTGTGTGTGTGTGTGTGTGTGTGTGAGAGAGAGAGAGAGAGAGAGAGAGATTTCTAAAAAATAACCATTAAATGAATTTGGGTATTAGGCGTGGCACAATATCAACCATATTGCAAAGTTGCTCTACTAAAGGATGGATTGGAGGGACAATTATTTCCATCGATCCAAATGGTTCTTGCCACTTTCAAACACCATTAGGGAATGGGGTGATATCACTTTCTATTGATGTCACAAGTACAATTTTTGATGTTGAGCTTCCGTACCCTAACATGGGTGCATCCCATGTCAAAGAGGCGCTTGGTAGTATTGTGTGTTGGCACTCTAATGCCATGCAATCCTTATCAGAGGCAATCTTGATCAATAGCACACATATACCAAAGGTTGTACTTGAACAAGTGACTCCACCTTTAGGTTTGTGGGCATGCACATACTTTCATTATAAAGGATTGGATTATGTATAAATAATTTATTATCACAAGTGGTTAGCTTCAATGGCTAATTTTTAATCATTTCTCTTGTTTAAGGGCCTATGCAAGGATGTGCTTTTTAATCATTTCTCTTGTTTAAGGGCCTATGCAAGGACGTGCTTGTAACATGATACTAAAGGAAGGGCATATGCAAAGTAGAGATGACTGGGTGGGGAGAAAAGTATTGTTGTGGTTGTAGCATTTGGAAACAAAGTTAGGGAAGGGTCACATACTTCTTGTGCATCCATATGAAGCAATCGATTTTAAAGAGTTAGGGGATGATCACCCGGGGATAGCCACTTCTCAAGTGTTTATGCGAGATGGTGCTAGTAATCAGTCTATAGACAATGGTCTTCAGGTGAAGTTGCTAAAATGGCCAATTGGACAACTTACATTGGAGGATGGGAGTAGGTTGTTGCTAAGAGAACCTTTTGAAAATGAGGACAATATTGCACAGTTGCTCCCTTTTACTGATGACTTACATGGGGCAAACATCAAATTTCTCAAAAAGAAAAGACCATATAAGATGATAAATAGGAAAAAGAAGGAAAATAATGAAAGTGGAACAAGGTTGGCCATGAAGATGACACCTTGGGCTATCCAAAGGGTTTCAAGTATTGATTCTTGTAGGGAATGTTGTTGTCAAGTTGTTGATCGAGAATTGGTTTTGAATGTGCAACAAGATTACTGAGGTCAATGTTTTGCTAATTGTGTGATTCACATTTACAACCACCTACAAAGATCCAAGAGGGTTGAGGTCCATATGAGTGGATTTATTTCCTTCATAGGAAACATGAATGTTTGTTGCAAGGCATGGTACACAATACAAGTAATTCCAAAGACTAATTTCTATAGGTATAAGAAAAAATATGATCTTGGAGCACAAAAAGATATGCGTGGAAATAAGGAGATAACACGAAATCAAATGAGGCATGTGGAGATTGGGAAAGTTGTGATTCAACTATTTGTTGCGTGTAATACAGATAAAATGTCCCATAAAGGTCGTACAGTGATGACAGGGGAACGTGAGACAAATGGTCATCCCATCCATATAAAAGCAAGTAGATATTTGGCGAGAAGTCAACAAAACAATGGAGAGGTTTAAGTACAAGCCTTTGTCATGGTGAACATTCAATAGATTATGGAAAATTGTATTCAAACAAGTTAGTTTATCAAAGACAAGTACATTCTCCAAGTGCAACATTTTCTCTAAACATAAAATTAAGCTAGAAAGAACAAAGATCAAAAGTCTAAAGAGACAAGCACACAGTTTGTAGCAAATGCCTTGCACAAGCCTATATTATGCATGGAGGTTGTCTTCAGAGTTGGACCCGAAGCAGAATCTTTGCATAATTCATGACAAGATGGATCAAATGAAGACTTGCATAACAACGCTACAACCTATACCAACATCATTGAATCATATCATGCAACTCCTATAGCCTTAATAGGGATGCTCACTCATGGACATGGGCAATCGGCATATGGAAAATTCTCTTTACAATATTGGAAGAGTGACCCTAATTTCACCATTGATTTAGTGTCACTATGTTTGCAAAATCTTGAGAGGTTAGACAAGCACATGTATGGTGATCTTTCAAACAAGCATAGTGGCAAAAGGCAAGATTGATTCTCTGCATTGATGTAACAGCAAGTCAAGAAAATGACAACGAGTCATGAGTTGTCGTTTGCAACAGGCTATTATGATTTTTCACTAGTCTTAAATATTGATAAATTTTACAATCTTTTGGAGACATTAATGAGAACTATTTTCATAACTTTTACAAAATAATCATAGTTTCAAACTTCTTTTGAAAGATATACATATTGTTAATTGAAAGATGAAAAAGTTTCTACTTTTCACATCAAATAACAAATTGAAAAAAACAAGATCAATGATACGATCTAATATTCATTGAAACTACTAATAATTCGTGCATGTCTACGTAAAGTATAATACATTACTTACTCAGAATTACAAAAATGTGCTTTTTCTTCAACAAAAACTCCATCCCAATCATTGAAGTTCATCCTTATCATTGAATTAGATAATATATGTGGTGTTAAGATAAGTAGGTATATATCGTCCATAGACAAAAAAGAGGCTTGTTTTGAAAGAAAAATTTCGATAGATGTAGAAAGAAAATCAAATATATGAATGTTCGGTTAAATTTTAGACGATTGTGAGTAGTACAATTTAGTGGTTTACTTTATTTTGATCTAAATATGAATCACGAAGATGAAAATTGTTGTCCTTTTTAAAAATGATGTAAATCTAGATTTTGGAATCCACTTTGTTGTGATAAAGTTGAACAGATAAAAAATTCCATCAATGAAACAAAATTTTCATTCGAAAAAAGGAAAATTTTTAACATGATGAATGCAAATGTCATTTTGGTATAAGCAAAAACATTGCATCACGTAAAACTTTCATCGATGAAAATTTTCCATCAGTGGGAATTTTTTTCCATTGATGGAATTTTTCTCCGTTGATGAATTTTGGGATTCCAAAATCTAGTGGGATTCTGGAATCCCAAATTTCATGGATAAAAATTATTATTTTTCCCATCGATGAAATTTGGGATTCCAGTATTCCACTGGATTCTGGAAAATCAAAATTCATTAACATAAAAAATTTCCATCAATGGATTGAAATTTTCGTCGACAGAAAAAAAATTTCACTGTCAAAAATTTTCGCTCAATGAAAGTTTTACGTGACAAAGTTTTTTGAACGATATTTCTGTTCATTCATAAATCGAGATTCATTTTTTTCATATGAAATTTTTGTTCTATTGACAAAAGTTTACTTTATTTCAGATAAAAAAATCATTATGTTCACGCTTGTCAACATAGTGGATGCCAGAATCCAAAACTTCATGAATTTTTCAAAAAGACAATTGCTAGCATACTCATGCTTCCAAATCTAGCCTATTAAAACTAAAAGCTATATTTTTGCAAAGGCTAGAGCTCTGAATCAAACCAATAGACCGAAGCATTGTAAATGATAAATTGTACATGGTCATTGGGATTTTATCTAAATCTAGAGACATGCTTGCTTTGAATAAACCTCTTCTACAGTTGTGGACTCCATATATACCTACCCATCTTAATGTCAAAATATATTAAAATTTCACCATTTGATCAACTATGTATAAAAAAGAAAAGTTGTTTTGTTAGACAATGCACTAAACGTGTTTCATCAAATTGTTATAGATCTTAAAGTCACATCATTTTACGAATTATCAATTTGTGGATAGCATGCTATATACAATAAGTATTCTAGAAATGTGTACTTATCCATGAGGGCAATGTTGTTACTTATGTGGAAGTCAATTCATAAAAAATTCTTTCAACCAATGGACTTCAAGGAACATATCATCTAGAGGTGCTTAAACAATGCGATAAAAGAAAACAAAAATGGAATTCATCGATGTGTGGATATGCTTGATCTATAGGATGTTGAAATCCTTGTATATGTATTTGACTTCAAAATATATGGGCACTTGCACCAAAAACAATTGGTATTTTAAAGCAAAAGCTCTAATGACTCTTTTGGTTGAATGAAGGAGTTTCTTCTTCTTTGTAATTTGTCGTGTTTTTCAACTTAAAGAAGAGAACACTTTTTTCAATTGATAATACTAGAAATTTTTGGGTTCTAGAGTAAAATGTAAGTAATAATTTACGCATTCTTTTTTCATAAAAGTACTAGTTTTTAAAAATGTTTGACATGAAATGTATATTTTGTCCCTCTAATTTTGACAAAATGCACATTTTTTGGAATTTTTTCCAGAAATGTTGAGTTGTCATTTGCATGATTTTGTTGTCATTTTTTATGACTTAGTGATGTCAAAACATGCATTATATTACAACATACATGAAGATGGACTTTCAAAAGGAGAACTAAAAAAATATGGCATTGAGGCTACAATAAGTTCAAGGATAACTTCATCTAGTAGAGAGTACAAGCACCTTCCACGAGTATTGCTCTTACAGATAGACAACTATGGTTCTGAGAATAAAAATAGATACTTGTGTGCATTCTTGTCCTTGCTTGTTGCATGTGGAGTCTTTCAAATGATCCAACTAGGGTTCTTGATGGTGGGACATACACATGAGGACATTGATGCATTGTTTAGAAGATTCTCAGAGAAAGTAAGAACAAGTTGTACTTTCACATTTCCTCATCCAATGCAATCCTTTAATGAATGCCAAAATTCTCGTCCATCTCCATTTGTAATTCAAGAGGTTCCTAATTTCAAAACATTTGTAAAGGGGTACTTGTGCAAAGGAAAAGAGGATTTGGTGGGACATTCAAAACCATTATAGTTTTGGTTTTTCATGCGTGATGGTGATCCAGTGTTTCAATATATGATGCCTCCAAAATCGGGTCAATGGAAGCCACTAGAAGGTATTCAATTATGGAAACGTGATGCAGAAGTTAGCTTGAGCAATGCTACCATCAAGAATTCCCAATGCTGTTCCTATACGAACATACTTGAATGATAAAGATGTTATAATTATGGGAATCAAGAAGCATGTGGAATATTGGAGATCCCATCTTAGTAACAACATAGGAGGGGATTCATACTCAAAGTGGATATCATCTCATTAAATATTGGGAGAGATTGATTTCTTGCATGGAGAAGCCCACTATACAGCATGAGAAACTTAATCATGATCTTTGGCCAAAGAGCCAATGGAAAGATAGCTTGGTTGATGATGGAGTGGACATAGAAAATGCTGCGACTATGGGTTTGGAAGACCTGGAGGACCATTACTGTGGCCCTGCATGTAATAAGCCAAGAGAAGAATTTAGACCAGAGGTGGATGTGAAACAAAATGATTTCATTTTGGTTAGGCTGAGTGATGATATATACCCCATTTGGCTAGGCATTGCATTGTCAGATGTGGACATAGAAAAGGCATCTACAAATTATATGAAGATATTTGAACAAATTTGGAGTCCTATCCATAGAGGAAGATGTAGTGATGCAGTATAATATGCTAATTGCTAGAACAAAGAGTGGCGATATATGGGGGATGAGGACCATTGGGAGCATGTGGATTCGATAGTATGGAGTTGGAGCACAACAAAAGTTTCAAATAAAATAAGTAACGTCAAAATACCATAGAATGCAATCTTGAAAGCACAAGAGAATCTTCAAATGCTTGAGAACAATGGTGGGAAGGACAGTTTGTGTGTTGACGATTTCTTGGATGATTAGAGAAAGATAAAGTCCATTTGAGCAAAATACCAGTCAGCATGCCAGCTCATTCAACATGCCATGTCATCAGTGCCAACAAGGCATACTTGCTCTCCATGGGAACCTTTTTCTTGTTGCATATGAACTCATAGTGCCACCTTAGCTTCAATGCTTCCTAAGCACACTATGCTAGACTAGCATAGTACGCACCCTCCTTGGGATCAAAGTTTGGCTATTCTTCTGGGAGCCATAGCTTTTGATCCAAGTGGAGTTTGTAGGTGATCCAAAAAGGGAAAATGATTATCAAATCATGCTCTACGTGCTAAAAACCTCATATCTACATTATAACTCATGAATAGGTCAAAAACATCAAATCCTCATCATTGGAACCACCTCTTGATCCGTTGCAACATACCCAGCACATAAAATGAATCAAGATAAAATTCATTTGCTGCATTTTGTGCTTTGACATGTAGTCTAGATGTAGAGTAGCACAACCATAAAGGAGATCAAAATCCACCAAGCCAAGTAAGCCATTGCCATATTATCTGATTAGTTCCCACGGGTGTTAGTCCTTCGGATCTATCATCAGTAAACACATTCATACATCTAACACAAGTGCAGTCTTTTGGCATTCAATAGTTTAGTACTTCAATGTGACACTTGGCAAAGTGATCTTCCTCTTGGATTCAGGATTGTTGCATTCTTCTTGTGCACGCACACATGCCAACCATGTACAATCATATTTATTGATATTGTTTGGCATTGGTTCCTACACATATCCACTACCCTTGTACAGCCTCTTGGCTACTCCTGACTAGATGCGTCAATTTTACAAGCAAAAACATATGAGCATGTTTATCTAAGTGTGTTTTCCAAGAGATTTAGAAAATTGTATTTCTTTAGGAAACATGGTTTTTATACTTTTATTTTCACTAGAACTAGATCCCTTTATCATAAAAATATACAAAATAGTCACTCATTCATTTTTACATAACTTAATTTTCTTATTCATAGACATCCTTTGTACCCCTGTTATTACCTTTAAAAAATTATTGAAAAATAATTCCATTAAGAAATATCCCTCATAATCACTCTCAATGTAATAATATTATACATATATAATTACTTATTAAACACATTATATCAATATGACTAGAGCTTTCTAGTGTTTTAATAATATAAATAACAAGATATTTATGGATATGTTTCTAAATAAGTTTAAATTACTAAAAATAAGTATTAGCTTGAGCTTATATATCACTCTCATTAAATACATGTAATATTTAATACTATATATGCAAGATTTTCCAAAATATAACCCCATAGATGTGCTCAAATGGGGTTTTTTTATCAATTTGGACATTGGATGTGAAAGTTATGCTGCTTTTAAAAGTGTTTTCCATGGTAGTTTTGCCAGCGAAACTACGCTGGAAGACCTACTTCAAAGGGGTTTTGCTGGCAAAACTACCTTGATAGCTTGCTTCAATGAGGTTTCTTTGGAGAAACCCTTTCATGAAGCTGGGTTGAGAGAGGGTTTTCAATGTCACTCCCTATTAAGTAAAAGTTGTAAAAAGGATCATAATGAAATTTTCATAAAGAAGTTTACTCTACATCTAGGTTTCTTCAAAAGCCATCCCATTATGTTACTCACCATTCCCAAAGATTCATGTAAAGATCTGCGTATAAATTATGCATTGCTATAATACTTTGCATATCTCTAAGTGAAACTATGTTTTGTTCCGATCTATTTTTGCCATATTTTTACATAGTTGGAAGCTTTTTTTTTCCTTCGCTCGGACGCTCGAAAAATGCTCGTCCCCCTCTTGACACATAGTTGTCATCACTTTACTACATGCTTGATCCTTGGCATACACCTATTATCACATGACTTGGTTTTGATTGTTTAGCATAAGCCTCTAGCGAGATACCTTGGGCATAAGACCCTAGTGGCAGCTCTCATACAATGTTCTCATGAGTAGACACTCTCGCTGGTACACAAGTAAGCCTCTTGCATAGAGCACCAAAATGTTTGCAACATGGAGTTATTAAAATCACATAGTTGATGATATATTAGTCATGACTCCGGATGAGATCTGTGAGTGAAAAGAGAACCTACTTCGACCATTCATTGCCATAGGGTATGTACAGCTTATGATGTAGATTTGAGCATCATTGGCGTTGAGAAATTAGACACAAATGTTCCATACATTAGCATGGATTAGCCCAAATTTTTTGATCATGCACATTTGTCAGTAACTCTCAACATGAGGCACATTTGACAGTAATCCCTATGCATGAGGAAGTCCCATCTACATCAGCATAGCCTAATTCCACTGATGTATAGCCATCACATTCATGCATGGATCCAACTCCATCCATTGTCATGCAAATGATGCAGATACATAGGAGTTCATTTTTTATCATAACATAGTAGTAGTTCATTTATGATTGACATGTAGATTTCTAGTAGTAGGTAAGTCCTTAATATGAGGCTCTCACATCTTGAGATGCATGCAAAGATATATGCCATAGTGCATCAGGTCTTCAGATGATTCTATTCCAGCATTGATCACTGATGCTTTTACCTCTGACATGGAGCATACCTTGGAAATAGTTTTCTTTGGTAGTATAGATCATTAGATCAACCTTCAAGACATTCCAGTGTTGGCTCAGTCATGTTGCATTACACCACCCTTGGATCCACGGAATCACCACCTCTTTCAATCACAGATCATTCATCAACATGAGGATATTTATGCATCTATGCAATCCTACCTCAATGCAGTGGACATCATCAGGTTTAGCCATTAGGTTTCCTTCAGTAGTAGTATAGATTAGTAAATTAGCATTACACCACCCTTGGATCCAGCAACCTCTTTCAATCACAGATCATTCCTTACCACCATGAGGATATTTATGCATCAGTGCAATCCTACCCAAATGCAATGGACATAATCAGGTTTAGCCATCAGGTTTCCTTCAGTAGTAGTACAAATCAGTAGATCAGCCTTCAAGACATTCAAGTGTTGGCTCAATTATGTTGCATTACACCACCCTTGGATCCAGCGATCACCACCTCTTTCAATCAACAAATCATTCCTCAGCATGAGGATATTTATGCATCAATGCAATCCTGCCCTAATGCAGTGGACATCATCAGGTTTAGCCATAGTGCAACCTGGGGAACCTTAGTGTTTCAACATGCACTTATGGTCATCGTATATAGTCCATACTTGATGCAAATTATTGCTTAGATCAAGGACAATGGATATTAGTCCCTACATCAACATTCAGCACCGCATATGCCTCAAGGATATCTTATGCTAGCGATGCCTGTGATGAACTTTTTCTAAACCTATAGTAGTAATAGTTTTTTACTAGAAATGATTGAATCTACATGACCATATTAGAGATTGTTCTTACTTATTTTTTGTATGATTCTTGGCAACATACAAAGATAAAGCCTACTATTGGGGATAACTCATAAGTCCATACAAGTTAGCAATGGTTCAATGAATACCAAAGGAAAACTTATTGGCAACATACAAAGAGAAAACCTACTATTTGATAAATAATAAATCCATGCAAGTTAGAAATCATTCAATAGATACGAAATGGGAAATGTTGCAATATCTACACCTTGAGGTAGTCACTCAAAATTATGTAAGGTAGCACGTGAGTTGAACCGGTTTCTTTATTTTGTGGACTTACATACAAACAAAAATAGTCCCATCCATGATATAGAAGCTCCTCCTCTAAAAATCCTTCACAAAAAACTATTTGTTCTTTTGTAGCTCATCAATTTTTATGCTACCCATATGATATGATCCATTTTGTACACAAAATGATAACATGAATAAAATGTTTAAACTATGGAGCTAACAAATTATTGATCACCTTATGACCATGATGCTAACAAAATATGGATCACCTTTATATGTCCATGACCATGTATATACCTATGGGAGGGAGGGAGAAAACAAAGGACCCGAACTCTATATGAGAAACATTTAAGAAAATATAAGAGTTTGATAAGGTTTAGCTCTGATGAAACAAAGATAAGTACAAACTTTCTAAAGTTGTAGAATTTAGACACTCTAACATGATAAATGGATTCATTCATATCATTTCGATCGTTTTGACTACAAACGTGGCCATATTTGGAGTTTGATTGACCAAGTTATGGCCCAAATAAAATTGGCAAAAGGAGCCTCCCAAGAGGCCACGATATTGCGGCCTCTTGGGAGGCTCCTCCTCCCATTATCTTTTGCCTTGAAAAATGGAAATTTCACAAGAAAAACACATACTCTAACCCCTTTCTTCGACCCCTCCTTCCTTGACGCTTGCAAAAACATTGCAAAATATTTTTCAAAAATTGTTGTTTATATGTAAGGCAATTGATTCCTCACAATATCATGGGTAGTACAACAACTGTAAAAGTAAGCAATGCATGCTACTTTTTGAACATAAATCATCACGCTAGAATGTCAATCTTATGAAAGTCCTCGCTTGAACTGTCACCTCGCTCGAACGCAGTCGCTCGAATTCTGGTAATCCTCATTTTTTTGTTATATTTTAGGATCCTATGCCTTTTTATTATCAGCTACACCTTGATCCTATGATAGATGCTACATCCTATACCGATGGATGTTTAGCCATGCACATATCAGATGACCTTCAGCTCATGACAGTTGAGCATATAGCTTTGACAAGTTGTCATACCTTGTCAATTTTATGGGCCTCTTCTTCAATAGAATAGAGTATTATACTTGCATCTTTGGCCCTAGATTTTCAGCCCTTGGATCACTCTGTCCACACCGATTATGTGATTTCTTCGACCCCACATCATATGATAGAGATTACTCTATTGTAGCATACCTTCGACATTACTATCAGCTCTTTTGGGTTGGTGACACCCTTGTTTCCCACAACCTACTAGATCACATATTCACGACTACACCGACTAGCTTCATATCTAGATGCCTCTTCTTGAGAGTATTTGCATAGTCCACGATACCTCATGACATGTTCAACTATGACATGTTTAGCACGAAGCTATATATGCAATCATGTATGCAGTCATACATGTAGTTAACACACAATAATACATGCAGTCATGTACGCATTCATCTTTTGATCGACCAATCTTTGATCTAGTTGGACTTTACTTTTTGCATTTTTCCTTCCCCTTCACTTCGGCTTATCTTCAAGGTTTTATTCCCAAAGGAGACAGATGACCCACAACCTAAGTGGGTGTTACAGTCCCTCAAAAAGGGCTCATCAAAGATTCTTCCACCCCCCTTTGAGTTCTCTCTATTTTCTTCCTTTTGGAGCCTGTCTCTAGAAATCTCCCCTGAACCCAGTGCTTGCCACTTGGAGACCAATTGAGTGCCACATGTACATAAAGGACCTTAGAATCTTAGTGCCCTTTAGACCTTAATATTGCACTCCATATTGATGCAAGCACTGTCGAACCCCCTGGTTTCCCACTTCACCATAGGCACACTAGACAATACCGGGATTATGACTCACATAACGTTCCCTTCCCCTTAAGAATGGTTTACGTCCTCGAAAACAAAATTGGGAAACCTACCCTTTCCCATGTTGAACTCTCTTTAGGTCTATCTTTCCACTTAACTAGACATTCTAGCCATATTGTGTGTATGTTATTTTTTCTTGTCTATCTAAAATTCTTTCTGGTTCATGTGGTAAAAATGCAAGTTCAAGGAGTTCAATTAGGACTTCATTTTCAATGAGATTATCATCATCTCCTAATTTTCTTTTTAGCCTACTAACATGAAAAATTGGATGTACTCTACCTCCCTCAGGTAACACTAATTTGTAAGCAAGTTCTCCAATCCTCTTAAGTATTGTGAATGGTCCACAATACCTAGGAGACAACTTCAGACATTTACCTGTCTTTAGATATTCTGAAGATTCAGGTACCTTAAGGTAGACTTCTTATTTACTTCAAACTCCAACTTTCTACAGTGGGGGTTTGCATAACTTCGTGCTCTATCTTGAGCTCTTCTTATGCTATCTTTAGCTAACTTAACCATTTGATTCATATCCTCAAGAAAGTCTTTGGCTACTTAAACCTTCTCTTTTTTGAGTCCCACTGTCATTGGGGCTCTTGGTTGAAATCCATACATCATCATGAATGGACTAAAACGTGTAGTTGAATGTTTGGCACTGTTATATTGTTCCTAATTAGTGTCGTTTACTTACATATGCTCAAAGCAAATTGACCCTTTCAATTTGACCATCACTTTGTGGATGATCCATGGTGCTCATATTCAATGAAGTTTCCAACCTCTTAAACATAGCCCTCCAAAAATGGATGTTAAATTTGCTATCCCGGTTGCTAACAATACCGACTGGTAGCCCATACAGTCTATAGATATGCTCCACAAATAGCCTAGATAATTTTGGACATTTAACATCTTCAATCACTGATAGGAATACAATGAGCCATCTTGGTCAACTGATCCAAAATTACCCACACAGAGTTGTGCCACCTCTGTGTCCTAGGTAATCCTATATGAAATACATGGAGATGTTTTCCCATTTGCCAGATGGAATCTCCAATCGGTGTAGGAGACCTACCTTAAGGCGTTCAACCTTATTGACCTGGCATTTTTGGCACATCAATACATAATCTTGGACGTCCTTACCTATTCTAGGCCAAAAGAATTGTCTTTTCAGAATCACATATGTCTTCTGAATTTCTAGGTGTCTAGCACTCGTCAAACTATCATGACATTCAAAAAGGATTTGGTGCCTAATGTCATTATTATCCGGGACACATACTCTACCCTTGTAGAGTAGGTAGCCATCTTCAATAGTATATTTTTCCCACTTGAGTCCTTTATCACCAGCCTATGGTGTGTCGCCATTTCCATGTGACTCCTTAGTGAAAGCCTCTCAGTTAGTTGGATCCCTATTTTTAATTGCTTTCCATATTTCAAAGAAGTGAGGATCAAACTCACATTTCTCCTTTAAGGACTCTAGGAAATCATTCTGAAATTGAGTAAAGCTCAATTCATTAACAATTGGCATTTGGCTAAGAGAGTCTGCTACCACATTGAGCTTCCCTTTCCTATATGTCAATTGTATATCAAACTCTTGCATTAACTCAGCCCATCTAGTTTTTTTGCCTTTAAGCTCTGGCTGATTACAAATCCACTTAATGCTCTCTGGATCAAAGATGATCTCAAATTTTGCACCATATAAGTAGTGCCTCCACTTTTTTAAAGCATAGACTATAGCATATAGTTCCTTCTCATGTCGAGTAATTCCGTTTGGCATGATCTAACTTTTTTCTTTCAAAAGCCACTAGTCAGCCTTTTTGTATAAGTACCGCCCCAATAGCAAAATCACTGGCATTTGTCTCAACCACGAATGGTTCATTGGGATCCACTAATTTTAAGACAGGAGCTGCTGCTATAGCTACCTTTAAGTTTTCAAAACTTCTCTTTTGAGGTTCATCCCATATGAAGGTGCTTCCCTTCCCCTTAAGCTAGTATGTCATCGGAATAACAATCCTAGCATAATCTTAGATGAATCTCGTATAGAATCCTAACAAATCTAAGAATATTGATAATTCTTCTAGATTTGTAAGATGTGGCCATTCCAATATGGCCCTTACTTTATCAAGGTCCATACGAACCCCTTCTTGGGATATTATATGTCCTAAGTATTTCACTTCTTTTGCAAAGAATTCACATTTGGATTCTTTAGCAAAGAGTGAATTATCTCTAAGCAGTTGGAACACTTTTCACAAATGTTCCAAATGCTTTTTCCTAGTTTTACTATAAATAAGGATATTGCCTAGAAATACTGCAGCAAATGTCCCTAGATATGGCCTTAAGACACTATTCATAAGTGTCATGAAAGCTACTGGAGCATTTGTTAATCCAAATGGCATTACTTTAAATTGATAATGCCCATACCTAGTACGAAATGATGTCTCAGGGACATCCTCTTCCCTAATTCGTACTTGGTGATATGATAATCTTAAATCAATTTTAGTAAAGTATTTTGCCCCTTGCAATTGATCAGAGAGCTCATCAATATGAGGCATAGGATACTTATTTTTTATGGTGATTTTATTTAGTGCTCGGTAATCTATGCATGAAGGCATAGTACCATCCTTTTTCTTTACCCAGTAAAATTGGTGCAAACCAAGGTGAACTACTTGTTTGGATTTTGCCCTTCCTAAGATATTCCGTTAACTTTCTTTTGACCTCACGTTCCTCCATTTGACTAAGCCTATATGGGGGTTTACAAATAGGGGTAGATCGAGGAATTAAATCTATTTTATGATCTACTTCTCTCTCAGGAGGTAAACCATTAGGTAAATCAGACAGAAAAACATCTTTAAATTCAAACATTAAATCATTGAAAGAAGATTTATACTTTTTAACATTATCAAGAACAACATTACTTCTTTCCAATGCAGAAGACATAAAATCACCAATAAAAGTAAGTTCACAAAGATATACCTCACATTCTTCTTAGTGTAGTAGTCATTCCAATTCCACCGAACAAATAAGAGGAGATTTAGGCACATCATGTTCTCCTTGAATCTGGAAGACTCTACCCTCTTTTTCAAACATAATGGAGTTATTAAGATAACTCCTCTATAAGCTATGCCCAAGATTATACAACCATTCTCGACCAAGCACTACATCTGTTCGGTCGAGATGCATGATTTGGAAATCCAAGGCATCCTAATAGCCTTGAATATCCACCTCTACACCATATATCATGGTGTCCCAAACTTTTTTATCACTGCCCTTTGCCAAAGAGACCACATATTTATGGGCATTGGGACTCTTAGGCAATTTTAATTTCTTAACTAACGAGTAGTTTAAGAAATTATGTGCTACACTATCATCGACCATCACTCTTACTCTTTGCCCCTTAATTTTTCCATGCATCCTCATTAAATCATGAGGACCAAAGGTGGGTTTCCACATTGCCAATGATAGACAGCACACGTGGGTGCTATCCTCATGATAGACGTTTACCTCAGTGTACTTTTCAGTACCATTAAGCGGCAACACTTGCACCACATGCACTTGTCTTTGTGGAGGTCTATTTGGGGCTTTAGCTCCCGCTGGTTTATTTTTAGGGCAGTTTTAAGCAGCATGGTCTTTGCCCAAACATTTGAAGCAAATATTTTCTTGCTTGGCCCTTTCATAATCCTCTTTCTTTAAGAGAGGATAATTTTGTGTTTGAGGTTTCTTAGGTGGTGCCTGAGGAACCTCCTTCTTAAAGTGCCCCTTCCTTTTCAAATTGGGAAATTTATTGAACTTTGGAACAAAACTTGTTTGCTCTAAAGTTCCAACTCTGAATTTCCCCGTCATATCATCGTATATTTGGGCATACTTAATGGCTTCCTCAAAGGTTTTTGGAGAAATTCTTTTCACCTCAACCTTATAAGTGTCTTTGAGACCTCTCACGAAACCCCTTATCTTTTGGAATTCATCAATTCTTCAAGTTAAGGACTGACCCCCTATAATTTTCTATGTACTGGACTAGAGTGTTTTTACTCATATTGCAATTGTCCCAAGCCTCCCAGGCTCTTTCTAATTCATTTTCCAGTAAAAACTCTTTTAGGAAGGCTTGTTCAAACTCAGTCCAATACCTAGAAATTCTATCACTCTCCCTGAGGCTCATCCACCATTTATAGGCTTTATTTCCAAGAGAAAGACTTGCTTCCACGACTTGATTTTGAGAAGGTGTATTCCTGAGTTAGTGGAAGTCTTGCCATTTTTGCAAGAACGTATTAATCACACTTTTATTACACTCCTTCTCCAACTATTGTTTTTCCCTTTCTAGTCCTTTCCTCGGCCTCCCTAATCATACCATCCCTTTCTGGAGTTGTCATTTTTTTTAAAAATGTGCACTTTCTAGAAATAATAAAGCAAAACACTTTATATCAGAGAGAAAAATGCGATGCCCACTTCCCTTGTATTTGTTCGAGGAGTTGGATTCATCTTCAAAGACATTCCACTTTCTTTCAATTCATGAACTCATCTTTTGACTCCACTCTTTTACTTCCTTCGACTTTAAACTCCTCAATGTAAGCTTTGATTCCCTTCTTTGATCACCACCATCTCACTTTCAAGTCCTTTTCTTTAAGATTGGCGAGGCTAAACCTTAGATATAGATTCTTAGAGGGGTACTTTGGAGATATAGATTCTTAGAGGGGTGAAAAAGGATCTTAGGACCTTAGTAGAAAAGGGGACCTTTTTAAAAAAATGACGTGGCTTTCTTCAAAGTCTAAGAACTTTGTATGACCTGGCTTGCAAATGCCCTTTCAAGAACTGAACGTAAATTTGCATCACATCACCCGATTTCCCAAGCAATCTCCTTGTCAATTGCACAAATGCGCATAACAGTAGAGGCTAGGGACACGGTGCACCAGATTGCACAAATGTATGCCGAGCTATTCTTCTTGTACGAATCTAGAACCACGTTGTTGTGCGTCGGCTTGTTCCAAAAGGTTATTGTTGTGCCCGCCCACAACCAAAGTCCTCTTTTCAATAGACTACAGCGTTTTTGTAAGCGTTTTTGTAATGGAGCAGATATAGCTAGATGGGTTGTGCCAGAATGTGGGGAATCTTACTGTGCATACAATCCATGCATTTACTGCACATCTCCGCAACCCATCCCGCTTGCCATTTGTCTTCATGGCTGCCACAGCTTTTCCCGATGCAAATCTGGTGGCCTTCTCTTTTGATCGATCCTTGCCTTCCATGACTACTTACATCAAGTGGCCACAAAGATGAAGCCTTGCAATTCACCCATACTTCAGGAGCATATCCATTATATGTAGGCCAACAATTCTCGGGTAGCTCCTGCTCGTAGCGATCCACTTCACCCAAGTAGGCAGACACCCACTCAATTCATAGCAGCAATTTCCATCCTTAGGTTCAAAAGGAGGCTCTGATACTAGTGTTACATTCCCTCAAAAAGGGCTCATCAAAGATTCTTCCACCCAGCCACGATTCTCAGAGTGCTCTCGTACGTGAACCCCCCTTTGAGTTCTCTCCGTTTTCTTCCTTCTGGAGCCTGTATCTAGAAATCTCCCCTGAACCTAGTGCTTGCCACTTGGAGCCCAATTGAGAGCCACATGTCCATAAAGGACCTTAGAACCTTAATGCCCTTTAGACCTTAATATTGCACTCCATATTGATGCAAGCATTGTCGAGCCCCCCGGTTACCCGCTTTACCATAACCACACTAGACAATATCGAGATTACGGCTGATGTAACAGTGGGGGAAATACACATTATGTATAGGATCTAGTAAGTTGTACTCATTGTACATGCTTTTGCTATGTAGTCATTGTGCTCACACATGCATATAATTTGTCCTCATTGTACATGCTTCCGCTACATAATCACTGTGCTCACACATGCACATACTACTCTCATTTTTTCAGTTTTCTTTTCAAATCCAATTTCTCGTGGAGGATCGATTGTTGTTGGTGCTTCCTATGTTCTTGGATGGTTTTGCAAAGGTTTAGTATGAGAAGTAGATCGATGCAGTTCAAAGGATCTGGAAAGGTATGAATTGTTCCGTGTAGAGGAGGCATTGTTGAGCAATTGCATTGTCCCCAAAGAGCTATGTATGCCTCCATGTCTCTTGTGAATGGGTGATCTTAGAATGGGCAATATTGATGCCATTTTCAATGTTATATTCATGCTTATGTCAAGAGTTGTTTCCATTCATTTTTTCGAAGCTTATGTCAATTCTATCTTTTTTGTAAAGAAACATTAAAAATAAGCATCAGAAAAACTTGATTGAATGGTAGTAATGAGTGGTACCAGTTGATCATGACTTAAGAAAAGTTAGTAAATTTTGATTAGAAGTAATGGTGAATGGAAATTTTAAGGTTGATAAGAGCATTGACCCGCACGCTTTTAAAATGGACCGGCTCTTGGTAAATTTTGATTAGGAGTCATTGTGATTGAAAGATTTAAAGTCAACTTATACATAAGAGCATTGACATGCAAGCTTTTAAAAATAGACTAGGCTCAGTAGCTATTTACTTTATAGTTGATAAAACTACACCCACTGAGCATATCCTTACCATCGCTTGATAGATGAGCCTCCCTAATGGCAAAGTCTTACAAACAGTATACCCCTAGAGTGCTTAGACCTACAAATACTATATTGGAGAATTTGGAAATATCCCAAGTCCCACTTTCAAGTAAAGGGTTAAGATTTGACCATGTGGCCAAAACTTGAACCCTTTTTTGAAAGTGTGACATGGGAGGATTCTCTAATATGGTGTTTAGAATGGATTCCACCTTCAACTAATGGGTTTAGATGTGTGTGTGTGTTTACATGTGTATGTTTGTGGGTTTTCAATTGATTATTAGTATGGGTGCTTGAGTGGTTTGATGCCTCTCTCTCTCTCTCTCTCTCTCTCTCTCTCTCTCAATTCATATGCACACGCACATATGTGCAAGCGGGCGCATGCATGTGTATGTGTGCAAGCCCATGCGTGTGTGTGTTTGTTGGGGGGGGCAGAGGGCTTCACAATGTGAATACCCTACACCGACCCTATATAATGCATGCATTCAAAGGCCAACTCTAAATAACCGTATTTTGCATATGTATCCTTGATTTTACTTTTCTAAAACCCAATTAAGACTTTTCTAAAACCCATTGTGAAAAGCCCTTCTCTAAGTATAATTGTATAACGAATATGTGAATTGTCCACGACTATTGAACGGACGATGTTAAATATTCTTCCCCAAGGTTATGCGATGCATGTGTGTGTACACCCACATGTGTGCGTGTGTGCGCTTGCATATGTGAAATACAAAACTGGGTAAAAACACGACATGCCATATGTATGGGAAAAACTCTTCTTCACCGGACACCCAAGAGCATATCTCGAGATGATTAAGACTCACAATCTCAACTTCACATGTTTTGCTATACAACCATTTAAATGAAGTTCGCATATGTCCCTTAACAACAATTGCTAGGCTCCCTCGTGCTCCATGGACAATGCTAACGCTTCGGCTTGCGTTCTTCATACAAATACATACATCGCCAGCTCTGCTCGGTATGTTCAGAAGGAATGGGCTCCACCTTGGAAATAAGAGTCTCAAGTTCAAGGTACCTGAAACTCTCAACCAAACGCTCATGCGACTTCTGAGACTTGAAAAGTCCGTGTGTGGAGAGAAGGATTGTATATTCTATTGCATCTGAAAATGTTATGTGGGATGAGCACTTGCTTGACGTACCCTGTCCGTCACAAGAGAACTACAGGGCGTCAAATGCAACGGAATAGGTAGATGGAGAAATGCAACATGACATTGAGAATCGTCAAGAGAGACAGAGAGGGAGAAGTAGGTGTGCCTGGGCACAAGAACTCTTTTTCTCTCTCCTATGACTGAGAGTGCAAGTAATTACGGCGGAGAGACAATGACTATTCTGGCAATGTTCTGATTGTTTTCTGTATGCTCGCGATCCGGCGGAAGGGCCTATGTGCGTAAGAGGGAGTGAATGCTTATAGAGGGGGGAAGGCAGTGAGGGAGGCAGAGAACGCACTCACGGGCGTTCCATCGAAATTGAGGCATGATGAGCATTTTCCATATCGAGGGAGATGGGGGTCGTCTCATTGGGACTGTTCTTGGGACTCTGTAGGCAACAAGACAGCCCAAAACAAGCCAATAACGCCAATACGATGAGGCCGATCACTGCGAAAACAAACTTCAAACCTATTGAAGCCATGTTCCCAGCACCGAACGTTCTCCTGGCATGAACCGAGGGACTCCCACTCCCTTTCGCAGAATCACCCATGTTATCTTGCGAGGATTGGGCTAAGGAGAAGCCCCAAGCAGGTTCGACAGCTCTTTCGCAACACAAACCTCCGAGAATAATCACGCAAAAAGCGACGATCGAGAAGCTATGGAAAGGCATTCGATGGCGTCTGAGCCTCATGTCTGTCTCGCTGATCAGAGCGCCTGCTGTCCGAAGAGACCCAACTATTTTTGGGAATTGAATCGATGGTGAGAAAGAAGCTCTTGCTGGAAGGTAGCGTCTACTGGACTAAAAAGAAGCTGAGAGCTAGCGCATTGGTAGAATTGCCGTGTTGACTGAGCACGGCTTGTACACTCCTAGAAACCGTGTCTTACCGTGACCACAGAAAAGCTGTCCTAATACTTCTTTAATAGCCTTGGAACAACGTGGTTCAACTCAATTAAATTGCCAATGGGTTCTACCCTCGTGCTTGAGTCGGGCGGGTGTTTGTGAGAGTGCGTGAGTTCGACCACCATTGAGGCCTTGAAAGCTAGGCGCAAGGAAAACAAGAGGGCAGAGTCCCTACCGGATAGCACTTCCCCCCTTTGCGCTCTCCTAACGGGGCAGTGCTAACAAAAACCAAGGTGGTTTAACTAAAAACCCCTAGTTATCAAGGAGTGTTTCAAGCTTAGGAGAGGAGAGGAGAAAACCATGAGCAGGGTCTATATAGCCATAACGAATAAGGATCTTTAGGTAACTCTTAAGTCAGTGCAAGGGTAAGGAGGTCTTACTTAGAGGGTTGAATGACCAATGAAGAACTTACTTCAAATGCAACACCTTGCATAACAAAGCTAAAAATAAGGAGCAAACCCACTATACCCTCAAGTAGGGGACAACACAAAGTAAAATATTAAACAAGGTGGCATAGTCAATGTAGGTTTCATTAAATTGGGCACTAAAGGCCAATTTCTGTCCTTAATACTTCTTATGAAATTACTTTTGTTATCAAAGTTAGGGGACTCCTTCCTTATCTGGTTGGTATAGAGTAGCATAGGTTTTTCATCAAAAGAAACATCTTTGAAAATATTGTAAAGGTGAATCTGGCCATTGACCATGCTCTACAAAAGGATGAGAGTTATGTTTTCCTTAGTTTGGACCTAGACAAGGCCTATGATCATATTAGATGGGACTTCCTTCTGAAAGTCTTGAGGAAAGTGGGATTTAGTTCTAAATAATGTCTATGGTAAGGGCTCCTACTAGTATTGCAAGGGTCAGGGTCATGTGTGCTACTTGTATTTTGTAATTGACCAAAAAATATCAATCCAACAAGGTTGCTTTTAACCCCTTTGTTGTTTACTCTCATCACCCACATATTACTTGCTAATTATATGGTTTTTCTAAGGTCAATGGGTTGTTTCTAGTTTGAAACTTCCTTTTGGCAAAAACCTAGGATTCCCACTTTTTATTGATTACCTCACTATGTTGTTGGAATCTAATAAGGACAAGAATAATCATCTATTCGGCCTTGTTGTTCAACTTTGGTTTTTATCAGTAACCTTTTTAAATTTTGTCTTTGTACTTAGATGGATAAAAACCTTTTTAAAGACTTTGCATTCTCACTTTGATGGAATGAAAAGCCATCATGGCATAAGGATTCAGTGGTATCCACTTGGCTCTCTTTCAAGCCACCTTGGTTGTCCATTGCTATCCTAGGGTGGTCACTCAGATAAATGTAAGATAAGGCATTCGTTAAAGGGAGGGGATTTTTAATTTTCTAGACTTACATGCCATTTACTAGCACGATGGGGTTACAAAAATACATAAGCAATATAATTGTGCTATGTACATTTTGGCGAGGGGCCTTGAAATTCCAAATTATATTTTAATTTATATTAATATATTTTATATTATAATTACTATGGTATTTATTTATTAGTAATATATTTACTAAAGCATTTACTATAGACTTATACAAATGATGCACTACCCTACTCTATCTCTCTCCCTCCCCCTCTCTCTCGCTCTCGCATCCCCCCCTTCTCTCTCTCCCCCCCGCTCCTCTCTTGCTGCCGTGGCAGCGGCCCCCCCCTCTCTCTCTCCCCTCCCCTCCCCTCCCTCTCCCCCCCCTCTCTCTCTCCCCCCCCTCTCTCTCGCTACCCCCCCTTATCTCTCTCCCCCCCCCTCCTCTCATTTCAACAAGGAAGAGCAAGAGGAGAAGCAAAAAGAGGAGGAAGAGCAAAAGCAAGCACAAGCAAGCACAAGCATCGATTTCAACTTTTTTCCAGGTACTTTTTTTAAAATTTGTATTGTTTGAAATTTTATTATAGAGAGAGAAAAGTGAAGGAAAGATTTTTAGAGAGAGAATATAAGAGAGAGAGTCTTGCTGCCTCGGCAGCAAAAGAGAGAGAGAAAGAGAGAGGGAGAGAGAGGAGAGAAGGGGGGGGAAAGAAAGGGGAGAGAAAGGGAGGGGGGAGAGAAGGGGGAGGGGAGGAAGAGAGGGGAGAGAGGGGGGAAGCCGCGAGGGGGGGGAGAGAGAGAGGGGAGGGGGAGGCCACTGCCGCGGCAGCGGAGAGGGGGGGAGGGAGGGGAGGGGAGGGGAGAGAGAGGGGAGGGGAGAGGCAGGGGAGTGCTGTCGCGGCAGCGGAGAGAGGGAGGGAGAGGGAGGAGGGGGAGGGGGGAGAGAGAGGAGGGGGGGGTTGCCGCGGCAGCGAGAGAGGAACGGGGGGGAGAGAGAGGGGGGGGGCGCGAGAGAGAGGGGAGGGAGAGACAGAGAGGGGGGGCCGCTGCCGCGGCAGCGAGAGAGGAGGGAGGGGGGAGAGAGAGAAGGGGGGCAGCGAGAGAAAGGGAGGGAGAGAGAGAGAGGGGGGCCGCTGCCGCTGCCGTGGCAGCGAGAGAGGGGGGAGAGAGAGAAGGGGGGGCGGCGAGAGAGAGGGGGGAGAGGGAGGGGAGGGGAGGGGAGAGAGAGAGGGGGGAGCCGCGGCAGCGAGAGAGGGGGAGGGGGGGGAGAGGGAAGGGGGGGGAGCAGGGGCAGCGAGAGAGAGGGGAGGGGGAGAGAGAGAAGGGGGGGGGCCACTGCCGCTGCGCGGCAGCGAGAGAAGGGGAGGGGGGGGAGAGGGAAGGGGGGGGCGGGGGCAGCGAGAGAGAGGGGAGGGAGAGAGAGAGAGGGGGGGGCTGCTGCCACTGCCACGGCAGCGAGAGAGGGAGGGGGGGGGAGAGAGAGAAGGGGGGGCGGCGAGAGAGAGGGGGGAGAGGGAGGGGAGGGGAGGGGAGAGAGAGAGGGGGGAGCCGCGGCAGCGAGAGAGGGGGAGGGGGGAGAGGGAAGGGGGGGGGAGCAGATGCAGCGAGAGAGAGGGGAGGGGGAGAGAGAGAAGGGGGGCCGCTGCCGCTACCGCGGCAACGAGAGAGGGGGAGGGGGGGGAGAGGGAAGGGGGGGGGCGGGGGCAGCGAGAGAGAGGGGAGGGAGAGAGAGAGAGGGGGGAGGCCGCTGTCGCTGCCGCGGTAGCAAGAGAGGGAGGGGGGGAGAGAGAGAAGGGGGGGCAGCGAGAGAGAGGGGAGGGAGAGAGAGAGAGGGGGGAGAGGGAGGGGAGGGGAGGGGAGAGAGAGGGGGGGGAGCCGCTGCCGCTGCCGCGGCAGCGAGAGAGGGAGTGGGGGAGAGAGAGAAGGGGGGGCAGCGAGAGAGAGGGGACGGAGAGAGAGAGAGGGGGGAGAGGGAGGGGAGGTGAGGGGAGAGAGAGAGGGGGGAGCCGCTGCCGCGGCAGCGAGAGAGGGGGAGGGGGGGAGAGGGAAGGGGGGGGAGAGGGAAGAGAGAGGGGGGGCCGCTGCCACGGCAGCGAGAGAGGAGGGGGGAGAGAGATAAGGGGGGGCAGCGAGAGAGAGGGGGGGGAGAGGGAGGGGAGGGGAGATGAGAGAGAGAGGGGGGCCGCTGTCACGGCAGCGAGAGAGGAGGGGGGGAGAGAGAGAAGGGGGGGATGCGAGAGTGAGAGAGAGGGGGAGGGAGAGAGAGAGAGAGGAGGGGGGGCCGCCGGGGGGGGGAGAGGGAAGAGAGAGGGGGGGCTGCTGCCGCGGCAGCAGTCGTGCTGCCTCTTTTGTTGCCCCAGGCAGTCCAAGACCCTCTCCCATGTGAGGCATTCAAGTGATATTCAACTCTTGAACGGATGAAAGAAGTTCACAAAACAAATGAGCGAGTGCAAGTCCAATGTTCAAGCGTAGAGATAATAGGAAAATTTTTAGAAAACCTTGTAGACCATCGGCATTAGGTAGCATTTCGAAGACAGTCCTATTTATGCTCTAGAATTGCATGAGAGACCAAAAGAGACAGCGCATTAACGCGTTGCCTATTTTGGTCCCTCGGGCAGTCCAATAGTCCCCTCCTTGCATAGCGATCAAAAGACCATGTGACCTATCCCTCCAAGAGTCCAATAGCATTCCAAAGACCATAAGACCTGTATACCAAAGCATACTTTGAGACAAAAGATGAAATGGTTGAAGCAACCTCTTGTGAGTATTGATACATGGAGGATTGAGTAGAAAAGCCTTGCTGAAAAGCCTTCATGAAAGACAGCTTGAGATGCCAAAAAGGACAGTGCATTAACGCGCTATCCTTTTTCGCTTCTCAAGGTGTCTTTTCATGAGGGTAAGGGGTAGGCATAGAAGTGCATATTTGCCACTGCAATTCCATATATCCAAGTGTATAGATACCATTGCAAGTTGATATACTATGTGCATTGGAGATGAAACTTTTTCTTTTAGGACACAAGTGGGTGAATGTTCCCTAAACTAGAAATCAATTGCATTGATAGATACATGTATTTTTGTCTAGATATGTAAAATGATATTTATTCATAAGTGCGAGTTTACACACCTTTGCATTCATATATGTCAGCAGTTTGAGATATTTGTTTGAAGCTTTTTCCTTATGAGGTGTACACACTTCATTATCTGTTTGGGGCTTTGCCCTCATGATATGTATTGCATATGTTTTCATAAACAAAACCTTTATCATATATATATGTAAAAAAGCTCTCATGTTTTTTTGAGCATATGGAAAGATTTGAGAAGACCTTTGAACCTGCCGTAGGTTGTACTCTATCTGTTGTTACATGTTGTTTCTTGTTTTTAGTTTTGGTTTTTATTGAAAAGGTTTTGAGAACTATGATTGGAAAAATGCCTTGTTTTTTGTCTTTTCAGGATGACAAGAAAAAAAGGCAGAAAAGTTCAAGTGGCACATTCTACAAAGGTGACAAGAGGAACAAAAGTAGATCACAATGTTGAATCATCAGTAGGTGGAACGGAAGAGCAAGAAAGTGTGGTGGGTCTAGAGGTTGAAGTATCATCAACTCAAAGAGATGAAGGTCCAAGAGTGGAGGAGGATGAGTTGGATGATAGTGAAGTTCAGGTGGAAGGAGGAGGTGATGTGATTGGCAAATGTAGGATGCTTGATTCAAACCAATGTCCTCGCATTCCCTTGTGTAGGTTGATACCTTATGCAAGAGTGAGAGGACTTCGTGATGATGTATCTTCACTCAAAAGTACATTTCAAGTGGAGGGCTATCTCCCAGAGAAAGGGTCTTTCATTGTATCTGTCTGCAAGAGTAATGGAGAGGAGATAGTTGTGACAGATGATATGAGGAAGAGTTGGTCTCCCACCTGGAGAGAGGTGGATGAGGAGTTTGAAAAAGATGTGATGTCTAACACTGACTTTCATTTTATGTCGCAAAAGATGTTATTTGTTTGGGAGGGCAATCATAGGACCACTGCATGGATGAGTGTTATCAAGGAAATCTTTCCTACAAACAAGAAAAGACATGTATGAGTGGTATGCACAATAATTGACCCAAGGAAAATTAGTGAGATTGCTCTCTTGGCAGGGCTACAATGAATGAATTCGTAAGTACATGGACTCTTTGAATCTTCTCCACATTTGTGTTTTATGCTACTTTGAATTTATTGATTGGGTTGTGTACTTTACTGTTTGTTTTCTAGCATGAATGAACATGCCATTATCAAACCCAGTCTAAGGGTCATACTCATAAATGCACACAACATTTGTGAGTGTGACTCTATGGTGTTTATGAAAACATTGTCTTCGAGTGAGATCAAATCAATAAAGAATTGGAGGGCTCAAGAGAGTAAAGGGAAGAAGCCATGGTTTCCATTGACAAGAGGTTATCTGGCAAGGCTTGTCTTCCAGGTAGAATGTTGCATTTGTATTGATGCTTACTTCTTTATCACTCCTTTGCTTTCTCTAATTGGAACTATACAAAGCTCAAAAAAGCAATGGACAGAATATCTACAAAGCTACCTTTAGATTAAAGGGGAGAGGCAGAAGGAAAGCAGCGTACCATAATTCAAAAGAGAATTGCTGATAGGATGGGAAAGGTGTGAATTGAATTTTCTATACTTTGTTGCATTTATTTTGAAGTTAAGTGACTGACATGTCATCTTTGAATTGTATAGATCCTGGTCTTGGAGAGGCTTGGTTGGAAAAGTTGTTTGCCTTGCGCTTTGATGGTGTGGACTCTTGCGTGACATTGGAGAAGCTCCAACTCATTGCAAAGTTGTTAGTTAGAGTTCTCCTCTTTTTTGAGTTCTTAAGATCTCTCGTGTAAATTGTTTTTATGTTTTTGTTTATTAGAGTTCTTAGGATCTCTTATGTAAAATGTTTTTGTGCTTTTGTTTGTTAGAGTCCTTAGGATCTCTTGTTTTTTATTTCTTAAAATATTTATCTTAGAGTCCTTAGGATCTCTTATTTGTTAAATTTCTTACAACCTCTTGTGTAGATTATTTTTGTGTTTTTATTTGTTAGAGTTCTTAGGATTTTTTTCTTGTGTAAATTGTAAATTGTGTATTTAGTTATATTAGTTTAAGTTATTTGTGTGAAATGTGATTGTTTGTGTTCTTTCTTTTTTGAAAAAATATATAAGGAAATTGTTTGGGTTGTAATTGTAATTCTTGTATGTGAATAAATATTCAGTAGTTTATTTCTTATGTGAAAAAAGTTTACGTGAGTGAATTTTGTGAAATAAATTTATTTCTTATGTGCGTAGATTAAAATTTATTCTTATGTTTAAAAAAAATTTATGAATAAATTCTATGAAATAAAGTTATAAACGATTAATGTCACCACACTTCCCACAGTTCAAATGCTATGGTGGCAGTTGGACTGCCTGGGGCAGCAAAAGAGGCAGCGCGTTAACGTGCTGCCTCTTTTGCTGCCCCAGGCAGTCCAACTGCCACCACATCCAAGAGAGGGCAGGAATGGAATCTCTAACACGATAAGGATTCCAACCTTCAATGAGGTCGACTTGTCAATGAGGATTGGCGGTGAGGATTTGCGGTGAGGAGGTGAGGATTGGAGGCAGTGAGGAGGTGAGGAGCCAAGGCAGTGAGGCGGTGAGGAGGAGGCGGTGAGGAGCAGTCGATCTCTCTATCTCTCCTGCTCTTTTGCAAATGGAAATGGCATCGTGAGGTGAGCCTCAGCTCTATTGGCACGTGCTCCTGCGGACGAGGAAACCATCGCTACAATCGGTGAAACAGAAGCTATGCGGATTTTGTGGCCTTGCCTTGTAAGTTCCCATCCACTCCCATGGTCACACCGCCAGTGGAGCTCACGCCTTGAATGCCATTCAGAGAAGAAACTATTGTTGAGGCTAGGAAGCAAAACAAGGGGTCTCGGAGGATGAAGCCGCCCTACGTGGAGTAAAGCCACAAAAGAATAACCAGTGCACCTTGTTACGAAGGAGGTCCATCAACGTGAAAGAAAAGCTTTGGCACAAGAGCAACGAGAAATTCTATGATATCATGGTGAGGAGAAGGGAGCAAAGGAAGAAGAGAAACAAGGTGGCAAAGAGGAAAGGTGGCGAAGAGAAAGATAGGAAGATGGAGGAGATGGAAGGAAGGAAGGATGGAGGCGGTGAGGCGGTGTTACTGAGACAAGAGTAAATGGAAGGCGAAAGTAGCAGCATGCGAAAGTAGAGCAGTGGAGTCAGCAACAGGCAGAAGGTACGCCGACGGCAACAAAAACAGCTCTAACGTGAAGTCCTAAGGAAGAGTTTTTGTCATTATGGCACAGAAAGAGTGAGACTTAGAGTAGGAGATCAAGCGAGCGAGAGAGTGTGTTTTGTACAGCACACAAGAAGTGAGGATCTAGCAAAGAACAATTGAGCTTATATATTGTTATAGAACAATTGTATATTGCTTGAAAGTAGCTTGCAGTAGCGAGGAACCATGCTCGAATTGATTGCTCGACAGTAACTTACAGTAGAGATCAGGAATCGATTTCTCGAGAGTTTTTGTCGATTCCCCCTCTTCGGTGTTCGAGAGACCAGCGCAAGAGACCACAAAGAGATCAGGAGAGACCAGTGCAAGAGCACACAGAGAGAGCGACATCCTTCGGTCCCCTTCGTTGGCCATCCTAATTATTGACATTTCAGCCCAAGAATGTTTTTCGATTCATGAAATATGGAAAACGAAAGACATAGAGCCATGCGAGGATAATATCGGGGAAGAATCGCACCAAGAGTGAAGATCTCTACAGAGGTAGTAAAGGCGAATCATCCCCTCTTGTTACCATTCCTTCGCTAAGAAGCCTCACACTTGTATGAGTTGGCTTGTTGCTCTTTAATTGCTACTGGCTGACTCTATCTGTGTATATACATTGTCAGTTAACGTTGACGCATTCCAACAGTGCACAAACTTTTTTTGAACTGGAGAGAATATGTTGAAGCAGTTGCTTAAGAGAGAGGTTAACACTTTTGTGTCAACTTCCAATTCGAATCCACATTCTGAAATTGCCCTATTTTACCGTATAGTACATGATTTCAGCCACACATGACACAAGCTTAACAAAGAACGCCCACTGGTTAGCCAGATTCTCTTTCTGCAAGAGAAATAGTAACCCATGCAATCCATTCCTAACTAGCTGCTGCTAGTAGGTCGAAAAAGCGAGAAGCATTTCGACATTAAGAAATCCATGCAATCCCAGGAATGAAAGACTATACCAATATTTTCAGGACTTCTTTTAGAATTTAAAATCACCTATCGCCGCAGCTGGAGTCTGAGGATGATGACGTTGCCCAAACAGAGCAATAGCCAAAGAGACAACACCAGTACATGCAGAAAAAGCCCTCGAGCTAGGGAGAAAGAGCGAGCAACCAATCAAGATAAGAGAGGAGAAGTACAACGTAAACAGCCGAGATGAAGAGAAGCCTCAAAACAATACATACGTCCAGAACTGTATAATCGGAACCTAAGACGAAAGAAGCAAAGGATCGTAAGAATAGTAACTACTAAGCGGATACCTTTAGTTTGATACGAGATGAAGAGTAACCGCAAAACAATACATACGTCCAGAAATGTATAATCGGATCCTGAGACGAAAGAGGTTGCTCTAGCAGACTAGTGTGGTACCTTGTTTTCTATGAGTTGAATAGAGGCTCCCTAGATTGCTTGATGGGAGACCCTGTAACGAGTGGTAGTGAATTGCTTTCGAGCGGTAGTGAATTGTTTGCAGCCAAACATTTCAGTGCATTTCTTTCAAAGGGGGCACTAATACCAGGAGCGTTGAGTTGCTTTAAAATAGGCACATGACAATGTCAAAGTTTTGTAGGTCTTATCCTTTGCTATAAGTAGGGTGTACGGCTCGCGATTACGTGCACCTTATAACCGGTTGGTTACAACAGATGGCTGTTGCACATGAAAATGGAAGCCCAAAATTTAAATGAGTGGTGTGGTGTAGGACGTAGCCCAGAGATGGCGAGAACAAGCTCTAACGAGCCGAAAGCCTGGCGTTTAGGATTGTGTTTAGGATTCGCATCGATTTCCTAACAGCACCAGAAGAATATCGCTTCGCTTCGCTTCGAAAGAATATTGAAGGATTCACATCGGTTTCCTAACTATCGCTTCGAAATATCGCTTCGCTTCGCGGTTAGATTAACACGTATGATCTTGTTCGTGATTGATCACGGATGGGCATCTTGAGGTCCAACTTCGCCGAAGAACGTGATGCCTCGAAAATGATCGTTGGATAGAAAGTTTAGCCTCTGTGAAAGAATCGTCGACTCCTTTTTGCGCCGTTAAGACAAGGAATGGCTCTCCTCGAAAAGGAGCAATTGAAAAAGCAATTGAGTGGAGTGGCCTTACGGGTTTATGTTTCCATTATCAACCAGCTACCTTTCACCTCAACCTTATAAGTGTCTCTGAGACCTCTCACGAAAGCCCTTATCTTTTGGAATTCATCAATTCTTCAAGTTAAGGACTGACCCCCTATAATTTTCTATGTACTGGACTAGAGTGTTTTTACTCATATTGCAATTGTCCCAAGCCTCCCAGGCTCTTTCTAATTCATTTTCCAGTAAAAACTCTTTTAGGAAGGCTTGTTCAAACTCAGTCCAATACCTAGGAATTCTATCACTCTCCCTGAGGCTCATCCACCATTTATAGGCTTTATTTCCAAGAGAAAGACTTGCTTCCACGACTTGATAATTCACCCATACTTCAGGAGCATATCCATTATATGTAGGCCAACAATTCTCGGGTAGCTCCTGCTCATAGCGATCCACTTCACCCAAGTAGGCAGACACCCACTCAATTCATAGCAGCAATTTCCATCCTTAGGTTCAGAAGGAGGCTCTGATACTAGTGTTACATTCCCTCAAAAAGGGCTCATCAAAGATTCTTCCACCCAGCCACGATTCTCAGAGTGCTCTCGTACGTGAACCCCCCTTTGAGTTCTCTCCATTTTCTTCCTTCTGGAGCCTGTATCTAGAAATCTCCCCTGAACCTAGTGCTTGCCACTTGGAGCCCAATTGAGAGCCACATGTCCATAAAGGACCTTAGAACCTTAATGCCCTTTAGACCTTAATATTGCACTCCATATTGATGCAAGCATTGTCGAGCCCCCCGGTTACCCGCTTTACCATAACCACACTAGACAATATCGAGATTACGGCTGATGTAACAGTGGGGGAAATACACATTATGTATAGGATCTAGTAAGTTGTACTCATTGTACATGCTTTTGCTATGTAGTCATTGTGCTCACACATGCATATAATTTGTCCTCATTGTACATGCTTCCGCTACATAATCACTGTGCTCACACATGCACATACTACTCTCATTTTTTCAGTTTTCTTTTCAAATCCAATTTCTCGTGGAGGATCGATTGTTGTTGGTGCTTCCTATGTTCTTGGATGGTTTTGCAAAGGTTTAGTATGAGAAGTAGATCGATGCAGTTCAAAGGATCTGGAAAGGTATGAATTGTTGCGTTTAGAGGAGGCATTGTTGAGCAATTGCATTGTCCCCAAAGAGCTATGTATGCCTCCATGTCTCTTGTGAATGGGTGATCTTAGAATGGGCAATATTGATGCCATTTTCAATG
This sequence comes from Dipteris shenzhenensis, assembly GCF_047967505.1. Taxonomy (NCBI): domain Eukaryota; kingdom Viridiplantae; phylum Streptophyta; class Polypodiopsida; order Gleicheniales; family Dipteridaceae; genus Dipteris; species Dipteris shenzhenensis. Next base: position 42,007,530 of record NC_141605.1, on the reverse strand, counting down.
TTATATTCATGCTTATGTCAAGAGTTGTTTCCATTCATTTTTTCGAAGCTTATATCAATTCTATCTTTTTTGTAAAGAAACATTAAAAATAAGCATCAGAAAAACTTGATTGAATGGTAGTAATGAGTGGTACCAGTTGATCATGACTTAAGAAAAGTTAGTAAATTTTGATTAGAAGTAATGGTGAATGGAAATTTTAAGGTTGATAAGAGCATTGACCCGCACGCTTTTAAAATGGACCGGCTCTTGGTAAATTTTGATTAGGAGTCATTGTGATTGAAAGATTTAAAGTCAACTTATACATAAGAGCATTGACATGCAAGCTTTTAAAAATAGACTAGGCTCAGTAGCTATTTACTTTATAGTTGATAAAACTACACCCACTGAGCATATCCTTACCATCGCTTGATAGATGAGCCTCCCTAATGGCAAAGTCTTACAAACAGTATACCCCTAGAGTGCTTGGACCTCCTTGCATACCTTGAGAGTGCTTGGACCTACAAATACTATATTGGAGAATTTGGAAATATCCCAAGTCCCACTTTCAAGTAAAGGGTTAAGATTTGACCATGTGGCCAAAACTTGAACCCTTTTTTGAAAGTGTGACATGGGAGGATTCTCTAATATGGTGTTTAGAATGGATTCCACCTTCAACTAATGGGTTTAGATGTGTGTGTGTGTTTACATGTGTATGTTTGTGGGTTTTCAATTGATTATTAGTATGGGTGCTTGAGTGGTTTGATGCCTCTCTCTCTCTCTCTCTCTCTCTCTCTCTCTCTCAATTCATATGCACACGCACATATGTGCAAGCGGGCGCATGCATGTGTATGTGTGCAAGCCCATGCGTGTGTGTGTTTGTTGGGGGGGGCAGAGGGCTTCACAATGTGAATACCCTACACCGACCCTATATAATGCATGCATTCAAAGGCCAACTCTAAATAACCGTATTTTGCATATGTATCCTTGATTTTACTTTTCTAAAACCCAATTAAGACTTTTCTAAAACCCATTGTGAAAAGCCCTTCTCTAAGTATAATTGTATAACGAATATGTGAATTGTCCACGACTATTGAACGGACGATGTTAAATATTCTTCCCCAAGGTTATGCGATGCATGTGTGTGTACACCCACATGTGTGCGTGTGTGCGCTTGCATATGTGAAATACAAAACTGGGTAAAAACACGACATGCCATATGTATGGGAAAAACTCTTCTTCACCGGACACCCAAGAGCATATCTCGAGATGATTAAGACTCACAATCTCAACTTCACATGTTTTGCTATACAACCATTTAAATGAAGTTCGCATATGTCCCTTAACAACAATTGCTAGGCTCCCTCGTGCTCCATGGACAATGCTAACGCTTCGGCTTGCGTTCTTCATACAAATACATACATCGCCAGCTCTGCTCGGTATGTTCAGAAGGAATGGGCTCCACCTTGGAAATAAGAGTCTCAAGTTCAAGGTACCTGAAACTCTCAACCAAACGCTCATGCGACTTCTGAGACTTGAAAAGTCCGTGTGTGGAGAGAAGGATTGTATATTCTATTGCATCTGAAAATGTTATGTGGGATGAGCACTTGCTTGACGTACCCTGTCCGTCACAAGAGAACTACAGGGCGTCAAATGCGACGGAATAGGTAGATGGAGAAATGCAACATGACATTGAGAATCGTCAAGAGAGACAGAGAGGGAGAAGTAGGTGTGCCTGGGCACAAGAACTCTTTTTCTCTCTCCTATGACTGAGAGTGCAAGTAATTACGGCGGAGAGACAATGACTATTCTGGCAATGTTCTGATTGTTTTCTGTATGCTCGCGATCCGGCGGAAGGGCCTATGTGCGTAAGAGGGAGTGAATGCTTATAGAGGGGGGAAGGCAGTGAGGGAGGCAGAGAACGCACTCACGGGCGTTCCATCGAAATTGAGGCATGATGAGCATTTTCCATATCGAGGGAGATGGGGGTCGTCTCATTGGGACTGTTCTTGGGACTCTGTAGGCAACAAGACAGCCCAAAACAAGCCAATAACGCCAATACGATGAGGCCGATCACTGCGAAAACAAACTTCAAACCTATTGAAGCCATGTTCCCAGCACCGAACGTTCTCCTGGCATGAACCGAGGGACTCCCACTCCCTTTCGCAGAATCACCCATGTTGTCTTGCGAGGATTGGGCTAAGGAGAAGCCCCAAGCAGGTTCGACAGCTCTTTCGCAACACAAACCTCCGAGAATAATCACGCAAAAAGCGACGATCGAGAAGCTATGGAAAGGCATTCGATGGCGTCTGAGCCTCATGTCTGTCTCGCTGATCAGAGCGCCTGCTGTCCGAAGAGACCCAACTATTTTTGGGAATTGAATCGATGGTGAGAAAGAAGCTCTTGCTGGAAGGTAGCGTCTACTGGACTAAAAAGAAGCTGAGAGCTAGCGCATTGGTAGAATTGCCGTGTTGACTGAGCACGGCTTGTACACTCCTAGAAACCGTGTCTTACCGTGACCACAGAAAAGCTGTCCTAATACTTCTTTAATAGCCTTGGAACAACGTGGTTCAACTCAATTAAATTGCCAATGGGTTCTACCCTCGTGCTTGAGTCGGGCGGGTGTTTGTGAGAGTGCGTGAGTTCGACCACCATTGAGGCCTTGAAAGCTAGGCGCAAGGAAAACAAGAGGGCAGAGTCCCTACCGGATAGCACTTCCCCCCTTTGCGCTCTCCTAACGGGGGAGTGCTAACAAAAACCAAGGTGGTTTAACTAAAAACCCCTAGTTATCAAGGAGTGTTTCAAGCTTAGGAGAGGAGAGGAGAAAACCATGAGCAGGGTCTATATAGCCATAACGAATAAGGATCTTTAGGTAACTCTTAAGTCAGTGCAAGGGTAAGGAGGTCTTACTTAGAGGGTTGAATGACCAATGAAGAACTTACTTCAAATGCAACACCTTGCATAACAAAGCTAAAAATAAGGAGCAAACCCACTATACCCTCAAGTAGGGGACAACACAAAGTAAAATATTAAACAAGGTGGCATAGTCAATGTAGGTTTCATTAAATTGGGCACTAAAGGCCAATTTCTGTCCTTAATACTTCTTATGAAATTACTTTTGTTATCAAAGTTAGGGGACTCCTTCCTTATCTGGTTGGTATAGAGTAGCATAGGTTTTTCATCAAAAGAAACATCTTTGAAAATATTGTAAAGGTGAATCTGGCCATTGACCATGCTCTACAAAAGGATGAGAGTTATGTTTTCCTTAGTTTGGACCTAGACAAGGCCTATGATCATATTAGATGGGACTTCCTTCTGAAAGTCTTGAGGAAAGTGGGATTTAGTTCTAAATAATGTCTATGGTAAGGGCTCCTACTAGTATTGCAAGGGTCAGGGTCATGTGTGCTACTTGTATTTTGTAATTGACCAAAAAATATCAATCCAACAAGGTTGCTTTTAACCCCTTTGTTGTTTACTCTCATCACCCACATATTACTTGCTAATTATATGGTTTTTCTAAGGTCAATGGGTTGTTTCTAGTTTGAAACTTCCTTTTGGCAAAAACCTAGGATTCCCACTTTTTATTGATTACCTCACTATGTTGTTGGAATCTAATAAGGACAAGAATAATCATCTATTCGGCCTTGTTGTTCAAATTTGGTTTTTATCAGTAACCTTTTTAAATTTTGTCTTTGTACTTAGATGGATAAAAACCTTTTTAAAGACTTTGCATTCTCACTTTGATGGAATGAAAAGCCATCATGGCATAAGGATTCAGTGGTATCCACTTGGCTCTCTTTCAAGCCACCTTGGTTGTCCATTGCTATCCTAGGGTGGTCACTCAGATAAATGTAAGATAAGGCATTCGTTAAAGGGAGGGGATTTTTAATTTTCTAGACTTACATGCCATTACTAGCACGATGGGGTTACAAAAATACATAAGCAATATAATTGTGCTATGTACATTTTGGCGAGGGGCCTTGAAATTCCAAATTATATTTTAATTTATATTAATATATTTTATATTATAATTACTATGGTATTTATTTATTAGTAATATATTTACTAAAGCATTTACTATAGACTTATACAAATGATGCACTACCAAGTTATTGACATTAATCGTTTATAACTTTATTTCATAGAATTTATTCATAAATTTTTTTTAAACATAAGAATAAATTTTAATCTACGCACATAAGAAATAAATTTATTTCACAAAATTCACTCACGTAAACTTTTTTCACATAAGAAATAAACTACTGAATATTTATTCACATACAAGAATTACAATTACAACCCAAACAATTTCCTTATATATTTTTTCAAAAAAGAAAGAACACAAACAATCACATTTCACACAAATAACTTAAACTAATATAACTAAATACACAATTTACAATTTACACAAGAAAAAAATCCTAAGAACTCTAACAAATAAAAACACAAAAATAATCTACACAAGAGGTTGTAAGAAATTTAACAAAAACATTTTACATAAGAGATCCTAAGAACTCTAATAAACAAAAACATAAAAACAATTTACACGAGAGATCTTAAGAACTCAAAAAAGAGGAGAACTCTAACTAACAAAAATACAAAAAACTATCACAAAAAAGATCCTATAAACTCTAACAAACAAAACCACAAAAACAATTCACATAAGAGATCTTAAGAGCTTTAAGAAAGTCTCCTAAGAACTCACACATACAAAAACAAATATTCCATCTTATTTTAGATCTTAGAGATTGCTTGAGCAATCTAAGAGGCCTTCCTTGTTTTCTTTTTCTTCTTTGATCTCTATTGCTCAGCTAGAGAACCAAGCACGAGATGAGCAAACTACAAACAACTCTTGGCCTATATAGGAGAAATTATTCGTACTATTAGCTTTATGTACGAATAATCTATTCGTACGAATACTTATTATTCGTACGAATACTTATTATTCGTACGAATACTTTTTATTTGTACAAATATTGATGGATGACGTGGTGAATTGTGAAAAAAACGTGACGTGGCAGTGAATTTTTGCTTGTTTTTTTTTCCCAAATGAATTATTCGTCCGAATTTCCCGAATTTTTCAAATCACGAATTCAAATTTTTCTACTTAGACCCTAAGGGGTTCATGTGTATATTCTCAGTTTTCATGGAATACATTAGTGTATAGTTAGTAATCTTGTGTGCACTCATCTCTCTCCCTATGTGATTTCCACTATCATGCTCCAGAACAAAACACATTGAAGTGCATTATCACTTCATCCATGTGAGAAAGTTCTTAGTGAAGAAATCAACTTGATGCATTGTCCGACACAAGAATAGGTCACATATATCTTCACCAAACCACTTTCACTTGATGTGTTTGCACACTTTCGACATCAGCTTGGTCTTCGCCAATTGAAACTTAAGAGGGGGAGTTGTACACCTTTGTACACACTTTTTTCTGTTGTGCTCTATTTGCACTCTTGTGCATCATTTTTTATCTTTATTTCTCTTGCCATCATGCAACCTTCAGAAAATCCAAAAATGTGTTTTGTAAAGCACCCTCTTCTTATGCAGTGCAATTTAAGAGGGGTGTTGAGAATGGTGTGTAAATTGCACCATAATGGTTATGACCCTAACCCTAACCTGAAGGGCTTCATGTATATATTCTTAGTTTTTATGGAATACATTAGTGTACAGTTAGGAGGTAGTCAATAGAGCGAGTGAGAAAAAGCAAGCAGCCCCAATGAAGCGAGCGAGTTTTTTTACAATTCCTCCGATGAGAACAAATTTGAAACCGAACTTACTATAGCAAGATGTTGTCATAATAAGCATACCAATAATCAGACTTACAATCCACCCTATCTTTCACTTGAAGAACATAAACTAATTACCAAACTCATAACATAGATGACTATTGAAATACCACTTCACCCGCAAAATGCACTAGACCAAAACTTTCCAAATGTATCCATGGTTCACCACAACAATTATCAGTCTATGAAAAAAATGGTGTTTTAAACCATGTTCTAATCCCCCTGACATTCATCATCAAGAAAGTAGTTGCGCGCATGTGGTTTATCTAATTGCCACTCATCATATCTCTTGTTGGCTATCATGAATCTTGCCATTTTTTCTGCATAGCATGGCAACAAACTACAACAAAACATACATTTCAAAGGAAAGTAAGTCAAAGTGGAACAATGAAAATAATTTCCAATAAGAAGAACTTGCCATCCTTATGTGGTATACAAAAGACAATTCGCTACCAACAAAGCAAAAAAAATCAATTGCTAGATCAAGGCCTTACAAACACTATCCAAAGCATCAAAATTTGTACTTTCTTGATTCAAAGGCACCCGTAAATGCTCACTATCTACCATATTATAAAGATGCTAAATAACACTTTCAAAGTCCTCAATTTTAGCATTCAAAATATATTACAAAAAAACTCAGGGCCAGTAGCATACTACTCATCAAAGGGGTTTGTGACAGGTTCCACTCTCTCTTCTTCCCCCTCTCCATCATGCTCTGACCTAATCCGTTTTCCAGAATGATCTGCCACAAGTGGCTCAACAATGCTAGCCATAATACCGTTGTCTGAATCAAATGAAAAACAAGGCCTGCCAATGGCCTGACAAGCACGCATAAGAGGGGCTATACCACAACCCATCTCTAGAACCAGCCCTCCAGGAACACAGAGAAGAGACATAATGCAACCTACAAAAAAACTACTCCTCTCTAGTCCACCTCATGCTAGCTGAGAAGACATCGGCACGATTGTCCTTGCAGAGGGAGGTATGTAATGAGTCCAGACATCTTCATGTGGATCAATCAAAAGCTGTTGGAAAAGTGGAAAGCTCTCCTCCCAAAAAACTATTGGATTCTTCTTTGCTCTACGTATTAGAGCTAATACTGAAGATTGCATCTGGAAACCACATGGAGAAAAACATGGATAGTATATTGACTTCAACTAGCAAGCATTATAGCATGAAAGATGGCAAAGATAGCATGCATAGGACTTATCCTTCCAAACATAGCATGCATAGGACTAACGAGGAGACATTTGTCAAAGACACTTTTATCATGGAATGCAAACATAGAATGCATGGAATGGTAGCTTACCTTAACACTTTTATCATGTTCTCTACAAAATCCATATGGAAACTTGTCATGAATGATCACACGTCTGACAACCTCCAAGCCCTGGACATATGCAAACCGTGAACCATCCAACCAATACATTGTCCTACAAGCAATTAATTTTATTTAAAACTACTAGAATGGAAACAAAAAATGTGAAATGTCAATTGTGGTATTGTGCCTTACCTGCCAGAGGACATATGCATGCCAACCAACCACTATCAGACAAAGAAGCTGATGCAACTGCAAGCCCATGCTGCACATGGTCCTCGAGCAAGACATTCCAAGTAGGAGTGGATCCTCTCTCATCAAGTGGATAGCCAGATGGAAAATCGAGCAATATAAAATCTGAAGCCCACTTCACCTTCTTACCCATCCTCTTGTAGTCCTGATCTCGACTAGCCACTGTAATAAAAAACTCATGCAAAATAGCATACTTATCATTTCTTTTAGAGTCAACAAAGTCTTTGCCCATTGCAATGTAATCTCCAACTGTACAAGCAAACAAAGGTGTGATGCCACATGCCAAGGAAATGTCAGGTGACTGTGATCAATGGAACACATATTGCTTCACAAGTCCCGAGATTGATTCTCCACCTATATGCAAAAGCAAATTAATTACAAGTAAAACTAGTGTTAACGGAACAACTACATATTATGCAAAACACAACAACACCCTTACTTGCACTCTCTATGTGATCCATTTCATGCCGCATAGGACTAGATGGTCCCTCATCTAGAAAGAGAACAATCATAAACTTATTAATGCAATGTCAAAACAAATTGAAGACAACATCAACAAACAATCATATTGTATCTTCCTTACCTTTTTCTGTAGGATGTTCTTGTTTCTCTTTCTCTTTCTTCTCTCTCCTTGAGCTTCCCTCCACTTTGTCCTTACTTGCTTCATTGGCTTTTTGTGAAGCATAAGTATTGTACAAGTCTCTTTCTCGCACCAGTACTTGTCCTTTAGGAAAATCTATCCACCAGGGACAATGTGCTAATTCCCATTGAGAGAGATGGTGCATGCCAGGTGGATACATGCATGTAGCATGACCAATTTCCACCCAACTCTTGCACAAATTTGGAATGTCAGAGATCCTTTTCTCTATTGCCAAGTGGGAGAGATATCTATCAACCAAGAAACACAAAAAAATTGGATGTCCCAAACCATCAAAAGGTCAAGAAATCAAGTGGAACAACCATCAATGATTGTGTAATTACATGAATCAATAGCACAAACATAGACAAATGAAAACACAAACATAGACAAATGAAAAATGAACCTTCGAATGAATTGACAACATACCTATAAACCACCCTATGGGCAGCCATGTCCAACTCAGATAGTCCATCTCCTTTTTTTCCACCCTTGCTCTCCATCTTTGTTTCCTTTTATCTTAGCACCACAAACATATGTTTTCTCCCCTCCAATTTTATATCCTCCATGTATTGCTGCAATGTGTAATCCTTAGGGGTATCCAAAGGCATGCCCATTGTTGTGATCACCCTCAAATCTTCAAGCACTTTCAATGACTGTCTCTCCACCTTCTCCAAAAATATCTCTCTACTAATCCACCTAAACAGTAAAAGTTGACGCAATTTTATAATAAAAAAATAAGAGTCATGTCATTGGCAAGAAACAAACAAACACCATGAAAGATGATTTGTATTGGTAGAAGAAACACACCCTCTGTACTCAAGGTCGCCCACAGGCATGAAGTACATGTCTCGCATAAGTTTAGTGGCTTCTAACAAAGAAAGAAAAATATTTTTTTTTTCTAATCTCAAATCAGACTTTGCAATGAGTTGGAGCTTCTCCAATGTCACGCAAGAGTCCGCACCATCAAAGCGCAAGGCAAACAACTTTTCCAACCAAGCCTCTCCAAGACCAGGATCTATACAATTCAACACCTATCCAAAGATGACATGTCAGTCACTTAACTTCAAAATAAATGGAACAAAGTATAGAAAATTCAATTCACACCTTTCCCATCCTATCAGCAATTCTCTTTTGAATTATGGTACGCTGCTTTCCTTCTGCCTCTCCCCTTTAATCTAAAGGTAGCTTTGTAGATATTCTGTCCATTGCTTTTTTGAGCTTTGTATAGTTCCAATTAGAGAAAGCAAAGGAGTGATAAAGAAGTAAGCATCAATACAAATGCAACATTCTACCTAGAAGACAAGCCTTGCCAGATAACCTCTTGTCAATGGAAACCATGGCTTCTTCCCTTTACTCTCTTGAGCCCTCCAATTCTCTATTGATTTGATCTCACTCGAAGACAATGTTTTCATAAACACCATAGAGTCACACTCACAAATGTTGTGTGCATTTATGAGTATGTCCCTTAGACTGGGTTTGATAATGGCATGTTCATTCATGCTAGAAAACAAACAGTAAAGTACACAACCCAATCAATAAATTCAAAGTAGCATAAAACACAAATGTGGAGAAGATTCAAAGAGTCCATGTACTTACGAATTCATTCATTGTAGCCCTGCCAAGAGAGCAATCTCACTAATTTTCCTTGGGTCAATTATTGTGCATACCACTCATACATGTCTTTTCTTGTTTGTAGGAAAGATTTCCTTGATAACACTCATCCATGCAGTGGTCCTATGATTGCCCTCCCAAACAAATAACATCTTTTGCGACATAAAATGAAAGTCAGTGTTAGACATCACATCTTTTTCAAACTCCTCATCCACCTCTCTCCAGGTGGGAGACCAACTCTTCCTCATATCATCTGTCACAACTATCTCCTCTCCATTACTCTTGCAGACAGATACAATGAAAGACCCTTTCTCTGGGAGATAGCCCTCCACTTGAAATGTACTTTTGAGTGAAGATACATCATCACGAAGTCCTCTCACTCTTGCATAAGGTATCAACCTACACAAGGGAATGCGAGGACACTGGTTTGAATCAAGCATCCTACATTTGCCAATCACATCACCTCCTTCTTCCACCTGAACTTCACTATCATCCAACTCATCCTCCTCCACTCTTGGACCTTCATCTCTTTGAGTTGATGATACTTCAACCTCTAGACCCACCACACTTTCTTGCTCTTCCGTTCCACCTACTGATGATTCAACATTGTGATCTACTTTTGTTCCTCTTGTCACCTTTGTAGAATGTGCCACTTGAACTTTTCTGCCTTTTTTTCTTGTCATCCTGAAAAGACAAAAAACAAGGCATTTTTCCAATCATAGTTCTCAAAACCTTTTCAATAAAAACCAAAACTAAAAACAAGAAACAACATGTAACAACAGATAGAGTACAACCTACGGCAGGTTCAAAGGTCTTCTCAAATCTTTCCATATGCTCAAAAAAACATGAGAGCTTTTTTACATATATATATGATAAAGGTTTTGTTTATGAAAACATATGCAATACATATCACGAGGGCAAAGCCCCAAACAGATAATGAAGTGTGTACACCTCATAAGGAAAAAGCTTCAAACAAATATCTCAAACTGCTGACATATATGAATGCAAAGGTGTGTAAACTCGCACTTATGAATAAATATCATTTTACATATCTAGACAAAAATACATGTATCTATCAATGCAATTGATTTCTAGTTTAGGGAACATTCACCCACTTGTGTCCTAAAAGAAAAAGTTTCATCTCCAATGCACATAGTATATCAACTTGCAATGGTATCTATACACTTGGATATATGGAATTGCAGTGGCAAATATGCACTTCTATGCCTACCCCTTACCCTCATGAAAAGACACATTGAGAAGCGAAAAAGGATAGCGTGTTAATGCACTGTCCTTTTTGGCATCTCAAGCTGTCTTTCATGAAGGCTTTTCAGCAAGGCTTTTCTACTCAATCCTCCATGTATCAATACTCACAAGAGGTTGCTTCAACCATTTCATCTTTTGTCTCCAAGTATGCTTTGGTATACAGGTCTTATGGTCTTTGGAATGCTATTGGACTCTTGGAGGGATAGGTCACATGGTCTTTTGATCGCTATGCAAGGAGGGGACTATTGGACTGCCCGAGGGACCAAAATAGGCAACGCGTTAATGCGCTGTCTCTTTTGGTCTCTCATGCAATTCTAGAGCATAATTAGCACTGTCTTCGAAATGCTACCTAATGCCGATGGTCTACAAGGTTTTCTAAAAATTTTCCTCTTATCTCTACGCTTGAACATTGGACTTGCACTCGCTCATTTGTTTTGTGAACTTCTTTCATCCGTTCAAGAGTTGAATATCACTTGAATGCCTCACATGGGAGAGGGTCTTGGACTGCCTGGGGCAACAAAAGAGGCAGCACGTTAACGCCCTTTTACTGCCCTCCACAGTCCAAGTTCCCCTCCCTTGCATGACTTTGGGTAACTCTAGCAACCACATACATGCCTTGTATATATGGTTTGTAGAATATGGGCACAAATTTTTGACAGCAAGTCCTATGAAATGAAATGATACCTCGGGCTGCTACACAACCAAGTCAACAAAAAACCTGTGAACACCATCGAGTCCTAAGCAACAACCACCGAGCAACGCAAGCAAAATGGAGTAACGAAACAAAATGGAGCAACCAAAAGTCGTGAAGTGCCCGAGGAGATAAAATCCGATGCCAAAATGCAGGACTAATTAGACTATACAGAAAGGCGTACATCCCATAGCCTGGGGCAACAAAAGAGGCAGCGCATTAACGCACTGCCTCTTTTGCTGCCCTAGGCTATGGTGTGTAGGCCTTCCCACACTTCCCACAGTTCAAATGCTATGGTGGCAGTTGGACTGCCTGGGGCAGCAAAAGATGCAGCACGTTAACGCGCTGCCTCTTTTGCTGCCCCAGGCAGTGCAACTGCCACCACATCCAAGAGAGGGCAGGAATGGAATCTCTAACACGATAAGGATTCCAACCTTCAATGAGGTCGACTTGTCAATGAGGATTGGCGGTGAGGATTTGCGGTGAGGAGGTGAGGATTGGAGGCAGTGAGGAGGTGAGGAGCCAAGGCAGTGAGGCGGTGAGGAGGAGGCGGTGAGGAGCAGGCGATCTCTCTATCTTTCCTGCTCTTTTGCAAATGGAAATGGCATCGTGAGGTGAGCCTCAGCTCTATTAGCACGTGCTCCTGCGGACGAGGAAACCATCGCTACAATCGGTGAAACAGAAGCTATGCGGATTTTGTGGCCTTGCCTTGTAAGTTCCCATCCACTCCCATGGTCACACCGCCAGTGGAGCTCACGCCTTGAATGCCATTCAGAGAAGAAACTATTGTTGAGGCTAGGAAGCAAAACAAGGGGTCTCGAAGGATGAAGCCGCCCTACGTGGAGTAAAGCCACAAAAGAATAACCAGTGCACCTTGTTACGAAGGAGGTCCATCAACGTGAAAGAAAAGCTTTGGCACAAGAGCAACGAGAAATTCTATGATATCATGGTGAGGAGAAGGGAGCAAAGGAAGAAGAGAAACGAGGTGGCAAAGAGGAAAGGTGGCGAAGAGAAAGATAGGAAGATGGAGGAGATGGAAGGAAGGAAGGATGGAGGCGGTGAGGCGGCGTTACTGAGACAAGAGTAAATGGAAGGCGAAAGTAGCAGCATGCGAAAGTAGAGCAGTGGAGTCAGCAACAGGCAGAAGGTACGCCGAAGGCAACAAAAACAGCTCTAACGTGAAGTCCTAAGGAAGAGTTTTTGTCATTATGGCACAGAAAGAGTGAGACTTAGAGTAGGAGATCAAGCGAGCGAGAGAGTGTGTTTTGTACAGCACACAAGAAGTGAGGATCTAGCAAAGAACAATTGAGCTTATATATTGTTATAGAACAATTGTATATTGCTTGAAAGTAGCTTGCAGTAGCGAGGAACCATGCTCGAATTGATTGCTCGACAGTAACTTACAGTAGAGATCAGGAATTGATTTCTCGAGAGTTTTTGTCGATTCCCCCTCTTCGGTGTTCGAGAGACCAGCGCAAGAGATCACAGAGAGATCAGGAGAGACCAGTGCAAGAGCACACAGAGAGAGCGACATCCTTCGGTCCCCTTCGTTGGCCATCCTAATTATTGACATTTCAGCCCAAGAATGTTTTTCAATTCATGAAATATGGAAAACGAAAGACATAGAGCCATGCGAGGATAATATCGGGGAAGAATCGCACCAAGAGTGAAGATCTCTACAGAGGTAGTAAAGGTGAATCATCCCCTCTTGTTACCATTCCTTCGCTAGGAAGCCTCACACTTGTATGAGTTGGCTTGTTGGTCTTTAATTGCTACTGGCTGACTCTATCTATGTATATACATTGTCAGTTAACGTTGACGCATTCCAACAGTGCACAAACTTTTTTTGAACTGGAGAGAATATGTTGAAGCAGTTGCTTAAGAGAGAGGTTAACACTTTTGTGTCAACTTCCAATTCGAATCCACATTCTGAAATTGCCCTATTTTACCGTATAGTACATGATTTCAGCCACACATGACACAAGCTTAACAAAGAACGCCCACTGGTTAGCCAGATTCTCTTTCTGCAAGAGAAATAGTAACCCATGCAATCCATTCCTAACTAGCTGCTGCTAGTAGATCGAAAAAGCGAGAAGCATTTCGACATTAAGAAATCCATGCAATCCCAGGAATGAAAGACTATACCAATATTTTCAGGACTTCTTTTAGAATTTAAAATCACCTATCGCCGCAGCTGGAGTCTGAGGATGATGACGTTGCCCAAACAGAGCAATAGCCAAAGAGACAACACCAGTACATGTAGAAAAAGCCCTCGAGCTAGGGAGAAAGAGCGAGCAACCAATCAAGATAAGAGAGGAGAAGTACAACGTAAACAGCCGAGATGAAGAGAAGCCTCAAAACAATACATACGTCTAGAACTGTATAATCGGAACCTGAGACGAAAGAGGCAAAGGATCGTAAGAATAGTAACTACTAAGCGGATACCTTTAGTTTGATACGAGATGAAGAGTAACCGCAAAACAATACATACGTCCAGAAATGTATAATCGGATCCTGAGACAAAAGAGGTTGCTCTAGCAGACTAGTGTGGTACCTTGTTTTCTATGAGTTGAATAGAGGCTCCCTAGATTGCTTGATGGGAGACCCTGTAACGAGTGGTAGTGAATTGCTTTCGAGCGGTAGTGAATTGTTTGCAGCCAAACATTTCAGTGCATTTCTTTCAAAGGTGGCACTAATACCAAGAGCGTTGAGTTGCTTTAAAATAGGCACATGACAATGTCAAAGTTTTGTAGGTCTTATCCTTTGCTATAAGTAGGGTGCACGGCTCGCGATTACATGCACCTTATAACCGGTTGGTTACAACAGATGGCTGTTGCACATGAAAATGGAAGCCCAAAATTTAAATGAGTGGTGTGGTGTAGGACGTAGCCCAGAGATGGCGAGAACAAGCTCTAACGAGCCGAAAGCCTGGCGTTTAGGATTGTGTTTAGGATTCGCATCGATTTCCTAACAGCACCAGAAGAATATCGCTTCGCTTCGCTTCGAAAGAATATTGAAGGATTCACATCGGTTTCCTAACTATCGCTTCGAAATATCGCTTCGCTTCGCGGTTAGATTAACACGTATGATCTTGTTCGTGATTGATCACGGATGGGCATCTTGAGGTCCAACTTCGCCGAAGAACGTGATGCCTCGAAAATGATCGTTGGATAGAAAGTTTAGCCTCTGTGAAAGAATCGTCGACTCCTTTTTGCGCCGTTAAGACAAGGAATGGCTCTCCTCGAAAAGGAGCAATTGAAAAAGCAATTGAGTGGAGTGGCCTTACGGGTTTATGTTTCCATTATCAACCAGCTAACCAACTAGACTCTGGAATGTGGATGCTGGAGCGTGCTTCTTGAGATCTTCCTCTTCTTTTATGAGCCAATGTTTCATCAACATTTACTCCTCTCGAATTCCAATGGACCTGTCACCCTGCCCAACGCTCAGTCGATGGCAGGCCTAGCCTTTAGAGAAACGATTTTATCAGATTTTGCAGGCCTGGTCATTATTAGATGGTAGGAGAAGACGTGGGTATGGGTAACGCCAGAAACCGCATAACCCTTGTAATAGTGAGGAGAACACCTTGTAATGACTCATGATGGAAATAGTAATATTGCTCGTTCATGCAAATGTGAAATAAACTACTACGTTTTGATAGTTTTGATTTTAGATATGGATTTGAAGATACTACTCATTCTAACTATTACTAGTAAAATATAGTAATTATAAATCTTTAATTTTTTTCTTGATATTTTAGTCTTTCAATTATGTAAATTTGAAAGTTACTTCTCTTTTTATTCATTTATATTAAATGTACACCCTTACTGAATGAAATGCATGGAGGCGTCATTCAAGTTACTATATGCATGAAGGCATCTTGTTCAAAGATTACCATTATTCTAAACAAATAAACACATCTTGTTCAATAAAGACTTGCAGTTAAACGACCACCTTGGATGCTAATAGTGACATCCATTTGCATTTGACACTTACAGAGACGAACTTGCTTCTTCTCTTCTCTCCCATAATCCCTCTCAGTGGCTCTTTCAACACTTCTCTTTGCTCCATTCTCTTCGGTCTCCAACACATCTATGCCATTTCTTCTTTTGCCTCCCTGCTTCTGGACCCTTTATGTAGCTAGCTTTTCTCTTGTTCTTTGGTTGGTGTCGTTTGGTGCTACATCTTGGCTCTAGCATTTGAATCATGCCTTTCTCAGTTTTCATTCGCTTTGGAGAACATGAATCATTGACCATTTGTTTTGACATCCTTTCCTGGAGGTTTCATTGGTGGAGCTTAAGGAACACTTTCACATTGAGAACGAGGACATTGAGCTGCATCAAGAAATCGGAATAGATGAGCTTGCCATTGTACTTCCAGTGGTAAACTTAGAGGATGGTCAGAAAGGGTTCAAGATTAGTGGTAGCCAACAATCAACCTTAAGAGTTCACATGCCCTATAAAAGAGGTTCTCATGGTGACTTTATGAATCATGAACTAAGTAGTGTGGTTTCACTGATAGAGAGGATGCCTTTGAATAGTTCTCTTCATGTTGCACTCAAATCTGTAGTTCGAGTGGAGAAGGTTACTGAGCTTCCTCTAACTTACGATGGATATATTGTCTTCAAACTTCCACCTATGCCTAAGGGTTCACCAATGTCTGGAATGGAACAGAATGCTGATGGTCATGTTTGGACAAAATATTCCACATGTTCGCAAGACTGCTTCAATGGTGTTGTGAGAATGAGTAGATGTTCAGGTTATTTGAGATGTTGTAATTTGGATTGTCCTTTCCTTGAATGAATGGGAGTTTTAAATGATATACAATGGAAAGGAAAGCTTAGGAGACCTCCTCTACCTGGTCCCATTGATCCAGCCTTGGGGTCACTTGTGTGCAAGCATTGTGATGCAATACCAGAGTGTGTTTACCTATGCAGTGCTATTATATATTATTGCTTTCCCCATGAACGAGTGAAGACAACGAGATGCGCAGTGCATGTGGGTTTCCATGACCATCCAGTTGAAAAAGGTAGAAGTCGAGCAAAGGAAATGCAAGTAGATGATCTCATTTCAATGTGTGCAAGGTTGAATGGAAATTCCTCTTGCAAAAATATCGAGGTGTCTGTGGCACAAGACCTTGTGATGGAGATGATGCTAGCAAAGGATGGGGTTGTTGTGGAGCCGCTAGATGATCAAAAGTTCGAAGAAGTGCTTGAAACCATTACACCAATGACCTAGAGAAGGAGGCTTCAGAGAGTGGTGCAGAGCGCAAGAAGTGAGGCTAGAGGAGGGGATGGTGGAATGGATTCAATACTTGATTTAAAGAGGAGATGCAAATATCCATACCTACAAAGTATCCTATTTCCTGAACAATTGCAAGATGAACAACAACCACATATCTTCAAAATGTCGATCATTGGTCCAGGATCAGGAGTTGATCTAGTGAATCGCATGCAGCCTGGTGGGAGCTTGGGATCACAATGGGTTCATTTTGACCATGTGCATCGAGTGAGGGGATGGTCAACAATGGGTGCTCATGTGTATGACCCATTCATAAGGGAACTATTAACTATAGCAATATGTGAATTCAAGGTGGAGGATAACCATGCTCAAGTTCGATTCTGGGAGCTACTGAACAATACAATGGAGAAGAATGGTTTTAAAAAACCTGAATTTCGTGGATTCATGGCAGAGGGAGTAGGAGCAAATTGGCTGGCTGTCCGCACTGTTTACAGCACTATTTACAATGGGGGACCAGAAAATGTGATGGATGGTAGAGAAAGAACTTGTGTTTTCCATTGGGAGATGAGCATGGTTGAGCACACCAGACGATGCATTAAGCCACAATTTCAGGAGGAGCATAAACTTCTATGTCGGAAGTGGAGAGAGGCAACAACTTCAACTTCTGCAGACCAATGCAAACAAACATTGAATTTGTATTGGTCCCCAATTCATGTGAAGGAGGGTGAGCTACCAACATTGCATACGTGGCTTGCTTGGTGGGATGTTAGAGTCAACCAGTGGGGGGCAATGTTCTTGCAGCAAGAAGAGCACTCTGGATTTGTTCCTACAGTGAACCTTTCAGAGACAAAACATTCTAGCATGAGAGCAGCACATGGATATGCAAAACACATAACATTGTATGATGCTTGTGCAGCAGATCTTGCAATGAGTGTCCTTCAGAGTGCCCACTACAATGCCTTTATGAATGGAAGACACTTGGGTACAGGACCAAATTTGGATGCTCTCCTGCAAAGAATACTTGATGGTAGTGGGTCTGGTAAAGGGGACAGAAATAGGCTTGTGGATTTATCACACAGTGTGATTGAAGAGGGTGGGATACAATCTCCTGAGATGAATAGGCCAATAACAGAACCGGTGAGCATAAGAAGAAAGAGGGGTTCAAAATGTTCAACATCGGTCCATGCAAATGATAGTCATCGACCAGAATACATGACAGTGACAACAAGGAGAGTGATACGAAAAAGAAGACAAATTGATTTTAAAAGTCCATCACAGGACGTGGTTTGTAGAGAGATAGATATTCATGAATCCAATTGGGCGATCAGGAGAACTGAACCACATAACATTGTCACATGCTTTGGCTACTTGGCAGAGAGTCGGAGACGATGTGGGGCACTAATCAATGCACTTGGTAGAAGTGCAAGTTATGGTGTGCCAGCCCCTTGTTTTAAGGGAAGAAGGCAACATTCTCAAGGAGTGACAGAGCAGTTTGTATGGTTTTGTAATACTTCCGTCACCCATACATGGAATGTGGATAAATCCATTCAAGGTGTTCCTGGGGTGTCTCCAGGTGTATGGAGGGTTGCAAGTGGGACATCAATGACTGTAGATGAGAGGGGTGCCCTTGTAAGGGCAGGGTTCATATTTAATAGTGATGATTCTATTGGTGTGATGGGACCTCCTTATGCACAGCAGATTCATACACCTAGCCATGTGCGCCCTTCTCATCGTGATGGAAAGCTTGTTTCATGGAGAAGTAAGTTGAATAAAGATTTCAACGAAAGGATACACAAGGCAGTTACAGAAAATGGGGAGGTGGTGAGAGAGAACATCATTATTCCACATGAGGTGCATGTATTCCATGTTCGTACAACAAGATCAATGTCTAAGGGGCTAATATATAGTGTCTTGATTTCAGAGTTTCCACGTTGCACATGCCTTGATTTCACAGAAAGGGAAGCAAGAAAAAGTCCCTACATGCCTTGCAAGCACATATACTTCGTGTTTATTGTTGTCTTGGGCTTAATTGAAATGGTGCATCAGTTTATGCATCAGGCTGCATTGACAAAAGTTGAATTGTTTCAAGCTCTGGGTGGTAGAAGAAACCCATCAAGTATGTAGTGTATGGCTTGGATGCCCTTTTTTTGCAATTCCTTCAGAATCAGATAATATATGTAGGTGTGCTTCCTTGCATGATGCTGCACTAAGTTGTATTTTTTGAAGGTGGAAGAAACCCATGAAGCATTTAGTAGGCAGCCTAGATGTGCCTTTTTTATATTTCCTTTGGAAGTAGATGATATACATAGGTGTGCTTCCATGTTTTGGCAATGCACAAAAAAACATTTTGTACAATCATTCCAAGGGTTGGAAGATATTTTGAAGCATCAAATTTTTCTATCAATTTTTTTTTGTATGACATATGCTTTTTGTGCTATGGAGTTAATAACTTTTAGAAAAAAGGTGACTTCTGACAACATGAGGAGCAGTAAAGTAATATGTTACTATTCTCATTATTGAAAGCATTCAATGTTTTATTTTATCATTACTTTTTCACAGCAAAGGAAACATGATTTGAACATGTACTTGTGGAAACATGCTAGCCAAGATGCAGGCGAGTGGTTAAGCTTTCTTGGAGCATAAATTGTGGTAATTGGCTGTCCTGGATGAATATGATGTGGTTGTTATTAAATAGATAACACCTTGCATTGTTGTTTGTCCACGCTCGCTTATTTAGCCTCGCTCGCTTTTCTACGCTCGCTTTTTGGTAATCCTCTATAGTTAGTAACCTTGTGTGCACTCCTCTCTCTTCCTCTCTCACTTCCACTATCAATATGTGCTTGCTCGCATGTGTTTTCTAGTTTTTTCATTGCGATTATCCTCCTTCTAAATAGATATTTTATTGGATACTATGAATTTAAATAAGATTAACAATGAGAGCTTGAAGAGCCAAATGCTGTGAGTGGACTTCTATGCAATATAGTCTCCGCTTATCCAGTGTATTTGGTTTTCTAGTAAGTCTAATTGGGACCACACTGAAATAGGTTGGAACTTAAATTTCATATTTTGTTGTGGGACAACAAAGATGACACTCACTTTCCCTAACATTCTATAATGTCCCCTAAACGACAAAGGTAGTCTGGGGATACTTAACCTTATGTCCAAATCTAGGGCTTTGGAGAGCTACATGTGGTCCTAAAACCATTTCAATGTGATGAAGTGTAGGTAGATTGTGTGAAATGATTCCTAGGTTATAAAGTGGGGTATTGGAAACTTTTGAATTAGAATGAAGAAGTTCTTTAATCATTTCCTTTCAAGGTAAAGGGTTTCATGACTACTCAAAGCCAATGGGATTGCTAAAGGTCCCAAATGTGAAGAGAGTTGGAGAGAAGGAAGGAGTCTCACTTGCGGCTTTCTCACATACACAATGGGGGAATACACACAAAGGTGGAGGCTAAAAACTGCTTTCCTCTTCTTAGTTGTGAAAGCCAAAAGAACTCTCTAGTACAAAAGGAATAGGTGAACCCTATATGTGGGTCTCAAACCAAACTTAGCTAACTAAGGTGGCATACTAACTGAGCCACTAACTAGAGTACATAAAGATAGCTGTCATCCAGCTATTATTCATGGGCGGTGTACCAACCGCATTTGCAGCTAACAAGCCGGTGACATAAATGCACAACGGTCACCTTGGCATATCACGAGTGAGCTTGATATTTCAACACTCCCCCTCGAGCTCAATCCCAATTACTACACACCAAGCAGGTCTCTGAACTTGCGCAGCTTCTCTGAACCCAATGCCTTCGTGAATATGTCAGCTACCTGAGCCTCTGTGCTGACATAAACTATATCAATAAGACCTACTAGAACCTTCTCCTGCACACAGTGATAATGCACCTCAATGTTTCTTCTAGCATGACAGACTGGGTTATTTGCCAAGTGTATATTGCTCATGTTGTCACAATAAATGACAACTGGCCCATCTGTAGACTGATGCATATCATAATGTAGCTTACGCAACCAAGCTACCTCACATGCAGCCATTGCTGCACCCCTGTACTCAGCCTTTGTGCTCGACAAGGCAACTGTAGGCTATTTCTTGCTGCTCCAAGTGACTGCAGCACTCCCAAAAGAGAACACATATCCACTGGTAGATCGTCTATCAGAAATACTACCAACAATTAGCATTAGCATATCCATGTAGCTGTATCTGAATCCCAGTATCATAAAATAGTCCATACTGCAATGTGGACTTCACATACCTCAGTATGTGTCTAGCCACATCCAAATGCGGTTTCCTTGGAGCCTGCATAAATTGACTTACCAACCCAACAACATAGCTCAAATATGGCCTGGTAATAGTCATATAAATCAAACTTACTACTATGCATCTATACATAGTAGGGTCTTCCAGAAGCTCACCTGCATCTGTGATCAACTTCACATTCTGCTCCAAAGGAACTGAAATAGGCTTACAGCCTGTCATCCCATATTTGGATAGCATGTCCAATCCATACTGCCTCTACAAGAGCCATATCCCACTTGTGGATCTAATCACCTCGATGCCCAAGAAGTAACGCAGCTCTTCCAAATCCTTCATCTCAAACTTCTGCTTCAATAGCATTTTCAAATGAAGGATATCTTTATCAATATCACCTGTGATGATCAAATCATCAACATAAATCACAAGCAGCATAATACCTTTCTCTATTTTTCTCACATAAAGTGAGAAATCTGCCTTGGAAATTTGAAAGCCAATAGTGACAAGATACTGTCCTATCTTGTCAAACCATGCTCTGGGTGCTTGCTTCAAGATAGACCTCTTCTTTCAAATCACCATGCAAGAAAGCATTCTTTACATCCATCTGATATAAAGACCATCCCTTTGATGCAGCCATACCAATGACTGCTCTTACGGTTGCCATCCTTGCAACCGGACTGAATGTTTCTTCATAATCAATGCCATATGTCTGTGCATACCCCTTGACAACTAATCTTGCCTTGTATCTATTCACAGAACCATCTGCGTTGTGCTTCACCTTATAAAGCCACTTGTAGCCAATTGCATTCTTGTCTTTAGGCAAAGGCACCAATTCCCATGTAGCATTTGCTTCCAAGGCATCCATTTCTTGATCCATGGCTTTCTCCCACTTTTCTTTTCCCATGGCTTGCTCAAAAGAAGTGGGTTCTGGTTCATGTATCACTTTGACCATATAGGCAAAGTGAATGGCTATAAATCCATCATATTTCAGCCTATCCATAGGATACTTAACTCTGGTAGACCTGCACAAAATAGGCTCATTACCAGGTGCTCTCAAAACATCCCTTGTCTTCCTTACTCTAAGTGTAACAATGGAAGGAATACCCAACTCATCATCAAGGCTTTGCTCTGAGCCACTAGATTCACCATCCACATAAGAGTGACCTGCATTCACATCAACCATGGGCTGATCTACTTTCTCTTTTTCTTTTTGTGATACTTGCATACTACTATCTGCATTTCTTTGAGGAGATCCTCTTGATCTCAATCGGCTTGTCCATGGCGAAGTATGTGAACCACTGCTAGAGGACACTACAGGTCCACTAATATTTTGTGATTACTGCTGTGAATTTTGTGCAACATTATCATTTTGTGCATCTACATCATCAATCACATTTACTGGTTTATACTAGCAACTCATCTCATCAAAAACATCTTTACTCACTGTAAACTTACGAATAGAATGTACATTAACATGACCAATGCGTTTATGCCAGATATCAATATCTGCAACTACATCGGTCCCATGTGCAAACATTGCTACACTCAATTCAAGCACGTCCACATCCAACGTAAACATCCTGCCCTTCTTCTTCCCTTTTGCTATCAAGCGACCCTTATTTTTCATATCCTCAACAAAGCATCCATGAGGATTAAATCTAACCTACAAGCCCTACTCAGCCATTTGACAAATAGAAACCAGGTTCTTGGTGATATTAGGGACATGAAATACATCAGACATGTATTTCTTGATCCCATCCTGCATAGACAAACGAATTTTACCACTATGCACAATAGGATATGCAGTATCATCACCAGTCTCAACAAATCCTCGTCTTTCCATTTTCGTTGCATCTTGCATCCATTCTGCATGACCTGTCATGTGGTTTGACACACCTGAGTCAACTTACCACACATCATTGCTTTCTTTTGTACTTGTCACAGAATTGGTCATGTGCTGCACCATAAACAAATGCTCATTTCTGTCATCACCGTGTCTACTAGAGGATGCATAATTGCCTTGCTATAATTTTCCAGTCATGATGTCATTCTGCTTTTTATAGCAGTCTTTAACCATATGACCCATTTTACCACAGTAGTAGCATTCAACATTGATGTTTGCATTTTGGCCTCTCTGCCATCCACCATGACCTCTTTGGCTTCCCTTGCCTCTAAAGTTACCATGTCCTCCTCCATCGGACTGGTTTTCTTGAATTTGCTGCATATTTTGATTTTTACCATGGCCTCCAGATCAGCCTGCTCTATCTCTACCTCTACCTCTCCAGCATTTGAGTAGAAGATAGTTTCTTTTGAAGTTCCTCTTGAAGAAGATGCACCACCATTTATCTGCTCTTCAGAAATTAGAAGAGCAATCAACTCCTCAAAATCGGGAAAATTCTAACAGATGGCAATGGATGTCCGGAATTGTGCATAATCCTTTCCTAGACCATTCAAGGTCATAGAAACTAAATCATCATCTTCCACTGGCGACCCAATGGAAGCAAGTGCATCTGCAATCTTCTTCATCTTCATGTGGTAGTCATTGATGCTGATATTTTCTCTCTACACATTATGCAACTCCTGCTTGAGCTGCCATTTCCTGGCTTGCGTATTTGTGCTATATATTTTTGTCAAAGTATCCCACGCCTCCTTTGGCGTGCTTGCATCTTGAATATGCACAATCATAGAATCTGAAATACTGATAGACAGCCAATACATAACTTTTTTGGCGCTCTCATTCTAGCCTTTTAATGCCTGCAACTCCTGTTGATTGGGAACATTAGGAATAACTGGTTCTTGTTTAGCTCCCATAATGAACTCCCAATAGCCTTTTCCCTTAAGGAAATTTGTCATTCTAAACTTCCATGCTTGGAAGTTGTTCTTGTCAAGCTTTTCAATGACTATTTCTGAAAGAGCATCGGACGCCATTGTAGAACACTGCAAAGACATTCTGTCACTGCAAAAAACACAACTTCTGCCTCACAAGGGCAAATCTGCAAAACTGACGAAAGTGGTATTTGACCACACAGTCACTTCCTAGTGACAATTTTGCATCAATATGCAGTAAGAATGATTTTTTCACTCCCAATATCTTTGTGCACAGGCATACGATGCAATTTTTGTGGCAACTTTTCACCGACCTATAGAACGGCGGTCGCACAGCAAAAAACAGGGCACTTTTTTGAGTGCCTACAGAAAACTTTCGCCACCAAAATGAGCCCCAAAATGGCCTTGAATCAAAAAAATAATGTGACCAAGTGCTGTGCCCTTGCCCGCAGCATATACTACCCTCTCGCCACACCTCAAAGGGTGTCCCAATCTGGCACAGTGCACTCTTGCACTTTTCGGCTGTGCTACCTGTAGAGATTTGCTCCCAAACTCGAAAAAGGAAAGCAACACTAATCCTCTTACCAAGACACCATGAACTTGGTTTGCTTTCTTGAGCTCCTTACCACGAACCGAGCTCTGATACCATGTGAAGAGAGTGGGAGAGAAGGAAGGAGTCTCACTTATGGCTTTCTCACATCTCGGGGGGGTCACTCATTATATGTAACCCTATCACGTGAGTTCAACAAAAGGATGTTTTTAATATCTTAATTTAACAAAAGTTAATTTACATAAGGAAGTATTTAAAACAATTTTCAAAAAAATTTACAGATTTGTATAGAAAAAGGGTACATTTTATTAATGAAAAATTTACAGATAAGGGATTTTAGAAATATGCCTTGAACGCACGTGATATAGAGGGTTTATACATAGTGACCCCCCCCGAGTCTCACATACACAATGGGGGAATACACACAAAGGTGGATGCTAAAAACAATTTTCCTCTTCTTAGTTGTGAAAGCCAAAAGAACTCTCTAGTACAAAAGGAATAGGTGAACCCTATATGTGGGTCTCAAACCAAACTCAGCTAACTAAGGTGGCATACTAACTGAGCCACTAACTAGAGTACAAAAAGATAGCTGTCATCCAGCTATTATTCATGGGTGGTGTACTAACCGCATCTGCAGCTAACAAGTCGCTGACATAGATGCACAATGTCACCCTGGCATATCACGAGTGGAGCTCGATATCTCAATACCAAATTTACTAAATGGTTTAGAATGGTAAACATGTGAAGAGAGTGGGAGAGAAGTTAGGAGTCTCACTTGTAGCTTTCTTGCATACAAAATGGGGGAATACACAAAAAGGTGGAGGTTGAAAATAGTTTTCCTCTTCTTAGTTGTGAAAGCCAAAAGAACTCTCTCTCTTAGTACAAAAAGAATAGATGAACCCTATATGTGGGTCTCAAACCAAACTCAGCTAACCTAGGTGGCATACTAACTGAGCCACTAACTAGAGTACATAAAGATAGCTATCATCCAGCTATTATTCATGGGCGGTGTACCAACCGCATCTACAGCTAATAAGTCGGTGACATAAATGCACAACGGTCACCCTGGCATATCACGAGTGGCTCGATATATCAACACCCAATGCGCAGGTCTTTGAACTTGCACAGCTTCTCTACACCCAATGCCTTTGTGAATATGTCAGCTACCTGAGCCTCTGTGCTGACATAATCCAGATCAATAAAACCTACTAGAACCTTCTCTCGTACATAGTGATAATGCACCTCAATGTGCTTTGTTCTAGCATAAGAGACGGGGTTATTTGCCAAGTGTATACTGCTCATGTTGTCATAATAAATGACAACTGGCCCATCTATAGATTGATGCATATCATAAAGTAGCTTACGCAACCAAGCTATCTCACATGCAGCCATTGCTGCACCCCTGTACTCAGCCTCTATGCTTGATAAGGCAACTGTAGGCAGTTTCTTGCTGCTCCAAGTGACCGCAGCACTCCCAAAAGAGAACACATATCCACTAGTAGATCGTCTATCAGAAATACTACCAGCCCAATCAGCATTAGTGTATCCATGCAACTGTATCTGAACCCCAGTCTCATAAAATAGTCCATATTGCAATGTGGACTTCACATACCTCAGTATGCGTCTAGCCGCATCCAAATGCGGTTTCCTTGGAGCCTGCATAAATTGACTTACCAACCCAACAGCATAGCTCAAATCTAGCATGGTAATAGTCATATAAATCAAACTTCCTACTACGTGTCTGTGACAAAGAGATAGGATGTGATTGCCACTGAGCCTAATGCACACAAGATCAATGGAAGAACTAAGGAGGCTCAAAGCACACTAAATAAGACATGAGAGGGAGATAGTAAATCTATATCTCTTGCAATGTGTGTGTGTTCTCAACAATACATGATAGGCCTCATATATAGAGAGTGCCCTTTGAATAGTCAACCATGTAGGATCCTCTCATCCACATCTCTCCTTGTGGATATCCTCAATCCACATCTCCACATCTTGTAGTCCACATCCTAGGGTGGCTACTTTAATTCTTTCCTTAGCACATACCTTAGCCCTTTAATCTATGTGCTCATGGCACCATATCTCTCAACACCTCCCCTTGGTGCCATGATTCTTTGGCTACTGCAAGGTGGTCAGATGTGAGTTACAAATCCATCACCTCCCCTTAGTGCATGCATTGCTACTTAAGGTGGTCAAGTGTGACTTTTACATGTCAATACCTCCCCTGGGTGCTTTCATAGCTACTCTCAGGTGGTTAGGCTTGATTACAAAACATAATAGGCAAGGTTGGCAAGGTTTTTGCTTTTCAATACATTCCATTGATGTCACCTTTTGGCTCATGGCTTGATGATGACTCGTTTGCTGCTTTGCTTGGTGTAGCTACCTGCATGATGCTTTGTTCTTCCATGTGCCTTAATGCTTTTTGTGTGGATTCCATGCTTCCTGCTATGGTCATCTCATGCACTTGTGCTTTTGGCTTGCTTTTTACATCGATGTTTGCATTCATGCTTTGCTTTTCCAATGGTTGCAAAGGTCTTACCAATTGAATTCATTCAATATTGGCAGTGTCTAATTGCATACAATGATTCTGATCTGACAGGCGCGTAGAGCTCGGAAAGATGATCACTTTTCCTTTTTGGAGCGTGTGCAAATTCTTCTTGGATTGCAAGTTATGCCTTGTTGAAGCTTTTGTGAAGAAGAGGGGTCTTTGATGATGTGGTAGAGGGGTTCACATGTTGTGTGAAGAGGTGTGCCTGTGAAGAGGTCACTGTGCTTGCCAGGGGCTATGTGCCACATGGTAGATGATGTGGCAGCTGAGCTCGAAGTTGATGTGCCATATGGATTGGCTTTGCTGATGTGGCTGATTGTGCCACGTGTCACTTTACAGACCACAATGACTAACCCAAGGCGATCTTTGGTAACCCAGGTTTGAGCTTGGCTTAGAGAGCTCTGTGGATGGAGGTCGACGAGCAAAGGTTCTCATGGCTTAGATGGTCTCCTTGTCTTCGATGTATCGCTCTGGATGAGTGATGTGCTCCTTCATGAGGTGAGTCGAGAGGCAGTGCAAGCTTTTGGGAATGGACTTTTGCTGCAATCAAACTCGAGAATGCCCTTTGGCTCGTATCATCTGATCGTTCGTAGAGACGATGGTATCCTTGAGCTTCTGGATCCTGAGCTGACTGTCAAAATACTCCTTAGCATCCGCCATGAGCTGCTGCGTAACCTTGATGCACTCCTTCAACTCCTTCTCGAACTCCTGCAGATTGTCTCTTTCATCATCTCCAGCTTCCCCTTGCAAGCATAAGAGGCGTACGCATTCACCAAAGCTATTTGATCATTGGCCTGCTTAAACAGAGAGTCCACTTTCAGTTTCATCGGATCAGAGAACTTCACAGTGCTCAACCTGCGGGTGGAATGAGCATGCGGAAATGCAGATCCGAGAACTATGTGCTCGACACCAACAGACGATAGGGAGTGTCGGGTGGTTGATGGAGTCGCTTGAGTTCGTGGGTTAGGAGCTCGGTTGCTTGCAGGCCACAAACACTATGCTAGTAGGGGAGATGTTGATTGCTGGAGGCAGAAGGTCGTGCGTTGTGCTAGTGTTTGGAGATCTAGAGGCGTAGACATTTGCAGGAGCTAAGTCCTTGAAGCACTGCTGCAGAGGTGTAGACGAGGAGACGAGTGTGTCCGTGGCTATGCAAGAAGCTCAGGTACTGGCTTGCAGGGGATTTTCCTTGTCAGAGATTCACACTTTGACTGCTAATGCGAGAAGTCATTTGATAGGCAAGGGTAGAGGCTTTCGTGAAGGCAGTGACGACATAGAGAGTCGCTGTTGCACCGCTAATGGGCTGTGGCAGAGGAGCTCACTGCTGTGGAGGCTGCTCGTTGTTGACGGTCACAGCTCGTATGGCTTTGAAGCTGGAGCTAGCTGCGCTGTCTTTCTCTAAGGTTCTCTCAAGGAGGAAATTTCCTCTCAGAAATCTCTCCCTATATTTCTCTCAAAATGAATACACTCTCTCTCACAAAGGACTCTCACAAAATCTCAAAGCTCTTAATGAACACTCAAGAATCCACCATGAACTTAAACTATATCATGGACATAATCTCACAAACTCTCCCTAAACATCAGGATAAGAGTGTGCCACTCACTCTAAACTACCTAGGCTTGTGGGCAACCTATGCTCTGATACCATGACAAAGAGATAGGATGTGATTGCCACTGAGCCTAATGCACACAAGATCAATGGAAGAACTAAGGAGGCTCAAAGCACACTAAATAAGACATGAGAGGGAGATAGTAAATCTATATCTCTTGCAATGTGTGTGTGTTCTCAACAATACATGATAGGCCTCATATATAGAGAGTGCCCTTTGAATAGTCAACCATGTAGGATCCTCTCATCCACATCTCTCCTTGTGGATATCCTCAATCCACATCTCCACATCTTGTAGTCCACATCCTAGGGTGGCTACTTTAATTCTTTCCTTAGCACATACCTTAGCCCTTTAATCTATGTGCTCATGGCACCATATCTCTCAACAGTCTGTACATAGTAGGGTCTTCTAGAAGCTCACCTGCATCTACGCTCAGCTTCACATTCTGCTCCAAAGGAACTGAAATAGGCTTACACCCTATCATCCCATATTTGGACAGCATGTCCACTCCATACTGCCTTTGCAAGAGCCATATCCCACTTGTGGATCTAATCACCTCAATGCCCAAGAAATAACACAACTCTTCCAAATCCTTCATCTCAAACTTTTGCTTCAATAGCAAACAAAGTCAGGAAGAACAGCATGCACATAACCTGGTGGCTACTCCATATAGACTTCTTTTTGCAAATCACCATGCAAGAAGGCATTCTTTACATCCATTTGATGTAAAGGCCATCCCTTTGATGCAATTATAGCAATGACTGCTCTTATGGTTGCCATCCTTGCAACCCGACTGAATGTTTCTTCATAATCAATGCCATATGTCTGTGCATACCCCTTGACAACTAATCTTGCCTTGTATCTACTCACAGAACCATCTGCATTGTGCTTCACCTTATAGACCCACTTGCACCCAATTGCATTCTTGTCTTTAGGCAAAGGCACCAATTCCCATGCAGCATTTGCTTCCAAGGCATCCATTTCTTGATCCATGGCTTTCTCCCATTTATCTTTTCCCATGGCTTGCTCAAAAGAAGTGGGTTCTGGTTCATGTATCACTTTGACCATATAGGCATAGTGAATGGCTATAAATCCATCATATTTCAGCCTATCCACAGGATACTTAACTCTGGTAGACCTGCACAAAATAGGCTCACTACCAGGTGCTCTCAAAACATCCCTTGTCTTCCTTACTCCAGGTGTAACAATAGAAGGAATACCCAACTCATCATCAAGGCTCTGTTTTGAGCCACTGGATTTACCATCCACATAAGAGTGACCTGCATTCACATCAACCATGGGCTGATCTACTTTCTCTTTTCCCTTTCGTGATGCTGGCATACCACTATCTGCATTGCTTTGAGGAGATTCTCTTGATCTCAATATGCATGTCCATGGCAAAGTATGTGAACCACTGCTAGAGGACACTATAGGTCCACTAATATTTTGTGATTGCTACTGTGAATTCTGTGCAACATTACCATTTTGCGCATCTACAACATCAATCACATTTACTGGTTTATACCAGCTTCTCATCTCATCAAAAACAACATCTTTGCTCATTGTAAAGTTACGAGTAGAAGGGTTATAGCATCTATACCTTTTTTTGCTACAGAGAATAACCAATAAAGATGCACTTCTCAACTTTTGGATCCAACTTGGATCTCAACTCATCTAGCACATGAACATAGGCAATGCAACCAAAAACTTTCAAATGAGAAATATCTGGTTTCCTACCAGTATACCACTCCTCTGGCATCATGCCATGTATTGCTACAGTGGGAGTCTTGCTCATTATGTAGACTGCTGTAGAACTGCTTCAGCCCAATAATAATCTGGTAGGTCTTTTTCATTGAGCATGGCACGACATACCTCTCCAATATGCTTGTTTTTCCTTTCTGCAAGTCCATTTTGCTGTGGGGTATGACTGCATGAATATTGCTGCTTTATGCCATGCTTCTCCAGGAACCTTGCAAACTCATTTGAGAGGTACTCTCCCCCTCCATTTGACCTTAGGCATTTTATTTGCAGGCCTGTTTCTTTCTCAACCATAGCTTTAAAAGCTTTGAAATGCCCAAACACTTCACTTTTCTTTTTCATAAAATACACCCAAAATTTTCTGCTGTACTCATCAATAAAAGTGACAAAATAATGACAGCCTCCAATAGATGCAGCTTTAGTAGTCCACACATCAGAGTGGATTAATTGCAATCGCCTCTTACTCTCTTGAACATGTCTAGGAAATGGTTTCCTTGCCTGTTTTCCAAATTAACAGGCTTCACATACCTTATGGATTTCTGTAACCTTGAACTTAGGAAATCTTGCAACAATATTTTGGGCTTGCATTAATTTAAGTCGTTGTACATTAACATGACCAATGCGTTTATGCCAAATATCAATATCTGCAACTACGCCAGTCCCATGTGCGAACATTGATGCACTCAATTCAGGCATGTCCACATCCAACATAAACATCATGCCCTTCTTCTTCCCTTTTGCTATCAAGTGACCTTTATTTTTCATATCCTCAACAAAGCATCCATGAGGATTAAATCTGACCTACAAGCCCTGCTCAACCATCTGACCAATAGAAACCAGGTTCTTGGTGATATTCGGGACATGAAATACATCAGATAGGTATTTCTTTCTCCCATCCTGCATAGACAAAGGAGTTTTACCAATATGCGAAATAGGATGTGCAGTATCATCACCAGTCTCCACAAATCCTGGTCTTTCCATTTCCCTTGCATCCTGCATCCATTCTGCATGACCTATCATGTGGTTTGACGCACCTGAGTCAACACACCACATCATTGCTTTCTTCTGCACTTATCATAGAATTGGTCATGTGCTACACCATAAACAAATGCTCATTTCTGTCATCACCCTGTCTACTAGAGGACGCATAATTGCCATCCTGCAATTTTCCATTCATGATGTCATTCTACTTTTCGGAGCAATCTTTAGCCATATGACCCATTTTACCATAGTAGTAGCGTTTAACATTGCTGTTTGCATTTTGGCCTCTCTACCATTCACCCGACCTCTTTGGCTCCCCCTGCCTCTAAGGTTACCACGTCCTCCTCCATAGGACTGGTTTTCTTGAATTTGCTGCATATTGTGATTTCTGCCATGGCCTCCAGATCGGCCTGCTCTACCTCTGCCTCTACCTTTTCTAGCATTTGAGTAGAAGATAGCTTCT
Organism: Dipteris shenzhenensis; assembly: GCF_047967505.1. NCBI lineage: Eukaryota > Viridiplantae > Streptophyta > Polypodiopsida > Gleicheniales > Dipteridaceae > Dipteris > Dipteris shenzhenensis. Next base: position 41,975,747 of record NC_141605.1, on the reverse strand, counting down.
TTTGAAGTTCCTCTTGAAGAAGATGCACCACCATTCCTCTGCTCTTCAGAAACTAGAAGGACAATCAACACCCCAAACTCAGGAAAGCTCTCACGGATGGTAATGGATGTTTGAAACTGTGCATAATCCTTTCCTAGACCATTCAAGGTCACAGAAACTAAATCATCAGCTTCCACTAGCGACCCAATGGAAGCAAGTGCATCTGCAATCTTCTTCACATTCATGTGGTGGTCTTTGATGCTCATATTTTCACTCTGCCCATTATGCAACTCCTGCTTGAGCTGCCTTTTCCTGGCTTGCGTATTTGTGCTATACATTTTTGTCAAAGTATCACATGCCTCCTTTGGCATGCTTGCATCCTGAATATGCACAATCATAGAATCTGAAATACTGATAGACAGCCAGTACATAACTTTTCTGGCTCTCTCATGCCAGCCTTTAAATGCCTGCAACTCCTATTGATTGGGAACATTAGGAATAACTGGTTCTTATTCAGCTCCAGTAATGAACTCCCAATAGCCTTTTCCCTTAAGGAAATTCGTCATTCTAAACTTCCATGCTGGGAAGTTGTTCTTGTCAAGCTTTTCAGTGACTATCTGTGAAAGAGCATCAGATGCCATTACAGAACACTACAAAAATATTCTATCACTGCAAAAAACACAACTTCTGCCTCACAAGGGCAAATCTGCAAAATTGACAAAAGTGGTATTTGACCACACAGTCACTTCCTATTGACAATTTTGCATCAATAGGCAATAAGAATGATTCAGTCACTCCCAATATCTCTGTGCACAGGCATATGATGCAATTTCTATGGCAACTTTTCACTGACCTGCAGAATAGTGGTCGCACAGCAAAAACAGGGCACCTTTCTAAGTGCCTGCGAAAAACTTTCGCCACCAAAACGGGCCCTGAAATGGCCTCGAATCAAAAAAATAATGTCACGAAGGGATATTCCCTTGCCCGTAGCATATACTACCCTGTCGCCACACCGCAAAGGGCATCCCAATCTGAGCAATGCGCTCTTGCACTTTCCGGCCGTGCTACCTTTAGAGATTTGCTCCCAAACTCGAAAAAGGAAAGCAACACTGATCCTCTTACCAAGACACTACGAACTTGGTTTTCTTTCTTGAGCTCCTTACCACAAACCGAGCTCTTATACCATGTGAAGAGAGTGGGAGAGAAGTAAGGAGTCTCACTTGTAGCTTTCTTGCATACACAATGGGGGAATACACACAAAGGTGGAGGCTGAAAACAGTTTTCCTCTTCTTAGTTGTGAAAGCCAAAAGAACTCTCTCTTAGTACAAAAGGAATAGATGAACCCTATATGTGGGTCTCAAACCAAACTCAGCTAAGCTCCTAGGTGGCATACTAACTGAGCCACTAACTAGAGTACATAAAGATAGCTATCATCCAGCTATTATTCATGGGCGGTTTACCAACCGCATCTACAGCTAACAAGTCGGTGACATAATAGAAAGTGTCTCTTGGGAGAGTGCAAAAAATGTGGTTGAAAAAAAGTTGAAAACGTGCTTCTTGGAGATGGAAATAGGGAGCAAGACCTTGTGTATAAAGGTATTTGAATATGTGCAATCAATAGATAAGCATGGAAACAAGATAAAGAGAAAACATCTTTTGGACAAAGACATGCCATGCTTGGAGTTTCTTCATCTCTTCAAGAACAAGCTCAAGGACTTCACACATAACTACATAGACTAATGGCAAGAATAATAATTCAAGAACTACACACATCAATTTCTTGATAATGTGGTTGTTTCAATTGTAGATTTTGCAAAGAATTATGCATTTAAGGAGAAAAATGATATCCAATCCATGCACCGGCATTCAAGTTAGATAATAATTTTTGTACACATGACATACATTTGCTAGGAAGGGAAAGTAATCAAAACAGTCCATTTTTTCATATCAGATGATAGGGTGCATGACACATTGTTTGTCTAGCATTGATTTAGCTGCATTATGATTGGCTATGAAAATAGGGTGTTGCTCTAAAAAGACATTGGGTTTGGTTAGATGGTGTGGCCTCACAGTTTAAGGCTACTAGGTCACTCTATTTTGTTGCAAGATGTGCCAAACTAACATGGATCGAGATGAGTTGCTTCTTTTTGGATCAGGGCATGGCAAGGCAAAGCGTGATGGTGCTGGAGCCATGGTAAAAAGAACATTTGACACGTGACCAATTAAATCCCACTGGTCCCATCTTGAATTGTGCAGCTTATGTGGTTACTTTTCTAGAACACTTCTTCTCAGAGAGAGACATAGCATATCCTTTAAAAGAAAGGGAATGCAGCCATGTGTTTTGGGAGATTAAACTAGGATATGTAAATAGAGAGGTGAAGTGGAATTGTGAGAGTATTTCATAGTCTTGCTCCTTGCATGAATTTCTTGGTCACAATCCAATGGATCCCAACTACCCTAGTAGCAAGTTCATTGGCATGCTTATGTGAAGCATGCATGCATTCACAATGGAACTACTACATTAACAAGGCCCATGTGAAGCTCTAGGATTAGCACACTATGGTACACTACCTGATGATGTTGAGATCAATGCAGATGAGGTGAGTGGATATGACAGTTGTTGGGATATCTCAAGGTGTATGCCTCAGGCACACCTTATGTTTCTATGTGTGAGTGCTAGAGGCACAGTTAGGTGCCCACAAGCACAGTTAGGTGGTGGAAAAGCCACATAGGATGATTGAGTGAATCTAGGAGCAGATTGAGGAGATGATTGTGGAGCTTTGAGGTCATCAGTGATGTCAGTGACCTTGTATGAGGTGCCTACTTAAGGACCTCTTTCTTCTTCATTCTATAAGCAAGTATTCTGAGTTTGTGTCCACTCTACTCTTTCTTTTCAGTATTCCAACAACAGTGTCACGTATGAAGTCCACTATCATGTGTCAACAAGTAGTGCTTTGTGTGTTGGTGATAATTTTGCAATAAATCCAAATATAGAAACCAATGTTGATGATGCAAATTTTTATGTGCATTGCAGTAAAGGAGAAGGTAGAAAAGGGGTACATTGATGAATGGAAGAATGTGATTGATAAAGGTTCCTATGTTGTGAAAGGGTTGTACTAAAAGCAACTGGATTCCTACTCCTTCAAACTAGATAACAAGAGGATAACAAGCAACTTTTTCTCCACCTACTTTCAAATCTTGTATGTAAAATCAAGATACCATGGAGCATATGCCAAAAAGAAGGAAAATGTACACAATTCCCCTAGAAAGTTATGAAGCAATCTATAGATTAGCATTCCCTTTGGGATTTGATATGAAACTTGTTAGTGTTGAAACTACTTTTGATGCGTTGTTTCTGAGTTATCTACTTAGAAAGTTGCTAGTTATAGTAATGTTTGCCCTCAAGGGAGCAATGTCAGTACCCTTGTCAATATGGCAATTGCCCCTAAAGGGGAGAACTCAAGGGCCATATTGACAAACATTTATCTCTCAAGTCTTTTCTAGAGATAAATGTTTGTCAATATGGCTCTTGATGGGTCCCCTTTACGAGCAAGGGCCATATTGACCACCCTTTATCTCTAGAAGGAGAACAATTTTTATCTCTGTTCTAGTGACTTACCTCAACATATTGGAGCCTTGCTTACAAGTAATAGTTTTGTGGAAGTTAAAAAATGTTGAAAGCTATTTTTTAATAGAAAAGTAGACATGTGTGCTCACAGATAAAACACTAGCATTCAGCTCTATGCAAACAGCAAGAAAAGTGAATTCTTTTGGGAAGAAATCCATTACTTCATGATGTTGAGCATGGTCTCTCAACATGATGAACTTGATGAAGAGGAAATTGATGGCAATGGCTAAGGATTCCATAAAAAGACCATGACAATAAGTACTGGTGTGGAATTTCTCTCTTTAAATTTACTCTCTCTTTAATATGCATTTTATTTAAATGTATTAATATAAATTTATCAATATCATGAGCATTCCAAAGGACTAAGGCTACCTTTGTAGACTCAAGATCTATAGTCTTCACAGGGCACCCTGACTTTGAGCTCATGGAGGACGAAGACCCATGGATGAGGGACTTCATAGGGCAAAACACTTGCTGAGGAAATGCACAACACTTACAAGGGGGGATGAATTTCCGACCTTCCAAGTGCCCACAACATTCATCACCACCGGCTATGTGGCCCCACAAGCTCCACCTTATAGACCAATGCAAGGAATATCCATGGAGATGCCTGGTAACCTGCTTTACCATTTATTGGCTACGGAGGTAGTGAGTTTGGTTATTGTTTGTGGGATTATGAAAGTAACTGTTGGGGTTAAAGGTCACTGTGCCTTTACCACGGTTATGTACAATACTCAAACACATATATAAATGAATGAAAAAGAAGATTAGGGTGTTTTGCACCCACCAAAACTTGTGTGGCTCTCTGTTTCTCTCTCTCCCTCTTCCGTTCTTGCTTCCGTTGAGAGCACTCTTAACTGGTATCAGAGCCCGGGTGATCTAGCTGAGCGTGCGTGAATGCTTGAAGCTCAGCAGCTATGTGGGAGGAAGGAGAAGCTTTGTGGGAAGTTTGTGGGTGACTTTACTTGCATTTGAGTGTGTAGAGACCTTGGAGGAACCTTTGGAAAAGTCACTTTGGTTTTGCAAAGTGGTTTTGAGAGCCTGTTAAGTGTTTTCAAAGAAAAAGTCGTTTTTTGAGCTTTTCCATGTTTCGTTCGATGACAGAGACTCCATATTGACTTGTAGAGGCAACTATTGCTTTTGGTGTTCACTTCACTTCAAGAGCTTGGAAACACCTTCATTCTTGAATCTTGGATCATTTCATTGGATTTGTGACTCACTATGTAAGTTTCTGCGTTTTTCTGCCCAGGTGTTGGAACTCAAGTTTGGAGCAACCATTTGCAGATCTGTCAGTTCCGGTGGACTCAGGAGGTCCTAAAACTTCTATGTTGCTCATCATTTGCACTTCGGTGGAGTTTACAAATAGCTCTGTTTCCAAAAACGTTTTTCAGTCCGTGTGTTGGACCCAGTGATTGAGACCACGGTTTCCAAAACTGTCTGTCCCATTGCGTTCCGGACACCCAAAAACCCCTACCTATCAATTCTTACACGATTCAGTGGAGGATTTTTAGAGTTATAGATCTCTGTGTATTCGATTTCGTCTCTCTGTTATGCATTTTTCATTCTAAGGTTTTGAAACCTTAGATTTATGCCACATGGCAGTGGATAAGTGTTGACTCCCATTTCTCACTCATCGGTTGGGATTTTGGAGTTCCAGGAGAAGAGAGATATTTGCATATTTTCTTGCTAAGTCCGATTATGCAATGGCACCCATGTTTTGAGGCATCTCAGGTTCTATTTTCAGTAGCGGTCATTACTGTGGGACTATGATTTCTTGAGCATACCTTATGCAGATCACTCCAGTTGCAGTTTAAGCAGTGTGCGCTCATTCGTGGTGTGCATTAGGTTTTAGTGGATGATTTATAGGCCATTTGGATGCATTGCGGTCCTTATTGCATGCGCTGATAGGCCCAAATCGCCTTGTGGGATGCTATTTTTTATGGACGCTTTGCACATGGATGCTATTTTATGCTGAGGGACAGCTTTGACACATTGCAGGTGATGCACTGATAGTGCTATGCTCTCTTGGATGAGATATTATTAATGCATATGCTAATGGACGGTGTATATGCTTGAGTCATTTGGCACTTATTGGCATTTTGGATTGCCATTGCAGTTGGCATTTGCTTTTGGGCCAAATTCGCTCATATGGATGCATAGTATATGCACATGAGTCAGATGCATTGAGACAAGAGTTTTGGTGATATTTCACTCTATTGTGGCATACACATTTGGGTGCACCTGGTATTTGGTGTGATTCTCTCTTGTAGGCACTAGCATTTGGGATTTTTGCTTCATTTGCATCATGGCATCCTCTTCCATGTTTGAAAAGGAGTTTTTTAGCATTAAAAAGTTTGATGGGACAAACTTTTGTTTGTGGAAAGAACAAATAAGGGATGTGCTTATTCAAAAGAAGCATATTAAACCCTTAGCAGGGATTAAAGCTAAGCCTGCAAATATGTCTCAGGATGATTGGAATGAGTTGGATGCATTAGCAAAATCTACTATTAGACTTCATCTTGCAAAGTCAATTTATTTCACAGTAGTAAATGAGCAAACTACGGAAGATTTGTGGTAGAAACTGTGTGCCACTTATGAAAAGGAAACTGCCTCTAATAAAGTTTACCTCATGAAGAGGTTGTTTGAGCTGCAGACAAAGGAAGGGGTCTCCATTGCTTCTCACTTGATTGAATTCAATATTATTTTCAGCCAGATTCAGGCTCGGAAGATGAATTTTGATACGGAGACTAAGGCAATATTTCTCTTATGTTCATTGCCATCCTCATGGGATACCTTCCGTACAGCTGTCAGTTCTGCACCTGGTGGAGTACTAAAATTTGATGATGTTGTGGGTAGCTTGTTGGCAGAGGAGATTAGACGGAAGTCTATGGATAGCAACAAGTAGGATGCAGCCTTAAATGTGCAAAGGGGCAGATCACAGTTCAGGGGGAAATCCCAAGAAAGAGGGAAGTCTCGTAGCAAATCCAGGGCACAGAACATTGAGTGTTACCATTGTGGCAAGAAGGGCCATATGAAAAAGGATTGCTACAAGCCGAAAAGAGAGCAAAAGGATAAGAAAAAGAATGCAAATTGGGGTGCAAATCAAAACGAAGAGAGTCCAAGGGAGGAAAAAGGAAAAGTGAAGATCAAGGAGATCAATGCAGTCACACATGATAGTGACAATGATGTTCTCTTCATGTCTAGTTTATCTGCAGAGTTGCTTACCACTTCAGATGATGCATATTCCCAAGATTGGATATTGTATTTTGGTCCTTCATTCCATGTTACTCCCCATAGGGAATGGTTCTCCACTTATGACAATGGAAAGACAGGTTGTGTGCATCTTGGAAATGACTATGCATGTGACATAGTGGGAGTAGGTGACATAAAGTTTTCTTTTGCAAATGGGTCTGCATTTATTTTGAAACATGTGAGACATGTGCCTAAGTTGACCAAGAGTCTTATTTCAGTGGGTCAGCTAGATGATGCTAGTTTTCACACCACTTTTGGCTTTCAGAGTTGGAAAATTCAGAAGGGCTCTATGCTTTTGGCCAGGGGTGCCAAGTGTGGGACTTTGTATCCCTTACATGTATCAGGGGTATTTGATCATGTTGTTGCAATAACCGAGCAATCAAGCACTTCTTTGTGGCATTGTAGGTTGGGGCACATGAGCCAGAATGGAATGAAACTCTTATGCTGTTTGGGTCATGTACCGCATTTGAGTTTCTTTGATTTTGAATTTTGTGAGCACTGTCTCTATGGGAAGTAGACTAAATCAGCCCATATAAGAAGGGGAAAGAAAGCGTTTGAAAAGCTTGATTTGAAGCATTCAAACGTATGTGGTCGCATGCCTACACAGTCATTAGGCAAGGCTGAATACTATGTGACATTCATTGATGATGCAACTAGGAAAGTGTGGGCTTATGCTATAGCTCGGAAGAGTGATGTGTTCCAGGTATTTCAAAAATGGCTGGCCTTGGTTGAGAATCAGTCAGGTAGAACACTTAAATGCCTACGGACTGACAATGGTGGAGAGTATCTCTCTCATGACTTTCAGCATTTCTATGATACACGTGGGATTAAGAGGGAGCTCACATCCCCTTGTACTACAAAGCAAAATCCAGTTGCAGAAAAGTTGAACCATGCCATTCAAGAAAGGTTGCAATGCATGCTTTCCAATGCAAGTCTTTCTGGTGGTTTTTGGGCTGAGGCAATGAAGACTGCAGTGCATGTGATTAATAGATCACCTAGTAAGAGTTTAGATGGTGGTATTCCTAAAGAGGTATGGAGTGGCAAGAAGCCCTCTTACTCTCATTTGCGTATATTTGGGTGTGAGGCATATGCACATGTGCCAAAAGAGCTTCGAAAGAAGCTAGATCCTAAGTCTAGGAAATGCATCTTTTTGGGTTATGGTGAAAGTGGAGAGATGGGCTATCGTCTCTAGGATCCAGAAGCAAAGAAGATCATACGCAGCCATGATGTAGTCTTCAATGAGAAGAAGATGCATAAGGCACCCATGAGGGATGTGGAAATGAGGAGAATCACTTTCCAGGATGTGAATCCACCTGCATATGTTGATAGATAGCAAGTTGTCCATGCACCAAATGTGCAAGAAATGGTACCATCAACTAAGCTTTGTATGGTTGAAGTCGCTATAGACCCCATTTTTCACCAAGTATTATGCACAACTGTGTAAAAATATGCTTTGAGGTGTGTTGTTCGAATATGCACATGCCTGATGGGAACAATACCTTGTACATGCATCAATCACACCTATATTGAGGCGGATGCAAATTATCATGCCCATCCTTTATACCTTCAATGTTCTAAGTCACCACAAACCCCATTTTGACCATGTTATGCACACCATCAAAAAATATGCTCTAAGGTGTGTTATTCGAACGTGTACATACCCGATGGGAATGATACTTTGCACGTGAATTAATCTCACCTATTTTGAGCCAGATCAAAAGTATTGAGCCCATCGAATATTATTTGGATAGTCGACGTTGCCACAAACTGTATTTTTCACCATGCTATGCACAACTGTCAAAAAATACGCCTTGAGGTGTGTTATTTGAACGTACTCATACTCAAAGGGCATGATACTTTGCATCCAAGTCAACCCTACCTACATTGAGGTGCATGCAAAGCATTGTATCCGTGGGATAGCTTTGGATGTTCAAAGTCACAAAAAATCCCATTTTTTACCAAGTGTTATGCATAAACGTCAAAAAATACACTCTGATTCAAACATGCACATACCTAATGGGCATGATACTTTGCATATGCATCAACCCCACATATATTGAGGCACTTGAAAAGTGTTTTGCCATTGGATCTGATTTTTATTTTTAAAGTCCCCATAGACTCTATTTTGCACCAAGTGTTATCCACAAATAACAATTAGTGTGTTATTTGTATGCCTACATACTTGATGATAATGATACTTTGCACTTGCGTAATGACCTTTGTTTTTCACCAAGTGTAATGCACATGTTGAGATATCGAGCTCCACTCGAGATATGCCAGGGTGACCGTTGTGTACTTATGTCACCGACTTGTTAGCTGGAGATGCGGTTGGTACACCGCCCACGAATAATAGCTGGATGACAGCTATCCTTATCTACACTAGTTCGTGGCTCAGTTAGTATGCCACCTTAGTTAGTTGAGTTTGGTTTGAGACCCACATATAGGGTTCTTCTATTTCTTTGTAAGAGAGTTCTTTTGGCTTTCACAACTAAGAAGAGGAAAACTGTTTTCAGCCTCCACCTTTGTGTGTATTCCTCCAATTGTTTATGTGAGAAAGCCGCAAGTGAGACTCCTTCCCTCTCTCCCACTATCTTCACATGGTATCAGAGCCTTGTTCGTGGTAAGGAGCTCAAGAAAGCAAGCCAAGTTCGTGGTGTCCTGGCGGAAGTTCTTCGCAGGCACTCAGAAAAAGGCCCTGTTTTTTGCTGTGCGACCACTGCGCGGCTAGTCGGTGGAAAGGTGCCGCAGAAATTGCATCGTATGCCTGTGTGCAGAGATATTGGGAGTTGCAGATTCATGCCTGTTGCCTGTTGATGCAAAATCGTCACTAGGAAGTGACTGTGTGGTGAAATACCACTTTCGTCAGTTTTGCAGATCTGCCCGTGTGAGGCAAAAGCTGTGTTTTTTGTAGTGACAGAATATTTTGCAGTGTTCTGTAATGGCATCTGATTCTCTTTCATAGATTGTCACTGAAAAGCTTGACAAGAACAACTTCCAGGCATGGAAGTTTAGAATGACGAATTTCTTGATGGGAAAAGGCTATTGGGAATTCATTACAGGAAATGAAGAAGAACCTGTTCTTCCTAATGTTCCTAGTCAACAGGAAATGCAGGCATTCAAAGGATGGCATGAGAGAGCCAGGAAAGTTATGTACTGGCTGTCTATCAGCATTTCGGACTCCATGATTGTGCATATTCAGGATGCAAGTACGCCAAAGGAGGCATGGGATACTTTGGCATAAATGTACGGCACAAATACACAAGCTAGGAAAGTGCAACTCAAATAGGAGTTGCACAATGTGCAGAGAGAAAATTTGGGTATAAATGACTACCACATGAAAGTGAAGAAAATTGCAGATGCACTTGCTTCCATTGGGTCGCCAGTGGATGATGATGATTTGGTTTCTGTGACCTTGAATGGTCTAGGAAAGGATTATGCACAGTTCCGGACATCCATTGCCGTCCGTGAAAAATTTCCTGATTTTGAGGAGCTGATTGCTCTTCTAATTTCTGAAGAGCAGAGAAATGGTGGTGCATCTTCTTCAGCAGGAACTTCAAAAGAAACTGTCTTCTACTCAAATGCTGGCAGAGGTAGAGGCAGAGGTAGAGGAGGCCGACCGTGGTAGAAATCAAAATATACAGCAAACGCAAGAAAACCAGTCCTATGCAGGAGGACGTGGTAACTCTAGAGGCAGGGGGAGCCAAAGAGGCCGTGGTGGATGGCAGAGAAGCCAAAATGCAAACAGCAATGTTGAATGCTACTATTGTGGCAAAATGGGTCATATGGCTAAGGACTGCTACAAAAAGCAGAATGACATTATGAATGGAAAATTGCAGCAAGGCAATTATGCATCTTCTAGCAGGCAGGGTGATGACAGAAATGAGCATCTATTTATGGTGCAGCATATGACCAATTCTGTGACAAGTGCAGAAGAACAAAATGATGTGTGGTATGTTGACTCAGGTGCGTCAAACCACATGACAGGTCATGCAGAATGGATGCAAGATGCAAGGAAAATGGAAAAGCCAGGATTTGTGGAGACTGGTGATGATACTGCACATCCTATTGTGTAGATTGGCAAAATTCCTTTGTCTATGCAGGATGGGAAAAAGAAATACTTGTCTGATGTATTTCATGTCCCGAACATCACCAAGAACCTGGTTTCTGTTGGTCAGATGGTTGAGCAGGGCTTGCAGGTTAGATTTAATCCTCATGGATGCTTTGTTGAGGATATGAAAAATAATGGTCGCTTGATAGCAAAAGGAAAGAAGAAGGGCAGGATGTTTACGTTGGATGCAGACATGCCTGAATTGAGTGCAGCAATGTTTGCACATGGGATCGGTGTAGTTGTAGATATTGATATCTAGCACAAATGCATTGATCATGTTAATATACAGCGACTTAAATCAATGCAAGCCCAAAATATTGTTGTAGGATTGCCTAAATTCAAGGTTGCAGAAATGCACAAGGTCTGTGAAGCCTGTCAATTTGGGAAACAGGCAAGGAAACCTTTTCCTAGGCATGTTCAAGAGAGTAAAAATCCATTGGAATTAATCCACTCTGATGTGTGGACTACAAAAGCTGCATCTATTGGAGGCTGTCACTATTTTGTCACATTTATTGATGACCTCAGTAGAAAACTGTGGGTGTATTTTATGAAAAAGAAAAGTGAAGTGTTTGGGCACTTCAAAGCTTTCAAAGCTATGGTTGAAAAAGAAACAGGCCTGCAAATAAAATGCCTAAGGTCAGATGGAGGGGGAGAGTACCTCTCAAATGAGTTTGCAAGGTTCTTGCAGGAGCATGGTATAAAGCAGCAATATTCATGCAGTCATACCCCACAGCAAAATGGAATTGCAGAAAGAGAAAACAGGCATATTGGAGAGGTATCTCGGGCTATGCTAAATGAAAAAGATCTACCAGATTATTATTGGGCTGAAGCAGTTGCTACAGTAGTCTATATAATGAACAGGACTCCCACTGCAGCAATACATGGCATGATGCCAGAGGAGATGTATACTGGTAGGAAACCAGATATTTCTCATTTGAAGATTTTTGGTTGCATTGCCTATGTCCATGTGCCAGATGAGTTGAGGTCCAAGTTGGATCCAAAAACTGAGAAGTGTGTCTTTATTGGTTATTCTCTGTAGCAGAAAGGGTATAGATGCTATAACCCTTCTACACGTAAGTTCACAGTGAGCAGAGATATTGTTTTTGATGAGATGAGCAGCTGGTATAAACCAGTAAATGTGATGATTGATGTAGATGCACAAAATGGTAATGCTGCACAGAATGCACAGCAGCAATCACAAAATATCAGTGGACCTGGAGTGTCCTCTACCAGTGGTTCACATACTTCGCCATGGACAGGCAGATTGAGATCAGGAGAATCCCCTCAAAGCAATGTAGAGAGTGGTAGGCAGGTATCACGAAAAGGAAAAGAGAAGGTAGATCAGCCCATGTTTGATGTGAATGCAGGTCACTCTTGTGTGGATGGTGAATCCAGTGGCTCAGAACAGAGCATTGATGATGAGTTGGGTATTCCTTCTGTTGTTACACCTGGAGTAAGGAAGACCAGGGATGTTTTGAGAGCACCTGGAAGTGAGCCTATTTTGCGCAGGTCTACCAGGGTTAGGTATCCTATGGATAGGCTGAAATATGATGGATTTACAGCCATTCACTATGCCTATATGGTCAAAGTGATACAGGAACCAGAGCCCACTTCTTTTGAGCAAGCCATGGGAAATGAAAAATGGGAGAAAGCCATGGATGAAGAAATGGATGCCTTGGATGCTAATGCTACATGGGAATTGGTGCCTTTGCCTAAAGGCAAGAATGCAATTGGCTGTAAGTGGGTTTATAAGATCAAGCACAATGCAGATGGTTCTGTGAATAGATACAAGGCAAGATTAGATGTCAAGGGGTATGCACAGACATATGGCATTGATTATGAAGAAACTTTCAGCCCGGTTGCAAGGATGGCAACCATAAGAGCAGCCATTGCTATGGCTGCATCAAAGGGATGGACTTTACATCAGATGGATGTAAAGAATGCCTTCTTGCATGGTGATTTGCAAGAAGAGGTCTTTATGGAGCAGCCAGCAGGTTATGTTCATGCTACTCATCCTGAGTTTGTTTGCAGGTTGAAGAAAGCCTTGTATGGCTTGAAGCAAGCACCTAGAGCATGGTCTGACAAGATAGGACAGTATCTTGTCACTATTGGCTTTCAGATTTCCAAGGCAGATTTCTCACTCTATGTGAGAAAAACAGAGAAAGGGATTAAGCTGCTAGTCATTTATGTTGATGATTTGATCATCACAGGTGATAGTGATGAAGATATCCTTCATGTGAAAATGCTATTGAGGCAGAAGTTTGAGATGAAGGATTTGGGAGAGCTGCGTTATTTCTTGGGCATTGAGGTGATTAGATCACCAAGTGGGATACAGCTCTTGCAGAGGCAGTATGGATTGGACATGCTGTCCAAATATGGGATGACAGGCTGTAAGCCTATTTCAGTTCCTTTGGAGCAGAATGTGAAGCTGAGCACAGATGCAGGTGAGCTTCTGGAAGACCCTACTATGTACAGACGCATAGTAGGAAGTTTGATTTACATGACTATTACCAGGCCAGATTTGAGCTATGTTGTTGGGTTGGTAAGTCAGTTTATGCAGGCTCCAAGGAAACCGCATTTGGATACGGCTAGACGCATACTCAGGTATGTGAAGTCCACATTGCAGTATGGACTATTTTATGAGGCTGGGGTTCACAGATACAATTGCATGGATACACTGATGCTGATTGGGCTGGTAGTATTTCTGATAGACGATCTACCAGTGGATATATGTTCTCTTTTGGGAGTGCTGCAGTCACTTGGAGCAGCAAGAAACAGCCTACAGTTGCCTTGTCGAGCACAGAGCCTGAGTACAGGGGTGCAGCAATGGCTGCATGTGAGGTAGCTTGGTTGCATAAGCTACTCTATGATATGTATCAGTCTACAGATGGGCCGGTTGTCATTTATTGTGACAACATGAGCAGTATACACTTGGCAAAGAACCCAGTCTTTCATGCTAGAACAAAGCACATTGAGGTGCATTATCACTATGTGCGGGAGAAGGTTTTACTAGGTCTTATTGATCTAGTTTATGTCAGCACAGAGGATCAGGTAGCTGACATATTCACGAAAGCATTGGGCATAGAGAAGCTGTGCAAGTTCAGAGACCTGCTTGGTGTGCAGGATTTGGGATTGAGCTCGAGGGGGAGTGTTGAGATATCGAGCTCCACTCGAGATATGCCAGGGTGACCGTTGTGTACTTATGTCACCGACTTGTTAGCTGGAGATGCGGTTGGTACACCGCCCACGAATAATAGCTGGATGACAGCTATCCTTATCTACACTAGTTCCCGGCTCAGTTAGTATGCCACCTTAGTTAGTTGAGTTTGGTTTGAGACCCACATATAGGGTTCTTCTATTTCTTTGTAAGAGAGTTCTTTTGGCTTTCACAACTAAGAAGAGGAAAACTGTTTTCAGCCTCCACCTTTGTGTGTATTCCCCCAATTGTTTATGTGAGAAAGCCGCAAGTGAGACTCCTTCCCTCTCTCCCACTATCTTCACAGCACAACCATTAAAAAAGACTCTTTGAGGTGTGTTATTCGAATGCGCTCATACCAAATGTTCATAATACTTCTCACGCACATCAATCCCAACTATTTTTAGGCACATGAAACCTGTCTTGCCGATCGGATATGACTTGGATGGTCGAAGTCGCCACAAACCCCGTTTTTCACCGTGTTATGTACAACTATCAAAAAATAAGCTCTGAGGTTTGTTATTTAAATGTACCCATACAAGATGCACATGATACTTTGTAGTCATGTCAATACTACCTATTTTGAGTCTCATGCAAAGTATCATGTCCATTGATTATGCTTTGGATGGTGTAAGTTGCCATAAACACCATTTTTCACCAAGTGTTATGCACAACCATCAAAAAATACGATCTAAGGTGTGTTATTTGTATGTGCACATACATCATGGGTATGATAATTTTCACACATGTCAATCCAACCTATTTTTAGGTGTGTGCAAAGTATGGTGCACATTGGATATGCTTTGGATGATCGAAGTTACCATGAACCCCATTTTTCACCATGTTATGTACAACCGTCAAGAAATAGTATCTGAGGTTTGTTATTCAAACATGTACATACCCAAATAGCATGATACTTTGTATGCACGTGAATCACACCTAGGTTGAGGCACGTGTAAAGTATCATGTCCATCAAATATGCTTTGGATGATCGAAGTCATAAAAAATCACGTTTTTCACCAAGTACACCATCCAAAAAGACGCTCTGACGTGTGTTATTCAACCATGTTCATACAGGATGGGCAAAATATTTTGCAAGCATGTCAATAAAGTTTGTATTGAGGCATGTGTAAATTATCATGTCCATCGGATATACGTTGAATAGTCAAAGTTTCCATAAACGTCGCTTTTCACCAAGTGTTATGCACAACCATCAAAAAAGACTCTTTGAGTTGTGTTATTCAAACCCACTCATACCCGATGTGCATGATACTTTGCACACCTATAAATCACACATATTTTGAGGCATGTGAAAATAATAATGCCCATCAGATACAATACTTTGCATGCCCTCATACTCGATGGACATGATAATTTGTATCCCCATAATCCAACCTATGTTGAGGGTTAGGCAAGGCATATCGGATATGCTTTGGATGGACTAAGTCACCACACAAACCCCATTTTTCACGAAGTGTTATGCACAACCATAAAAAAATATGCTTTGAGGTGTGTTATTTGAATGCACTCATACCCAACGGGCATGATACATTGCATGCACATCAATATCACCTATATTGAGGCACATGCAAAGTATCATGCCACCGAATATACTTTGGATGTTTAATTTTTTTGACCAAGAGTTATGCACACCATAAGAAAATATGCTTTGAGGTGTATTATTCGAACATGTACATACTCAATGGGCACGATACTTTGCATGTGCATCAATCCAACTATGTTGAGGCATGTGCAAAGTATCATGTCCATTGGATATGGTTTGGATGGTTGAAGTTGACACAAACCCTATTTCTCACCAAGCCTTATGCACACCGTAAAAAAATATGATCTTAGGTCTGTTATTGGTATGCTCACATAACCAATGGATATGATACCTTGCACATGCATCAATCCCTACTTTTTGAGGCACATGCAAAGTATCATGCCCATCAAATATGCTTTAGATACTCAAAGTCACCATAAACCTTGTTTTTCACCAAGTGTTACGCATAACATGGATCAAAAAATAGGCTCTGAGCTGTGTTATTCGAACACGCTCATACCCGATGGATACGATACTTTGTATTCACATCCACCTCACCTATGTTAAGGTGCATGCAAAGTATAATTCTCATCAAATATTGATAGCGAAAGTGAGAGAGGAAGAAAGAGAGGAGTGCACACAATATAGCTATCTGAACATAACATGAAGATATACATGTGAACCCCTTAGGGTTAGGGCTAGGGTTTGCCCCTAATGCCCTATGTAGATGGTGCAATTTACACCATCCTCAACACCCCCTCTTAAATTGCTCTATTGAAGAAGAGGCCCGTACAAATGACAAGGTATGAGAACTTGTCCAACCTATATGCTCAACTATCATGACGTGAAGGTCATTTGATTTTTGCATGGCTAAACATACATCGGCATGGGATGTAGCAACTATCATAGGCTCATCAAGAAGGAGCTGACATTATAAAGGCCTAGAAGCCTGAAATACAACTAAAAAATCATAAGATGTCCACAAGGCATATGAGGTGTTGAATGCTAATGTAGGGACTAATCTCCACCTATTTTGAGGCATGTGCAACATAACATGCACATTGGATATGATCTGGATGATCAAAGTCGCCACAAATCTCGTTTTTCACCAAGTATTATGCAAAACCATATAAAAATACGTTATGAGGTGTGCTATTCAAATGCACTCATACCGGATGGGCAAGATACTTTTCATGAGCATCAATCCACTTATTTGGAGGCCCTTACAAAGTATCATGCCCATCAAATATGATTTGGATGGTCTAAGTCACCATAAACCCCATTTTTCACCAAGTGTTATGTACAGCATCCAAAAATACCAAGTGTTATGTTTTCACCAAGTGTTATGCATGCCATCAAAAAGTACGATTTAAGGTGTGTTATTCATATGCGCACATACCTGATGTGTGCGAGACATTGCATGAACATCAATATAATCTATGTTGAGGCTTTTGCAAAGTATCATGCACATCGAAATGCTTTGGATGGTCAAAGTCACCATACAAACCCCGTTTTTCACCAAATGTTATGCACAACCGTTAAAAAATAGTATTTGAGGTATGTTATTCGAATGCACACACACCCAATGGGAATTATACTTTACACACATGAATCCCACCCTTGGGGAGGCACATGCAATGTTTCTTTCCCATCAGATATGCTTCGCATGGTCAAAGGTTCCAAAAACCCCATTTTTCACATATGAGGTGTGTTATTTGTAAGTGCACATATCCTATGGTATGATACCTTGCACACACATTAATCTAACCTATGTTAAGGTGCGTGAAAAGTTTGTGCACATCAGATATGCCTTGAATGGTCGAAGTCCCCACAACACCATTTTCCACCAAGTGTTATGCACAACTATAAAAAAAGATGCTTTGAGGTGTGTTGTTCGAATGCGTTCATCCCGAATGGGCATGATATTTTCAAAGCACATCAATCCCACACATGTCGAGGTGCACGAAAACTATCATGCCAATTTGATATGATATGGAAGGTGTATGTCCTCCACAAATCACTTAAAACATGAGGAAGGTCTTCAACCGACACAAGTGGTGAAGGCATGATAACAAAAGACACAAACACATAGAGCCATAAATATATCATGTCTACATGCCAATAGCACATGAAAATCCATGCGTTCCCATCATGCCATATCATGCATCATCTCATAATCCTGAACATCCATCCATATGTAGCATGATACAAATAGACATCAGCCCTATCATGGCTTCTCAAACAATGGCAGAGACCCTTAATATCATGGCATAAAGCAGCAACTTGCATCTCATCATGCATGGAATAAGTATCATTAAGTATCATGTCATATCCTTGAGAAACAATGACCATATCCTGAGAAATAGCATCATCAGCATCATTCTCATGTAAAGCATCATCCAATGGAACATGAACACATAAAGGCATATTCATCAAATCATAAATAGCAATATCCATTTGAGAAACATGAGCATCATTCTCATGAGCATGAGAAAGTTGTAATTCTACCTCATCATGAGACAGATGCATATCAGCTGAAAGTACAACTGCATAAATCATATCATCATGGTGATCACAATCATCTACCAAATCATGGGAACTACTAAATGTGAAGGTGGATACCACTGAGATCTCTTTTGCATTTATCCCCTTTTTGACACGGTTTGCCGAAATATGAACATGAAGAAGTCCTATGATCCTTTTGCAAACAAAGATTGCATTTTTTCTTTCCTATTTCACCAAAAATCAGAAAACATTGAGGTTGAGAAAAACCTTGAACAATTGTATAATGTAGAATCATGTTGTAAAGTTGGATTTCAAAAAGAATAGATCAGAAATGAGAGAACAATGGTCTTGGATTGTAGCAGGTCAGATTATTTATTGTTAGAGCAAGTCAGACTGCATGGTTGGACAATCAAAACGAGACTAAATTTGATGTTTGAAAGTTAGAATTTTTCTAGTTTGCACTTTAAATGCATATGCCAAACAACTAGGATTTTCTTATCTTGCAATTTGCATCTATATGGTGAAGGTGATTCTTTGTTTAGAAAGATTGATCTTTTGTAAAGGGATCAGACACTGCCATTAAATTGGTAAGACTTTCCCAAAATGGCCTCCAAACTCAAAATAAATAATTTTGAAGGAGAGGGGTTCCACACTTGGCAAACAAAACTAAAGTTTATTCTCATGAAAAAGGGAACATAGAAGGTGGCTAATGGAAAGGAAATTAAACCTATAACTAGGGAAGGAGAAGCTTCATGGCTTCCCAAAGATGAAAGAGCACTAGCTATAATTGCTCTTGGTTTGAGTGATTATTTTATCCATCACATTGATGGATGTGAGATTGCTCATGCTGCATGGACTCATCTTGAGCATGCTTTTGGAGCACACGGGAGATGCTCTAAGTTTATCTTGCTTATCAAGTTCTTTGATTTAAAATTGGATAGAGGAGAATCCATCTCTTCACATCTAAATTCAATGAAGAGCATTTTGACACAGTTATCTGGCATCAAGTTTAATCTTGATGAGGATATTGTAATTTCCATCTTACTTAGAAGTCTCATTGAAGAATATGGCACTATTGTAACCACACTCACCAACATACTAGAGATAAGTCTGGTGGAAATTAAAGCATCCCTCTTGGAAGAGGAAAGAAATATCAAACAAAGAAGTGATTACAAAGAAGGGGCATATTTGGCCAAAAGCAACTTTTAGGGAAAGATCAAAATGAAGTGTAACTTTTGTGGCAAACCTGGACACTTCGAAAAGGAATGTTATACAAAGAAGAGATGTTCAGCCAATCTTGTTGAAGAAGCAGAGACTGAAGAAGAAGAAGAACCAGAGAAGTTAAAACTCTCACTGCTTACAATACCCAAGTCAATTTTGACAAGGGTGAGGATCCATATGTTTTCTAAGTTGTGTGTGTGAGGTCAATAATGGCTCTCTGCCATGGATAGTCCATCCTTAAATGATTGTTAGTCTTTTGAGATTCTTTCCTTGTTGGACTCATTGTCATTGTCTATCTCCCAGTTGTAAACCAAGAATCCTAAGAGTGAGTCAGAGGTTCGGGCCATGTGTGTTGCCACATGATGGTGGGCAAGCCATGGAGCATCTCATGTACTACTGTTGAGGGATGAGGTCATCAATTTGTGGGGGGGAATGAAGGGGCAAATTGATGTGTGTGTGTGTGTGTGTGTGCCTATGGGCTTGGAGTCCTATGCAAGGAGTATGTGAGTATAGGTGTGCTAGAAGGTTTTAGTGGCTTGGCAGTTAGGTATGTCAAGTTGGTGTGATGTGTGGATTTGGAGTGATCATAGGAGGTGATTGATTGAGATAATCATGGAGATAATTATGGATATGGGATCTACCAACATGGAGGCAATTGCCTATATATGTAACCACTCTTGCATAAAGATTTGTTCATTGTGCCTCATTGCTTTCTCTATGAACCAACAGGAAGATGAAGTGGCTCTGATACCACATGTTGGATCATGGCTAATGAGCAAGATGGGAGTGGAACAACCAAAATAACTCTTATACTTCATTCATGAGAGAGAAGGCCAATATATAGGCACTTGATACATACATGAGAGCCAAGCTCTACTAATTTCTCCATTCATTTCTCAATCACCATCTCTCAATCACACCACACCCCTAGATTCACTCAATCAAAACCTACTAATAACTGACACATCATTTGTCACACCTAACTCAGGAACACCAAGTTCTTCATCAATGGAAGGTGAAATTATATGCAAGATAAATAGCACACTGTCTATGACTATACAAGCTGCAATTTTCTTACTTCTTTCCAAGATCCTCCATAAAGCCTCTATAACTGCAACATATTGTCCTTCTTTTGTAGAAAGTGCAACAAACTTTTGCAACTTTGAAACCTAGCTTACTGTTGTTTCACCTACATTGAAAACATGCCTAGTGTCTTGCTATTCTCATGCCAAGGATTTTCTTTGTAGCACCCAAATCCTTCATTCCAAAATTATTTGCCAACTTCCTCTTGAGCACATTTATATCCTACATGTTAGAGCTTGCAACAAGCATGTCATCAACCTATAAGAACAAGATCATGTATCTACCATTGTCTAGTTTATGATAATAAACATCGTGGTCTACTAATGACATGTACTAAAGCTTGTTCTACCATAAACATGTCAAACTTTAAATACCAGTGCCTTGCAGCTTGATTTAAACCATACATACTTTTCTTCAACTTGCATACCAATTCCTTCTTTCCTTTGACCTCATATCCCTATGGCTGCTACATATAAATCTCTTCCTCTAAACACCATATTAGAGAATTTGGGAAAATCCCAAGTCCCATTTTGCAAAAACCTTACAACGGAACACATTAAGCCCTTGCAAGATTTTGTCAAAACCTAGATGAAAGGTCTTATAAAATGGTGCCAAAATGAGGGAGAAAATGCCTAAGAAAAAATCAAGGCAGAAGAGGGAAGAAAATATGAAGAAGGAGAGAGATGGGAAGAAGATGATGATGTGGCAACAAATAGGGGGCTAAAGGGTTTTCTAGAACCTAGATCTCTAATACCACATGTTGGGAAGTGGTGGGGGAGAAGAGATGCATCATGACAAGAGACACAAGAGAAGACAAAATGTGTGTTCTATCATTGTGAAAGAGGACCCTCTCATTTATACAAAGGCAATCATCCTTAGATCAGAGGGACTTCCTAAATCATTGGAACCACCTAGAAAGGGCATAGATTCTACTACATCATCACCTGTGTCATGGTCCTAGATTGCACTAAGTGTGCTTCACTACACACACACACACACACACAAAAACATGTGATGCACACATGCACCTTAGAGAAAGCCCTTGATCACAAAAATCCCAACAGTTTAGCATCCCCTGCACCCCACAAATCCTGAAACAAAACTCTAGAAATTAAGAAACTACCCAAAAACGAGTCTGTAAAATTGTGTGTCCTTGAGGTGCTGCCATAAATTTAATGCGGTGACACAATCAATCACACTGCATTATTAACACGGTGCCCTATCGCCACTACATAAGTGTCTGACACCACCTACTACTAATAGTCCACCTACTACCATGTGTCATTAAATGAATTGACAGTTATCAATACAAAAAGTTAAGTCGTAGCATTATGTAGAGGCCCTTGGCCCTATAGGGAATGAACCCACGAGAGACTCTCAAAACACGAGATCAAGAAGATGAGACAAGAAAGGAAAATGAATGATAATTGCATTCATAACCGTATTGCCTTGTATGCATAAATATAGAAACGTCTATGCCCCTTATTTGCCCACACATGTGCCTCTTGGTATCCCCATGTGCACCCCCTTTGGCACCACCCCCCATACACATGGAACTCACGGTGGATTGTGTGAACCACACATGCACAAATATCCCTTGAGTGGAAGTCAGATGCCAAAGAAAGAGTGCAAAGGAGAACAATCGTTTTGGCCACAAGTCGAGGCAGAGAACCTTGTGAGTGCATAATTGAAATACAACGATAGGCATAGCATGCTACATTCTTGAAGAAACTCTAGCAATGTCGATATAGATCTTGCCTTTAAAATTGCAAAATAATTGCACCGCCCACACACTTGCAATCTGCAAAACACCGCACTCTTCTTTACCACATCACCTCAAAAAACTGCATGCTTTCCCTCCATGAATCAGAAACCAAAATCCAAGCGCTTACATCCAAACTAGTTTGTTGGCATGTCCCTGTGACCATATCTGCCTCCACTGAAAATACATGACATTTCTTTGGTTCACTTTAAGAAACGGTGTATTTTTATGCAAGAGACAAAATAAAGCACAAAAAATCTCCACATTGTTGTTCAATTGCTGGAAACCGCTCGTCAGATGCTCAGCAACTCAGGATCGTCTGGCTCCACAATGCCCTTCACGACACAACATCTTCCCGTAGCAAATCTGCTCCCATTTGATCTGCCCACCATGGTCTCATAAGACGGTCCAAGTGATCAACTGCCCAACCAGGCTCTTCATGGAAGCGCTTTGAATCCATTCTCCTGACATTGTTGTTGTAGATAATCGCAATGATCTCCGCATCCATTTACAGTTTATTTGTTTTGCTGACTTCCCAATCCACTTTTAGCTTCGGCATAAGCATCTGATCCATATCGCTGAATTCCTTTATCTGTATCTCCATCCGGGACTTGTTGACGATCGTTGCATGCATGCTATCTGCAACATCATCTGTTGTTGCTCCCATCTGCATCACATCACCACGGAAAAACTATGTTCTGCTCACTAGCTCCGCATCGCTTATAGCCGTAAAACCAGATGGTTTCTTGATCTCCTCAACAACTTTCGCTTTAACCATCCGCACACCCTTGTCTTGTGGACTTTGGAATAACTCGTTGGTGATCATCCCATGTAGCCATCTGCACTCGTCTTAGCTATCTGCACTCGTCTTAGCTAGATTAGGTAGCCCTTGCAAGAAATGCTGTGGAAAGATGCTTCTTTCTCCACAGGAGCACATCAAAATCGGGCGATCATCTGGACGTAATCAGCTGTGCATATAGCTAGGAACCCGCAATGGAAGACGGTAATCCATATGGACTCCGGAAGGGCATCCGCTCCACAGCCGCATCTGCAATCTTATGGCTCGCCACTTGAAGAACCGCACTCGTATCCTCATCGCAATTCAGTCGCGCAACAAGGCCCGCAATGGCTCGTTCTATCTCCGCAAGGAGTGGCATAGCGCAGCATCCGCAAAAGAGCACTGCAAGAGTCGCACTCCATGTTTCTGCATTGTCATTTGCCACTGGAACACATATCTAGATGCGAAGTCTCTACAAGGAGTAGCACCACAATAGCATCCAAGAGGCTGCATGAAGTCTCTGCGAAGTCTCTGCAAGGAGATGCGAAGCTTGCAAGAGCACGACCCCGCATGTAGTTCCAGATCACCACAGTCGCTCCCTTGCAGGGCATCGATTCATGCCACAAGAACATGCTTGACGGTCTGGATACAAAGAGAATGTTGCACAAGAACATGCAATCGCTATCGCCTCCTCTGCACCATGAATCCACCAATTAAGAGCAGCTTGGCTACGGCAGGAGATCAAAGCTCCGCTAGCGCGCAAATTGTTGGCTTATGTTGGACCCGCAACGATCTACCTTGTTCCTATCCGAGACCCCAAAGAAGCTACACTGCATGACCGAGCGTAGATCAACAAGATTTTATCATCGCCTTGTAGATCGTCGTCTTGCATTCAGGAGCAGAATCATAAGGAGATTTGAGCATCGATTGTTCAGCAGCAGTTGCAAAAGCAAAATAATCTTGTGGAATTCAACCAAAGATAGCAGGCTCGTATTATTGTGGTCGCTATGTGTAGACTCTAGAGGCCCTTGGCCCCCCTACAGGGAATGAACCCACGAGAGACTCTCAAAACACGAGATCAAGAAGACGAGACAAGAAAGGAAGATGAATGATAACTGCATTCATAACCGTGCTGCCTTGTATGCATACATATACATATAGAAAGGTCTATGCCCCTTCATGGCCCACACATGTGCCTCTTGCAACCCTCCATACACATTAGTGCTAAAGTAGTGACTCTCAAACCATTGCATTAATCAATCATGCAATGATATAGACTTGTGATGTTAGCATTAATAGCATCCATTTCATTAATTTTGGAATTATTTTTTATCTTTAGACAAATCCAAAAATTCCTCCCAAATGGAAAGTTTACTTTATGAAAATATCATTCCCAAATCAAACGTTTACTTTTTCACACTATCCTTTCTTAAAATAAAAAAATTATCTACTCACACCATTATTTTGAACTAATAATGCAAAAACTAGGAAACATAATTTGTTTTTTTCTTTTTTAAAAGAATTCTATTCATATTTAAAAGATTTCTTGAGCTATTAATTTAAATCCATGAAAATACACTTAAAATTCAGTATAGAAAACAATGGTCACACTCATAATATTCAATAAATGAAAATGTTTGAATAGAGAAGAGACATGGAAGACGCTTTTGTACTCCAAAAAATAGCAATAGCTGTGCTTGCAATTTAACATTATCATATGCATACAAGAAATATTGCTCTAGACGAGTCTTTGTACAAAGGAGCCTATCATGGCCTTTTCAATAATTTAATTCTGCATTTACAATGACTTAAGTACAAATGGACGACATCACTTGTTGCTTGGGTGCCATCTTCTTTGACTCCTATCTAACTAATGTCATCTTCAGTCTTTATGATGCTTAAATGGTGTTATCATGGGCACTCTTCATTTGCACTATCTCCTTCTACTTCCTCCTTAGTATTTTTTCATCTACGTCATACCCCATGTGCTTCTTTGTTTCCTTTGTCCTTGACTCTCAGGATATACTATGTCTATGTGGAAAGCTCTGAAATTGCTTCATGGTTTGGGACCTATTCCTTTTTTATACAATTAGTATACAATGCATTGTTATCTTGGTTCTCCTTCCTGCCCTCCTTTGGCGCATACCATACCACTATAAATGTTATAGCTCTCCCGTGGTCATCCATGCTCACATCCACCACTTTGGAACTCAAAACTTCACATTCTCATGTTCATCGTCTGATGCTCAAATTGCAACAAAACAATGGACGTCTATGTCTACTTGTGGCATAAACTCTATCTTCTTCTGTCCATAATATGGATGTGGGAGTAGCGATTCGAACTCGTTTTCAAAGAGACCACAAGCTAGGTGCAAGTCATTACCAACATTTGGCCAAAATAAAGGATGTTCCTCCTTGACATCATCTTCTCGCATTTTCTCAAGGTCCTTTATCAATTGATAGGTTTTGCTAATTATAGTAGCAGTTTGTTCCTTCCAAGAGGGATTCCGATAAGGAACTCTCAAATGCATTTCTTCTTTGTATGTAATAAAATCTTTTAAGCCTTCTATTTTACCCTTGGGTTTCTCGATGTATTCTTTTATAGGAACCCACTTTGGATACATTTCCTTGATTTGATTTGAAGTTAAGAGACTGTAAGGTTCTTTAGGTTCCCATGTTGTATCATGAGAATAGTGTTGCCAGTGCATCATTGGTTTTTCATCCTTTAAGAAAAAGCAAAAGTAGTGTGGATTGCTATGACCTATCAAGGCATAACCACTTTTTGGTATGAAAGGTAGAATAAAGCTCTTCTAATCATATATTCTTTTGACCATGGAGCATACTATACATTCTATGCAACCACCAACTTGCCTTCCATATTTTCTTATCAAATCATCCATCATTTCCATGTCCTTATGTTTTAGCTCTCTTGAGACTATGCTAAAAACATGATTAATATCCTCATATGTATGCCCAATCAACAAAAATCCAACTTCAATCTCAATGAAGATTTGATGAGCGATTAGCATTGAACAAAATGCAAACAAGAGTAAATCCTTATTCTCTTATCCACAATTGTCTACCTATATTTTCAAAGTTGATGGTAGGTGCTCTCTTTTTGCATGTACAGTATGAATTGCCTTCATAATGGATATTACAACTTGATTGCTATCATGTAGATGCAAGGAATCAATCCATATGTCTACAAAAAAATTAATCCCATGCACTGAACTCCACATAAATGTGTCTCTTCAAAAAGTATTTTCCTTGTAACTTAGGCGGAGGGTTAATAAATCGAGGTATTTTTTATCCATACCATCATCAATACCGCACATGTTCTTGTTGGGATGAGGAATAGCTTTCTCCTTCCAAAATGCATATTTTAGTCTAGAATGCCGAACAAGCCCATGATGAAATTGTGAAATTTTTTGGTATGATTCTCTTTGTATTTTGGAGACATTGAAATCTCAAGTGTTCACTTTAGATCATGATAGTCACTGCACTTTGACATTTTTTGCTTGTTTGGGATTTTAACATGTCCATAGCTCTTCTTCCAAAGAGTATAAAAAGCATGAAAAGATGCTAAAGCATGCCTTCTTTTCCTCTATGTTTCTCTAATATATTTAAATACTTCTTTTTTTGTCAAACCTATTGGAAGATGCATTTTAGATAAATGGGATTGAGGTAAAGCATTTTCATGAATGAAGTCTTCCAAAATCATTGTTGTGGCAATATTTTAGGCTCTTGTTTTAGGCCTTCCTATGTTACTATGAATGCTAAAGCAACCAAGGAGAATAAGAGTAATTAATGAAGATATTATGCTAAAACCAATTCAACTTACATGTTATAAGCATAGATGTATGCACTCCATTAACTTGCATAACATCAAAGGATGTATCTCCAATAGGTGTGGCAAAGGAAAGGGAGCCAAAGAAATGAATGTACCTACTTACGAGACTCCGACTCTTGCTTTCTTTTAAATGATCCAAAAAGGATAAGTTCATGTCAAAAGATAAAGCCTCTTATAAATGGAAAAAGTATTTGCAATAATGCATATCACATTATTAGAGGATTATCACATGGCACATATTGGGAATTGGCTAATAAAGCAAAGGATGGAGTAAAATTTAGCATTTATGGTAACATAGGAAGGCCTAAAACAAGAGCCTCAACTATTGTGTTGGCAACAACGATTTTGGAAGACTTCATTCATGAAAATGTTTTAGCTCAACCCCATCTATGTAAAATGCTTTACCTCAACCCCATCATGAAAATGCTTTACCTCAAGCCCATCTATCTAAAATGCATCTTCCAATAGGCCTGACAAAAAAATAAATATTTAACTGTATTAGAGAAACATAGAGGCAGAGAAGGCATGCTTCGGCATCTTTTCATATCTTCTATACATCCTTATATCTATGCACTTCTCCCCATCAGATTTGTTTGTCACTTTGTTTTCATGGGATCTTGCATCCTTGATCTTATCACAAATACAAAATAGTCTTTCGTTGATCTCATCCTTGCCTTTGATACAATCATATGTGAATTTGCATTAACTGTGGCCATGGAGATTTCCTGGACATGATACTTTGCACGCACATGAATCTCACCTATGTTGAGTTGCATCCAAAATATTGTTCCCATCGGATATGCTTTGGAAGGTCGAAGTCACCCACAAACCCCTTTTTTGACCAAGTGTTATGCACAACCGTCAAAAAACACTATGAGGTGTGTTTTTTGAACATGATACTTTGCATGCACATGAATATAACTTGTTTTGAGGTGCATGCACAGTATCGTGCCCATAATATATGATTTGGAAGGTCAAAGTCACCACAAACCCCTTTTTTAACAAAGTGTTATGCACATCCATCAAACTGGGCCAATACTTTGAGAATGATGACACGAACGCATCTCCTTCTATGTTACCCATCTCCTTTTGTGATTAGAAATCTATGACAATCTTAGACAGAGGAGTAGGTATTAGCATCATCACAAAACAATGTTGGGAAAAGTGTGGAAGGACCAACCAAATGAGTACTTCCTTGGTGGTTAGATTGGTGGATGGAGGAACAACTCATTCCATAGGGATACTCAAAGATATTAAAATCAAAACCTTTGGTCTCACATATCAAGTGTGCCTTATTGTAATGGATTTCCAAAACAACCCTGGGTATGAGGCTATACAAAGGAGACCGTTCTTGCATATGGGAGGATTGTTCCATGATTGGCGCTCCAACAACATTTATCTAAGGAAAGATCAGCAAGTCATGAGGGTTGACTTCCAACCATGGAAGGCTCACCCTATGTCCAGAAATCTATTTGCAGCCGGATTTGATACCACCAATAGGTCTGTGCCGATAAATATGCTTAAAACATATTATAAGGAATAGGAAAATGAGAAGGGTCTTGAAGACTCTTTATGTGCTCCTATACCTAAGTTAGAAGACTCACTAAATTGGATGCATACACTGGCCACAATAGATCTGCCAAGTACGAAAGGAACTCACTTTATGCACCTTCACAATGATAAACCTACTACCATTACACCTTTTTACACCATAAGAGTTGTACTACCTAATCAAGTTGAACCTGCAATTGATAATGTTATTGATCCTAAAGAGATAGATATGACTCCATCTCAAATTTGGGTAGAGCTGACATCAGTAGGTGCAACATGCTGAATACAAGCCATGGTACATTGGCAAGCAAGCAATAATCTCATCTCCTTGGAAACATTAAAACATCTTGGCCAGGTACTCCTTCAAGTTTGTGATTTTGAAATTCAATCCATAGGAGGTACCTCAATTAAGGTGATTGGTTGTTTAATGCTTGAATGTTTCCATGGACAATTACATTATGCCTTGCAAGTTTTTAGTAACTCCTACCAATACCTTAACACAAGCCCAATTCTTGGTAAAAGTTTGATGAAAGACACTTACGAAGGGTTTTATGGTGATGAATCAACCCATCAAGATGTGTTGATCACTACCAACAGGCCCAACATTCAAGTATCAGCATCAATGTCTTCTTCCATCTCTCAACCTCCACAAGAGCCTCACCAGCAAAGACAACAAAGAAGAAGAGCAATCAAGCAAGTGTGGGTCCCCAAAAGGATCTCATAGAGGCCCAAGGCCATGCCATCATGCAAACGACAAACCCCAACATAGGAGAACAAAATGATGCCATCCAAAAAGGAAGGTACAATATCGTTAGGTTTCCACAAGACTACTAGAGGCCAAGGGATATTACCTTGGAAACATTTATATTTGGGTACACAAGGTACTTAGTGCAATAAGACAACCTCCATCATCTTTTGGCAACAATGACAATGTGCTCATCCTTAAAGAGCAGAAGAAATACCAAGCCTCTAATATCTTCATCATCAAAAAATGAGAGGAAACCACTGAAATTCAAGCCAAAAGTTATCAAAAATCAAGGCAAAGATTGGAGAGAAAAACCACAAGAACCTACCTTGAAAAAGATAGAGCCACAAGAACTTGCTCTCAAGGACAATGGAAAAGCACCAATATAGGAGGATCGCATAAAAGAGCATCCTCTACCTTCTATCGAGTAGTCACACAAACCTACTCGACCACTAGTCTTTCAAGATGCTATTGACTTCATTGCATCATCTTCAAGGAAAATGGTAGTTACACCAGAACTTGTCTCAAAAAAAGAGACAATAACACAAGAACCTATCATGAAAAGAATGGAATCTAATTTGGAAGCTACACAAGAACCTTCCTTAGTAAGAAATTCCACATCAAGTCTGGTGATAGCTACACATGTCACACAAACCATGTCAGACACACTGGGAGTCACATAAGAACCTTCTAATGAGAATCTACCCCTACCCCTACCCCTACCCCTCCCCTCTCTAGCCCTACCCCTCCCCTTGTTCTCTCCCTACCCCTACTTCCTCTCCTCTCACTAACCTACTCCTTGGCAGCCCCAGCCACCAAGTCCCCCTACTCTCCCTAACCCTAACCCCTACCTATCCCCTTCTCCTCTCCTTACCCAACTTGTCTCCACTCCCACTTGTACTCCTTGGTGACAGCGCGCTGCCAAATCCCCCCAACCTTGTCTCCCTAATTCTACCCCTAACCTCTCCCTTTCCCTCCCCCTACCCTCTTCCTCTCCCTACCCCTTCCTCTCCCTACTCCATGGTGGCTACAGCCGCCAAGCCTCCTCTGCCTCTCTTACACCTACTACCCTCTACTACCTACCTATTCCTTTCCCTACTCACTGGTGATCATGGCTACCAGGCCTCCCCCTCCTTGCCCTAACCCTACCCCTGCCCTGCTACCCTACACCCTACCTCCTACCCTCACTCTACCCCTACCCCCTCCTCTTCACCCTCCCTACTTCCTCTCCTCCACCTAGCCCCTCCTCTCGCTACCCTACCCTAGTGGCTATAGCCCCCGTGGCCCTCCCTCGCTCCTGGCCTTCATAGCTCCTCCACTCTCCACTATCATAAAATCTACAAACCATGATGGACTACTTTCTGTTCGACTTAGAATTCAAAGAACCAACAACTTACGACTCTCATTTAGACCATATATGGAGCAACCTTGACAACCTTAACAAACAAGAAGGCACCTCATTCGCATAATGGACATACCATTCCATTTCATACATTTGCACATAGTGCACACTAAAACTTACACCTACAATAACATTCCAAAAGGTAAGGCCTTAGTGGTATCCCCACCTTGTTCCATTGGTCATACCATATCTCCTATCTTCTCTCCTTTCCCCTCCCCCCTTTCGTTCCCTTCCCCTACTTTCTCCTCTCCCCTTCCTCTTTTTCCTTCTTCCGTTTGATTCCCTCCATTTTTGTGAGGCCCCCTCCCTCCTCTCCCCTCCTATTTTCTCTCCCTTTCCCTCATTTTCCCTCTCCCCTTCCCTTCCTTTCTTTCTTGCAGCCATCAATGGCCACCCTCCCTTCTCTCCCTCTTCTCCCCACCGCCCTCCTCCTCCCACTACCTTTTCAAAGTTTCTCTTTTTGAATAAAATTATTTATTCATAAAGTATAAACATGTATTAACATGGAAAAAGACCTAAACTTCCTCTTTTTAGAATACAAATATCAATGAATAAAATTTACATGAATATATATCAAATCTTCCCCTTTTGGAATACAAATACTTTTGCACCAAAATTTTCATAAATATTCTCTAAAAGATATATCTCTAATCATAGAAGTGAAATATATACATAAACTATAGTTATAAAATGAGCTCAACTAAATTATTTCTTCTTATTTAGCCCTAAATGATTAGCACTAATCTTAATTTTGAGATGCTTAGTGTTTAATGAAGATTAGAAGGATAGAATCACATAGACTACTTGGTGTGAGTTGCCAATGTGGGTCTTATGCTCTTAGCTATCAATTGGGGATTATGATGAACCTGTCCAGTTGTAATACGCTCTCAAAATAAGAAGTTGTGTAAATCGTGATCCAATCGGCATGGATGTGGGAGGAGTACTCAAAAATTGTGTGTACTTGATGAAAGAACATGTGCTAAAGATCAAGCACACAATGTGATAATGGTTGACAATAATTTGTCAAGATATTCAAATATCCAAGAGGATGTACCAAGCTAATATAGGGACCAATGCCAAAAAATATTCAACAATGTGACTTTACATGGGTAATTTGTGTGCGCAGATGTGTGCGACTTTCCTGAATCCGATAGGGAGATCACAATGCCAAGTGTTATATATCTCCAATGTGATGAATTGCTAACTGCTAAGGTGTCGATCTATGTTAGATATGTGGGTGTGAACACGGATGATAGAAAACTAATGAACTAACACAATGGGAAATAATCGGGTGGTTCAGGCAATGGCTCACTTGAATTGGTGGAGCTGGATCTCCTCTAAGGTTGTGCTAGTTTACATTTGAACTACACGTTGACGCATAATGCGACTAAAATTTTTTTGTCATTTATTTTAAGTGTTGTGATGAAGAGGCTACAATGGATCACAAGGTGGTTCCAAGTATAAGGATTGAAATGATTCTAAATCATGGGTAATTGTTTGATGTGATCATTGCATAGAGCATGATCTGTTACTTTCTGCAACTTGCGAAATTCCTTAAGAATCAAAAGTTATTGCCATTTTAAAACTTTCCAAACTTTATCCAAGGAGAGTGGTCGAAATGATGATGTGGCACAGTGTGTTTACACGTTTACAAAGCATTCCTATGTGGCATTGTAGGTGACACATGAGGATGTAGCATATGGATGTGGCATTATGACATGACATGTGGTGGCATGCTAGTTTTACTGACATGGCTATTGATGTGGCATGTGATGAAATGGTAGTTGTTGATTTGGCATGTGATGACGTGTTTTTTTATGATGATTGTGATAGCTAACTAGCCTTATTAATAAGGCATTTGAGGGTGCAGTTCTAATGTGGCTTTTTCACGTGTTAGATTGATGTGGATATGTACTACCAAGTGGCACCTCTGATGCGCGATATCTGCCACATGGGTTATCGCGAGCTACGAAGTTGAGGATGATAGGCTTGCTATGAGGCAATTGGTAGGGATTTTGAGGAGGAGATGAACATATTGCCGTAGTCATCCCCCATTAATGAAGAGTTTTATGTTCTAGAAGCACAAATTATAGATATAGTGATTGCAAGTTGGGTGACTATAATAATGGTTCATGTTCCCTCGTTCTACCTTCTACACAAACTCAACATTTTGAGGATTTCTATAGAGGTTGAGCTACGTGGAATTGAACTGACAAAAAAGAGGGAAATTCCACAACTAGAAATGAGAGGAGAAGAGTTTCTATCTGATGAGAAAGAAAATAGGCGTGAAACAAATGAGGTAGCTAGGAAACTAGAAGTGGGCATTTTTTGGTTGATGGTCTGTTGTTGAGTCATGCATTGTAGCATTGCTGCTTGGCAATACTTTTTTTAAAGGTGAATGTTAAAAAATTAGGTGGTCATTTGAGTTTGGTACAAAAAGCTAAGGCGACCGTGGCATTGTTTCTTTTTTTTTTAAGTATATGTTGATCATAGATGTTTATCGTAGCTATGATTATATATTAATATAAAATCTTGGCAAAATTATCTCGATTGCATTTTTTTAGTTTCACAATATCAATAGGATGTAGCACACTTTTATATTTTTTCTTTCGAATTTAAAGGAAAATGTGTAAATCTTTGCGAAACTTTACATTTTTTTGCATAAAAGTTTCAAATCGTCGTGAATCTTTCAAACATTTTTTTAAATTAGGGCATGCAAACTTTTGACACCAATACAAAGGTTTAGCTTGTTAACGAAACTAACATCCATGAAGTTGATTACAAAGACTAGTCAAATCCCAATTGGTTCATATAGCAAATTAGTTCAAATGGCAAGACGGATGATATGATTTCCAACCTACGGAATAGCCCACCTAGGTGCTCCCTTTTTAAGGGGGGTCTTCAAAAGAAAAAAACATTGTTGCATAGCAATGCCTGTTATTGCTTTAGGCCACTGTAGTTGTGATTTGTGTCTGCTCTAAGGTGCACCAGACTTGCTGAAGCTTGACTTAGTGCTCCAATCTACATTTGTCTATGTTGTGTCATTGTTGTATGCATTGCTTTTATATATAGGCTAAGTAGTAGTTGTGCATCTCTATGGTCGTTCATCATATGTGTTGGCTTTGTTCGTTGAGGTTGAGTTAGCCAAGCATCTTGTGTTTGCGTTTGTAGGCTATTTGTAGGTTTGATTGATAGCTCTGGCGTTGCATGCTATGTTGTTTAAGTCGATCGCAATCAACTGCTACTACCCACTCGTTCCTTGTTTAGTTGCCTTGTAGTCTGTGTGGTTGGTCGTCGTGCTAAGTAGAGGCACTATCTACTCTTTGATGCTCAGTTGAGACATTGTAGGCACTTGTTATGTACGCATGTGTTGTGCCCTTTGCTTCATTGAAACTACTCCCATAGTTCTTATTTTGTGTTGTCGTTTATCCTTTGAAGTTGTGGCATGGTTGTGTAGTTGACTTGGCTATTGTCGTAGATAGTTGCTTGTGCAATAGAAGTCCATGCATGGTTCCTTCTTCAAAAGAGTTCTAAAGGCACATTCAAGCAACAAAGGGAGAAAAGGATTCCCACAAGGCTTTGCAATAATATGGCCTCACAAAACCTTAGGAAGAAAAAAACCATATCTCCATCTCAAAACCTTACAAAATGTTTAAACTCATAAGGTGGGAATGAATGCAAGACACATTAAACACTTAAATGAGATAGCTTGAGCTCCGTAAGGCAGAATGGAAAGCTCTCTAAACTGAAGTGAAGGGAGGTTTACAAGAAGAGCTAAATAAAAATGAAGATGCCTTAAGGATGAGGGCTTTTCCCTTGACCAAAGGAAAGGATTACATAAGCCTTGATGAACACTCTCACAATGGATAGACGATTAATGGCTTAAATACTATGTTAGAGAATTGGGGGAGCGTGTGGAGTGCAGAAGATAGCTAACTATACACTATAAGATGAATATATATTAACATATTAGGGTTACAGTTATGGTTACGGTCAAGTTTGACCTTACGCCCTTATGGTATGGTGCAATTTTCACCATCCTTAACCGAAGGACTCCAAAAGAGGTAGATTTTCACTACGGCAGAAGAGCCTTATTGTAAAACAAAGAGGGTGAGCAGGACTCATCTAGAGCAGCTATTGAAGCTTGTTTGAGACACCCAGTGATCTAGGAAAAGTCTATAGCAAGAGATTTAGCGAATAGAGCCTGAGTTTTCTGCCCCACGTCAGCTTGTGTTGCTGCAGGGTGTTGTACAGATTTGGCAGGTTTTTGTACTTGGATTTGACACCTATATATGAGATTTTTGAAATTGTACATCTGTATGTACTTTCTGCATGTCAAAAGCATTCTTTTTCTTCACATGCATCACATACAGTGAGTTGGTATTTGAAGTGACAGTGTGTGTTCTTGATTCTCTCCGACGTCTCTATTCTGTTGTGTAGGAGTTGGCTGTAGCAAGTGACTCTATTCTCTAACAAGGTCGTGGTAAAAAGGGACCAGAAGGCCGACAAGGCAAGGGACTGGAACATGTATGAAGGAATCTGTGGTTGGGTGGTGAACACCAGAAATAGCTCTTGCACTTAGCAATCAGAGATTACAAGATGTGTATCACTTGTCACCCCATCGAATCATTGTCCAGCTATCAAAGTTGTCACTAAACCATCATAACTCCTTGGAAGTTTACGGCCACGAGCATGGCCAACTCTCTGCTATCCACTTTCTGACCAACCACTGCCATTCTTAGAATTTTCACCATCACTAGTGGCTGTACCCAAATGCCCTCTGTGCAATCATCAACAAGAACAACTAGCTTTGGAGTGTCATAATGCATGGAGCATTATTGGTCCTAAATATATCCTTTGGAATCGCCTATATCCTCATTTGCAATCATCACTTACTGAATGTGTGAAAGCACTGAATTACAGTCATGGTCATTGATAGTGCCTCAGTATTTTTGAGCACTCAGTCTCTGACATCTGCGACAGGATCTGTTGCTGTTCATGGCATCCACCTAATCCTTTGGCTTCAGTGATCTCCCGTATCCCTTTTGCAACCAGGTGGCACCAATTCTTTATCTTCCACATTGGAGACTCGGACCAATCCAACATTTCCGCAAACTGATCAGCCAGCAGACTGACCTAGGCGGACCTGGAAGGCTTCCCTGCCTATAAATGCAACCCCTCAAGCCATGGTCCTGGAAAAAACCGAAATGCCATCTAAAAGCACAAATACACACATATCAATCAATGCTTCCAGCACACGTAGCATCATTAGATTTAAGGTCAATGGCCTGTTGGTCTGCCAAAATGGCATGACCACGCTATTTCAGCGCCTCATACTGTAGCTGATCCAGGGCATGGGTAAACGGTCTTCAATGTGACCTTGTTCAAAGGCCAGTAGCAGACGCACAATCACACTGAACGGCCTTCTTAACGAAAAGGATTGGTGCTGCAAAGGGGAGTTGCTCGGTCAAATGAACCTAGCTCCTCGAGCTGGCGGTCTAATTTGAGCTCCATGTCTTGCTAAGTCTGTATGGGTTCTTGTTGGACTGTGAGGCTCCGGGAATCCACACGATCCAGTGTCTTTTGGCCTGCTGGGTGGAAACATCAGAGGGAGATTGTCCGTTAGGAACGAATGCTCATACTGTATGAAGATGGCCTCCTTGTCTTGGCTGCAGGGGTGCAGGTCAGCATTACTGTTAACAAACTCCCTTGTGCAACTGCCACTACAGCTGAATGGCAGAAAGAAGTGACTCAGTTGGCAACCCTTTGAGCCATTCCAGTTCTTTGGTGTGAGTGATCAGCCAAACTTTTGGGAGGAGAATGCTGGATGACACTATCAATTTGAGCACAGGCCACACTCCCTATGAGGTGGCATTCAGTTCGCAGTTCAAATCTTTGATCACCCACTCGACAAAGAAGTTGTATGAAGCAGATTCAATCACAGAAACTTACAAGGACATAGTGAGCTCAGTGAAAAGCAAGATCGCCAAGCCACAGGAGTCGTACCAGCGTTAGAAAAACAAGCACAAACATGAGGTTCCCTACAAAGAAGGCAATTGGCTTTATCTTCAGCTCACAAAGAAGCAGAAAATTGTTCACACATGGCACAAGACAGATACAAACAACTTATGCAACCCAGTTCAAGCACAAAGGGTGTTGGTTCGAGGCAGTTTGGTCAGATGATGAGCTTTCAAAGATATCCAACGATCCTTAAACAGTACCAACAGGCAATATGCAACTCGACTGTGTTGCGACTTATGTCCGTTGGGATGTCACATCCATCTTCTACAGATGATGTGGCAAGCTTCTATCCAGCAAATCATGGCTAGGTTAGGAAGCAGATCATAGCCTCCTGCAGGTTGGCCATTCCACTTGCTAAAATGAGCAAGGATGCTATGTGCCCACGTGAACCATACAACAGACTGCTGGCTGGAACTGACTATGAGCTACTGTCCTGTGCTGTGGCTATGATGCAGCTCTCCCACTATTGAAGTGTGGCTTCCATATTCCAGCCGCATTGGGCTAGAAGGAAGTAAATACTCTGTTTGGAGGGCGGGCATTCCAACCCAATCCTGCGTCTAGGGCTACTTTTTCCTTTGTCTTTTCTTTCTCTTTTAGTATTTTCCTTTCAGTTACGAATAGGCTTCCGCAGTTAGACAAGGAGATGAGCTGTGTTGAAGATAGCATTAGTAGTCGTCTGCACGTTACACATGATCAATTATTCACCTTTGAAAAGGCCAGAGAAGATTCCACAGGTGCCCTCTCTCTCTCTCTCTCTCTAAATACTCTCTTTGGAGGTCGGGCATTCCAACCCAATCCTGCATCTAGGGCTACATTTCCCTTTGTCTTTTCTCTCTCTCTTTAGTATTTGCCTTTCAGTTATGAATAGGCTTCCGCACTTAGACAAGGAGATGACCTGTGTCGAAGATAGCATTAGTAGTCATCTGCACGTTACACATGATGATGTTAAAGATCAACTAATTCACCTTTGAAAAGGCCAGAGAAGATTCCATGGGTGCCTTCTCTTCTCTCTCTCTCTCTCTCTCTCTCTCTCTCACACACACACACACACATTCACAGAGACTCTTTAAAGCAAAGGACAACACAAAAAACAGAATGTTAGAAAGGCAACCACTTCGGAAACACAGGACAACTTTATGATCTCCTCAACAGGCATCCTGGCTCCACAACAATTCACTCAGTTCAGGCATTCTGATTCTATACAAGGTTGACAGTGTGCTTCAAAGCACCAGCTCCATAAAAGAAAAACTTAATAGAGAGGGTTCAACAGTTGACATCTAATCTCACAGAATATCTAAAATCTAGGAATACACAAGTTTCACTTCCTCTTCTTCTGCCGTTCCCATACGCTCAACTCTTCTTGTTACACAACAAAAAATTGAAAGGAATGGGAATTGTCTCGGTCAAGTTCTCAAGTAAAAAGTTTATGGAAAAGTATTTATTTTCAGTCCCAGCCTCTAAGATTGCATATGTTCTATTGATACCCTTTACAACAACAGCTTCCATCCTTGAATGATGTTTACTGTAGGCATCTGAGATTTGCACTTCAATCTTTGATATTATCTTGGTAGCATCATGATAGTCAGAGCACACTCGAAGGTTTTTTGCTACTCATAAAGTTGTGCCTCGACGTGCTCTTATAAGCCCAAAAGCTATGGACAATTTCTCACAATGTCCATACAAGGCATCATCCATCTCACCATCTGGTTTCAATCCCAGAACAAAATGCACATGTGGTCCGTATCCCTCCTCCCTCATTTGTGTGCTTTGAGTTTTAAGCATTCCATATATATCATCAGTCCATGGATGACTGCTGTCTCCCATGAAGATCAATGAATGCACATGATTGTCAATGTCGAGAAAAGCCGTTGCTGGCTTTTTTCACACATTTTCAGATCTCCTCACCTCTTCTATCTTCTCTGCATCCTCCAGCAAGCCAGCATTTGTGTAGATGTTTGACATCAGCACATAGGCAGTAGTGCATCCACCTTCCATTAAAATGCGTTCAAAGCATCTCCTGCCTATATCTACAAAACCGTGGGTACTGCAGGAGCCAAGCAAAGATGTCCATCCTACAATATCAGGTCGGAATGGAAGACACTCTACCAAATCTTCTGCCTCATTCACGAAACCTGCTCGGCCAAGCAAGTCAGCCATTGAATTATAATGTACGAGTGTAGGTGCAAGGCCATGGTCCTCTCGCATCATCTTAAAATATACACAACCTTCTTCAACCAGACCCGCATGACTGCAAGCTGAAAGAAGACAAAGGTATGTCACACAATTTGGCTCTAAGCCTACTCTCTGCATGTCCTCAAAAAATCTCAACGCCAAGCTGTAATTGCTATGCAATGCACACCCCGCAATCATTGCACTCCATGTTACCACATTTCGCTTTGTTGACCGATCAAACACTACGCATGCATTCTCAAGGCTTCCGCATTTGGCATACATGTCGATGAGAGAGCTGCCAATACGCAAATCCGATTCAAACCCATTTTTAATGATTTGCATGTGGATCTGTTTGCCGTGCTCATGGGCTGCTATGCTGGAACATGATTGCAAAGCGCAAATAAATGTGACCCTGTCAGGCACCAGACCATTCTGTGCCATTTGCTGGAAGAGCTGGAGAGCCTCATGACCATAACCATGCTTTGCATACCCTGCAATTAATGCACTCCATGTGGCGATGTCTCGCCTAGGCAATCTATCAAACAATACCTGAGCATCCTTGAAGTCCCCGCATTTGGCGTACAAATCAACAAGGGTGCTGCCAATATAGAGGTCCACTTCTAACCCCTTTTCAATAATCTGGTCATGAATCCATTTGCCTCGATCTTGAGCTGCTATACCAGAACATGCTTTCAGAAGGGAAACAAACGTGACCTGATTTGGCTGCATGCCCTCCTGTTGCATTTGCTTGAACAGTTGAAGAGCCTCCTCAGCACACCCACGCTGAGCATACGCTGCAATCAATGCACTCCATGTAACTACATTTCGTTTTGGTAGTCTATTAAAGATTCTATGTGCGTCATCCAGCCTCTTGCATTTGGCATACATGTCAATCAGGCTGCTACCCACAAAAACATCAGACTCGAATCCATTGTCAATGATGTTAGTGTGAACCTGCCTGCCTTCCTCTGGGAATGCTATGGTGGAACATGCTTTCAAGATATCAACATATACATGGCCATTTGGTTCAACACCAGACTTCTGCATTTCGTGGTACAGTGTGATAGCTTTGTGGTTCTGTCCAAGCTTCACATGAGCTGATATGATTGCCTTCCAAGAATAGGAGCTTGGTTTGGACAGCTCCACACAGGAAGGGTTCCACCAGCCCTTCGTGGTACCATGCACAAAGTCAGGGTCCGTCGTAATTCTCTGTCATAATCAACGAATTCCGACTGAGAGACCAAAGCAAGAGTCTTGTATGCTTTTCTCAGAAATAAAAACATAAACTTACTGTGTTAAAGGGATCGTGTGAATACTGCAAAGGATCGGGTAGAGACAACCCCATGGCTTGATCTGCGTGCACAAAAAAGCGGGAAAATAAAAATACGTGGGGCTGCAGCGTGCTAATCTCTTCCCAATCTCTCAGAAACGCATGCTCACCTTCTGTGGCAGTGGTGGAGGTGCTGAGCTGGGAGGCAACCAAGCTGCAGACGACGGGCTGAATACTTGAAGACGGAGGGTTGAAATGTTGGGCATCGATTGGGGGATTCCGGGGTATCCATCCGTCCCTCACTAAAATCTGCTGAGAGGTATCGAGCATTTTGGAGAATGATAAAGTTTAGAGGGTCTGAAGAAAACACTAAGGCACCCAAGGTTATTGCATACGGCACATTGAGAGGAGAAAGAGAGAGAAAGGAGAGAGAGAGAGAGACCTGAATCCTCCAAGATTATTGCATGTGGCATATTGAGAGGGGAGAGAGAGAGAGAGAGAGAGAGAGAGAGAGAGAGAGAGAGAATTCCTCCAAGATTCTAGAATCTTCGAGGATCCATGATGCAAGATCCATAAGAGAGCCATCACGCCATGCCCCTGGTTGTGACGTTGGAGCGCCATGACTCCGACATTAAACACAGTGGACCTACAAGTGGTCTGTTGTGTTTAAACACGGCCGGGAGAGGGAGAGAGAGAGAGAGAGAGAGAGAGAGTAAGGATCCTCCAAGATTCTCATCCCGCAAGATCCGTAAGGCCATGCCCCTGGTTGTGACGTTGCAATGCTCTGACTCCAACATTAAACACAGCAAACCTACCAAGTGCTTCACATGGACCATCGAAATATCGGCCCCTTTCCAGAGGAAGGTTGCCATCCAGAGATTCGGAACTTCAAACATTTATTACTTTACTTTTTAGAAGAATAAGGGTGCAAAACTGGCAGATGGCAGTATTACTCTCCAATATGGAGAGCCACTAGGCGGCATCTCCACCATAGTATGCAAAGAAGATATCTCACGTGGCTATTCTCATCCAAACACAGTTAGGTCACA
This sequence comes from Dipteris shenzhenensis, assembly GCF_047967505.1. Lineage (NCBI taxonomy): Eukaryota > Viridiplantae > Streptophyta > Polypodiopsida > Gleicheniales > Dipteridaceae > Dipteris > Dipteris shenzhenensis. The sequence goes on along the minus strand of NC_141605.1, from coordinate 41,934,632 downwards.
ACAAGGCGATTTGCCGATCCAACAGGTAGGCATGACCACTCTGTAATTGTCGTGTCATTTTTTATTCTGAAGGAGAGCAAGGAGAGGCCACATTGGAACTTAGGAGCATTCCAATGCATACAAATCGACATTATCAAAACTTCTGATTAGCATATCAGTAAAATTGGAACTTGAACTTGTACTGGCTAGATTCCTAGGATGAATTTGCACAATTGAGATGCTAACTCCCCTACATAGGCATTGAGTGATGCCAATTAGGATTACATCCCCTTGCTCTTGCTAAAGCCTTAATGCATGAATTTTTGTGTTAATTTTCTTGTTGTGAAGAAAATGAGTATGTCTACGAGTGCTCAAAGAGGATCAAACTAGATATTCTTGCCAAAAATTGAGATATGGTTTCAATTTTAGTCAATGTGTGCCAAGTTAATGCATGCAGAACCATATTTATAGTCCAGCACCCCGTCTATGGCTATTGCTTCTTTATCATGTTTTCGGAATTGTGAAGAGACGTCTTCGACCTCGACCAATCTCACTTTGCATGAGTGTTTGAACTCGGAATTGGCTTGAGCAATGGCATTCATGGAGCTCGAAGCTTGTGTGGGTAGGGTGATTTGTATCTCGGTTGTTGTTTTTCCCTTCTCTTTTTGGCTAATCAAGATCAACATCCACATGCGCATTCTTATGTGACCAACACCAACTGCAAGCTTCAAGGTGGTTTTATGCATATACTATTTTAGTGGTCTATGCCACATGGAGCACTTTTTTTCCTTTTTATAAAATTCTTTGAGGTTTAGGGTTAGCCCCCTACTCGCTCCCCGCTTGTATTCCTAATGATGAGCCTTGTAGTACAAAGCCGCACTAGTGATTTATTTTATCAATCACACTCTAGCATATGGTTTTAGCATTGTAACCATTGCGCGGATGGCATCTCTCTATGTAAGGATTAGACAATGCCATGTCACCACTTATGACATTGGTAAGACCGTCCCATACCTATGATGCCATGTACCTATTAATGATGAGGTGGAAACATTGATGTTCATGAGGCATGACAACCATGGTGCATTCCAAGACAATGTGATGGTTTACAAGTACTATATGATGGTGATGGTTCTTTGTTGAAAGACACAAGTCGCTCCTATTCGCTCCTCTGCTCGAAATCAATTAATTAATTAGTGCTTGTGTTTTCGCTCCCCCTCAATTGGTCGATTAACCTAGCTCTAAATTTTAATTAACTAACTGCGTAATCTCTCTGCCTCCTACGTCTCCCCTCCACCACTCTCCACTCGCAGCTTCTCCCTCCGTCTCACTGCTCTCCACTCGCAACCTCTCCCTCCCTCGCTTCATCCTCATGGCTCTCCACTCTCATCCCTCTCCCACTCTCCCTTCTCCCCACCTCTCTCTCTTTCTCTTTGTTTAGCCTCCCCTCCCCTATACCTCTGTTGCCTCCGCTCCACCTCTCTACTACCTCTGCTTTGCTGCCTTTCCGCTCAGCCCCTACCTCTCCTTCCGTTCAGCCCTCTCCTCTCCGCCTCAATGCTTCTTTCATCCCTCCCTTTCCCTCCCTCCGCTTAGCCCTCCCCACTTCCTCCTCCCTCTCTCCCCTCCCTCTGCCCAACCCTCCTTTTCCTCCCTCTTAGCCCTCAACTCTCCCTAAGTCTCCCTCTCCCTGTACTCAGCCCTCGCTTCTTCTTCATCCTCCTTCAAACTGCTACTCATTGGAGTGGTTGGGAGGCTTTTACAGCCCCCCTTATCGTCTACCCTTCTCCCAACCTAGCCTGCTCTTTATAGCAACCTGTAGAAGCTTCTGGAGAGTAGAAGCTTCTCCAGGAAGCTGCCGCAATGGCTCATGTGGCTTCTGGAAACTTCATTTTTTGATTCGCCAAGCCTTATGATAATCGAATGCATGTCACGCCACTAGCTTAGGTTAATTGAGAATTTGCACGCGCAAGCCATCGAAACTAATTAATTAATACACCCCAAATTTTCATTGGGGGGCCCTATTCGGCGACTATGAAATCATAGATATTGAAGGCCATGAAAGCATGCATGATGTGATGCTGAGATTGTGGCAATCCATCAAGGTGGTCTATCTTGTAAAACCTATTCTATAATGGCTGCCCCTATCTTTAGCTTGTATGCAATGCTGGGGGGTTTGGCTATAATTTGTTGATAGTGCTATGCTTCTAAGGTACCATCAAAACACGGTGTTAAGATATCAACACATATCTTGTGGTATGTAGCATAAGGAAGTGTAGACATTGCAAGTCGTGCTAGTTTACGAGGCGTGCCAGCTTCGTATGCATGCTTGAATATGGCAAATTGACAAAAATACATCCCCCTTGGTGGCATGAAAGAAGACCCGACTTGTAGCCCACCCTCATCTCCAACACTCCCCCTCAGCCTCGCCCGCCTACCCTTTGCTGGCCCCCATCATGCCATGCATGTCGAGTTGCACACCGAGTGCACGCCCGATGTGGAGCGACCAAAACCCAACCCGGCTTGCCTCGCAATATGCAGACATGTTGAGCAAAAAGTTGCAAACCCCACCTGAGTCCCCCCACCCTCTGCTAACTCCCATCATGCCATGTACTGAGCATAAACCCCACCCATAGCCCACAACATGCTACTTATGTTAAGCAAAAACCCCACCCAAGCTAAAGTCCCACCCGAAGAGCCCCATCCCACACCCTACATGCCACAAAGATGAAGGGAGGTGGCAATGAGATGATGGATGGCATGGGAAAGTGGGAGTCGATGAGAACTATGGCCTCAGGAAGTTGGTGCTTCGATAGGAGTTCGAGCTAATATTGGTTGGTCACACTGATGTGCTTCTATTGTAGGAACACAAGTTATATGCACAGCAAGTAGCTAGGTCTATTCTGATACTTACTGGGAGCCTTCAATTGATAAGCATGGTCATAGCGAGGGTGTTTGCATCTCTATTGGTGCCTCTTTACTTTCCAGTGTGAGCGATCATGACTCATTGGTCCCTGGACGAGCCCTTTGGGTTTGCCTATACATTGAGGGTTCTAGGCTAGGAATCCTCAACATTTACATCCCCACGAAGGTGAGGGTTGGAGCCTCGTTCTGTAGAACAGCTTTGTCAAAGGTGCTTACATGTCTCTTGACTGAGAATGCAATCCCTTGACTGAGAATGCAGCTAAAGAAAAATACTAAGCATTCATGATAGTTAAGTCCCTTTTTGTCCTCTATGAGCAGAGGAGGTGAGGCCTCACTTCATCCCCACAAACAATATCCCATGGCCTTTGCCAACCAAAATAGTTTTTAGCATAAATGACGACAAGGAATAGTTGGAGTCATCTAACTTATCAACCTCACTTAGTGTGGACAACTTATCATACTTCGTTACAATGTCCCCAAATTATCTGAAAAGAGATAATCTTGGTCAAATATTGACTGCAAATTTGAGAATAAGTATACCCACAACATGAAAACTCCATTATGGGCTAGTATATGGCACATTACTTATCTTTGACAAGTGTTAACAACCCATTGTATATTGCCTTCACTTGAAATAAAAATCCTTGGGGCATAAAGGCCTATACTAAAAGCAATCTAGAGAAAACACCTCAAAAAACAAGATAGCTTACACTCAAATAGCACACATGATGTGCTTGTCTTTGAAGAAAAGGGTAGTTGTAAGAGAATCACAACAAATGCCAATAGGTGTCTCCCTAATCAGTCAACCAGTAGCTTGTTTGAGCTCAAAATCAACACCAATTGGGTCGCCAATAGGAGGGAGCTCACAAAAAGACATGGGTTGCTCCAAAAAGTGTGAGGTGCTTGTTATTTGTGCAAGAAGAGTGAACACTTTGTTGTCTGGATAAGCATGAGCATTGGAAGGGCAACAAAATGATGAAGGAAAGACATGCTTTGCTAAGGAGAATACAGCCAGATAATTGAGCAAGAGGTAAGATGTTGTGTGGAGGGGGTCAACTATTTCAAAAGAGCTTGACAGTTTGAAGACTCAAGCTACATATAAGGGTCATGGTGACCTGTCGTCGAGGCAACATGAGTGATGTTCTGAGAGAGGACAGAGGATCATAGAAGATACAAGGGTGGCATAGAATTTCAAGAATGTGAGAGTTACCAAGCACAACAAAGCATGGTAGAGTCAACAATGCTACACTTAATAGGCATATGCCCTTTGATCACCTCCTCTTTTGTCTTACTGAGCAAATCATTAAGGTCCTATTCTGTTCTAGATGAACATTGTGCATTTTCTCTCATCATATCACGAGTGTGTCATTGTGGATGTTTGGAGAAGCTCTAAGGTTTCAGCTCTACATGGTAAAGTGTATTAGAGAGATTACTGAAGCTAGTTAGAAGTCCTAACAAGACATAGCGAGAGAGGAGAAATGTAGTCGGTAAGAGTATCCTTGGCTCAACAAACGATATTGCTAGAAACCTGAGCAGCTGATACACCTATTAAAGAGTTTCTCAAGGTAGATGAAAACAAGAGGATGATGGTCCAATTGAACTTGAAGTGCATTTAAGAAGGGAATTTCCCCTCGACTCTTTTTTTACTATAAATTAGAATCTATAAAAGCTTTATAAAAGGAGGGAAAGTGTACTCCTTCATACAATGCAAGCATGCCCTTGGAGTGTTTAACTTCATGATCTTAGATGTTGTCTTTAGGGGAGTGAGAGTGCTCTCAACGGAAGCAAGAACGGAAGAAGGAGAGAGAGAGAGCGAGAGAGAGATAGAGAGCCACAAGTTTTGGTGGGTGCAGAACCACCCTAATCTTCTTTTTCATTCATTTATATATGTGTTTGAGTATTGTACATAACCAGGGTAAAGGCACAGTGACCTTTAACCCCCACAACCTCCCACTTAAAGGACAATGTGCCTTTAAGGGAGAACAACCAGTGAGCATACTATCCAATGCCCATCAATACACGACAATACTCAAACCGCTGACTAGGTAGACTCTTCGTTAGCATATCTGCAGGGTTATCATCTGTATGAACCTTGACAAGCTCTATGCGCTTGTCCTCAAGTACCTCCATGATGAAATGGTACCTGACCTCAATGTGTTTGGTCTTTGCATGAAAGACCAGATTCCGTGCTAACTGAATAGCACTCATGGAATCACTATGCAATGTTGGTACACGTGCATGAATCCCCAAATCTCCCACTAGCCGATTAAGCCATATAGCCTCCTTGCAACCCTCTTTGGCTGCAACATACTCAGCCTCTGTGGTAGACAAAGCAATGCACTTCTGTGCACGAGACATCCACGACACTGCACCACCTGCAAAGGTGAACACATAACCAGAAGTGGATCTCCTACTATCCACATGCCCTGCATAGTCTGAATCTGTGTACCCAAGTACACGCATGTCTCCTCTACCAAAGTAGATGCACATCTCCTTGGTACCCTTCATGTACCTCATGATGCACTTAACTGCCTCCCAATGCCTCTTTCCTGGATTAGCCATATACCGGCTAACAACTCCCACTGTAAATGCAATGTCTGGTCTAGTAGCTATCATAGCATACATAAGACTCCCAACTGCTGATGCATAAGGAACCTTGGCCATCATGGCCCTTTCCTCATCTGATTTGGGACTATCTGTATGACTCAGTTTCACATATGGAGGCAATGGAGTACTCACTGCCTTCCCCCCCTCCATATTAAAACGCTACAATACTTTTGTAACATACTCTTTTTGTGAAAGCCAAAGGAGTTTCCTACTCTGATCACGCGTGATGCGCATACCAAGAATATGACCTGCAAATCCCAAATCCTTCATATCAAAGGCCTTATGCAACTTGGCATTTAATGCATCTAGCTCATAAGTATTCTTGCTAGCCAATAGCATATCATCCACATATAGTGCCAAGACTATCAGGCTATTATCCTTAGCTCTTTTAGTGTAGAGGCAGTGATCAATTTCACTCCTTCTAAATCCCTGGGACCGAATGAAAGCATCAAACTTCTGATACCATTCTCTAGGTGCTTGCTTAAGACCATAGAGACTTTTCTTCAGCTTGCAAACTAAATGCTCTTTGCCCTTTTCTTCAAAGCCTTCCGGCTGCACCATGTAAATTTCCTCATGCAAATCCCCGTGCAAGAAAGTTGTCTTGACATCCATCTACATAAGCTCCATATCCTCTACTGCCACTAGTCCAAGCATGCATCTAAGTATGGTCATCTTCACAATTGGAGAGAATATCTCATCAAAGTCCACACCCTTCTCTTGCTTGAACCCTTTAGCAACCAAACGGGCCTTGTACCTAGGCACATCATCACCTGTGACCTTCATTTTGTAGACCCATTTACATGGCAATGCTTTCTTTCCATGTGGCAAAGAAACTAAGTCCCAAGTCTTATTCTTCATAAGTGAACTCATCTCTGATTGCATAGCATACTCCCACTTGCGTTGATCCTCGCGCATCATAGCCTCTTTGTAGCAAGAAGGCTCCCTGCAATCTCAGTAAGCATCACATAGTCTACCCCTGGAATAAACTTATCAGGCGGTCTAGACACTCTAGACGATCTTCTCAAGGGCATTTCAGCTTGCTGTCCCACCTACATATCAGCCACATTTGGCTCATCATTTCCACCAATAGATGATTCATCATTTACCCTTGATTGTATACCTATGGAAGTACTTGGTGGTACCATTTCTTGCACATTTGGTGCATGAACAGCTTGCTGTCTATCAACATATGTAGGTGGATTCACATCCTGGAAAGTGATTCTCCTCATTTCCACATCCCTCATGGGTGCCTTATGCATCTTCTTCTCATTGAAGACTACATCATGGCTGCGTATGATCTTCTTTGCTTCTGGATCGCAGAGACGATAGCCCATCTCTCCACATTCACCATAACCCAGAAAGATGCATTTCCTAGACTTAGGATCCAGCTTCTTTCGAAGCTCTTTTGGCACATGTGCATATGCCTCACACCCAAATATACACAAATGAGAGTAAGAGGGCTTCTTGCCACTCCATACCTCTTCAAGAATACCACCATCCAAACTCTTACTAGGTAATCTATTGATCACATGCACTGCAGTCTTCATTGCCTCAGCCCAAAAACCACCAGAAAGACTTGCATTCGAAAGCATGCATTGCAACCTTTCTTGAATGGTACGGTTCATCTTTTCTGCAACTGGATTTTGCTCTGGAGTATGAGGGGATGTGAGCTCCCTCTTAATCCCACGTGTATCACAGAAATGCTGAAAGTCATGAGAGAGATACTCTCCACCATTGTCAGTCCGTAGGCATTTAAGCGTTCTACCTGACTGATTCTCAACCAAGGCCAGCCATTTCTGAAATACTTGGAACACATCACTCTTCCGAGCTATAGCATAAGCCCACACTTTCCTAGTTGCATCATCAATGAATGTCACATAGTATTCAGCCCCGCCTAATGACCGTGTAGGCATGGGACCACATACGTCTGAATGCACCAAATCAAGCTTTTCAAACTCTTTCTTTCCCCTTCTTTTATGGGCTGATTTAGTTTGCTTCCCAAAGAGACAGTGCTCACAAAATTCAAAATCAGAGAAACTCAAATGCGGTACATAACCCAAACGGCATAAGAGTTTCATTCCATTCTAGCTCATGTGCCCCAACCTGTAATGCCACAGAGAAGTGCTTGGCTGCTCGGTTATTACAACAACATGATCAAATACCCCTGATACATGTAAGGGATACAAAGTCCCACATTTAGCACCCCTGGTTAAAAGCATAGAGCCCTTTTGAATTTTCCAACTCTGAAAGCCAAAAGTGGTGTGAAAACCAGCATCATCTAGTTGACCCACTGAAATAAGACTCTTGGTCAACTTAGGCACATGTCTCACATGTTTCAAAATAAATGCAGACCCATTTGCAAAAGAAAACTTTATGTCACCTACTCCCACTATGTCACATGCATAGTCATTTCCAAGATGCACACAACCTATCTTTCCACTGTCATAAGTGGAGAACCATTCCCTATGGGGAGTAACATGGAATGAAGCACCAGAATCCAAAATCCAATCCTCGGAATATGCATCATCTGAAGTGGTAAGCAACTCTGCAGATGAACTAGACATGAAGAGAACGTCATTGTCAATATCATGTGTGACTGCATTGATCTCCTCGATCTTGACTTTTCCTTTGTCCTCCCTTGGACTCTCTTCCTTTTGATTTGCACCCCAATTTGCATTCTTTTTCTTATCCTTTTGCTCTCTTTTCAGCTTGTAGCAATCCTTTTTCATATGGCCCTTCTTGCCACAGTGGTAACACTCAATGTTCTGTGCCTTGGATTTGCTACGAGACTTCCCTCTTTCTTGGGACTTCCCCCTAAACTGTGATCTGCCCCTTTGCACATTTAAGGCTGCATCTTGCTTGTTGCCATCCATAGACTTCCGTCTAATCTCCTCGGCCAACAAGCTACCCACAACATCATCAAATTTCAGTACTCCACCAGGTGCAGAGTTACTGACAGCTGTACGGAAGGTATCCCATGAGGATGGCAATGAACATAAGAGAAATATTGCCTTAGTCTCTGCATCAAAATTCATTTTCTGAGCCTGAAGCTGGCTGAAAATAATATTGAATTCATTCAAGTGAGAAGCAATGGAGACCCCTTCCTTCATCTGTAGCTCAAACAACCTCTTCATGAGGTAAACTTTATTAGAGGCAGTTTCCTTTTCATAAGTGGCACACAATTTCTTCCACAAATCTTCCGTAGTCTGCTCATTTACTACTGTGAAATAAACTGACTCTGCAAGATGAAGTCTAATAGTAGACTTTGCTAATGCATCCAACTCATTCCAATCATCCTCAGACATATTTGCAGGCTTAGCTTCAATCCCTGCCAAGGGTTTAATCTGCTTCTTTTGAATAAGCACATCTCTTATTTGTTCTTTCCATAAAGAAAAGTTTGTCCCATCAAACTTTTTAATGCTGAAAAACTCCTTTTCAGACATGGAAGAGGATGCCATGATGCAAATGAAACAAAATCCCAAATGCTAGTGCATACAAGAGAGAATCACACCAAATACCAGGTGCACCCAAATGTGTATGCCACAATAGAGTGAAATATCACCAAAACTCATGTCTCAAAGCATCTGACTCATGTGCATATACTATGCATCCATATGAGCAAATCTGGCCCAAAAGAAAATGCCAACTGCAATGGCAATCCAAAATGCCAATAAGTGCCAAATGACTCAAGCATAAACACCGTCCACTGGCATATACATTAATAATGTCTCATCCAAGAGAGCATAGCACTATCAGTGCATCACCTGCAATGTGTCAAAGCTGTCCCTCAGCATAAAATAGCATCCATGTGCAAAGCGTCCATAAAAATAGCATCCCACAAGGCAATTTGGGCCTATCAGCGCATCCAATAAGGACCGCAATGCATCCAAATGGCCTATAAATCATCCACTGCAACCAAATGCACACCACGAATGAGCGCACACTGCTCAAACTACAACCAGAGTGATCTGCATAAGGTATGCTCAAGAAATCATGGTCCCACGGTAATGACCGCTACTGAAAATAGAACCTGAGATGCCTCAAAACATGGGCGCCATTTCATAATCAGACTCAGCAAGAAAATCTGCAAATATCTCTCTTCTGCTGGAACTCCAAAATCCCAACCGATGAGAGAAATGGGAGTAACCAGTTATCCACTGCCATGTGGCATAAATCTAAGGTTTCAAAACCTTAGAATGAAAAATGCATAACAGAGAGACGAAATCGAATACATAGAGATCTATAACTCTGAAAATACTCCACCGAATCGCACAATACTGACAAGTAGGGGTTTTTGGGCATCCGGAACGCAATGGGACAGACGGTTTTGGAAACCGTGGTCTCAATCACTGGGTCCAACACACGGGCTGAAAAACGTTTTTTGAAACAGAGCTATTTGTAAACTCCACCGGAGTGCGAATGATGAGCAACATAGAATTTTTAGACCTCCTGAGTCCACCGGAACTGACAGATCTGCAAATGGTTGCTCCAAACTTGAGTTCCAATACCCGGGTAGAAAACCCTAAAACCTGGGTTAACCCAAACTAGGGTTAAAACGCAAAGAAATCTAAACTCAACCACTGCCGGCAGAAACTGACACAGTGAGTCAGAAATCCAATGAAATGATCCCAGATTCAAGAATGAAGGTGTTTCCAAGCTCTTGAAGTGAAGTGGACACCAAAATCAAGCAATAGTTGCCTCTATAAGTCAATATGGAGTCTCTATCATCGAACGGAACAAGGAAAAGCTCAAAAACGACTTTTTCTTTGAAAACACTTAACAGGCTCTCAAAACCACTTCGCAAAACCAAAGTGACTTTTCCAAAGGCTCCTCCAAGGTCTCTACACACTCGGATGCAAGTAAAGTCACCCACAAAGCTTCCCACAGAGCTTCTCCTTCCTCCCACAGAGCTGCTGAGCTTCAAGCATTCACACACGCTCAGCTAGATCACCCGGGCTCTGATACCAGTTGAGTGCTCTCAACGGAAGCAAGAACGGAAGGAGAGAGAGAGAGCGAGAGAGAGATAGAGAGCCACAAGTTTTGGTGGGTGCAGAACCACCCTAATCTTCTTTTTCATTCATTTATATATGTGTTTGAGTATTGTACATAATCGGGGTAAAGGCACAATGACCTTTAACCCCCATAGGGAGCCTACAAGAGACTTTGCATGTGGCTTTTTCAGCCAAGTTTCAAATCTAGATTATGGATAGAAGGTACTAATTTTTTGTTCTCAACCATCCATTGTAGCATCCAAGAGTCATGGGCATGTATTAACTTTTCGTATCAAGTAGGTTACGGGTGTGCTACAGTTTGTCAACTTGATGCCCCACTCATTGAGCACCAATGCAATTGGTGTGGAGGAAGCCGTGTCACACGAGATCCAATCAAACTATTTTGTACACTTCAATCTTCCATAAGGGATAGTTCATGTCCCATCATTGAAGGGATGTGAGGGGTCCCATGTAATCATGTCTAAATCAGAGGCATCCACGTTGATGAATTGCTGCATGCACATTGCCAATTCACTTAGTTCTACACACGTAGCATTGTCACTATAGGGCACCTTCTCATGGAGACGAGACCATTAGGTCACTTCACTATAAATAGCTCCGGACACATAATTGGCTTAGAATGAGCTACATATTCTTTGATATAATTCCATTTCCTCCTTCCTCCTCCTCCTCCCTCCTCTCTCCTCCACTCTCTTCCACTCTCCTCCCTCTTCCTCCTCCCCCTCATCCTCCTTCCTCCTCCTCCTCCCTCCTCTCTGCTCCTCCACTCTCCTCCCTCTTCCTCCTCCTTCCTTGTCCCTCCTCCTCAACCCTTATTCCTCGAATACATGAAGGAGACTAGATCTCCACTCCTCAACCTTGGACTCCTCCTAAACTCTGCAATGCCCTTTGAACCCTAGATAGCTCTCTTAACCCTATCCCTGTTTTGAACCATGAAATCCCCTTCTAAAACCCTTGAACTCCCATGATGCGAGAGACTCCATCAATCGTTATTATCAAGGCCTCTTTCTCACCCACGCGTGCATGAGATCTGCTTGCCATGCTTTATAGCCTACCCCTCTCACTGGAATACGACCCGAGGACCTATGCTACAATTGTGAACACCTATGCTACAATGAGTGATGACATGATTGTAGTATCAACACCCTCAGAACCTGCACTTGGGAGAAATAGTGACAGCATTTTTGCATCGTACCGAGGAGGTTTAGCACTTGAAGTAAAAGTGAAGCACATGTTTGCATGTGTGAAAAGGAACCCCCTTCAAAATACCATTCAAGATACATCCCTCAAGGAAACGGAGTGAAAAAATGCTTCCACATGGTGCAAAAGGATAATGTTGACTTATATAATCACATTATTACACTAAACACCCAAAATTTACCCTTAATCCCCCCCATATCCTATAAAAGTAACACTAACCCCCCTCACTTCTTCCCCACACTTTTCCAAGCCATTCCCATCTCCAAATTTTGGTAAGCCTCGATATTTTTCATCTACTATCTCTATTTTCCGTCCTCCAACTTCCGTCCACCATTTCCACCACCACCACCACTTTTTCCGTCTCCCCCCCCCATCCACCACCACTTTTTCTGTCATCCACCCTTCCATCTCCATCTCTACCTCCCATCATCTTCCTCCCCACCACCTCTACTTTTTTCATCCATCCCCTATCTCCGCCACTCAAGTAATCATCCTTTCCCCCTCCACCTCCACTCCACTATCTCTCTACCTCTCTCTAAACTCCCATCTCTTTACACTCCCCTTTTCCCCCTCCACCTCCTCTAAACCCCCACACCCGTCCCCCTCACCCCTTCCTCCCCTTCCCCCTCTCTTCCATCTCCACCCCCCCCTTCCCTCCACCACCTCCCCCCCTCCACCCCCTACCCCCCCTACACCTCCTCCCCCCCAACCCCCCCTCCCCCCCCTCGCCTCCTCTCCTGATCCCCACCTTCCTCCCCTCTCTCCTAACTAAAACACCCTAAGGGCCTCTAAGGTAGCCAAAGGGCAGCACTTGCCCAGTAGCGACACCCACCTAAGGCGGAGCCCACTAGCCAGGCGATGTTCACCAAATGGGAGAGCCTGCAAGCTAGGTTGCCATGTGGCATTGCTCGCTCATCCGTCGTCCCCCCTAATTTTAGAAGAAAGAGGGTTAGATTCGATTTTATTAACCTAGGTTAGATTAGGGTTAGTCTAGGTTAGTTTAACCTAGCCTAAGTCAACAAGGTAGATAAACTATAGATAGATAATAATGACCACCAGTAGGTTAGACCTAACCACATAAGATAGATGCTTAACTAAGAGAAAGTTAGCTAACTGGGTAGTTAGTTTATCCAAATTAGGTTAGGTCAAATATTTTAGTTAGATTAATTGAATAGTTAGATTAAGCATTGGTTAGCCAAACTAAACAAGGTAAGTACCTCTAGGTGTAAGGTCCATTCACACTTGGACCTAAAGACCAAAGGGCCCCTAAATCCCCTAACTTTAAAGGTCCATAACTTGCTTATTTGGGACTCGCATTAGACCCAAATTGAACCATGGATTCAACACAGAACCACCGCACTATGGGACTTTTTAAAGCCCATTCCACACCATTTAGGCGTTCAAAAAACTCGTCAATTTGCAACCCCATGTGGGCCACTGTTTGCACTATTTCGCTCATAAGTTTCCACCGTGACCTCTGATTGACAATCCATCTGCACCGGCACATTCCCCCATTCACGTGGGACAATACTAGGCACTTTTTTAACATGACGGCTCATAATACACTAATGCATCTCTAGCCCCCCTAACATTTTTACCCCTTCTTTAGGGGCTCGTATCTTGGTTGTTTGAAGATCAAATAGCACCCAGTATGACATCATGATTCACTCACGCAAAGTCCAATCTCAAAAGATAATTTTCAAGTCTTTTTACCATTGTTTTTAGTATCAATAGTCACCATTACATAGGCACTAATTTTGACCCATTGATTGCATATTTTTTGCCATTATCGGGCTATGAAGGTCCAAATCAATTGCGGATTTCAAAGTCAAATGCACTCACTTGAAAGATACAATTAAGCATTGATTATGCACCTCAAATCTAGACGAAGACTAGCACCTGCATACTTTTGCAAGCTTTCTTCGTCCCTTGATGCTCCCCAAGAATTCAACCTCTCACCATGCATGGAGGACCTAAGGGTCGAACAAGAAATAGGTAACGAAGATGATCTGCATCTTGCATATTACTTTGGTGAATAATGCAACCGCAACCACAACAACAATGGCAGAAGATGCTTTGGTAAATTGGAAATGCCAAAGTACAATGGACAAGAGGATCCCATTAGGTTCCTTCAACTCTTCGACGCAGCATGTTATGGTGGAGGAAATCAATCAAATGAAACCAAAGCCGCCTGGTTCCCAATGGCCCTAATAGATGAGGCTTCAGAATGGTACCTTGCCCTTCTCGTAGTAGAGGAAAAAGCCACATGGGCAGTGCTTTCTGAGCAGTTTAGAAGAAGATTCCAAACAAAAAGGCTACAAGATGACCCCGCATTACAACTAGGCAATATAGCAATGTGCAAGAAAGGAAATGTTGAATATAATTAGGAAGAATGAAAAAGTGTGTTCCCCATCCGAACAACAAGTACCTCATAGCATGATTTATCTCTGGCCTGAAAAATCCATTCGCAAAGGACATGAAAAAATCAATAGCTATGCACATTTCAGCGATGCTCGTGAAGCTACAATTGACATTGAGGATGGCATGATCGATTAAGACAACGATAGTTATGGCCATAAATCAAGTCATTGCAACAAGAAATCTTTGAAGAAGGAAAGAACTTCCAACAAAGATTGCACCACCAAGGACAAAGTGGAAGCCATGGCCCTAAGAGTAAAAGATGAAATGATGCAGGCCATAGAGCAAAAGCTACATGTCTCTCAGCCACCACAGTACCCACGGAGAGAAAATGTTTTGTGCCCACACTGTATGACCAACCATACAACCAATGAATGCCCAATCCTAAGAAATAGACTAGTGCATGCTAATCAAGTAAGGCCCATCACATATCGAACACCCATCAAGTGTTTTGGTTGTGGAGAAAACCACTGCATAGCAGAATACCCATAAGCATATAGGAGGAATGCCCACCTCACTAGTCATGCATAGTGCACCCACACATTTCGAGCACCATGAATAAATTGCATGAATAAAATCCCCAAGAGATACTTGATTTGATCCACACACATGGCACCCTCATCACAAAAAGAGTAAAATGCATTAGCCACTCATAAAAGAAATATGCACTCTTAGCACATGGCACTATATTGGCACTATCAAACTGGACCTAATTCATGTGTGAAATGCCAGGGTGAAGACAGTTCAATAAGATGGGAAAAGGTCCTACAATGCCATAGACAAAGCGACACCATGCCAAAAGGCCCAAATCTCAACCTCAACAGCCCTCCTCAAATCACCAACTTGAAGAAGGACAAGATCCAAAATCACCAACCTAGAGTTCAACACCAAAACGACCATGGCTAGTGGTCTTGGACAGTGATACTAATGAGCAAATAAATGCAACATGCCAAGAAGATATGCCACAGAACCTAAGGACCCTAGAGTCAGGAGAAATCAAGGTAGAGCAATTGCCTATGCAGGATGCAGGTGCAGAACACCTTGATGACCAAACCAACAAAGAGCTTGTATGGCCACAAGTCTCAATGTTCACCATGTCACCCAATGCATACAACTTCTTGCAGTCAAAGGGTCTAGCAAGTCTTTTTAAGAGCTAAAATCCTTCTTACCAACACCTGCTATGATAGAATACATTTTTCAATTCATAACATCATATAAAAGCAAAGAGTTGGAGAATGATAAGTACAGCACAGTAACATATAAAGAAAAGCCCTTACAGATCTACCTCATTAGATCCACTATGCAGGAGTCTTTGTCATTTCCAATGGCATAACAAGAATATCCAAAGAAACATTTGGATGCAAGATTCTCTGAGATTCAGGATTTTTTCCCACTTAACACAAAGTCACAGCAATGATTTTGGATCCCATATGCAAAGAGGTAGCTAAGTTTTTGGCTGAAAGTTTCAATCATACAAGAATGAGAAAAAATTATGTTAGTAAAAACTCTTACACTCCTTTGTAGAGCAAAACTACAAGATTGAGCTCAACACATTTCGTTGCCGCTAACCAATTATGTATCCACTACACATAATGGCAAAAGCTACATTGCCCATCTATTGTACATTATAATTGGGTTTGCAATAGAGCAAGAGGAAGACTCTACACCTCTCTCAACACAAGATATAGAGGACTTTGAAACATTGATATTATCACCAAAATTGGAATTAAATCCTTTACCTACTCTTAATGTGAACAACATCGATGGGTGGCAATTCGAATAGATTCTAGTGAATGACAATGTGGAAGTCTACCAAAGAATCTTGCAACTCGGTTCAGTATTGCTACCATAATAGAAGGACTCGAGCATGTAAATCCAAGAGGAGACCATGCCAAATAATGACTTTGCAAAAGAGCCAAATAGCATGCCTCTTGAAGACTCACGAGTCACCAATGTTGACATCCATGACTCTGAAGTCACAACCTCCAAATGTCTCTAGTGCCACCATATAATAGACTATTGTTCAAGAAATAGCTCAAAATTCCACATGGGCACATGGGAACCAACTGTATGTTTAATACAAGCATAACACATTTCATATCATACAACATTACAGTCAACAATTACAACAATAGTCTCAATTATTTACTACCATGGCATCAAATGAGCAAGAAAGAGAAATGTAAAGGCAGATGGTCCCATCACTCCAAACCAAGTTGCAAAGTGCCGAGCTTGAAATTCACAAGCTCAAGGAAAGCATGACAGAATGTAGCAACAGCTCTTTGCACAAAATGCTCTAGCCAAAAGTAGAAAGGATTTCCAACAAGCCACAGTTTCTCTTTAAGAAAAACACCTACAGCTATCTGATGGCTTGAACAGAAAAGAAGAGGTTGAGTTATCCCTCTGCCAAATGCAAGTCACTTGTGATGATACCAAGAAGGAAATTGTGCACTTAAATGAAAGATTACTACTTAAAGAGGATCAACTCCATGCCATGATAGACACAACAATGAGTTGCAGTATAGTCTCAAAGAAGGTAAACATCAAATTCAAGCACTAGAGAAGGAATGCATGGCAATAATGGAGATACTTGTGAGCAACAAAGAAAAATTGGACACTCAAGAGCAAGAGAAACTCCAACTCCACATGCTTAACAAGATCAATTGCTAGGGCATCCAAAAGCAACTCAAAAATTCAATAGTCTAAAGGTTGCATACACCTCCACATACACCTCCACACTGGGGGTAAGTAGAAAGACAAGTGCATAGAGTGGAAAAATCAAAAAGCAATAATTTCCAAGTTGGAACTTCAACTACTAGGTCAAGCTGATGATAATGTGGAGGGGTCAGCGCAAGATATTTTGCTACAGGGCATCACTACATTATACCAAGAGCTTGTTGCAACAAGAGGATCACCTTGAAGGAAGAATACGCATACTATGGAAACACTTGCAAATCAAAATGTTACATGATTTCTGTATATTCTCAGCCCGTAAGAAGCATGTCATGAAGGTTGGGATGGCCTTTCAAAGGGTCAATGATGCAAATGACATAGTCTCAACCTTGATAAATGCACCATTGTAGCTACTCAAGGGAGGTTACTATGACATATTGTCTCATCTAAGGGCATCAAGCCTGGCCCCGAGAAGGTAGAGCTATTCTTAAGCTCTCCCCACCAACAACCAAATGTTAGGTAGGATAGTATCGATGCTTCATTGATCAATATGTTGCTTTGACATGACCCATGACTATGTTGTTAAAAGATGGGGTTGATTTCTCTTGGGATGAGGATTGTGATCAAGGGTTTACACAAATCAAGAGTGCTCTGGCTTCAAAACCCATTCTATGCAATCCTAATTGGGGTCAAAGACTTTCTATATCAATCCTAGGCTTGGTGAGCACACTCTGGTAGGTATTCTTCTCTAGCAAGGGGAGGATTGGTTCATTTACCCTGTTCAATTTGCTTCTCGACAGTTGCTTGAAACTGAACGACACTACTGTTAGGATGACAAGCATGCCTTGTCTTTGGTGTTCTGCATTGAGAAATTTAAGCATTATGTGGCTAGGATTTTTCTTTCAAAATTGTAAAAGGGTGTTGTTCTAACTTGAAAAATGCTTTGATTGATTTAGAGGAGTGCCTCGAGGTAAACCTTGTAGCAGCCATAGAAATTGGGGATCCATGGTATGGTGGTATCTATAGGTTTCTGACTGCCTTCTCCTTTCCCCCAGAAAGTACTAGCTATGAGAGAAAGAAGATCCACAAAGATAGTAGGTGCTACACTCTATTTTATGGGGTGTTGTACTACCAAGGTATGGATGGGGTACTGAGATGGGCCATTGATGCAGATGAAGTACCTAAGGTATTGAAGCTTTACCATGATGGATTTTGTGGAGGCCACTATGCCAGTGACTATATAGTTAAGAAGATTTTACATGCTGAGTGCTGTTCAAGAATGTCACTATGTATTGCAAAACTTGTGAACCATGCCAATTCTTTGGTAGGAAAGATTTTCGGCTTGGGCAACATCATCTAGTGATGTCCATCCACCCATTTCAGAAGTGGGGGGAATAGATTTTGTCGGGCCCCTGCCCATGACTGTCTGCAAAAAGAAGTATCTTTTGGTGGTCACTCAGTATGTCATTAAGTGGGCTGAAGCTTTTGCCCTCCCTGCTGCAAATGGTAAGGTAGTTTCAGATTTCATATTTGAACGTATCTACACAAGGTTTGGGACACCCGTAGAAATAGTTTCTGACCACGGGAGTCCATTCTTAAATGAAGCAGTGGAGTTGCTCATGGATAATATAGGTATTGATCATCACACTTCTAACATCTATTCTCCAACATCCATGGGACAAATGTAGTGGACCAATGGCATCCTTTGTAAATCCATGGGACAAATGGCCGTAGGGTATAGGAGCCAGTGGGATTAGAAGGTCATTGAAGCTGTGTGGGCTTACAACATCACCCATAAAACATCTACAGGTCACACTCCTTTTGAGTTGGTGTACGGTACTGAGGCAATTTTACCACTAGAGATAGATATTCCATTGGCACAACAATAGAGGATCACAGAAGATAAACATGTAGAGGCCAGGTTGGTACAACTTGAGAAGTTAGATGAGACCCGATGCATGTCACTACATCAAACAGATATCCAAAAGAATCGACAAAAGGCTTGCTTGGATGCTAAGATTCACAAGGGATGGGAAAGACACTTTGCTAAGGGAGATGTTGTGCCGTGCTTTGATAATAGATTAGACCACCAAATGGATAAAAAGTTCCTTCAAATGTGGACCAGTGGTCCATACAAAGTCATTAAGGAACATAGCGAGTTTCATGAGCCACATGGCAAGAAGGTGATCAATAAGCATTATCTCAAGCCCTTCTTGGTGCATGATGGTCCCAGGCATGGAGATGCTATGCATTCCCTGCCAGGGGGGGACTATTAGGGAGCTATTATGGATAAAAATGACCAAGGTAAAAGGCATAAATATGTGTGGCAATAATATAAGAAAATATGGTGTGCATAGGGCCCAGGATTGAGGTGGCAGGGCATGACCATGTGCCACCCTTCCATGTAAGAGGACCCATAGGTGTGCTGTACATAATCCATGGTAGTTAAATTATAAAATGTTGAGGTGGCATGGCTCCTCCATGTGCCACCCCTCCACCTAGGCAGTCCCATGCCTACATGTAGTGAGACATGGCCCAAGGATCATGGGAAAAGTAATATAAAATAGGTGGAGATGGATATTATCTTGGATTATTCCCTCCATGTAGGATAGACCCATGTGGGGGGGGGGCTGTAGGTAGTCCAAGAATGAAATTTAAATAATGGGGAAAGTAGGATGAGGTGGCAATATTCCTTGTGCCAACCCTCCACTGTCCTCCTAGATATTTGTGTATATTATAATATAAGAAGAAACCATGGGAGTTTGATACACTATAAAATATGGGGGTTGAATTGAGGGGAAAATGCTTGTTGCACATTGAGAGTGTGTACCCACCAAGCTCACATGGAAGAAACCTCCTCTCACACCATGCATGTGGGGGGGGTTTGGTATTTATTAAGAGAGACCCCCTCTTTTGGATATAAAAGAAGGGGGCTATTCCTTAATGTGACACGCTCATTCTTGTATAGCCACCATGCTAGTATTTTTATTTTCCCATCCTTCCTTTCAAATAAAGCATGACTCTCTTCCCTTGATGTCTTCATCTCTACATTCCACCTCCCATCATGTACATGCTCCCTCTTCCCCCTCTCCCTTCCCCCTTGTGCCATAGTCTCCTTCTTCATTCCCAACCTGCTTAATTCCTTTTCCCCTCCCATGTTAATGCTTCTTCCCTCACGTTCCCTTTCCCCCATGGCTCTCGAGCATCACCATGTCTAGCATCTAGCCTCATGCCTGGGTTTTTTTTCTAGTTAATACCGCTCGACCAAATATGCTTCTGCAATATCCTTCTTCTTGCATAAGTTGGTGTTAAAATGGGCCTTGCACCTTTTTTGAGAATCTTCCAAGTCTTATCAATCTTGTAATTTGCATTCATCCAAGGCTTCTAATTGTACCAAGCATTGAGCATAGGCATCTTCCTGTGCTTCTATTCCAGCAACAGCGGTGTGAAGACTATGTATTTGCAATTCAATGGGCAAAATGGCTTCTATCCCATACACTAGTTGGAATGGTGTAAACCCAATAGCTAGCTTATGTGTGGTTCTCTAAACCCATAAAAATTCTACCAAGTGTCGATCCCAATGCCTTTTCTTGTACAAGCATTCCCATTGAATTGCACTACAATCCATTTGTTTTCTCAGCCAAGCCATTACATTGGGGATAGTATGAAGTGGGCATGCTATGATTTATCTTTAGCTTATGTACCATATCTTCAATTAGTTTATTTCTAAAAGAGGTCCCTCCATCAGTGAGAATTCCCAAAGGACAACCAAAGCATGAAAAAATTTGGTCCAAAGAGAAATTTTGCAAAACTGTGCTTGCCTTGCTATTGACTGTGGCCTTGGCCTCTACCCAGCTTCTGCCCACCGAGTTGCCTAATTTGTGGCCACCAATAAATAATGCTTGCCCTGAGATGAGCGAGGGATTGGTCCCACAAAGTCTAACCCCCACCTCTAAAAAGGTCCATATGCTGGAATAGGCTTCAAAGGCCCAAGAATCAATTGTGGCCTTCCAAGCTTTTGGCATACTGTCCAACTTTGACACCATTCATATACATCCTTATGGAGGCATGGCCAAAAGTACCTTGCATTAAGAATTCTCCTAGTAGCTATTCTCAATGAAGAAAAATGACGGGAGCATTCATGACACAATTCTAGGATTCTCCTAGTTTTCATGGGATGGACAACCTGACTGAGCACCTTATCTTTTCCCAGTTTATAAAGAATGTCATCAATTATAGTATAGGGGCAATCCTTCCTTACCAATTTATGCTTTTTTTGTGGAGTTAACCCTTGAGAAAACATGCCTTCTTCCACATATTGCTAAACATCTTGTAGTTTTGGCCATCCAATTGAAGAAACCACCCCCTGTCTTGTACTGCAATATCTTGAGTAGCTAACTCATCTGCCCTTTAATTTTCATTTCTGTTTATATGAACAAACTTGCAAAAATAAACTGCCTACATAGTGCCATAGCCTTCTGATTAAGCTCCTTTAAATGAGGACTTCTTATCTTGTAATGCCCTTGCATTTGCTTTATTAATTAGATGAGAATCTCCTCTTACTTCCAATTCTTTAACTTGAATTTGAAGACAACCCTCCAAACCAAGAATCAAGTCATTATACTTAGTTGTATTATTAGTTGTGATACCCGGAAGCTCTTGTACTCTTGCCCATACCTCTTGACCTTCAAAATTCATCAAGGCCATCACCTCAGCTCCTTATTGGTGTGACGGCCTAAATGCCCCATCGAGATACAAAATAGAAGCTATAGGTGGTGTCTCTGTTTCATTCTTAATGTCCTCCTTACATTTCTTTTCTTCTCCTAGATCCTCCCATCATGTGAGCAAATCTTTCATAGTGAACCTAGTGGTATTTTTAGTGAAAAAAGAGAAAGAGAACTCTTATAACCATTTTGCAAATCTCCCCCCAAGATTATGATTGCAAACTAGATATGCTAATACATACTGAGAGGTAAGAAAGAAAAAGGGTCGAGGCAATAAATAGAAGCATAGCTTTCTAACTGAAAACACCAAAGAGAGAGCTTGTTGCTCCATTTCTTCATACCTTGTTTCCACCTTTGTAAGCTATCAGCTGGCATAATAGATGGGTTGCATTCTATCTGCCTCTCCTTTTTGTAGCAATACCTTGTTTCCACCTCTATGCATTCTACCTGCCTCTCCTTTTTGTGGCAATACATCACCAACTGATTGCAAAGATACACTTGGATTTACATAAAAGTCTTGGGGCCAATCAGGGGGCTTTAATATTGGGCCGTTATGGCTTCCTTAAGTTTTATCATCACAAAAGCATTGATAATAATTGCTCTTTCCTAGAATTCTACAAACACAAGTTACACTATCTGGAATTGGCAATGACATGATTGCTTGAACCTTGTTAAAGTCCATTCGCAAGAATTCTTTAGACACAATATGCCCCAAAAAAACTACTTTTGTTTGAGCCAAATTACACTTGCTATGATTTAGACACCCTTTTTCTTCGATGATCTATGCGTAAAGAGAATAGATGCAAAAATGATCCAAAAACACCCTTATAACTTTCCCAAGTAATGCTCAAGCACTTGACTCATGAACCTTTGAAATGTAGTTGGGGCATTCGCTAAGGAAAATGATCCCTCAAAGGACAAAAGTCCACAAAAACCCACCACTTATTTCCTTTCTTTGGTGTGACAACTATAGGAGATATCCATTTTGAATCATCAAAAGGAAAGATAAACCTAGCCTCACGTAGTTGTATTACCTCTTTCTTTAGTTCCTCCGCTTGGATCACCCCCAATTTCCTTAAGCGGTGCACGACTAGCTTGCTTTCTAGCTTCAACTCAATCATGTGCTCCATAAGAGAGACTAGTCGAGACCCTTTGAATAACTTGCTGCAAAGAGATACGGGAAATCATCTAACATATCCAAGAGCTTCTCACTACCTGATAGAGAATCACCAAGAATCTTTTCATTGTGTTGGCGCCATTCAGTGTGCTCCTCATCCTCCACATGAAGTGTCTCTACAGGATCTTCTTATACCACCATCGTGTTCCCTAGGGATTCATCTCGATCAATACCAAGACAAAGACCAAAGACCACTCCTTCCACCTCACCCTCTGAGTTGGACTCCTTGGAGATATATCCCGACTCTTCTTCTTCATTAGTTAAGTTAGAGCTCGAATTCTCTGATGTTGAAGATTTGTCCTTAACAACTTCCTTTTTGTGGCTTCTGATGCTGTAGTGCACCTTCTTATCATTTCCCTACAAAATCAATTCTCCAGTAGCCAACTTATCAACAGCTTTCACCTTGTGTAGCAAAGGTCTTCCCAATGTCAATAGATAGGCTTGTGCATTTGGCTTGGTAAGAATCACCTGAAAAGTACTCAGCATAGGGGGGTCAAACAATGATGAAACACATGCACTCCTTCTACTGATGCCAACTTGGGAGAATACTCCCTCCATGCTTAGAATTCATCAATGATTAGAGTCCCATAGAGGCTTCCTAGGAGGGGAGGTAATATCTCCCTTCGTGGCTCAAGAAATGGATAAACCATGTATGGACAATGAGCAGCCAAATAGCCAATGCTTTTGAATACTTCAAAAGAGAGAGAAATGGAAAAAGGGGAGCAACACACAACAGAGAGAGCCTGAAGGAACCTTCATTACCCAACAGAGTGATACTCTACTCAAATACAACCCAAAATATTAGAAACACAAGGCAAAAGAAGAGGTTTCATACATAAAAGAGGGAGCGGGAACTCCAAGACTACTCATAGAAAGAGAATGAACTAGAGAGATATGGACTCAAGAGTCTACATAGGAGGATATCTACAAGAGGGAGAGAGAAGGCTCATAGAAGAGGCTGGAGAGGACTAGAGCTACAACAACAACATGAGGCTCACTCATGGAAGAGATGTTGAACAAGGGAGAGGAGGGCTCCTTTTATAAAGATTATGTCACCCTCCTTTACCGATTTATAGTTGGTGCCTGTAGATTTCTTTCCCCATCAATATCATAAGCCCATATGTCACCATCCATGTCCTTTTTTGATACTCTTAGCATCTCTCCCATCAAAAGATGCTCAAGAGTATTAAAATATTGAGAAATTCAAAAGTATCCCTATATGGAGCCCATAGGGACCCTCTCTTTTCCAAATGTCCACATCCTCCTCATTCCACATAGGAATTCTAGAAGGATTTTTCTTGACTCCACACTCCCCCACATGCCTTCTACATGCTTGGCATGTGATCTCTCTTACATTATTGGAACACGTGGACATCAGACGCACTCTTTATATGGCTCACTCTTCCTATTTTCTAAAATCCCCATACTATCCCATACACAAATAACTCTCACCCCATACCAAGGTGTTTATCATTCATACACATGGTATTTACAACGATCCATTCCACTCATCCTCTTAATCCCATACAATATCTTAGAACATAGAAATAAGTAAGCGCCATTGGGCTATCACTTGATACTCACACTCTTATCAAACATAGAGAAAAACAATACCAATGCCAAATAAAAGATGTCAAATTTTGGCATCACAGATGCCATATAATTGTGGTGAAAATGTCTACCTTCACACTCAAGTCAGGTTTTCTGGTCACTTGTTGGAAATGTTACACAATTGTCAATGTCATGTGTTGCATGCTCTGTAATTATAATTTTAGTAGAGATGAATAAGATTCATTTTCACTTGGCAAAATTATATGAAATGGATGGAATAAGGAAATGACATCGATGTCAGACTCGTGGGGTGTTCACCTCCCAAAATGTTAGTGTATCATGTGTATTCAAAAGGAGGGGTATTTTAACTCCACTTTTGGAAAAACTTTAATAGGATTACAAAAACAATAGGGGTTTTTTTATTTAAGTTTAGAAAAAAATCCATTAGTTCATAAGTAAAGAGGGGTGAGTTTATTGGGGGGAAATGTTTAGTTGAGGGATTTTTAAATACCCCTTAGATGCACGTGATACCTAAGGTTTCTTAGTAGTGCACCCTTTGAGGTCAAACTCCAGTACCTTTGAAGTTAAAAATTCCATCTTGCAGATAATATTTGAATGGTTACACTTCAAATGAGGGACATAAGGCTGATCTCAACATAATATATGGTGACACCAAGTATTGATGAACTAATACAAGCATGATTGGTGAAGAAGTATTGCATATTAGAGAAAGATAATATCACATTTGTTGAACCTTCTAACAATGCCTTTGAATCATATCAAACAACAAGAATTAATGTCCTTGACCTGAGAGGGAGAGAGTACAAAGGAGAAAGGGAGGGACCTATGCAAGATCATAAGAGAAGGGACCTATGCATGCAAGTGAGAGAGACGATTCATGCAAGACAAAGAGAGAGACTGGAGATGTTGAAAGAGACTACAGAGATAGAGAGAGCACTACTCACATGATACTACTATACTATCTTTACCATATGGCTTCTTTTAACTCCCTTGTTTTTTTGCTAAAAAGGCTTTTTTTTACATACACAGTGGCATTATTTAACCTTGGTAAGAAATAGATTTTGCAAGCTACCCCCAAGGAAGTAGGTAAAACTTCACCTTATAACTCTCATAACTAGCATGTAGTCTAACTTCTTCATGGGGTTTCAATATTTCCATTTTTACAACTCACTTATATGCTTGACTAAAATCCTACCCAGCCACATGAGAGAGCAAAAGCATATCTCTAGTGTGAGAACATGAGAAGATACAAGACCCCAAGGGCATAGGCTCTCGCTGAAACTATTATGGAAGAGTTAAAGGTTGATACCTACAAGATTTGGAAGTATGACCCGAGCTTATGCCCAACCACTAGGCTAAAGACTTGGAGGGGATAGGGCCAAATGTCAACAGAGAGAATGCAGGAGAAGAGAGGATAGACAAAGAGGAAGAGGGATGGATGGATTTATTTGAATAAGAATAAGAGATAGATAGATAGGAGCAAGCTTTGAGACAAAGTGGGCACTCAGTACAGTGGTGATAGAGATAGAAGATAAGGAAACCGACATCTTTCCATGCAAGCTCATGGATTCTACAATCTAGCATAACTTGCTAGAGGATCAGCTAGAGGTAGTCTTTTCTTGGCTTCCTATCCCTTCAATTTTGAGATTCATATGTGTTTGCAAAAGGTGGAGTCACTTGCTTCTTGATGAGGAGATTGCAAAGTACCATGTTTTTTCTCATTCATCTCTAGGATGCTTTATGCTTAAGACATACAAAAGTGGCTTTTATATGGAAGGATCAGGAAAATGCTACTCAATTCCACATCCCATCACCAAAAGCCTTGTAATGTCAAGGGGCGGCTTCTTATTTTCTCCAAAAGAGAGTTTCATTAAGGTTTGGAAATTTGATACCTCTTTAATCCTATTACTAGGAAATGCAGGACTCTTTTGACCTCAAATATTATTGAAATCCGGGTGACTACTTTGATTGTGGATGCTATCATTCATTCCTTTAGAGTTGTAGCCATGGGCCAATTCTAGAACTATTAACATATTTGACTTGAAGATCGAATGTTGGGAAGTAAAGGTGAATTTCATTTCTAAGTGTGACTTCAACAAGTTTATCAATCTTGTTGTTATGCATGATAAGATCTACATGGTTGTCAGATATGCATTTGACATTTGGATGTAATAGGTACCCCCATATGGAAAAAACGACTATTAATTAACTAGTCATAGGTGAGCAAGGGGGAGTGGGGGGATATAAAAAAATTAATGAATTAACATAAGGTCAAATCAAATAATTCGAGAAGCTTCCAACTCGCAGGTTCAAGAATGACTGCATTCTAGCAAGTTCACCACCACTGTCGAGTGAGTATATGAGGGGGAAGGGGGCGAGGATGTAGACAGGGAGGGAGTGGGAGACGTAGGGAGAGAGGGTGAGGCAAATTAAGATGGAGAAAAAGAGAGAGGGAGATGGGAGGGAGGGAGAGGGAGAGGGAGAGGGAGGGAGGGAGAGGGATAGGGGAGGGATGAGAGAGGGACAGGGGAGGGCTGAGCAAAGGGAGAGGAAGTGGTGAGGGAGAGGGAGAGGGGAGGATGGAGGGAGGTAGAGGTGTGGGGGTTAAAGGCCACTATTCCTTAACCCCGGTTATGTACAATACTCAAACACACACACACACACACACACACACACATGGATGAAATAGAAGATTAGGGTGTTCTGCACCCACAAAAAACTTGTCTCTCAAGATCCCTCTCAACTTTCGTTGTGTCCTCATAACTAGTATCAGAGCTTGCCAATAGAGCTTGGTGGTAGCGTGAGCAGCCCGGTGCAGAGCCTCTAGCCCGAAGAGAGAGTGGTGCATCCCAAAGATCCTTGTTCAATAGGAGGAGCTGTAGATTTTGGAGCTACTATAGTAGTTGGAGAGAAAGGGGAAAAATCCTCTTGGGCATTTGTTTTGTTGGGTTGCAAAGTTGAAGGCATGGGATATAAGCAAATCTTCTCAGACACACATATGTTGTGGCACAAATATTCGGAGTTAGAGATAGAATTTTCACTTAAAGTTTTCAGAGAAGTTGTAGATCAAATTGAGAGCTACATTTTCACTTTTAACATCTCAGTCATCCGAGTTTTCAGTGAAAAGTTACAGCTCCTACAAAAAGTGACGAAATTCATTGTCTGCGAGGACTTTGTGTGTCGGATCTCCATATCTAGGCCACCTTTTGTAGTTTTGACACTCCCAGTGGATCTAGAGTGGTGGTCCAAAACTTCTACTTGAGAGCTGCTTCCAGTTTTGTGAACTTTTGAAGCTGTGGTGAATCTCTATCTACTCCGATGTCTTCATTTCATCATTTCCTATGTGAGTGAGATCTCAACATCCGGGCCTCCATTTGCAGAGTTGTCTATCCCGTTGGATCTAGGATTGCCTGAAACATATGTCTATAAAGTTGCTTTCCATTCCATGAAGAATCGAGGGAGTTGTGATTCTCTGTGTTTTTCTGTCTCTTTGAAGGAAATTTCTCAAAGTTTCCAAGACCTTCTCATTGATTGCCATGTGGCATTTTGGCTAAGGTTAAGTTTCCTAAGGTTCATTTTTGCAAGTAAATGCAAGGGTTGACTAGCTCTTACTCCATCCTTGGGTGAGATTTTGGAGTTGTGGCAGCACAGATTCTCTTGCTGAGTTCAATTATGTAGTGACGCCCATGTTTTGAGACATCCCAAGTTCTACTTTCACTAGCGGTCATTGCCGTAAGGCCATGATTTCTTGGATATACCTTATGCAGATCACTCTGGTTGTATTCTGAGTTGTGTGTGCTCATTTGTGGTTTGCATTGGGTTGCAGTGGATGCTTTACAGGCCATTTGGATGCATTGTGATCCTCATTCGATGCACTGATAGGCCCAAATTGCCTTGTGGGATGTTTTATTAATGGACGTTTAGCACACAGATGCTATTTTATGTTGAGGAACAACTTTGACATATTGTAGTGGATGCACAGGTTGTGATATAGCCATTTAGTTAAGAAATATCTTATTA
Source organism: Dipteris shenzhenensis (assembly GCF_047967505.1). NCBI lineage: Eukaryota > Viridiplantae > Streptophyta > Polypodiopsida > Gleicheniales > Dipteridaceae > Dipteris > Dipteris shenzhenensis. The sequence goes on along the minus strand of NC_141605.1, from coordinate 41,906,325 downwards.
GTTGCATCAACAATCAAAATATCTATCCATCAACCATCATTATTAGGTGCATCAACAATTACAATATTTACGATCCAAACTATAAAATAAGAATATTAGTACAAAAATGTTCACACCTATTATAAATGATGAGGCAGCACAAAAACATTAGTATAAAAATATACATACCTATTCCTAGTGATGAGCTATCATAAATGTGTCCTATAAGGTCATCCCAGAAGTTGATTGAGTCAATGGTGGCAATAAAAACATATAAATTTTTTCTCATAGTTCCTTGAGCCCCTCTACACACAACTTGGAACCATTTCACATCCAATAACATGTCAATATGTCAAAATCTAATTAATTAAGAACAACAACATACTTAGTTGCCGTTTTGGAATTTTCAAAGGTTCCATTTAAAAAATAAAAATTTGTATCATTTTTATAAAACCCCAAGTTTTTGTGGGGGTTAAAGGTCACTGTGCCTTAACCCCGGTTATGTACAATACTCAAACACATATAAATGAATGAAAAAGAAGATTAGGGTGGTTCTGCACCCACCAAAACTTGTGTGGCTCTCTGTCTCTCTCTCTCCTTCTTCCGTTCTTGCTTCCGTTGAGAGCACTCTCAACTAGTATCAGAGCTCGGGTGATCTAGCTGAGCGTGCGTGAATGCTTTGAAGCTCAGTAGCTCTGTGGGAGGAAGGAGAAGCTTTGTGGGAAGCTTTGTGGGTGACTTTACTTACATCCGAGTGTGCAGAGACCTTGGAGGAACCTTTGGAAAAGTCACTTTGGCTTTGCGAAGTGGTTTTGAGAGCCTGTTAAGTGGTTTCAAAGAAAAAGTCGTTTTTTGAGCTTTTCCCTATTCCGTTCGATGACAGAGACTCCGTATTGACTTGTAGAGGCAAATATTGCTTGCTTTTGGTGTCCACTTCACTTCAAGAGCTTGGAAACACCTTCATTCTTGAATCTGGGATCATTTCATTGGATTTCTGACTCACTGTGTCAGTTCCTGCGTTTTTTGCCCGGGTGTTAGAACTCAAGTTTGGAGCAACCATTTGCAGATCTGTCAGTTCCGGTGGACTCAGGAGGTCGTAAAACTTCTATGTTGCTCATCATTCGCACTCTGGTGGAGTTTACAAACAGCTCTGTTTCCAAAAACGTTTTTCAGTCCGTGTGTTGGACCCAGTGATTGAGACCATGGTTTCCAAAACCGTCTGTCCCATTGCGTTCTGGACGCCCAAAAACCCCTACCTGTCAGTTCTTGCGCAATTCGGTGGAGGATTTTCAGAGTCATCGATCTCTGTGTATTCGATTTCGTCTCTCTGTTATGCATTTTTCATTCTAAGGTTTTGAAACCTTAGATTTATGCCACATGGCAGTGGATAAGTGTTGACTCCCATTTCTCACTCATCGGTTGGGATTTTAGAGTTCTGGCAGAAGAGAGATATTTGCAAATTTTCTTGCTAATTCCGATTATGCAATGGCGCCCATGTTTTGAGGCATCTCAGGTTCTATTTTCAATAGCGCTCATTATCGTGGGACTATGATTTCTTGAGCATACCTTATGCAGATCACTCTGGTTGCAGTTTGAGCAGTGTGCGGTCATTCGTGGTATGCATTGGGTTGCAGTGGATGATTTATAGGCCATTTGGATGCATTGCGGTCCTTATTGGATGCGCTAATAGGCCCAAATTGCCTTGTGGGATGCTATTTTTATGGACGCTTTGCACATGGATGCTATTTTATGCTGAGGGACAGCTTTGAAACATTGCAGGTGATGCACTGATAGTGCTATGCTCTCTTGGATGAGACATTATTGATGCATATGCCAGTGGACAGTGTTTATGCTTGAGTCATTTGGCACTTATTGGCATTTTCTTTTGGGCCAGATTTGCTCATATGGATGCATAGTATATGCACATGAGTCAGATGCTTTGAGCTTTGAGTTTTGGTGATATTTCACTCTATTGTGGCTGGGTGCACCTGGTATTTGGTGTGATTCCCTCTTGAGGCACTAGCATTTGGGATTTTGCTTTATTTGCATCATGCCATCCTCTTCCATGTCTGAAAAGGAGTTTTTCAACATTAAAAAGTTTGATGGGACAAAATTTTCTTTGTGGAAAGAACAAATAAGGGATGTGCTTATTCAAAAGAAGCAGATTAAACAATTGGTAGGGATTGAAGCTAAGCCTGCAAATATGTCTGAGGATGATTGGAATGAGTTGGATGCATTAGCAAAGTCTACTATTAGACTTCATCTTGCAGAGTCAGTTTATTTCACAGTAGTAAATGAGCATACTGCTGAAGATTTGTGGAACATGACAGGTCATGCAAAGTGGATGCAGGATGGAAGGAAAATGGAAAAACTAGGATTTGTGGAGATTGGTGATGATACTGCACATCCTATTGTTCAGATTGGTAAAATTCCTTTGTCTATGCGGGATGGGAAAAAGAAATACATGTCTGATGTATTTCATGTCCCGAACATCACCAAGAACCTAGTTTCTGTTGGTCAAATGGTTGAGCAGGGCTTGCAGGTCAGATTTAATCCTCATGGATGCTTTGTTGAAGATATGAAAAATAACAGTCGCTTGATAGCAAAAGGAAAGAAGAAGGGCAGGATGTTTACGTTGGATGCGGACATGCCTGAACTGAGTGCAGCAATGTTTGCACATGGGACCGGTGTAGTTGCAGATATTGATATCTGGAATAAATGCATTGGTCATGTTAATATACAGTGACTTAAATCAATGCAAGCCCAAAATATTGTTGCAGGATTGCCTAAATTCAAGGTTGCAAAAATGCATAAGGTTTGTGAAGCCTGTCAATTTGGAAAATAGGTAAGGAAACCATTTCCTAGGCATGTTCAAGAGAGTAAAAAGCCATTGGAATTAATCCACTCTGATGTGTGGACTACTAAAGCTGCATCTATTGGAGGCTGTCACTATTTTGTCACTTTTATTGATCACTTCAACAGAAAAGTGAAGTGTTTGGGCACTTCAAAGCTTTTAAAGCTATGGTTGAAAAAGAAACAGGCCTGCAAATAAAATGCCTAAGGTCAGATGGAGGGGGAGAGTACCTCTCAAATGAGTTTGCAAGGTTCTTGCAGGAGCATGGCATAAAGCAGCAATATTCATGCAGTCATACCCCACAGCAAAATGGACTTGCAGAAAGGAAAAACAGGCATATTGGAGAGGTATCTCGGGCCATGCTAAATGAGAAAGATTTACCAGATTATTATTGGGCTGAAGCAGTTGCTACAGCAGTTTACATAATGAACAGGACTCCCACTGCAACAATACATGGCATGACACCAGAGGAGATGTATACTAGTAGGAAACCAGACATTTCTCATTTGAAAATTTTTGGTTGCATTGCCTATGTTCATGTGCCAGATGAGTTGAGGTCCAAATTGGATCCAAAAGCTGAGAAGTGCATCTTTATTGGTTATTCTCTGTAGCAGAAAGGGTATAGATGCTATAACCCTTCTACTCGTAAGTTTACAGTGAGCAGAGATGTTTTTTTTGATGAGATGAGCAGCTGGTATAAACCAATAAATGTGATGATTGATGTAGATGCACAAAATGGTAATGCTGCACAGAATTCACAGCAACAATCACAAAATATCAGTGGACCTATAGTGTCCTCTAGTAGTGGTTCACATACTTCGCCATGGACAGGTAGATTGAGATCAAGAGAATCTCCTCAAAGCAATGCAGATAGTGGTACGGAGGTATCACGAAAAGGAAAAGAGAAGGTAGATCAGCCCATGTTTGATGTGAATGCAGGTCACTCTTATGTGGATGGTGAATCTAGTGGCTTAGAACAGAGCATTGATGATGAGTTGGTTATTCCTTCTATTGTTACACCTGGAGTAAGGAAGACTAGGGATGTTTTGAGAGCACCTGGAAGTGAGCCTATTTTGCGCAGGTCTACCAGAGCTAGGTATCCTGTGGATAGGCTGAAATATGATGGATTTACAGCCATTCACTATGCCTATATGGTCAAAGTGATACAGGAACTAGAACCCACTTCTTTTGAGCAAGCCATGGGAAATGAAAAATGGGAGAAAGCCATGGATGAAGAAATGGATGCCTTGGAAGGCAATGCTACATGGGAATTGGTGCCTTTGCCTAAAAACAAGAATGCAATTGGCTGTAAGTGGGTCTATAAGATCAAGCACAATGCAGATGCTTCTGTGAATAGATACAAGGCAAGGTTAGTTGTCAAGGGGTATGCACAGACATATGGCATTGATTATGAAGAAACATTCAGTCCCGTTCCAAGGATGGCAACTGTAAGAGTAGTCATTGCTATGGCTGCATCAAAGGGATGGTCTTTACATCAGATGGATGTAAAGAATGCCTTCTTGCATGGTGATTTGCAAGAAGAGGTCTTTATGGAGCAGCCAGCAGGTTATGTTCATGCTATTCATCCTGAGTTTGTTTGCAGGTGAGTTGCAGGTTGAAGAAAGCCTTGTGTGGCTTGAAGTAAGCACCTAGAGCATGGTCTGACAAGATAGGACAGTATCTTGTCACTATTGGCTTTTAGATTTCCAACGCAGATTTCTCACTCTATGTGAGAAAAACAGAGAAAGGGATTATGCTGCTTGTCATTTATGTTGATGATTTGATCATCACAGGTGATAGTGATGAAGATATACTTCATGTGAAAACGCTATTGAAGCAGAAGTTTGAGATGAAGGATTTGGGAGAGCTACGTTATTTTTTGGGCATTGAGGTGATTAGATCACCAAGTGGGATACAACTCTTGCAAAGGCAGTATGGATTGGACATGCTGTCCAAATATGGGATGACAGGCTGTAAGCCTATTTCAGTTCCTTTGGAGCAGAATGTGAAGCTGAGCACAGATGCAGGTGAGCTTCTGGAAGACCCTACTATGTATAGACGCATAGTAGGAAGTTTGATTTATATGACTATTACCAAGCCAGACTTAAGCTATGCTGGTGGATTGGTAAGTCAGTTTATGTAGGCTCCAAGGAAATCGCATTTGGATGCAGCTAGACGCATACTCAGGTATGTGAAGTCCACATTGCAGTGTGGACTATTTTATGAGGCTAGGGTTTAGATACAGTCGCATGGATACACTGATGCTGATTGGGCTAGTAGTATTTCTGATAGATGATCTACCAGTGGATATGTGTTCTCTTTTGGGAGTGCTGCAGTCACCTGGAGCAGCAAGAAACAACCTACTGTTGCCTTGTTGAGCACAGAGGCTGAGTACAAGGGTGCAGCAATGGCTGCATGTGAGGTAGCTTGGTTGCATAAGCTACTTTATTATATGCATCAGTCTACAGATGGGCCAGTTGTCATTTATTGTGACAACATGAGCAGTATACACTTGGAAAATAACCCAGTCTATCATGCTAGGACAAAGCACATTAAGGTGCATTATCACTATGTGCAGGAGAAGGTTTTACTAGGTCTTATTGATCTAGTTTATGTCAGCACAGAGGATCAGGTAGCTGACATATTCACGAAAGCATTGGGTGCAGAGAAGCTACGCAAGTTCAGAGACCTGCTTGGTGTGCAAGGATTGGGATTAAGCTCGAGGGGGAGTGTTGAGATATCGAGCTCCACTCGTGATATGCCAGGGTGACCGTTGTGGATTTATGTCACCGACTTGTTAGCTGCAAATGCGGTTGGTACACCGCCCACGAATAATAGCTAGATGACAGCTATCCTTATCTACTCTAGTTCATGGCTCAGTTAGTATGCCACCTTAGTTAGTTGAGTTTGGTTTGAGACCCACATATAGGGTTCTTCTATTTCTTTGTACTTGAGTTCTTTTGGCTTTCACAACTAAGAAGAGAAAAACTGTTTTCAGCCTCCACCTGTGTGTGTATTCCCCCATTGTGCATTTGAGAAAGCTGCAAGTGAGACTCCTTCCCTCTCTCCCACTATCTTCACAGAGTTCACATCACGTGAATTGGAAAGTTACTACAAAAGTCACGGGATCGAGAGGCAGAAACCCCTGCCACATACACCACAGCAAAATGTAGTAGTAGAGCGCAAGATGTGCATCATCTGCAAAATGGGCAGGAGTATGATGAAAGGGAAAGATTTTCGAAAGACTTTCTGGGCTGAAGCATGTAACACGGTAGTTTACATTCTAAAATGTAGCTACATGAAGACTGTGAATGGGATGACTCCACTGCAGGCCTTTTCTGATAAGAAACCTTTAGCTGCACATTTCAGAGTTTTTGGATGTGACTGCTTTGTGCATTTCCCTGATGCTAATAGGACCAAATGGGAATCGAAGAGCTGAAAATGTATTTTCTTGGACTACAGTGAAGAGGCGAAGGGTTACCATCTCTATAATCATGTTACCAAGAAGGTAATAGTAAGTCGCGATGTGGTCTTTTCAGAATAGCCGCATGAATTGGAGGAGGATGCTTCCTTCCCAGACAACCAGGACCATGATATCCATCCAGTACAACCACCAACAACAGACCAAACTCCCCCAATGGTGCTTGGGAGGATTTAAGATAAAGAAGAGGAAGAAGAGCTTGTAGAACCAGAATGGCAACGGCCATTCCCGAAGTGGGCAAAGCAACTTTGGGATGGCAGAGAGCCTCCAGCCATTGAGGAGGAACCATCTGAACACCGCCGGTCCAAGAGATTAGAGGAGCAAAGAAGGGCGCAGGAACATTTTCAACTATGCTTTGATGACAAAGGTGATCTGTGTTGAAGAACCCGTGTCTTGAAGAGGCATAGGGTGATGATAGGTGGATGGAGGCTATGCAGTCAGAGTATGGCTCCATAATGAAGAACAACACTTGGAACCTTGTGGATTGACCACCAAAATGCAAGGTAATCGGCACCAAGTGGGTGTACAAGACCTAGTACAAGTTCGACGGCACGTTGGATAAGTACAAGGCTCAGCTCATGGCAAAAGGATTTGCACAGGTACATGGTTTTGATTCTCAGGATACTTTTGCTCCCACAGCTCGACTAACCACAATTTGCAATGTTTGGCTTTAGCAGCCTAGGGAAGTTGGCCCGTGTTTCAGATGGATGTAAAATCTACCTTTTTGAATGGAGATCTCAAGGAGGAGGTATACGTGGAACAACCACCAGGTTTTGTGATCCCCGATTCAGAAGGTTTGTAAACTGAAGAAGGCACTTTATGGGCTGAAATAGGCCCCACGAGTGTGATACCAGTGGATTGATGCCTAGTTTCTACAAAACAGGTTTAGGAGGAGCCCATCTGATGCAAATTTGTATATCTTCAGAGAAGAAGTCAAGTGTATGATCGTGGTCCTTTATGTGGACGACCTTGTCATAACAGGGAACCATGAAGAGAAGATCTTGCATACAAAGCATTTGCTAGGAAGAGAGTTTGAAATGACAGGCTCTATTTGGGGATTGAAGTTTGGCAAGAGCCAAAACAGATCTTCATCTCATAGTTGAAGTATGCTGGAGAGATACTGAAGGCATTTGACATGGCTGACTGCAAGACAGTTGGCACCTCTATGGAGGTTGACGTGAAGCTCTCAAACGAGGATTCATCACCACTAGTGGACGAAGCAAAGTACAGAAGGCTTGTGGGTAGTTTGATTTACTTGTGCAACACGCAGCCGAACATCAGTTTTGCGACTGGTGTACTAAGCAGGTTTTCCAATAAGCCCCGAGAGAACCATTGGAGGGCAGGGATGTGGGTGCTAAAATACATCAAAGGCACACTTTATTATGGCATCACCTATACCAAGGGCAACATCTTGACCAGATTCTGTGACTCGAATTGGGCAGGAGATGTGGACAGCAAGAGGTCAGTGACAAGTTACTATTTCTCACTCAAATCTAGAGCTGTGTCATGGGTCAGCAAGAATCAACCTATAGTCGCTCTTTCTTCTACCGATGCTGAGTACAAATCAGCATGTTTTGCTTCTTGTGAGGTAGTGTGGTTGAGGAGGATTTTAGGGGACATGGGTGTAGTGTAGAACAAGCCTACACAGTTATCATGTGACAATCAGAGTTGCATGGCAATTGCAAAGAACCCTATGTTCCACGCTCGCACAAAACACATTGAGATTCAATATCACTTTAATTAAGAATGGATATCTCCTATAGTTGTCACACCAAAGAAAGGAAATAAGTGGCGGATTTGTGTAGATTTTTGTCCTTTGAATGCATGCACTAAGAGGGATCATTTTCCTTTGCCATTCCAAGATGAAATACTAGACCAAGTAGCAGGGCATGAGATGTATTCTGTATTTGATGGGTATTCTGGGTACTATTTGGGAGGAAGATCAAAAGAAAACATCATTTGTCACACCTTGGGGAGTTTTCGCTTACAGAGTGATGCCTTTTGGGTTGACCAATACATTGTGGTTATCCATTTGCAAAATCCTCTGAGCTCAAGTTGGAGCTCAAGTTGGACGACACTACAGGCAAGCTGTTGATGAAGTTTGAGCCCCTTTGGTCAAGTTTTGAGGTGCAACAGACAAAAGACTAGTCGACTTTGCCAAGCTTGGCTATGGTGACCTAGCGCAACATTGCGTGCTTTCTTGGTGGAGGACCTTCTCTAGTATAAGGCCATTCTTCTTGCATAAAAATCCCCTTGAATAGAGCTATGAGCTATGAGAATTGCACCCTCTAATCTACTCTGGTCTCTGTTGACAGAATTTTGCATATTTTGGTCAAAGGGTGTTGAGCAATCACCATAAGTGTGGGGCTTTCATTATTTACTGCAAACTTTCATTGCTTTAATTATACTTGAGTAGTAGAACTCATGTAAGAAAATAGTACGCAGCGGAAGATAACAACAAAACGCAAGTACACGATGGAAAGCTGGAGAGAATACAAAAATTCTGATATACCAAACTGCTGATACAACTGATGGTTGGCTGTCCACCCGTGCGCTCTACAGACAGAGCTTCGATGGTGATCTAGACAGATGCTGGACGGAGGACTATGAGCGTGAAGAACTGGTGATCTGATGATAGGGGGTGGCCACTTATATAGTGTAAGTGGTTGACGGTCGGCCCTGTAATAGGCAGTCGGCCTAATAGACAGTCGGCCTGGAAGACCAACCGACCCTTCAGAAAACATGCCATCGGGCAGATGAAGGATCGCGCATAGGTCATACCGTCGCTGGGGACCCTGCCGCTGGGGGCTTTGCCCCCAGACCCCCAGTGGGGGCCTGCGCCCCCCGGACCCCCTGCTATCGGGGGGGCTATCGCCCCCCCGAACCCCCCCTTTGTGCAGACGGGTATCTACTCTTGGCTCCTAAGCCGTCTCATAACCATTTGGTCTACTCTAAGACCCCTTCCAATGTCTAAACTGGGGATCCCTCCCAATATCTGATACCCATCATGGCTTCTCCTCATATGGGGGCCTTACAACATTGGGTACACAGAATATTGGTGGGTTACATGAGAGGTGGACATTTGAGCTAACTCTAACACCCCCCCTCAATGTTCACCCGAAGATGAACTATGTGATCGGACCAATGCCGAGTCGATGTAGATGCCGCAACAATAAATCACTCCCAAGAGCCTTCGTGAAGATGTCTGCGCAATTATCCTCTGTGGGACAATACTCCAGCTCTATGACTCCATCCTCGATGAGCTCTCGTACGTAGTGATACTGGATCTCTATGTGCTTTGTACGAGCATGGAACACAGGATTCTTTGCAATGGCCATGCAACTCTGATTGTCGCATTTCAGAACCGTCGCATCTTCGATTGGAACTCCTATGTCTTGCAGGATCCTCCTTAGCCAAACTGCTTCACAAGCAGCAATGCATGCTGCCTTGTACTCAGCTTCCGTCGAAGATAGTGCCACTGTTGGTTGCTTCTTGCTAATCCAAGAGAACACTCCTGAACCAAGTGAGAAACAATATCCAGAAATTGACTTTCTAGAATCACAATCTCCCGCCCAATCTGAGTCACAGTAACCCGCCAAGGTCTTCCCTGCTCTGTAGGTAATGCCATACTCCAGTGTACCTTTCACGTACTTTAGCACACGCATCCCTGCTTTCCAATGGTTCTCTCGAGGTTGATTTGAGAACCTACTAAGTACACCAACTGCAAAGCTGATATCAGGTCTAGTGTTGCACAGAAAAATGAGACTCCCCACAAGTTTCCTATACTCCTTGATGTCGACAAGTGGTGATGCATCCTCCACTGAGAGCTTACCATTCACCTCCATGGGAGAGACCACGTCCTTACACTCGGTCATATCGAATGCCTTCAAGATCTCACGAGCATATCTCTGCTGAGAGATGAAAATCCTGCCAGGTTTTTGCCAAACCTCAATGCCGAGGCAAAAGTGCATGAGCCCCAAATCTGTCATCTCAAACTCGGAACTCAACGACTCCCTCAACTTTTGCAGCATCTTCTCATGATCTCCTGTGATGATCAAGTCATCCACGTAAAGGACTATTACCACATACTTGCCATCCTGCTTACAAACATACAGGTTAGCATCAGAAGCACTTTTTGAGAAACCAATAGATATGAGAAAGCTATCAATCCATTGGTACCATGCCCTTGGGGCCTGTTTCAGCCCGTACAATGCCTTCTTTAGTTTGCAAACCTTGTTCTCTGAATTGGGCACCTCAAATCCTGGTGGCTGGAACACATATACCTCCTCCTTGAGATGTCCATTCAAGAACGCAGATTTCACGTCCATTTGAAACACCGGCCACTGCTTATGAGCAGCCAAGGCAAGTACCACCCGAATAGTTGTCATCCTTGCTGTAGGAGCAAAGGAATCCTCAAAATCAAAGCCTTCAACTTGAGAGTATCCTTGTGCAACAAGCCTAGCCTTGTACTTTTCCAAAGATCCATCAGATTTGTACTTGGCCTTCCATACCCATTTGGTACCAATGATCTTCCTTTTTTCTGGACGATCAACCAAGTCCCAAGTCCGATTCTTCATGATGCTGTCATACTCCTCTTGCATGGCAGCTTTCCAATTTGGATCCACCATTGCCTCATCCAAATTCGTAGGCTCTTGAACTTTCATAATCTCAGCCATCAAGGCCATATTGACTATGTGTTCAGAAGCCCTTTTCTGCTCCTCTATCCTCTTTGATCGTCGAAGTCCATCTGCAGAGATGACTCCGCCAAGTCTGGAACCGGATTCTTCTCATCAAAGAGCTGCCTTGCCCACTTTGGAAGTGGCTTACCTTGTGGAGCCAAGGCATGTTGTGGTGTTGGTGGAGTCTGTTCCTCGAAGTACTCCTCCTCATTCTGCAACTCTGCTTTAGATACGGGCACAAGGTGAGTTACTTTTACGGCTGATGATAAAGTGGAAGGGCATACCTCCTCCTCCACTGTATGTGGCTGTTCCCAAAACACCACATCACGACTGACCACGATCTTCTTTGCCTCTGGATCATATAGCCGGTACGCCTTTGACTCCTGGCTATAGCCCATGAAGATACACTTTCTGCTCTTTGGATCTAATTTCTTTCTGGTGCTATCTGGAACATGAACAAAACACTCACATCCAAATGTTCTGAAATGAGAAGCGGAAGGCTTTTTACCTGAATAAGCCTCCAAAGGTGTTTTGCCCGTCAAGGCCTTTGTGAAGCTTCGATTGAGGATGTAGACTGCTGTATTGACTGCCTCAGCCCAAAAAGACTTAGGCAATCCTTTACCTAGTGCCATGCATCGTGCCATCTCCATGGTAGTACGATTGCGACGCTCTACAACACCATTTTGTTGCGGAGTATGTGCAGTCGTGAGTTGGCGCTTAATGCCATTCTCGTGCAAGTATGTGTCGAACTCTTTTGACAGGAACTCTCCTCCTCGATCCGTGCGAAGCTTCTTTACCTTCAGCCCGCTTTCGTTTTCCACCATCTTTTGCCACTGTTTGAATTTTCCAAGAGCTTCAGCCTTATCTCGTAAAAAATACACCCACATGTATCTACTGTAGTCGTCGACGATAAGCATATAGTAGTTACATCCCCCCAAAGCTTGAGTCGGCGGAGCTTTCCCACTGAGATCAGCATGAACCAATTCTAGAGGAGCCTTTGCCCGATAGCCGCTCTCATGTGGAAAAGCCTTCCTTTGTTGCTTGCCCATCATACAAGCTTCACAAGGTTCCTGCACCTTTGAGAGTGCAGGCAAGTGTGCAACCATCCCTGTTTTCTGCATTTCCAAAAGAATAGGATAACTAAGATGACCAAATCTTTCATGCCATACCTTACTGATGCCCACTCCTGAAGAGACTGTTAGTGCCGTCAGCTCGTAGAGATTGTTCTTCCTTACTGCCTTGCCGACCACCTTGCCCGCTGCATTAAGGATTTCTGCTCCGGTCCTCTTGAAACGTACCTCCAAGTTGCGATCAGTTATTTATCGCAGCAACCGAAAGCAAGTTCTTCTTTAGCTGAGGAACTAGTAATACATCAGAAAGCTCTTTAGTTTCACCCTCTTGAATGGAAAGAGAGATAGTACCTGTACCTTCCACAGGGCATTTTGCATTATTACCGACCGTCACGTTCATGGGCTCTTGTAGAGGCTTGAAAGAGCTATACCAGTCCTTCTTTCTGGTCATGTGACGGGACGCTCCACTATCAAGGAGCCACGAATCATTCGTTGTTGAAACTTCTGTTGAGGAGCATATTTCTTCAATTGCAACCCATAGCTCCAACTTAGTTTCAACTGTGTTGGCAGATTCCTTGCCTTTCGAAGAAGACTGTGTAGTGCCATTCTTTTCGTCCTGCTGCTTCTTTCTGCAATCCTTGATCATGTGACCGCTTTTGTTGCAGTAGTGGCACTTACCTGAAAACTTCTTCTTCTTACCATTCTTCTTCTCTCCACCCTTCCCTTTGGATGTGGTTGAGAATGCTGCATCACTTCCGCCATCGCGGGTCTTCATTTGCATCTCCTCCTCTAGAAGCATCGCGCTGAACTCTTCAAAAGTGAGGGGTGGATTTCTTACCTGCGTGTTGAGTGTCGTGACCAACGCATCGTACTTTTGTGGAAGGATCCGAATGCACCTTCTGGCCAACTCTTCGCTGGTCTTTGTAATCCCAACCGCCGCCATCTGATCACGTAGATTCTTGATCCGTGTGATGAATGTCTCAGCTGATTCTCCATCAGAGCACCTCTCTGCAGCAAGCATATTCTCCAGATTTTGAATTCTGGTCTGATTCCGCGTTTCATACTGACCTTTCAGTATGTTCCAAGCCTCACTTGCCTTGTCTGTGTGCTGAATCAGAGTCAAAACAGAATCACTTGAACTGGTAACAAGAGCGCAGAGTGCATCTGCGTTCCTTCGTTTCCATGCCCGAAGAAGATCTGCATTCGGTGGCGTTATGACGTTGGGGTTGTTTGGATTCGGTGATCCAACCGGTTCTAGATCCAATCCCAGAACAGTATCCAGAAGCTCATATGAATCCAAGATCGCGCTGATCTTGAATTTCCACAAAGTATAATTCGTCCCATCGAGCTTGCCTTCATTGAAGGCAGGTGGATGAATTCGCAACGGGGTTGGTGCAGCCATCACTCCTGGTAGCCTTTGCTAACAAAGCTCGTTGAACTTGCAATAAAGTCATTACTCAGATAGCCTGAGCTCTGATACCATGTAAGAAAATAGTACGCAGCGGAAGATAACAACAAAACGCAAGTACACGATGGAAAGCTGGAGAGAATACAAAAATTCTGATATACCAAACTGCTGATACAACTGATGGTTGGCTGTCCACCCGTGCGCTCTACAGACAGATCGATGGTGATCTAGACAGATGCTGGACGGAGGACTATGAGCGTGAAGAACTGGTGATCTGATGATAGGGGGTGGCCACTTATATAGTGTAAGTGGTTGACGGTCGGCCCTGTAATAGGCAGTCGGCCTAATAGACAGTCGGCCTGGAAGACCAACCGACCCTTCAGAAAACATGCCATCGGGCAGATGAAGGATCGCGCATAGGTCATACCGTCGCTGGGGACCCTGCCGCTGGGGGCTTTGCCCCCAGACCCCCACTGGGGGCCTGCGCCCCCCGGACCCCCTGCTATCGGGGGGGCTATCGCCCCCCCGAACCCCCCCTTTGTGCAGACGGGTATCTACTCTTGGCTCCTAAGCCGTCTCATAACCATCTGGTCTACTCTAAGACCCCTTCCAATGTCTAAACTGGGGATCCCTCCCAATATCTGATACCCATCATGGCTTCTCCTCATATGGGGGCCTTACAACATTGGGTACACAGAATATTGGTGGGTTACATGAGAGGTGGACATTTGAGCTAACTCTAACAACTCAGTCATGGAGCTCATAAGTGACCTTATACTTCACATTTAGAATGATGACTATGTGATTCTCTTTTGATGAGTACTTGAAGTGTAAAGATAACTAAGCCCAAGCCAGTAGAGAAGTTTGATGGAACTAGTTTCCATACTTGGCAAACAAAAGCTAAGTTTGTAGATATAATATTATTTAATATATATATGTCTCTCTCCCTCCCTCTCCCCCCCCCCCATGGAGAGGTCGACTTGGTGTACTGTTTGACTACAGAGAATGCTACGGACATCTTCACGAAGGCTCTTGGAAGAGACTTGCTAGAGAGGCATCTTGATCGACTTGGCATTGGGCCAAAAAGTAAGTTCACTTGCGGGTGGAGATTGAGGGGGGGTGTTAGATATCAATGCTCCACTCTCATGTAACTACATGGGAACCAGCTAACTCTACTTGTGAGGCCCCCATATGAGGAGAAGGCATTTGAGTAGCTTGGTTATCCAATAGATCCTGGTTTGGACAACAGATGGGGGCCATGTGTGGCCTGATGGCTGGACGGCTTCAGATAGAGTTGGCATACCGCCAACTAGGCTACATGCAAGTGCGGGAAGGCATCCCATGACTGACCGCATTGAGGGTAAATGGAGCATTTCTCAGGGCAGCCCACTCTCAGGTTACGGGGCCCATTTGAAGCCCCAAATGATCCTGGATGGCTCTAGGCTGAACGGAGACTGTAGGCTCGTTGCTCTATTTGGCACCATGGTTCTATCATGTGGTCAATGGCCTATTTCGGAACCAACCCCCAGTCGGCCATTTTGGGCAGATTGGGTCAGTCACCCAATTGGGTCTAACCAACTACGATTGGTGGCTATATAAGAGCAAGCCCGTGAAGCCCATTTCATCACTGGCTATAGCAATATTGATTCCTTAGCATCCAACCTCCGTCATCTACTATTTCCAACATGCCATTGAAGCTTCTCACATAGGAGCACACGGCTGGGAGGCAACGCCATCTATTGTATCAGTTTTACATTAATCAAATTTTTGATTCTCCATACTATCTGCTTTCTCTCTTGCATATGAGATCCTATTATCTGTTGAGCACAGAAGTTGTATTGTTTTCTTACAGACGATGCGCATGACACTTTGTACCATACTCAATATCACCCACCTTAACTCCTATAAAAACTATCATTCCCCTCATATATGTTTTGGATGGTCAAGGATGCATTAATGTTTATTTTCACTAGCTCTCATGCACAAGGGTAAAAAACACGCATCGGGACACCTTATTCAAACGTGTGAGTCTCTGCTGATGGAAATGATACTTTGCACATGTCTCAATATCACTAAAATTAAGTACTGTGCAAATTATTGTGTCCATCAAATATGGTTTGGATGATCACATTAGGGAAATTTGGGGCTCATTCTTGGCTCATTTTGGGGCTTGTAGGGCCAAAATTGAGAATATTCTATCAAAAAAGGGGGGCATGGAATTTGTTTCCAAATTCCTTGTTGGACTTGGCTGTGACGAGAGTGGGAGAGAAGGAAGGAGTCTCACTTGCAGCTTTCTCACATACACAATGGGGGAATATACACAAAGGTGGAGGCTGAAAACAGTTTTCCTCTTCTTAGTTGTGAAAGCCAAAAGAATTCTAATTGGAACAAGCCTCAATCTCACACACTTTAAGGCCCCTAAAAGGTATAGTCCCTATTGGATATGGTTTACATGGTTGGGGATGCATTATAGTATGTTTTTCACACCCGACATGCATAAGGGTAAAAAACATGTATCGGGGTTCCTTTTTCAAACATGAGAGTCTCTGATGGGCACCGTAATTTGCATGGACCTCAAAATCCTCCATTTTAAGGCTCATGCAAAGTGTCATGCACATTGGATATGGTTTGGATGTCTAGGGATGCAGTATACCATGTTTTTTCACCACCCGTCATATATAAGGGTCAAAAACATGATCTGGGGTACCTTATTCAAATGCACGAGTCTCAAATGGGAACACTACGTTGCATGCATCTCAATCTCGCTTAGTTTAAGGCCTCTACAAAGTATCATGCCCATCGAATATGGTTTGGATGGTCCAAAATGATGTTTTCTCTTTTTTTGGACTTTTTAAAATCCCCTTTGCACAATATCACTTGGTGAACTCCAAAATTGGGTTTTTTGGAGCACAAATTGGTCATTTGAACACAAAAATGTCCTAATAAAGCTAAAAATTTACTATAGTTGTAAGTGGTGTCCTCCACCCAATACATCATGATGGGTAAATTCGCAACAAAATGGTCACCTCCACAAAATATGTCCTAATAGGTGTTGTATAGATACACCATTTGATTGGAGAGAGGTTGTTGAATTCAACATATAGGTGGTGTATAGATACACCTTTTGATTACATAATATATTGTGGATGGAGAAACCATAGAGTCTTGACCCTAGACCCTTTCCCCTACATCGTAGACCCTATTTAAAACCTAGATCTTAGAATCTAGGACCTAGATCCTAGTACCTAGACCTTAGACCCTAAACTGTAAATCCTAGATCATATTTCCTAAACCCTAAATTGCAATAAAAATTTCATGAAATATCTTGATTTCTACAATAGATTGTGTGCAACCCGAACCTATTGCACATGCAATAGGTTGGGTGCACCTCCAACCTATCTCATGTGTAATAAAGTTGGGGGGGCATACAACCTGTTGTACAAATCAAAACAATTTGATGATTTGTACAACATATTGGGTCCCACCCCAACCTACTGCACACTCATCCCAACCTTCTTGCATGTGGAACAAGTAATTTGGGGATGCACCCAACCTGTTCCACAAATAATGAAATTGGCGTGATTTGTGCAACAGGTTGTGTGCATCCCCAAACTATTGCAAATGCAATAGGTTGGGAATGCACCCCAACCTATTGGATGGATAACAAGTTGGGGGCGCACACAACCTATTGCAAAAATCAAGCCAATTTGATGATTTGTGCAATAGGTTTTATGCTCCCTCAACTTGTTGCTTATACAATAGGTTGTTGGGGATGTACACAACCTATTGTGTGTGTAAAAGGTTGGGGGCACATCAACCTATTGCACGAATCATTAACTTTACTTGATTTTGTGCAATAGGTTGTGTGCACCCCCAACCTATTGCATGTGCAACGTTAGGGATGCATACAGCCTTTTACACACATTAAGAGCATTTGATTATTTATGCAACAAGTTGGTGCACTCTCAACATGCAATAGGTTGGGATTGCACACAACTTGTTACACAAATCATCAAAATTTATTAATTTGTGGAAAAGGTTGTGCACACAACCTGTTGCACAAATCGATATATTTTATAAATTATTGATTGCAGTTGAGGGTTTAGCTAGGTTTAAGGATCTCTGGTCTAGGGTTAGAATTTAGGACTTAGGGTTTAGGATTTAGCTAGGCTTTAGGATCTATGGTCTAAGGTTTAGGGCTTGGGGTCTAGGGTTTCAAGTTTAGATAGGTTCTAATATTCATGGGCTAGGGCTTAGGGTGTAGGATTCACCTATTCCTTTTGTACTAAGAGAGAGTTCTTTTGGCTTTCACAACTAAGAAGAGGAAAACTGTTTTCAGCCTCCACCTTTGTGTGTATTCCCCCATTGTGTATGTGAGAAAGCTGCAAGTGAGACTCCTTACTTCTCTCCCACTCTCTTCACAGAAACTAGGTACGGGGAGTGCAACATAGAACACATCATTCTTGCTTCATACTATATCCTGCATGATAGAATCAGCTTGCTATTATCTTCATGATAATAACTCAGAGCGGGGTCTTGAGAGCTGTGGTGGCTGGCCTTAGCTAAAGGTGACATAACCCTATCTCCACCACCATCGCTCAAGGAAGCCATCGCTATGGGGTCTTGATGCATATTTTTAACACTAACCTTACAAATTCTTTCACTGATCTCTAAATTAGCTTTTGATTTTGTACATACTCCTTAGTTTATGATTCACTAATCTCTTCAAATTTTTGAATAATACTTTTTTATTCTCAATTTATCTTTTTATTTTTAAAATTTATTAATTAAAAATAAATATTATGTCAATGTTTTTAAATTAATTTAAGTTATAATTTATTGTAATTCATATTTTTTAAAACATTGATATCTTGAAAATTTTCAAAGAGTGTGAACCAAACCAAGCTTCTTGATGTTGTTACGACTTTAATAAAACTTTTTTTAAAAATTAAATAAAAATAAAATAAAACTATAATATTGTAAACATAAAAATCAATTTATCTTTCCAAAAAAAACATTAATTATTCGTTAAATAAATATTAAATTTTGTAAAACTAAAAGTAAATTTAAATAATTACTTTTTAAAAAATAGTTTTTTAAAAATTATTTATTTCTAGGCTAGGGAAGAAGAGATGAGGCTGGGGTGGGTAGAAAACAGGGCAGGTGAGGCTGAGAGGCAGAGGACCCCGAGGTCGGGTTGAGTGACGACCCCGAGGCTGGGCTGAGTGAGGTCGGGGTGGGCGAGGCGAAGGCTTGTGAATAGAGACCAGGGAAGGCGATGCCGAGAGGCGAGAGTAGGTCGAGGCGAGTAGAGGAGGTAGGGACTGGCGAGGCTAGGTGGGCAAGGCAAGGCTCGATGAAGCTAGGGCATTCCGCAACCACCCTCCCCCCACCCCACTTGCCCCACAACCTCATAGCCTCATGGTAAAGACCAATTTGGCCAATGAAGAGATCACGGTTCTATTCCTCAATTTTCCAACTTTCCATTGTTGCCCCCTACCCCTAACCTGTTGCATGTGTAACACGTTGGGGTGGGTAGTATAGGGGAGATCCCCTCCCTCCCTCCCTGCTCTCTCTCTCTCTCTCTCTCTCTCTCTCTCTCTCTCCCCCCCCCTCCCCCCCCGAGCTGAGCCCTTGGCTCTGCCTCAAGGGGGTTAGTTCAAGCTAAAGGGCCCTTGCATTTAAAGCAAGCACCATGGAATTTCTAAAGATGAAGATACTCACAACAACACCCCTCAGCAAGCCCTCCTATTCCGATGTAGTAGCGACACCCAGCCCTTATGCATTGCATTTAAAGTGAAGGCCTAGACCAAATCCACATGAGAAGATCTACTACCTAACATAAGAAGTAAGAGAGCTTAGGCTTATAGTAGCAACTCTCGGGAAGAAAGTGAAGGAGTTGGAAAATAATGAAGGTAAGCATGAAATTATTGCTGAACTTTTACAAAAATTCAGCTCATCTCCACCAGCACAAACACTTGTCTCCACAATCGAAAATACGATCACCACTAAGCTCAGCTCAAACAAGCAAGAGATGGCTATTCTAGCCAACAACAAAACCAACAAAGCAGATTTATATACAAAGGTAAAAGAGCAAGAAGCCATAGCACAAAACAAGAAGAGATTGTGCATAGGGTGGCTGCAAAAGGATTGTACGGGATGTCCTACAGATAATTTTACGGAGGGATACATAGTAGAAGAGAAGATCACAAGTCTCAAGAAGGAGATACCACATATAGAATGGGATGAAACTAACATCAATTGGATCTCTTGAAAGGGAAAACAAGTACAAGTTGAGTTCATAGAGAGGGCAGGTAGAGTCAAGATTCTCCGACAGACAAACAAATTGAAAGGCACATGGGTATGGATATTTGAGAAGCTTACCCCGAATCAGCTCAAACAAAGGAATGTTAAACTTACTAAAGTGAAGGATGCACACAAAGATCGAAAATGGGCAGTATATAGGGATGGACAACTCGTCCACCATTGATGTTTCTAGAAGGCTGGATTAGAAACTTCTGGTCACAAAAAGTGTGAAGATAGTGGGAGAGAAGGAAGTAGTCTCACTTGTGGCTTTCTCACATACACAATGGGGGAATACACACAAAGGTGGAGGCTGAAAATAGTTTTCCTCTTCTTAGTTGTGTAAGCCAAAAGAACTCTAGTACAAAGAAATAGAAGAACCCTATATATGGGTCTCAAACCAAACTCATCTAACTAAGGTGGCATACTAACTGAGCCACGAACTAGAGTACAAAAGGATAGCTGTCATCTAGCTATTATTCATGGGCGGTGTACCTGGATGAGTGGAGCTCCATGGCTCTAGCCTAGGGCATTAGCCTACTAGCCATGGAGCAAACAACTCATCTCTAGCCCTAGTAGCTTGAATCTATTGCCATTGTTCCAACCTCTTGAACCTCTCCAGCCCTAGATAGCCGCCATTGTTCCAACCTCTTGAATCTTGTCGTTTCAAGCACCAAATGAGCTTGACATTGTAGCCCGTCATGTCAAGCGCAGGCACCAAATCAATGCTATCATCGCCACCAAAAAATTGGCCGACGAACAACTCGGTACAACCCCATTGTTTCAAGCCTAAAACTGATACTATAGCCCATTGTTTCAACCCCAATAGCTTTATCGCCACTGTGTACAACCTAAAATCTAGCCGCCACTGTAGCAAAACAAATGAGGCTCAACGAAACTTGGTTCATCTTTCTATTCAAAAAAACGTGGTGAAAGCCAACACAAGTTGTGGCTGCTGCATGGCAAAGATCCACCACTAGTCTCGGAAGAATGCTGAGGGGACAAGGAGAAAGTGATAGATTGCTTTTCCATTGACATGTGTATCAAGTAGGTTGGAGTTATAGAATTATAAAATTGTGTATCAAGGAAGTTGGAGTTATAGAATTTCAAGCTTTTAATTGCATGGCTAAGCTACTACCAATGTGTACATAATTTTTAGGTACACATACTATTAGATAAATTGTAAAGAAAAGAAAAGAAAATTTTTTAGATGAATATTGTACAAGTACAGATTACATGTATGGTGTTCATACTGTGATGCCAAAAATTGATATCTTTTATTTGGCATTGGTGTTGTTTTTCTCTATGTTTGGTAAGAGTCTGAGTATGAAGGGATAGCCTAGCGGGTCTCATTGATTTCCATTTTCTAAGATATTGTATGGGATTGAGAGGATGAGTGGAATGGATAATTGTAAATACCATGTGTATGAATGATAAACACCTTGGTATGAGGTGAGAGTTATTTGTGTATGGGATATTATGGAGATTTTAGAAAATAAGAAGAGTGAGTCATATAAAGAGTGGGTCTCATGTCCATGTGTTCTAATAATGTAAGAGAGATCACATGCCAATCGTGTGGAAGGCATGTGGGGGGTGTAGTATTTTGAGCGGTATTTGAGTGGAATATCACTCTATTGGTAATCAAGGTCACTTCAAGTTCTCTCTCTTGAGTGTCTCTCCCCTTTTTCATTGCTCTTTTCCAAAGTGTTCAAAAGCGCTATCTATTTGGCCACTCATTGCGCATACATGGTTTATTAATTTCTCAAGTCACGAAGGGAGCTATTCCTTCTCTCCTAGGCAACCTTTGTGGGACTTGGATCGTTGATGAAGTCTGAGCATAGAGGGAGTATTCTCCCAAGTCGGCATCAGTAGAAGGACTATGTGGTTTTTATGATTGTTTGACCCCCTATCAATATTTTTCTCATAACTTTTTACTCAATGCTCCAATTTCGACAAAACTTATATTAGCACAAATCTTGCTTCAAGGCGCACCACCCTACTTTTCCCATTTCTATATAAAACGTGAAATCCAAAAGTTATGAGTCTCTTTGTGTGACTATTTCTTTTTCAAACAGTTTTTACACCCTTCCAATAAAATGTCCATAACTTTTCAGCTGCTTCTATGTTTCTTATGAAAATTATATTACTACGAAGCCATTTCAAGGCACATATCATAATATGTTTGAAAATGTGATATCAATTCTTTGCTAGAATTTATAGGCCTCTGCATTTGATGATAGTTTACAGAGTGCTTTGAGCTACTTGTAGTAGAGGTATCTGTGAAGGAGGTGCAATGTTTCCTTGGAACCTACCCATCTGACACAATCAACCCTTCAAACTCCTTGATATATATCAATTCATGTCATATTGAGCTGCAAGATCTTCTTTCAAGAATGCATCACTTTTCTCTTTGGTGCAAATCGGCTTGGCGGGGAGATTATGGCCTCCCACTAGTCCTTTCCTTCTCCCTATGCTAGAGTATAACATCACTTAGGATGTTACCATCTTCATTATCATCCAAGGGAGGAAAGTGTGGTGTGGTATCTTGGCATGAAATCATGCATTTAATTTCCCTTTGCTAGTGATAAAGATCTCTATCACTAAGTTTGAATGGAGTAGGAAGCTAAGAGGTGCATGAAGTTTTATTACCCCCCACTTCATGTCACATATTTTGGTTGAGATTCCTGGCAAAGGATTCATCCCACCTTACTAAACAGTCTTGGGTGTAGTGGATTGCATCTTATGCCTAGTATAGGCATGTGTTAAAGAGGATGCCTGCCATTAGAAGGGATTGCAGCCTGTTTAAGAGAGCTAGACGATTGTGAAGGTTATTCTCAAGCTATTTGCATGGTCATCATGATCATATCATTTATGATTGCACTCTTGAACATGTTGGTAAATCAATAGCACCATCAAGCATAATTATAGATTGGGGTTTGATTCATGCATTGCCAACTTCGTGTGAAGAAGAGTAGATGATTTTAGACCATAACAGTGGAGTGGTGATTGTCAATGCTTTCAACTTCTTTTGCTATGCAAATGATGAAGAGTACAATATTTTGAAGCTATTATGTACACTTCCAATTGTGAGAAGGGTGATTGTTGAATACATGTATACATATTGTTTTCATGGTGCTGGTTGGTCCCTTATTTTTCAAGATTTGGTTGGGGATCACATTGTGGAGGCTTTTGGACAAGTTGTTATGCATAATAAGTTGGTCTTGGTATACTAAGTCTCTGTGAGAGCTTGTTTGGATCTTGATTGGGAAATTGTTTGGGTCTTGGTGCTTCCTTTTTATGTTTCATCATGTGAATATTCCAGTGTTTCGTGGGACCCAAGGGGAAGAACAAGAGTCTTATCTTTGGGATTTTGCTCGAGGATGCTGGCTTTTTGGATGGTCCATGATTTTCTTAAAGGTGTAGCAGTGAGTTGGCATGAGGCCAAGTTGTGGTTCTGGGGTGCCAACTCCCTTTAGTAAGAAAACCTATCAAAATCTTGAGTATGAGATGAATTTAACAATATGCCATGCATAGAAATTATTCAAATTAACATAGTTGTGTTATACACTAAAAGAGCTTCAAATATGTCTTTAGACCTTAAAATTTGGGTAACACATGAAAAAGCTACATTCATTTGAAATGAGATGGGTTTTCATATTTTAGTGTATTTTTTGTTTTACCCCCCCTCATCCAAAAGACCCCCACCCTTGGGCCTCACATATTATGAAAAATATGTACAAATCTTAAGATCTTGCATATTTTTCAAGGTATATACCTTATATTTTGTGGGAAGGGGGACATAAGATTTTCATATTTCTCCCTTGCACAATTGAATTTTTTTAAGGAAATCCATGCATATTATTTATGGACCTTGTCCCCCCATACCTTGGATTTTGGACGAGGGTAGTAACATATTACATATTGAGTTGGCGCCCCAGGGTTATGGTTGCAATGAAGCAGGGATTTGGGACAATAGAGTCACCAACTGCATTGATGTTGCAGTTGGATGGGTTCTATCAAGCAGAGGGTGAGATGGTCTGCTATAGCTCTAGTCCCCTCAAGCCTCTTCTAGGAGCCTTCTCTCTCCCTCTTATGGATATCCTCTTATATAGAGTCGAGTCCATATCTCTCTAGTTCATTCTCCTTCTATGAGTAGTATTGGAGCTCCTTCCCTCTTGTATGTATGAAACTTCTTCTTATCCCTTGGGTTTGTAGTATTTTGAGTTGAATTTGAGTGAAGTCTCACTCTATTGGTAATGAAAGTCACTTCAAGTTCTCTCTCTTGAGTGTCTCTCCCCTTTTTCGGCTGCTCTCTCTTCCAAAGTGTTCAAAAGTGTTGTCTATTCATCCGCTCATTTTGCATACATGGTTTATCCATTTTTCGAGCCACTAAGGGAGCTCTTACTTCCCTCCTAGGAGACATCCATGGGACTTGGATCGTTGATGAAGTCTGAGCATGGAGGAAGTATTCTCCCAAGTCGGCATCAATAGGAGTAGGTGTTTTTTACTATTTGACCCCCTATCAGTACTTCTCTCATAACCTTCTAGTCAATGCTTTGGTTTGACGAAACTTATATCAGCACAAAGATTTATTCAAAGAGAATCATTATAAATTTTTAGTATTTATGGCAGACATGAAATCGAAAAGTTATGAGTCTTTGTGTGTGACAATGTCTTTTTGAGACAGACCCCCTTCTAGTAAAATGCCCATAACTTTTCAACCACTTCTCTCTTTCTTACAAAAATTATATCAGTGCCAAGCCAATTTCAAGATGCATATTTTAATGTGTTTGAATATTTGATATCATGTCTTCACTAAAGTTTATAGGCCTCTGTGTATGATGACTTTTTACATATTGTTTTGTGCTACTTGTAGAGGTATCTATGAAGGAGGTGCAATGTTTCCCTGGAACCTACCTATCTGATGCATTCAGCCTCTTAAAACTCCTTGATATATATCATTTCATGGAATATTAAGCCACAAGATCTTCTTTCAACAATGCATCACTCTTATCTTTGGTGCAGACTACCGGCATGGGGAGATTATGGCCTCCACTAATCCTTTCCTTCTCTCTATGCTAGTGTACAATATCACTTGGGATGTTACCATATTCATTCTCATATAAGGGAGGAAAGTGTGGTGTGGTCTCTTGGCATGAAAGATTTTGTTTAATTTCTATATGCCAATGATAAAGATCTATGTCACTAAGTTTGAAAGCAATAGGAAGTTAAGAGATGCATGAAGTTTTATTACACAATACCATGCATAGAATGTGAAATGCCTCAAGAGGGTATCTAGCAAAATAGTGGAGGAACATTCTACGTAATTCAGAGTGCCATAATTATGGTGAATGTTCCATCTCTGATGCTCATAGAGATAGACAATGATTTTGCTACACACTTGTAGACTATTGAACTCTCAATTTAGACTATGAATTTGCGAGCCTACCCTCTACTCTTCAAGGCTTTGTTTCAAGTACATGGGTGAACTTAAGCATTTTCATATCATTATAGAATTTTGTGTTTCAAACCTAGGCATGATAAAACAATTCAAAAAGTCTCAGTTTTAGTACCTTTTGACTACTTAGATATGTGAAAACTGAGAGTGCTCTCAACGGAAGCAAGAACGGAAGAAGGAGAGAGAGAGAAAGAGAGCCACACAAGTTTTGGTGGGTGCAGAACCACCCTAATCTTCTTTTTCATTCATTTATATATGTGTTTGAGTATTGTACATAACCGGGGTTAAGGCACAGTGACCTTTAACCCCCACAACCTCCCACTTAAAGGACAATGTGCCCTTAAGGGAGAACGATCAGTGAACATACTATCCAATGCCCATCAATACACGACAATACTCAAACTACTGACTAGGTAGACTCTTCGTCAGCATATCTGCAGGGTTATCATCAGTATGAACCTTGACAAGCTTTATGCGCTTGTCCTCAAGTACCTCCCTGATGAAATGGTACCTGACCTCAATGTGTTTGGTCTTTGCATGAAAGACCGGATTCTGTGCTAGCTGAATAGCACTCATGGAATCACCATGCAATGTTGGTACACCTGTATGAATCCCCAAATCTCCCACTAGCCGATCAAGCCATATAGCCTCCTTGCAACCCTCTGTGGCTGCAACATACTCAGCACATACTCAGCCCCTCTGTGGTAGACAAAGCAACGCACTTCTATGTGCGAGACATCCACGACACTACACCACCTGCAAAGGTGAACACATAACCAGAAGTGGATCTCCTACTATCCACATGCCCTGCATAGTCTGAATCTGCGTACCCAAGTACACGCATGTCTCCTTTAACAAAGCAAATGCACATCTCCTTGGTACCCTTCATGTACCTCATGATGCACTTAACTACCTCCCAATGCCTCTTTCTAGGATTAGCCATATACCGGCTAACAACTCCCACTGCAAATGCAATGTTTGGTCTAGTAGCTATCATAGCATACATAAGACTCCCAACCGCTGATGCATAAGGAACCTTGGCCATCATGGCCCTCTCCTCATTTGATTTGGGACTATCTGTATGACTCAGTTTCACATATGGAGGCAATGGAGTACTCACTGCCTTCCCCCCCTCCATATTGAAACGCTGCAATACTTTTGTAACATACTCTTTTTGTGAAAGCCAAAGGAGTTTCCTACTCCGATCACGTGTGATGCGCATACCAAGAATATGACCTGCAAATCCCAAATCCTTCATATCAAAGGCCTCATGCAACTTGGCCTTTAATGCATCTAGCTCATAAGTATTCTTGCTAGCCAATAGCATATCATCCACATATAGTGCCAAGATTATCAGGCTATTATCCTTAGCCCTTTTAGTGTAGAGGCAGTGATCAATTTCACTCCTTCTAAAACCCTGGGACCGAATGAAAGCATCAAAAAACTTCTGATACCATTCTCTAGGTGCTTGCTTAAGACCATAGAGACTCTTCTTCAGCTTGCAAACTAAATGCTCTTTGCCCTTTTCTTCAAAGCCTTCCGGCTGAACCATGTAAATTTCCTCATGCAAATCCCCATGCAAGAAAGCTGTCTCGACATCCATCTACATAAGCTCCATATCCTCTATTGCCACTAGTCCAAGCATGCATCTAAGTGTGGTCATCTTCACAACCGGAGAGAATATCTCATCAAATTCCACACCCTTCTCTTGCTTGAACCCTTTAGCAACCAAACGGGCCTTGTACCTAGGCACATCATCACCTGTGACCTTCATTTTGTAGACCCATTTACATGGCAATGCTTTCTTTCCATGTGGCAAAGAAACCAAGTCCCAAGTCTTATTCTTCATAAGTGAACTCATCTCTGATTGCATAGCATACTCCCACTTGCGTTGATCCTCATGCATCATAGCCTCTCTGTAGCAAGAAGGCTCCCCGCAATCAGTAAGCATCACATAGTCTACCCCTGGAACAAACCTATCAGGTGGTCTAGACACTCTAGATGATCTTCTCAAGGGCATTTCAGCTTGCTGTCCCACCTGCATATCAGCCACATTTGGCTCATCATTTCCACTAATAGATGATCCATCATCTACCCTTGATTGTATACCTGTGGGAGCACTTGGTGGTACCATTTTTTGCACATTTGGTGCATGGACAGCTTGCTGTCTATCAACATAGGCAGGTGGATTCACATCCTGGAAAGTGATTCTCCTCATTTCCACATCCCTCATGGGTGCCTTATGCATCTTCTTCTCATTGAAGACCACATCATGGCTGCGTATGATCTTCTTTGCTTCTGGATCCTAGAGACGATAGCCCATCTCTCCACTTTCACCATAACCTAGAAAGATGCATTTCCTAGACTTAGGATCTAGCTTCTTTCGAAGCTCTTTTGGCACATGTGCATATGCCTCACACCCAAATATACGCAAATGAGAGTAAGAGGGCTTCTTGCCACTCCATGCCTCTTCAGGAATACCACCATCCAAACTCTTCCTAGGTGATCTATTGATCACATGCACTGCAGTCTTCATTGCCTCAGCCCAAAAACCACCAGAAAGACTTGCATTGGAAAGCATGCATTGCAACCTTTCTTGAATGGTACGGTTCATCTTTTCTGCAACTGGATTTTGCTCTGGAGTATGAGGGGATGTAAGCTCCCTCTTAATCCCACGAGTATCATAGAAATGCTGAAAGTCATGAGAGAGATACTCTCCACCATTGTCAGTCCGTAGGCATTTAAGCGTTCTACCTGACTGATTCTCAACCAAGGCCAGCCATTTCTGAAATACCTGGAACACATCACTCTTCCGAGCTATAGCATAAGCCCACACTTTCCTAGTTGCATCATCAATGAATGTCACATAGTATTCAGCCCCGCCTAATGACCGTGTAGGCATGGGACCACATACGTCTGAATGCACCAAATCAAGCATTTCAAACTCTTTCTTTCCCCTTCTTTTATGGGCTGATTTAGTCTGCTTCCCATAGAGACAGTGCTCACAAAATTCGAAATCAGAGAAACTCAAATACGGTACATAACCCAAATGGCATAAGAGTTTCATTCCATTCTGGCTCATGTGCCCCAACCTGCAATGCCACAAAGAAGTGCTTGGCTGCTCGGTTATTGCAACAACATGATCAAATACCCCTGATACATGTAAGGGATACAAAGTCCCACACTTGGCACCCCTGGCCAAAAGCATAGAGCCCTTTTGAATTTTCCAACTTTGAAAGCCAAAAGTGGTGTGAAAACCAGCATTATCTAGCTGACCCACTGAAATAAGACTCTTGGTCAGCTTAGGCACATGTCTCACATGTTTGAAAACAAATCCAGACCCATTTGCAAAAGAAAACTTTATGTCACCTGCTTCCACTATGTCACATGCATAGTCATTTCCAAGATGCACACAACCTGTCTTTCCACTATCATAAGTGGAGAACCATTCCTTATGGGGAGTAACATGGAATGAAGCACCAGAATCCAAAATCCAATCCTTGGAATATGCATCATCTGAAGTGGTAAGCAACTCTGCAGATAAACTAGACATGAAGAGAACATCATTGTCACTATCATGTGTGACTGCATTGATCTCCTCGATCTTCACTTTTCCTTTGTCCTCCCTTGGACTCTCTTCGTTTTGATTTGCACCCCAATTTGCATTCTTTTTCTTATCCTTTTGCTCTCTTTTCAGCTTGTAGCAATCCTTTTTCATATGGCCCTTCTTGCCACAATGGTAACACTCAATGTTCCGTGCCCTGGATTTGCTACGAGACTTTCCTCTTTCTTGGGACTTCCCCCTGAACTGTGATCTGCCCCTTTGCACATTTAAGGCTGCATCCTGCTTGTTGCCATCCATAGACTTCCGTCTAATCTCCTCGGCCAACAAGCTACCCACAACATCATCAAATTTTAGTACTCCACCAGGTGCAGAGTTACTGACAGCTATACGGAAGGTATCCCATGAGGATGGCAATGAACATAAGAGAAATATTGCCTTAGTCTCCGCATCAAAATTCATCTTCTGAGCCTAAAGCTGGCTGAAAATAATATTGAATTCATTCAAGTGAGAAGCAATGGAGACCCCTTCCTTCATCTGCAGCTCAAACAACCTCTTCATGAGGTAAACTTTATTAGAGGCAGTTTCCTTCTCACCTCTTCCAACATTTGAGTAGAAGATAGTTTCTTTTGAAGTTCCTCCTGAAGAAGATGCACCCCCATTTCTCTGCTCTTCAGAAATTAGAAGAGCAAACAACTCTTCAAAATCAGGAAATTTTTCACGGATGGCAATGGATGTCCAGAACTGTGCATAATCCTTTCCTAGACCATTCAAGGTCATAGAAACTAGATCATCATCTTCCACTGGTGACCCAATGGCAGCAAGTGCATCTGCAATTTTCTTCACCTTCATGTGGTAGTCATTTATGTTCAAATTTTCTCTCTACACATTGTGCAACTCCTGTATGAGCTACATTTTCCTGGCTTGCATATTTGTGCTGTACATTTTTGCCAAAGTATCCCATGCCTCCTTTGGCGTACTTGCATCCTAAATATGCACAATCATAGAATCCAAAATAATGATAGATAGCCAGTACATAACTTTTCTGGCTCTCTCATGCCATCCTTTAAATGCCTGCATTTCCTGTTGATTGGGAACATTAGGAAGAACTGGCTCTTCTTCATTTCCTGTAATGAACTCCTAATAGCCTTTTCCCATAAGGAAATTCGTCATTCTAAACTTCCATGCCTGGAAGTTGTTCTTGTCAAGTTTTTCTATGACAATCTATGAAAGAGAATCAGACGCCATTATAGAACACTATAAAATATTTTGTCACTGCGAAAAACATAGCTTTTGCCTCACACGGGTAGATCTGCAAAACTGACGAAAGTGGTATTTGACCACATAGTCACTTCCTAGTGATGATTTTGCATCAACACGCAACAAGCATGATTCTGCAACCCCCAATATCTCTGCACATAGGCATACGATGCAATTTCTGCGGCAACTTTTCACCGACCAGCCAAGCAGTGGTCGCATAGCAAAAATAGGGCCTTTTTTTGAGTGCCTGCAAAGAACTTCCGCCTTCAAAATGGGCCTCGAAATGGCCTCGAATCAGAAAAATAAAGTCACCAAGGGATTTGCCTACTCCCATAGCATATACTACCCTCTTGCCACACTACAAAGGGCGTCTCAATCTGAGACAGTGCACTCTTGCACTTTTGATTGTGCTACCTGCAGAGATTTGCTCCCAAACTCAAAATAGGAAAGCAACACTGGTCCTCTTACCAGGACACCATGAACTTGGTTTGATTTCTTGAGCTCCTTACCACGAACAAGGCTCTGATACCATGTGAAGATAGTGGGAGAGAGGGAAGGAGTCTCACTTGTGGCTTTCTCACATGCACAATGGAGGAATACACACACAGGTGGAGGCTGAAAACAATTTTCCTCTTCTTAGTTGTGAAAGCCAAAAGAACTCAAGTAGTGTCTCTATGGGAAGCAGACTAAATCAGCCCATAAAAGAAGGGGAAAGAAAGAGTTTGAAAAGATTGATTTGGTGCATTCAGACGTATGTGGTCCCATGCCTACACTGTCATTAGGCAGGGCTAAATACTATGTGACATTCATCGATGATGCAACTAGGAAAGTGTGGGCTTATGCTATAGCTTCGAAGAGTGATGTGTTCGAGGTATTTCAGAAAGGGCTAGCCTTGGTTGAGAATCAGTCAAGTAGAATGCTTAAATGCCTATGGACTGACAATGGTGGAGAGTATCTCTCTCATGACTTTTAGCATTTCGGTGATACACATGGGATTAAGAGGGAGTTCACATCCCCTCGTACTCCAGAGCAAAATCCAGTTGCAGAAAAGATGAATTGTACCATTCAAGAAAGGTTGCAATGCATGCTTTCCAATGCAATTCTTTCTGGTGGTTTTTGGGCAGAGGCAATGAAGACTGCAGTGCATGTGATCAATAGATCACCTAGTAAGAGTTTGGATGGTGGTATTCTTGAAGAGGCATGGAGTGGCAAGAAGCCCTCTTACTCTCATTTGCATATATTTGGGTATGAGGCATATGCACATGTGCCAAAAGAGCTTCAAAAGAAGCTAAGTCTAGGAAATGCATCTTTCTGGGTTATGGTGAAAGTGGAGAGATGGGCTATCGTCTCTAGGATCCAAAAGCAAGGAAGATCATATGCAGCCGTGATGTAGTCTTCAATGAGAAGAAGATGCATAAGGCACCCATGAGGGATGTGAAAATGAGAAGAATCACTTTCCAGGATGTGAATCCACCTGCATATGTTGATAGACAGCAAGCTGTCCATGCACCAAATGTGCAAGAAATGGTACCACCAAGTACTCCCACCAGTATACAATCAAGGGTAGATGATGGATCATCTATTGGTGGAAATGATGAGCCAAATGTGGCTGATATGCAGGTGGGACAGCAAGCTGAAATGCCCTTGAGAAGATCATCTAGAGTGTCTAGACCACCTGATAGGTTTGTTCCAAGGGTAGACTATGTGATGCTTACTAATTGCAGGGAGCCTTCTTACTATAGAGAGGCTATGATGCATGAGGATCAATGCAAGTGGGAGTATGCTATGCAATCAGAGATGAGTTCACTTATGAAGAATAAGACTTGGGACTTGGTTTCTTTGCCACATGGAAAGAAAGCATTCCCATGTAAATGGGTCTACAAAATGAAGGTCACAGGTGATGATGTGCCTGGGTACAAGGCCCGTTTGGTTGCTAAAGGGTTCAAGCAAGAGAAAGGTGTGGACTTTGATGAGATATTCTCTCCGGTTGTGAAGATGAACACACTTAGATGCATGCTTGGACTAGTGGCAGCCGAGGATATGGAGCTTATGCAGATGGATGTCAAGACAGCTTTCTTGCATGGGGATTTGCAAGAGGAAATTTACATGGTGCAGCCGGAAGGCTTTGACGAGAAGGGCAAAGAGCATTTAGTTTACAAGCTGAAGAAGAGTCTCTATGGTCTTAAGCAAGCGCCTAGAGAATGGTATTAGAAGTTTTCATTCGGTCCCAGGGTTTTAGAAGGAGTGAAATCGATCACTGCCTCTATAGTAAAAGGGCTAAGGATAATAGCCTAATAATCCTGGCACTATATGTGGATGATATGCTATTGGCTAGCAAGAATACTTATGAGCTAGATGCATTAAAGGCCAAGTTGCATGAGGCCTTTGATATGAAGGATTTGGGACTTGCAGGTCATATTCTTGGTATGTGCATCATGGGTGATCGGAGTAGGAAACTCCTTTGGCTTCCACAGAAGGAGTATGTTACAAAAGTATTGTAGCGTTTCAAAATGGAGGGGGGGAAGGTAGTGAGTACTCCATTGCCTCCATATGTGAAACTTAGTCATACAGATAGTCCCAAATCAGATGAGGAGAGGGCCATGATGGCCAAGGTTCCATATGCATCAACGGTTGGGAGTCTTACGTATGCTATGATAGCTACTAGACCAGACATTGCATTTGCAATGGGAGTTGTTAGCCGGTATATGGCTTGACAGGCTAGTGGGAGATTTGGGGATCCATACAGGTGTACCGACATTGCATAGTGATTCCATGAGTGCTATTCAGCGAGCATGAAATCCGGTCTTTCATGCAAAGACCAAACACATTGAAGTTAGGTACCATTTCATCAGGGAGGTACCTGAGGACAAGTGCATAGAGCTCGTCAAGGTTCATACAGATGATAACCCTGTAGATATGATGACGAAGAGTCTACCTAGTCAGCGGTTTGAGTATTGTCATGTATTAATGGGCATTGGATAGTATGCTCACCGGTTGTTCTCCCTTAAAGGCACATTGTCGTTTAAGTGGGAGGTTGTGGGGATTAAAGGTCATTGTGCCTTTACCCCGGTTATGTACAATACTCAAACACATATATAAATGAATGAAAAAGAAGATTAGCATGGTTCTGCACCCACCAAAACTTATGTGGCTCTCTGTTTCTCTCTCTCCTTCTTCCGTTCTTGCTTCCGTTGAGAGCACTCTTAGCTAAGGCATTTTCAAAGTATCATGTCCATCGGAGACTCGTAACTTTGAATGAGAGACCCTGATGCATGATTTCTTACCTTGTGCATGACGGTGGTGGAAAGTAAGGAAAATAGCATCCTATACCATGCGAATATGTCTAATGGGAAAGACATGTTTCATGGGACTTTCAATTGGTGATATTATGATTACATTCTCTTCAAATTATTTCCCCCATCCAAGAATCTCGCCACAGGTTTCAATGAGATGCATGATCCATGATTTTTAACCCTTGTACATTATGGGTGGCGGAAAATAAGAGCAACAGCATCCTTGACCATGCAAATGTTATTTTATCATAATGATACTTTTCATGGGAATTAATTTTGGCCTTTGAAATTATTGTGCCCATTGAAGACTCGCAAGTGCAACTCAGACACCCTGATGTGTGATTGTTGACCCTTGCCATGAGGGCTATTGAAAAACAAGGAAAAATAGGCACATGATGTCCAATGAGCACAATAGTTTGTATGGGCCTTTGAGTGGTTCTTATTGTGGTCCATGAAAAATATCATGACCATTGTATACTCACATTCAAATGAGGCACCACGATCCATGTTCTTTTACCCTTAATGGGTGGTGAGGAAAAAAAGAAATCCGTACCATACAAATGATATCTGATGGGAATGATACTTTGCACGATCCTTAAAGTTGGAAATAATAATGCTTGTGCAAAGTATCTTACCCATAAGAGACTTGCACATTTGAATGAGACACCCCGATGTGGGCGTTTGAACCTTGTGCATGATAGGTGCAAAAAAAATGAGAAACAATACCCCCCTAACCATGCAAACGAAATCCAATGGGACTATTTTCATGGACCTTAAAGTGGCTGTTATTGAGGCTCATGCAAAGTATCATGCCCATATGAGACTTGCACACTTGAATGAGGTACCTCGATGCATATATTTTTATCCTTGTGCATGGCAGGTGGTGAAAAACAAGGAAAAATACATCCCCAACCATGAAAAGGATACCCAATGGGCATAGTACTTTGCATGAGCTTTGAATAGTGTTTGATTCAGGGACATTTATAGTATCCTCTCCATCATAGTATCGAAACTCTGAATGAGACACCCTAATCCGTGATTTTTTACCCTTGTGCATGATGGGTGGTCCTAAAAAGGATAAACGCATCCTCAATCATGAAAATGAATATGACAGGCATGGTAATATGAAAAAACATTAAAGTGGATTATTTGGAGGTCCATGTAAAGTATTGTGCCCATTCGAGACTTGCATATTCAAATGAGGCACCTTGATGCATGTTTTTTGACCCTTGTGCATGATGTGTGCTGAAAAACAAGGAAAAATATGTCCCTAACCATGCAAACAATATTTGATGGGAAAAATTATTTGCATATGTAGTAAAGTTGGTGAGATTGAGGCTTGTTCTATGTATCATGCCCATCAGAGACTCACATATTCGATTGAGACACTAATTGACTAAAGGAGTAAGTGTGTGCAAGGATTTTTTTTCTTTTTTGTTTTGAAAAAATAAATTAAAAAAGGCGACCACAGTTGAGGGAGATAGGGAAAAGAGGGAATGGATGAACAGGGAAAGGAAGGGAAGGAGGAGAAGAGGGGAGGAAGGGAAGGAAAGGAAAGCAAGGGGAGGGGAGGAGGATATATATATATATATATATATACTTCTTGTGCAGGCAGTGTACATTGAGTCTCTACTTCTGGTGCAAGCTATAATATTTTTGGGGTACACTCAATTTCTTATTCCTTTGTAAGATGTATTGCTCTAGGTGTACATTGAGTCGCTACTTCTTGTGAGATTGTAATGCTTTTGGGGTAGACTAAATCTCTTCTTCCTATACAAGCTGCAACTCTGCTAAAGGTTGTGATTCTCTCGAGGGTCACGATGTATAAAGCCTATATATCACATGCGTTCAAGGCCTATTTGTAAAACCCCTTATCCATAAATTTATGATGAATAACTCATACCCTTTTTCTTTTCACTCTGTGAATACCCCGTTTATATGATACCATTCCGTATGTGAAAAATGTGTAAAAAATGTATTTTCAAAAATCCATCTATTGAACCCATGTGCTATACTTAATATTCATGAGTGACTTGAGGTGATGCTTTAGGAGGCTGAATCATCTCCTGTGTTGCTTTGGGCGACTAAGTTGAATCTATTTCAGTCATATGCTATTTCCCAATGGTAGCAACTAGGTCATGAATGATCTTAGCCATAAACTCTTTAGATCGAGCTCTATATATGCTTCTATTGATACATGCGAGTCTTGTTCAAAAATTTCATTGAGGAACAACATGTAGTTGTAGGAAACTCTCCACCCACATCTATACCCATCCTTCTTCTTCACTGCTATATGTGGCAGGAAATTTGTTTGGTCTTGATGTTGCTTGATTTTTTTGATATAGTAGACACTAACTTGTTTATGACATATGAAAGAAGTGAATGTTTGTATTGCATATGATACATGTCCATCATGACATATTAAAAGAAGACTTACTTCAAACAACTCTGAGCCATGTAAGCCTCTAATTGAAATGAGAGACCAATAATGATTGTCTTCAAGGTCCCAAACCACCAGACTCCCAAGTGACCTACATGACCAGTAAAGAACAATTATTAATCTATACAATCTTGCCAATGAAAGAGTAAAAATAAGGTTAGAATGATACTTATGCCTCATAGTATGCCATAAATCTCACATGCCATCCAAATCTAAAGGTTGCATACAAACATCAGCTACCGCCTTTTTGTTATCACTAAGTATAACAAAAATGATGGAATCGATGCACAATTCTGTACTGATCTAGGAAAGTGAGATATAAGCATGCTGTAGCAACAAATAAACGAGGTTAGCTTATTAAATTGAATCAAAATACTAAAGTATCAAGCTAAGAAAAAGTTCGTATGAAATCTGAGGATGGCCATTATGATTTTGTCATTAACCTCTTTTAAAGGGTCAGAGAGGATTGAAAGTTCTTCTCTACCAAATGACAAAGCCTGAGGTTGTTGTTTAATGATAACCCTAACATCCAAAGAGCTACCTATTTTCTCCAATATAGCAGTCACATTTGTAGAATTAATGTGTGTAACAACCAATATCCCCTCTCGACACTCCACAATGGTAGCAATAAATACTTTAATGGTAGATGCCATAAATGCATGTAGAGTCAAGTTTGTATATGTTGACATTGAACTTTCAACAAACTCTCAAATTTAAAATTGAGCAAGGAGCAAGAAGCAATTATACTCAACTCTCCACTTACAACTATGGACATCCTTTTACTTCACTGCCTAGCATGTTATGTACACTGTGTGCTGAACACAAAATTGCTATTTGCCTAAACAAGGGAACACTCCTTAGTCTTGAATTTTTAAAGAAAAAGCATGCCAGTTCTTCCCCTAGACAAATGTATGGTTATTAATAAATGCAAAGTGACAAGACTAGAATACAAAATTCTTTTTAATTATTGACATACCAAACAATGTCCACTCTCCTTTTTAATATTCAATTTCAAGAAAACTTTATTTTGAAAATTGAATAAAACAATTGTACAAGTCCTACCATCAAAGGACCTCCAAAGGGCTCAGAGTGATCTTCTTTTTCAATACATCTGCCTACCTGAATCTAGTTTATAGCGGCCTTTTGGTAATACATTCATTCTAGTCATACAATACATATGAAAAGTAAGCAATTTCTATAATATGGATGCATTTGTTCTACGCATGCATTTTGAGCAAACAAAATTGCACTGGGGATAAATGGTGGTATGTGATTCAAGTTACACCTTGAAAACATAATTTAATTGAAGATGTGAAAATGGAGCACTTGATGCACAAAGGGGATAAAGAGGGCATGGAAGGTAGTTATATAAAATGTCTCCTATATTTTATCAAGAATGAGGATAGTTTGAGCTCATTTGAGGATTAAGTCACAAGATGCATGGGACTTAGCCTTATGGATGATAAAAATGTATGATGCTTCTTATACTAAATGGTGAAATACATCGAAATATTTCCCAATGACCCACATTATACACATGAAATACATATTTTTCAAATCCCTTCTATAAAAGCTTAAATTATCAATGTTTTTATCAACAATGTCAAAGAGTAGATTTGTTTCGTTTGTTTATTTTTATGTTTATTTCAACATTTATTTGATGCTTATATTGTCAACATTTATGTCAATACCCATAAAGTTTTATTTTTTAATGTTTGGCATTTTCCAAGAAAGAAGTGTAAAAATTTAATGTTGGAATTGATAGTAGTTTGTAACATCTTCTAGTACTACTAGATAGCTTCATTATCACCATCGTCTGAAGATCAAATGATCTAATTTTAACTATTAGCTAAATCTGAATGATAAAAGAGGTGAGGAAATAGACCCATCTTTAAAATGATGGATTTGATTGAATGTGAAATTTTGGATATAAATATCAATTCTTGATTAATTTGTCGTGTAGATGATTTTTTATCCTTTGATTTTTAACTTGTATTTGCATAATAGCATTTTATTTATTGATTTCATCACTAGTTAGACGAGTAGCCTTACCCCTCTATGATGGGTTATGGACCTAGTCCATTGTTGCTTACCTCTTCGAAAAAAGTAGTGAAGGGACAAAGCAAATGTTTCGTCACTGCAAGTTGGGAAGAAGGCAGTTAATATGGAAGAATCCACATGGCACCATGTCACCTTGTCTATAACGATGCCACGTGGCTAGCCCCTTGAATCCCTAAAATAAGGAATATAATATAAGAAGATGAAGGTGTTTCAACCCAAACTTGGTTTCATGCTCACCATTTGTAGCTTTCAAATGACCCAAAATACATAGCAATATTTTTAGGGATGTATGAAAAACTATTTTCTATAACAAGTGAAAGAAATGAATGACTTTTGACATTCATTTGGCCTACCCAAAAGGTTAGCGAAACGAGAAGCAGAAGTAGCACAAAAAAACAATAGTAGAAGAATCCAAAAGGTTAGTGAAACTAGAAGTAGAAGTAGCACCGAAAGACAATAGAAGGATTACAAGTGATGCAAGCATGGAGGTGGGGATTGGGTGGAAGCAAGCGCGAGAGTGAGAGAGAGAGAGAGAGAGAGAGAGAGAGAGAGAGAGAGAGAGGTTGAATGTGGACCAATATGCACAATTCCCTTTTTGTTTTGCCAGTCGGCTTTGCACAAGAGATCTCATGGAAACTCTTTCCTCCCACCTTACTTATTGGGTACAATGCCAAAATAGGGACCCCATCGAGGAAAAAAGGGAAATTCAATTAATTAGTTGGCCGCACAAAACGAATTAAGCTAAGATAAACCAATTAAGCTAAGATAAGGCCATCTAATAATTCTCGTGTTTCTGGCTCCCTTTGGAACCTTCAGCAGTGTGGTGGTGGTGGAAGCCACGGAATCGACCTCTGGATATAAGAGCAGGAGGGGGGGGCGTAGAGTATCAGCACGGGGGTTATGAAGCCCTCCCCAATACAAGGAGGAAGGAGGGGAGGAAGGGTGGGAAGGAGGAAGGAAGGAGCAGGAGGAACGAGTGGAAGGAAGAGGGAAGGAAAGAGAGGAGAGGGAGTGATCGGGCGGGAGTAGGGGAGGAGGAAGGAGAGAAAGCGAGAGTGTAGGCAGAGGGAACGTAGACACAGAAGAGGGGCCAAGGAGAGGATAGGGAGGAGAGTGGCAGGGGCGCTAAGGAGAGGGAGCGAGAGGGGCACTGAGGAGAGAAAGCGGTGGAGAGGGAGGAAGAGTAGGAGAGATAGGAAGAAGGGAGGTGGGAGAGGGGGCGGGGAGAGGGTGAGGCAACGAGGGTTGAGGGAGAGGAGTGGCAGCGCAGGTGAGGGGAGGTGAGGGGGAGGAGGGAGGGAGCGGAGAGGCGCAAGTGAGGGGGTCGTATATTAACGCGTCTAAATAGGTTGAAGGGGGTTGTAAGATTATGTTAATGTGTCTAATTAAAGGGGGAGGCGGATGAGAGTAATATATTAATGGATTTAGCAGCGTAGGAGCGATTATCAAAGAGTAATGTGGAGACGAAATTTTAAAACTGATGAGATAAACCAA
The DNA here is from genome assembly GCF_047967505.1 of Dipteris shenzhenensis. Taxonomy (NCBI): domain Eukaryota; kingdom Viridiplantae; phylum Streptophyta; class Polypodiopsida; order Gleicheniales; family Dipteridaceae; genus Dipteris; species Dipteris shenzhenensis. The sequence continues at coordinate 41,866,983 of NC_141605.1, read as the reverse complement.
CGATAATACCGAGGCATATTGGTATCTAGAATATTTCAAGATCCTATCGAGATATACACTTACGATAAGACGTGCAATACGCTAGTCGCTAGCGAATGAAATACGCCAATGGCTCTGAAATGCATTAAATGATTGCCAATAAAGAAGCCAGCTCAAAATGAGTGTTGTTTGCACCAATAAAGAAGCCAGCTCAAAATGAGTGTTGTTTGCACCTCCGATTTCGTCGTGTTCATAGGGTCCGATCATCTGTTTGCCCGCTGACTCAAGGCACAAACAAACTGCTCTAGCGCCGCCCTTGATGATCCCCCATCCCCCATCGACTTCCTCACACCATCGCTCAGCTTCGCAGCTCTCATTCGCATCGCTCTTCCTTCTTCTTCCTCAAGTATCGTCCTTACCCCCTTTTCAACCTCCTCGCTCTTCACCACGCCATTTTCCTCCTTCTGCAAGTCCACGCCAACCCTCCATTTGTTCACTACATACCAGCGATTCGTTATCTGGTCTGAAATCATAGGCAGCGGTAACATCGGCACTCCCATGCTCAAGCCCTCGAGTGTTGAATTCCATCCGCAGTGAGAGAAGAAACCGCCCACTGCAGGATGAGAGAGTACTCGCAGTTGAGGCGCCCATGGGATAATCAATCCCTGCTCTTTCGTGTCTTCCAAAAAATTTGAGGGGAATATGTCTGAATACTTTCGGGACCCGAAAATGGGGCGGACACTCCACAGGAAAGGCTGCTGGCTGGCTTTCAAGCCCAAGGCGATTTCTTGCATCTGTTCAAAAGAAGGTTCCACCAGGCTACCAAAAGAAACATAGATGACAGAAGATACAGCATGTGTGTCCAGCCACTGAATGCACTCGTAGTTCTCTTGGAGCAGACTGGCCCCAATAACATGATTTTCTTTCACCTGACGCCCTTCCAGAACAGCAGAGGGAAGTAGAGGCCCAACAGCGTGAACTTTGCAGTGGGATTCCTGCTGTAACGCATCGAACGTATTCTTTTCCAAACCATAGCATGAATTGACGAATACCCACTCACACTCTTCGGGCAGTTTGAACTGGCTTGATATTGCTTGAGCGGGGTTTTGCGAGGGGTCGTTCACGTGGAGCAATGAAGGTAAGTCGGACGGTAACAGGGGGGGAACTCCAGGTATGTACGTGACAGCTTCTCTTCCTGCACATGCTACCAAGGTGTCATAACATGGGCTGGCCGGGGAAAAATTAAGTGATAATAACCAGAAAATGTAAAGAATCTTGTCTTGAAGAATAAGAAATCCAGAGGTTACCTTCCGGTTGATACGGGAAGAATCCACTGGAGATTAGCTTGGGGAGAGACCTGTATATTGAAAAAACTGCCGCAGATTGCGTCCAGAAAAATACTGTCGGTATGCAGAATTTGCTTCCGACTTCTTGACACCAAGTCAAGAAAGAACCGTAAATTATGCAGGTCACCGGCGGACTTTGATTCTGTATTAAACTTTCGAACGGGCCTCTCATACTCAGGATCGCCGCATGAAACGCCGAGAATTGCTCTTTAAAGTCGTACAAAACGAAATCCAGAGGCAAACCGTCGTCGATACAGACGAAGCGGATGCCCTGCTGTTCAACCATGAAGTCTGTCTCAGTGCATACGAGACCGCGAAGCCCCAACATCTTGTAGTGGTGGCGCTTAGCGTTGACAAAAGTGACAACCAAACCATACGAGGCCAAGACGTTGGCGAGCTCTATCATGGGAGTAATATGACCTTGGAAGGGGTAAGGAATCAAAAGAGCGTGAGGGCGCTGGGCGAGGGGAAAGCTGAGATCGGTTGCTAAGGAATCGTGAGGAGGAGACATGGTGATGGGTAACTGTGGACGAGTAAGAATCAGGGAGAAGGCGAAACGAGAAACTCCGGATGCTGTAAGTACTAAGCAATGTGGGACGGAGATACATAAAGGATTGTGGCTTCCAATGCTATTGAAAATATCGAACTCCATAGACAATATACATATTATACTAACGCCTGCACACACTCCACACTAGAGCATAACTCGTTTTCCCCCCCACCACCTCTGGCCGACGTTGGGGCCTCGGCTGCCAGAAAGAACGCGAGCAGCTCACAAGAGCGCAGGCGCCCTATCGCTTGAGCTTCCACTGCTTCATAAAGAATATGCTAGTAGTTGTCGATGATTTAGAAATGTTGGATAAGCAGCTTTTATTATTTTGCCATGGATTGTTGCGTTTTAGTCAGAAGATCTACCACCTTGCTTCCCTCTGTATTCACCGAATGTGACTTCGTTTCTACACATCAAGAAACCTCCAAGTTTACATAATGGGTCACACTTTACAACAACTTGCAAGTTTTTTTCCCCACCACAAAAATTTGATGTTTTTATAATCTCTTTTTTCCTAGGTAGGTCAAATTGTGATTTGCATGACATCTAATCTACGCCCTGAACAATAGGCAACCTTGAGGAGAGTTGTCGAGAGTTGGACTCCTCTTAGCCATGCGGATATATGCAATGCCATTGATCTTGAACCAATGTAATGGTCCTTTGTGTAGAGCATGACTAGCAAATGGAAAAAAGTCCATAACTCATCTTGTACATTTCGATGTGAAATACCCATCCTTACTTTCTAAGAACATGAAGTCTTCAAACTTTCATTGCAAAGACAAAACTTTGAACCATAGAATCATTTAATCAACCACCTCCCGCTAGCATCATGGCCTTGAGTTCAATTAGGGATGAGCTAGCATAACATGGTCACATCTAAGAACTTCTTTCAAAGGGATATATCGTGCACCTATCTTGCCCTTTATCCCACATGTACAATGTACTGACTGGGACATTGTCACCACTCATCTAACATGACCCTAAGTGCCACATTGCATTATTATTCATGCCTTTGTTTTCTAGTCTACTTAACTTCCATTATATTGGAAACCTCCCCTAGATAGCTTTTTTATGGATAACTCTATATATGTTTAAAATTAAATGATCATAAATACCCCTTCCACACGCTTGCCTTGGACAAAAACACAAGTGGTCCCTTAATGATGCTAGGGTTAACCTTTGCTCCCTTCATTTAATAAGCCCTTGGGTGTGTCATTGTATAAATTCTTGTAAGTTTGATGATGTCTTGCAACTAGTTACCATGGCTTTTGGTATGGGTGATCAAGTGCTTGTTTGGGACACCTTCCTAACATTGACATTCTTTTTCTTTTTCAACCTTCAACACCTAGATCAAATACGACATTTGTGTCCTTACAATGTTTTTTTTTATAGTTTTTCATTTGTGAGGTAAGGCCTTGTGTTGTTTTCTTCATAACAACCTTCCCTGCATTATTCAATATAGCCACTAGATATGTGGCAACATTAGGGTAAATCAAAGCAGTGAGTTAATGATAGGATAGTGAACAAAATTATGACAATAATCCTTTGTTAGAAGAGTTAAGAGCATTATTGCCATCTTAAAAGAAAGTGAAGTGTGGACAAAAAATTATGCTTTCATTTCGATGGAAGATACGTTTCTCGAGCATTTCTCATAGGTTTCCTTGTACTATCTTACTAGGTGGGTTTTGAAAGGTTATGATCGTGAGTTAGTTTTATGGAAGGGTTACAATTGATATGTCGACAACATAGTTCAATCTGAGCAAATTTCAAATATGAAATTGTTTTAAAAGTTTAGGATAAAATTCCAATTGATAGCATAGCAACCCCCCCCCCTCTCTCTCTCTCTCATGAAAATAGAGAGAGGGAGAGTAAAAGAGAGAGAAGGAGAGATGCCTATTTATGTCTTAGTGCCAGGAGATGATCCACTTCGGCCGATCGGATTCGCCTCGCTGTAATAGTAAAGATCAAAGCCGGGTGATGGCTCGCATCTGCCAGTTGGTTCCTCCCGCTTCGTACCAACAAATCTGGCCTCCAACATGGACTGCCATACATCCCTGCAGGGCAGCATACCAAGGAGTCAAAAAGCAACCCTTTGGTCCATGGATCCTGAAAATGAGAGTAGAAGCACTGTCTCTCAAGTCTAGCCAATGAAGCATATCCTCTGCTCAGGCGCGCCTGCATCACGAGTCTCATGGTGAAGGTGGGTCCGAAAAAGACGACCCCCAGATAAGTGTATGATGAAACTACCTCAACAGGGGACCCCTCAAAAGTGAAATGCTCATTGTGCATGACGACTCGGGATGTATTGAAGATCATAAACTTGGTTTTACCCAGGTTGACCTTCAAATCATGAGACTCACAAAAGGACTGTAGTGCGTCAAGGTGTCTCTGGAGCCCCTCTGCTGAGGATGACAAGAGAGCCACATCATCTGCATAAAGTAATATCCAGATCAGCGTGCCTGCAAGAGAGCAACCTACCCCACCCTGTGCCTGCATCACTATCTCGAACTTGTCGATGTAGAGGCCAAACAAGGTAGGTGATAATGGGCACCCTTGTTTGACCCCGATAGTGCTCATGATCTTGTCTGTCCATCCAGATCCTGTTCGAACTCTGCCTGAAATTCACTCATAAAGTGCCATGACAACCCGAATGATCTCCTAGTCGTAACCCAGATCCTATAGGCGTCGTAAGAGACGGGCTCTCCGAATGGTGTCAAATGCTTTGTGGAAGTCCACAAAGCAACAATAAACCCTCTACTTCCGTGTCCTCACCTCCTCGACAATACATCTGAGCATGAGAATGTGGTCCATGCTCCCATGATCTCGCCTGAAACCGGCCTGTCCCACTGCTCTGAGTCCTCGACACTCTACAAATTTGCTGACCTCAGAATCAAGTACTGATGCATAAATCTTGGACATGACATGTCCCTCATGATGGTCCTGTGTGATTGGCAAATACGTTGAAGGTTAGGAGTGCCTGCCCAACTTGTAATGCTTCTCAGGCCAAGCAATTGTACGATGTTCTTGGCATCGGAGCAACATTTTCAACGGATTCTTGGTTGTGAAGATTCTAGGCCCATATATTATAATGCCATATTGTAATGACATATACTAATTTTGTTAATGGATTTTGGAGTTAATATGAAGGATACTCGTTAGCATGTTTAGATCAATATTATTGTTTTTGCATTTCTTTTTTAAAAATAAAACTTTTAAAATTAAAACTTTCAAAGGTGTATTTTAAATTTTTTGATATACTTAAGTAAATGTTGCACGATTTTAATGCTTGGGTTTTTTCAAATCTATTTTCTTCGGACTTACACGAACCTAGCAAGCATGTTGATCATACTCCTCTCCATCCTACCTATGTTCATGATGGTGGTTCTTTTGTGCGGGTTATTTATCATTTTATTGAACAATTGCACATGGTGCAATTGTTCATGTGGCCCTGGCAATTGACAAACCCGTGGATGTGGCAAAATGATGTTTTTTTGAAGCTTTAAATTCTTGAAAAATGTGCAAAGCAGTGTATTTTTTTTGCCACCACAAATGTAACTATAAATTGTGCAAACTGAGCACATGTATATTTTGCTCCTATCAATTGTGAAACTTTTGACAAAATATGAAGAGGGGAGAGGAGAAGAGTGGAGATGAGGAGAGAGGGCACAGCTATAGAGCACACCACAAATGACTAACTGTACACTAGATTTAGTTGAAAAAATAGAATATATACAAAGTCTTTTAGGGTTAGGGTTAGGGGATCTAACCCTTTCCTTTATAGCACTCTATAAGGTTAGTGCTATGCACATATGATCACGTGATGGTGCTATGCACACATGATCACATGATGTTGAGCGTGAACTCTCAACACCTTCCCTCAAGATCAACATCATGAAGTAGGCCTTCTCTCAAGATGATGATTCTGGGGAATCGAAGAAGGACTGAGCATTACATTCCATCACACCCCTTTAATGGGAATGTCCTTCCTCTGCGTCAAACCAAGACCTAGTTGGTGTTTCTCGAATAGCTCTTTACCGAGTGGTTTGGTAAAGATATCTGCAACATTCTCTTTGCTATCACAATGCTGCAGTGTGATGTCACCAAGTAACACTCTTTCTCTAATGAAGTGTTCTCTGACGTCAATGTGCTTTGTCTTGGAGTGATATACTGGATTCTTGGCCAATGCTTCAGCTGATTGATTATCACAGTATATTGTGGTTGGCTTTGACTCATCAAAGTAATATGTTTCTGACAATAGTCTTCTGAGCCATATAGCCTCACATGCACCTGTAGTGAGTGCTCTATATTCTGCTTCAGTCGAAGACAAAGAAACAGTTGGCTATTTGTTTGACAACCATAATATAGCACCTTGACCAAGGAAAAATGCATATCCCTGTGTCGATCTCCTGGTCTCATGATCTCCGGCATAGTCACTGTCACAGTATCCATGCAACCATGGATGACTTCCTCTGTATTCTATCCCAAACTGTCTTGTACCTCTGATGTATCTCAAGACTCTTTTGGCTGCATTCCAATGAGACTGTTTTGGATTTGCCATAAACTGTGCTAGTGAGCTTACTGCATAACAAATATCTGGCCGTGTGATTGTCAAATATATAAGAGATCCGATGAGCTACCTGTAGTATCTGTTGACATTGACTATAGGCTTTTCTGAATCTTTAGTAAGTTTCAAACTCTGTTCCATGGGAGTGGCTGTAATCTTGCAATCTGCCATATGAAACTTCTTCAGGAGACTGTCAACATACTTGAGCTGACTCATGAATGTGCTATCTGAATCTCTCCAGAACTCAATTCCAAGACAATAGTGCATAAGTCCAAGATCTTTCATGTCAAACTCTGCAAATAAGTCTTGTTTCAATTTTCTGATGAAGCTATCCTTGCTTCCTATCACAATCAGATCATCTACATACAAAAGTGCAATAGTAATGTCTTCCCCTTGAACTTTGTAGTAGAGAGTATGATCTGCATTGGACTTCATGTATCCCAGATCAGCAAAATACTTCTCGATTCTACTATACCAACTTCTGGGTGCTTGTTTTAAGCCGTAGAGACTTTTCTTGAGATGGCAAACCTTATTCTCCTTTCCTGGTTGAACATGATCTGCCGGTTGTTGCATGTAGACTTCCTCATCTAGATAACCATTGAGAAATGCATTCTTGACATCAAGCTGATACACATTCCATTTGCTGAGTGTCGCTAGTGATATCAAGAACCGTATGGAATCCATCTTTGCTACTGGAGGATAAGTCTCATCATAGTCTTGACCATATTGTTGTGCAAATCCTTTTGCAACTAATCTAGCTTTATATCTCTGAATACTTCCATCTGGATTGTACTTCACTTTGTATACCCATTTGTTTGCTATGGCCTTCTTTCTTGGTGGAAGGTCACATAATTTCCAAGTATTATTCTTATACAAAGCATCCATTTCTTCATTCATAGCAGTTTGCCATTCTGGCTTGTCTACTGTGTCTTCGAAGTACACTGGCTCTTCTGTAGCCATGATGGTAGTCATAAGAGCATAGTTGGTGGTTTCCACCTGAATTGCTTTGCCTTTCTGAGCATATGTCAATCTAGCTAGTGGTCTACTTTCCCTAGTAGACCGTCTGAGCTGCTGTGGCTCTGCTTGGGGTGTTGCTGGGAATTCTTGCTCTTCTTCATCAACTTGTTCTGTAGATGATTGTGAAGTCGATGCTTCTATCTCCTGTGTAGGTGAGGTTTTCCATTCTGATTCCTCATCAAAGATTACATCTCTAGAGATAATGACTTTGCGGTTGATGGGATCATACAATTTGTATGCTTTGCTTTCTTCACTGTAGCCAACCGTGATGCATTTGCATGACTTTGCATCCAATTTCCTGCGATGATCATCATGTATGTGGGCATATGCTATGCAACCAAATGTGCAGAGATGCCCAATGTGTGGCTTTTGTCCAGTGAATGCTTCATAAGGAGTCATACCCTGTATCGGTTCGGTAGGAAGCCGATTAAGCAAATAGATTGTTGTAGCTATTGCTTCTACCCAATACTGATTTGGAAGATGCTTTTCACTAAGCATTGCTCTAGCACTGTCTGCTAAAGTCCCACTCTTCCTTTCAGCTCTTGCATTCTGCTGAGGAGTATCTACACATGTGAATTGTCTTCGTATGCCGTGACTTCTGCAAAAGTTCATGAATGCTGAAGACATGTATTCACCTCCTCTGTCTGATCTCATGACCTTGATCTTTCTGCCAGTCTGGTTTTCTACCATGGCTTTGAATTCTTAAAATCTGGAAAACACTTCAGTTTCTCTTTCAGAAAGTAGACCCAATGAAGGTCAAGTAGTAAAGTGAACCATTGATGCTACGGGTCTAGGCATAACCCCATACATCTGTATGTATCAAATCAAGAATACCTCATGCACGCGAGGTACTTCTAACAAAGTTGGTTCACTTTTGTTTGCCGAAGCAGCATGCTTCACAAACTTTTCCAAGAAACTGTAGCTTCAGAATCCCAATTGCCATATTCTGATTCCTGAGATCTAACAAGTACTTGAAATTGACATGACCATATTTCTTGTGCCATTTTGCAGATAGTGGCATTTGTTGCAGTTGAGCTGACATGGCATGCTTATCTGGTACTATAGCTAGCATTCTGTATAAGCATCCTTCCTTGACACCTTTTGCTACTAGCTGACATCTTTTGGATTTCTACATATGCCTCACCATAGAAAACTCTCTATGGAGCACGCCTATGACATAGTCTTTCTTATCAACATTTTCATATCTCAAATTTTTAAATATGTCCTTTTCAAATGAAATAAGCATGACCTGCTGCATCTATGACATGACATGAAATCTTCTATCATCCAAGTCAATCTCTCTCATGTCGCCCATGAAATACATAGGACCCTCATGAGAAGGTTTCCAAATGGTGTATTTGAGATGATAATCAATATGGTTAATGGCTATGAGTTCACTACCAACGTCATGATGTGCAACTATCCTAGGTGTCCGATGGTCTCAAGATCATGGTGTGTGATGGGGTAGGTGTTGGTGTCAGTCTTAGTAGTGGCATGGAATCCACTAGTAGCTAATTAATATGCAAGGGATGAAACAACTTCAATGGTCCCACTGTAGAAAAGTCCCCTCTCCATGGATCCTAGTTATCCTAATCATCCTCTCGTCTGATCTATGATGGTTCTTTAGAGGGACCCTAGATGATGTCTTTGATGGAGGTATGTACTGATGGAAGCTAGAGTCCTATGCCATCTACTCCTTAGTAAAGTATGCGACAAAGCATAATGATGCAATGAAACCCAATAAGCTACTCAACAATCATCTACAATATAGAGTACTAAGCCATTGGGAGGGGAAGTATCACTATCGAATATGGTAGTCACTAACTACTTTTGGGTAAGTTATCAAATTACTAACTCCATCTTTTTATTTATGAGGCCACTTATTGTGAGTGGTCGATTGAACTTTCTTTCCACTAGTTTTCATAGAGGAAGTTAAGTGTCAGGGTGGCATGGCAGGGAGCATGTGTAGTTCATTGTACCTACAAAAGTAAATTTTCAACAAGTCTAGCCACTTGTGCAAGTTGTGCAATTTTTTATCCTTTGACTCTTCTTCATTAATCTTGAACACAAATATTCTCTAATTATGTGTTTTTTTGCAAGTATGTCAAATTAAACTCTAATTATGATGATGTGTCTGATCCTTTGATGGTTGACATGAAAAAATCATCCATGGCCACCATCATTTTGATGGAAACCTCAAGGTTTCACTTTTTTGGTTCCCTTTTGGATCATGGAGCATGTATTTGCAACCTGAACATTATTTTTTATCTTTTTCTATCTCATTGCTTTTAATGTAGTTTTGGCTTGTAGTATCTAGAGACACCACAATAATTACAATGGTTGGGTCTTCTTGGTGGATTTCCATTGATGGTCATATTATTTATATTGCTATTGAATCTTGTGTCCTTCTCCCTGAGGCTTTCTTTTGGCATTCTTATGCCTCTAATGTTCCAAGTTCCTAGACTAGGCAAGTTTTGCATATTTCTCTAACCAAGTGACCTATGATCAAAAACTTTTTAATTGTTGCTAACCTTTGTCAGATGTAGAGGATTTTCTTAACCACAACGGTTAACTATTCATGCAAGCGTCGATTGATTGTAATGATAAAGTGGAGAACTAGGAGAGGATATAAGGAAGGCTATATGCTATTTACCTTGGAGCCGTATGGGCCCAAGTGCTTGTTAAAAGAGAGAGGCAAATGAAAGAGAGAACAAGGGTTAGCCCTCCCCTCAAAAGGTGGATTGTATAAAAGTCCAAAAGTTTGACTTTGCCGCTTCATTGTGGATTTGCAAACTTTTGGAATACAAGATCTCTCATTCTCTTCATTCTCGTGTGAGTGAGACTTCTTCCTTTCCATTGTGTGTTTCCTTGTGATTGCCACTCCCCTCCCTTCACTCTTCCCTTTTCCCTTCTCTTCCACATTCCTTCCCCTCACCCTCCTTCCCTTCTCCCTCTTTCCCTCTTCAGTCTCGTGGAATCACATTGACACAATCCAATAGACACTTGAGTGACTCGAGTGTTAGGCGTGTTCTTGTAAAGCTCTCACAAGGAGTTGATCCAAAGTGGATTCTCCATTTGCATTCCTCCAAGATATGTACAACACATGGAGTCACCACTAGCTACATAATTTTGGCACCGTTGCTGAAGAGTTTGAGGTATCCTTTGCTATGCATAAGTTTTCTACCATCAACCACACATTGCACAATGACTTTTGGATTAACTAGGAGTGTTGTTAGTGGAGGATAGGATTAGTTTGAGAGGAAAAAGTGTGTGTTTGGAGTAGAAAAAGCAAAAACTGTCATTTCTATCCATATAATGATTTTGATGCATTTGAGCTTGTTTTGGAGTGTTTTGTTTTTGTCAAATCATAGGAGTTGTTAGTCTGAGTGATTGTTAAGGTGTGTGTAGTGTAAAATATTTCTTTAAACACTGAAAAAGGGATTTTGAATCATATTTGGTTGAGGTGTGAGTGAGTCTGAGAAACCCCCTTGGAAATCTCTAATTTGTTGCTTATAAGTTGTGGTTTTTTTATTGGAGTAGGTAGATTAGGTAGGATAGCATCCCCTAGTGCTCACAAATTCTACACAAAACTCAAAAATTCACAAGAGCACCAAAAACCAATCAGTGACATAGCCAGACTATGAGTCAATGCGTTATAACACAGTAACTAAGCACGTTAATTGACATCTATCAACCACCCCCACCAACCTCACTTGAATGACACGTGGCATTAAACGAACTCATTTCTTTCACTTTAGAAGTCAACCCCCTGCTTTAAGGCTAATGCAATGACTTCGAGGTCGTTGTAGCCTATGATAAGGAATCACTGCTATGTTCAACTATTGCTACATTAAGTACCCATTGCATTATGAGGTCGCTTCTTTACTAGTCATCCTATTATTGCACTCGCTGCATTAAGAGTCACTCATTTAAGGAACCATTGCAATAAGGAGTCACTACTATAAGGCTAACATAGTGACTTGATAACTCAACAACTCAAGAAGTCGCTACTTTAAGGCTAACGTATCAACTAATACTTTAAGGCTAGAGAGACACAATGATTGATTTTGACTTGAACAGCTAGGTTGAGTGAGCAACACATGCACTTGAGGTTTGGTAGGGTGATAGGAATTAACCCAAAGCTAGAAGACAGTGCTTCAAATAACACTTTAACTAAAGGAGTCCGCGAGCTTGGAGGATGCAATCAAGTTGAATGTTGAAATGGGGAAAAATCCCAAATTGTGGGCCCACCATGGATCCTACTTCTAGCTCGATTAGGCCTCAGTCCCCCACACCTTGAACCATAGACTCAAGATTGAGGGAATCATTCTTTAATTTCATGGATCTGTTTGGCCTGTATGACCCAAATTTGGTCAACCCCTTCACTAGCCAAACCGGAGTGCAAGAGGAGCAATAAGGCCCGCCATCAACATTTGCAATAGATAGTGCTCCAAGTAACCCAATGCCCATCTCGGTTGGAGATGCTATGAGGCCTCATGTCCAATTCTACAAATGTGAGCCATCCTTCACCACAACCTATGAGCCCTATGTACCCGATTTTTGGCCACCGAGTCCTGAAGGACAAAGAAATGAGCATATGGAATTTGGGGAAAATATGCATTGTCACACGCTCGGGGGGGTCACTATGTATAAACCCTCTATATCATGTGCGTTCAAGGCCTATTTCTAAAATCCCTTATCTGTAAAATTTTCATTAATAAAATGTACCCTTTTTCTATACAAATCTGTAAATTTATCCCAAAATTTTTTTAAATACGCCCTTATGTAAATGAGCCTTTGTAAATTTTAGATATTAAAAATGTCCTTCTGTTGAAATCATGTGATAGAGTTACATATGATGAGTGACCCCCCCGAGGTCACACGATAGCCCCTCATCCCAATCTGTACACAACTTGGGTAGGAGCCCTAGAAGGCACTCCTTTTCCAATGGCTACACCCTTTAGGCTGGTGCCCAATGTGAACATACCTATGCCAAGGCCCACACTAGTTTAGCCAATATTGACAAGCTCACCATCAGTACCGGCTCCAGGTCCAATTAGGCTAGGGCAAGGTAACAAAATACCTACATGACCTACAACTTTTATAATGTACCCCATAGGCCACCTAACTATGGCACCGTGCCATCCCCCCCTCAAGCACATCCTCCTACACCACAGACGGTACTGAGAGCTTCTTGGGCCTTTGAGACAACTATTTTTGGAATCTTTATCTTATCTAGTTTTTGTCTCTTCCTTGGTTTCCAAATCCAAATGATTCTCCCAACATGCTCCCAATGCTGAGGACCATTTTTATTGCACCTCCAATTGTTCTTCCAACAATCTTCATATACTTTTGTATCACTCATGCTCTTCTTTCTTGTGATAGGGGACCAATATTGAATCTTAAAACTCATATAGTTTAGTGAGTGTTTATCCACATGAACATCCAAAACTACTACCCCTAGCCATAATGGCTATATTGTGTCACTTTGCCATACAAGAACAAAATTGTCTTTTGTGACATCAACCTTTGATTTGAATTCCTTCCTTCGCTTATGGCATTCTAGCCCACAATAGGGTCCTTCTTTTTCGTCTATTCCAAGTGGCTCTTCATCTTAATTATTGTCTTCTGAAATGAGATTAACCCTTCACACACTTTTAGGCCAAAATTCATGCAAGAAAGGACTCGCTTGCATTTGTACTATTCAAGGCAATCATCATGTTCTACCAATTCTACTTTTCGGTGTCCATTGCATTTCTCAGGAGTTCAAAAACTTCTTCATTCTTGAATTTGGGATCATTTCATTGGATTTTTGACTCATTGTCTCTGCTTTAACGTTTTTCTGCTAGTGTGTTTGGAGCTCGAGTTTGAAGCAACCATTCGCAACAGATATGTCAGTTCCAGTGGACTCAGGAGGTCCTAAAACTTTTGTGTTGCACATCATTTGCACTACAGTGGTGTTTACAAATAGGTCTATTCAAAGTACTATAGTGTTACTCATCATTTGCACTACAATGGTGTTTACAAATAGGTCTAGTCGCCAAAATGTTTTTTGGTCCGTGTGTTGGACCTAGTGATTGGGACCACGGTTTCCAAAACCTTCTGTTCCATTGTATTTCAAAGGCTCAAAAACCACTACTTGCCAGCTGTTGTGCAATTCCATGGAGATTTGGAGAAGTACATCTCTTTGAGGCACTGAATCATCTATTTCTTTATTGAAAATCCATTCAAGGGTTCAAATCTTTGATTTTTGGATTATAGGTCAATTGCAAGGGTTGACTCCCTGTTTCCCATTTGTTAGTTGGGATTTTGGAGTTCCAGCAGAAGAGAGATATTTGCTGATTGTCTTGCCAAGTTTTATTATACAGTGACACCCATGTTTTGAGGCATCTAAGGTTCTATTTTCACTAGCAACCATTGTCATGGGGTCGTGATTTTTAGACATACCTTATGCAAATCACTTTGGTAACTTGGCAGTCTGAGCCATGTCTGCTCATTTGTGATTTGCATTGAGTTGCAGTGGATGCTTTACAGGCCATTTGGATGCATTGCAATCCTTGTTGGATGCACTGATAGGACCCAATTGCCTTGTGGGATGCTTTATTCATGGATGTTTAGCACACAAATGTTATTTTAGGCTGAGGGACAGCTTTGACATATTGTAGTGGATGCACAGGTTGATCTCTTGGATGAGATTTTATTGATGCTTATGCCCATCGATGGTGTTTATGCTTGAGGCATTTTGTCACTTATTGACATTGGGATTGCCATAGTTTTTCCATTGTAGTTGGCAGTTTCTTTTGGGCCAGATTTGCTCATATGGATTCATACTATATGCACATGTTAAATGCATTTTTATGCTTTGAGCCTTTGAGGTTTTGTGATATTAACTTCCATTTTGGCATACACATTTGGATGCACCTAGTATTTGGTGCGATTTCTCTCTTGCAGGTACCTAGGAAGGTACTAGCATTTGGGATTTTTTTTCATTTGCATCATGGCATCCTATTCCATGTTTGAAAAGGAGCTTTTTAGCATTAAAAAGTTTGATGAGACAAACTTTTCTTTGTGGAAAGAATAGATAAGGGATGTGCTTATTCAAAAGAAGCAGATTAAACCCTTGGCAAGGCTTGGAGCTAAGCCTACAGATATGTCTGAGGATGACTGGAATGAGTTGGATGCATTAGCAAAGTCTACTGTTAGACTTCATCTTGCAGATTAGTTTATTTCACAGTAGTAAATGAGCAAACGATGGAAGTTTTGTGGAAGAAATTATGAGCCACTTATGAGAAGGAAACTACCTCTAATAAAGTTTACCTCATGAGAAGAGGTTGTTTGCGCTAGAGATGAAGGAAGGGGTCTCCATTGCTTCTCACTTGAATGAATTCAATATTCTTTTCACCCAGCTTCAAGCTCAAAAGATGAATTTTGATGCGAAGACTAAGGCAATATTCCTCTTATATTCATTGACTAAGACTGTGCTCACAACAATAAATGATTGCAACATTGTATACATCATGAGAACTACACTTTCTTGAGAAATTTCTCCTCACTCTATAGTGCTCTCATTGTTTGTTCCATTATCTCCATCACAATCTTCTTGCCCATCCACCCTTGAATTGATATTGCTATCTGCATGTCTCTTCCATACTACCATTTTCATTGTCTAATTGATGCTAATGGCCCAAGAGAATACCAATCATCATCAACACATACAACTTCATGAGTCATCTGTAGTATTAATTGTTATCCATTGTCAAAAATAAGTTGTTTTATTGGCCAAATAACCAAACTCAGATGTGGCAAGTCTATAAGACTATAGTTTGAGGACATATCGAATGTCTTCGAATAATGATGCCTAAGTGTGTTACTACGAGTTTTGCGAAAGTTGATAGCTTCATAAGGATGAACCAAGAAAACATTGCATATTCAATTTTTTTACATTCCATACAATGCCTTTTTTCACTTCAAGCATCTCTTCCCACCACTGTTTCAATATTATCTTGTGAATCATTTGCTCTATAATCCATGTGCTTTGGGACACCTTTGGCTAACATGGTAACTCATGATTTGATAATGCTATCAACAACTTCACCCATAGAACTAGCACCCATTTTTGGAAATGGCAACTACACATGCCCTTAAAGCTTTCCAAAACCAAAATGGAAATGCATGCATGGACCACTTTCCACAATGCCACACAAATTTGTAGGATCGCTAGAGAAAACAATGCCTCTCCTCTCTTGGGCTCCCTCAAGCAAGAAAGACTTATTTTCCTATGCTCCACATCTTGTGCACCTACATCTAACAAAGTGTTTGAACAAAAAAAAGTCATGAAATAACCTTAAAATGCAATAAATCTATTATGCAACTTGATCAAAACATAACGTCTAAGGCTCAAACCTAGGATTGAGACTCAAGCCAAAGACTGGGCAACTTGACCAGAATGCGGCTTTGAGGCTCAAAACTAAGGCCAAATATTGAAACAAAACATCGTGAAGGCATTTCCAAATTTGATATCTCTCTCTCTCTCTCTCTCTCTCTCTCTCTCTCTCTCTCTCTCCCCCCATGTCCCTCAACATGGGTGACCTCCTTTCCCACCATTCGCACTCCTCATTAGTGCTTCCTCTCCTACCACACACACACACACACACGCACGCACGCACGCACGCACACACTTTTTTTATAAAGTGAAATCTTATATTTCCCCATGGGAAACCTTAGAAGAGGTGAAAACCCACCATGAAGTACAAGATTATTGCCAATTTGAGATCTCTCTCTCTCTCTCTCTCTCTCTCTCTCTCTCCCCCATGTCATGAGATTTTCATATTTTTCCCTTGCATATTTAAAATTTTTAAAGAAAATCTATGCATATTCTATATGGACCTTGTCCCCCCATACCCTGGATTTTGGACGAGGGTAGTAACATAATACATATTGAGTTGGTGCCCCAGGGGTTACCATTGTAGAAATAGCACCAAATCTATGAAGGAACTTGATTTGTGTCCTTAGCATTGTTGCCTTTGCCCTTATCCTTCTTGAGTTTTAATGGTCATGCTTCCTTAGACTTAGACTCAAGTTTTGATGTCGTTAGCCTTAGAAACAAGTTTGACCTGATGTGGGGGTTAAAGGTCACTGTGCCTTTACCCCAGTTATGTACAATACTCAAACACATATAAATGAATGAAAAAGAAGATTAGGGTGTTCTGCACCCACCAAAACTTGTGTGGCTCTCTGTTTCTCTCTCTCCCTCTTCCGTTCTTGCTTCCGTTGAGAGCACTCTCAACTGGTATCAGAGCCCAGGTGATCTAGCTGAGCGTGCGTGAATGCCTAGAAGCTCATCAGCTCTGTAGGAGGAAGGAGCAGCTCTGTGGGAAGCTTTGTGGGTGATTTTACTTGCATCTGAGTGAGCAGAGACCTTGAAGGAACCTTTGGAAAGTCAATTTGGTTTTGCAAAGTGGTTTTGAGAGCCTGTTAAGTGTTTTTTAAAAAAAAGTCGTTTTTTAAGCTTTTCCCTGTTCCGTTCGACGACAGAGACTCCGTATTGACTTGTAGAGGCAACTATTGCTTGTTTTTTGTGTCCACTTCTCTTCAAAATCTTGGAAACACCTTCATTCTTGAATCCGGGATCATTTTATTGGATTTGTGACTCACTGTGTCAGTTCCTACGTTTTTTCTGCCCAAGTGTTCAAACTCAAGTTTGGAGCAACCATTTGCAGATCTGTCAGTTCCGGTGGACTCAGATTTTCTTGCTGAGTCCGATTATGCAATGGCACCCATGTTTTGATGCATCTCAGGTTCTATTTTCAGTAGCGGTCATTGCTGTGGGACCATGATTTCTTGAGCATACCTTATGCATATCACTCTGGTTGCAGTTTGAGCCATGTGCACTCATTTGTGGTGTGCATTGGGTTGCAGTGGATGATTTATAGGCCATTTGGATGCATTACAATCCTTATTGGATGCGCTAATAGGCCCAAATTGCCTTGTGGGATGCTATTCTTTATGGACGCTTTGCACATGGATGCTATTTTATGCTGAGGGACAGCTTTGACACATTTTAGGTGATGCACTGATAGTGTTATTCTCTCTTGGATGAGATATTGTTGATGCATATGCCCATGGACACGGTGTTTATGCTTGAGCCATTTGGCACTTATTGGCATTTTGGATTGCCATTGCAGTTGGCAATTTCTTTTGGGCCAGATTTTCTCATATGGATGCATAGTATATGCACATGAGTCAAATGCATCTTTTGATGCTTTGAGCTTTGAGTTTGGTGATATTTCACTCTATTGTGGCATACACATTTGGGTGCACCTAGTATTTGGTGTGATTCTCTCTTGCAGGCACTAGCATTTTGAATTTTGCTTTATTTGCATCATGGCATCCTCTTCCATGTCTGAAAAGGAGTTTTTCAACATTAAAAAGTTTGATGGGACAAACTTTTCTTTGTGGAAAGAACAGATAAGGGATGTGCTTATTCAAAAGAAGCAGATTAATCCCCTGGCAGGGATTGAAGCTAAGCCTGCAAATATGTCTGAGGATGATTGGAATGAGTTGGATGCATTGGCAAAGTCTACTATTAGACTTCATCTTGCAGAGTCAGTTTATTTCACAGTAGTAAATGAGCAGACTACAGAAGATTTGTGGAAGAAATTGTGTGCCACTTATAAGAAGGAAACTGCCTCTAATAAAGTTTACCTCATGAAGAGGTTATTTGAGCTGCAGATGAAGGAAAGGGTCTCCATTGCTTCTCACTTGAATGAATACAATATTATTTTTAGCCAGCTTCAGGCTAAGAAGATGAATTTTGATGCGGAGACTAAGGCAATATTTCTCTTATTTCATTGCCATCCTCATGGGATACCTTGCGTATAGCTGTCAGTAACTCTGCACCTGGTGGAGTATTGAAGTTTGATGATGTTATGGGTAGCTTGTTGGCCGAGGAGATTAGATGGAAGTCTATGGACGGCAACAACAAGGATGAAGCCTTAAATGTGCAAAGAGGCAGATCACAGTTTAGGAGGAAGTCCCAAGAAAGAGGGAAGTCTCCTAGCAAATCCAGGGCACGGAACATTGAGTGTTACCAATGTGGCAAGAAGGGTCATATGAAAAAGGATTGCTACAAGCTGAAAAGAGAGCAAAAGGATAAGAAAAAGAATGCAAATTGGGGTGCAAATCAGAAGGAAGAGAGTCCAAGGGAGGACAAAGGAAAAGTGAAGATCGAGGAGATCAATGCCGTCACACATGATAGTGACAATGACATTCTCTTCATGTCTAGTTTATCTGCAGAGTTGCTTACCACTTTAGATGATGCATATTCCCAAGATTGGATTTTGGATTCTGGTGCTTCATTCCATGTTACTTCCCATAGGGAATGGTTCTCCACTTATGAGAATGGAAAGACAGCCAATGCAGGACAACAGATAGTACCAACTGTGGATGAGATTCTTGCGTGGATAAGAAGAAATGCAGATGCGCAGTGTTCTATTGTCTGCAGTCTAAGTGATTCTGTCATGGTGTTAATTCAACATGTCACCACAGCGGAGGAGGCATGGACGGTCTTGAAAAATCAGTATGAGACCACGAATCAGATGCGGATTCAGAATCTGGAGACTCAACTCATGAATGAGAAACTGTTTAAGTCTGAAGCGGCAGAGAAGTTCATCACCAGGGTGAAGAATCTGCACGATCAGATGACTAGGATTGGCATCACCATCACCAGCGAGAATCTAGCACGAAGGTGCATACGGATTCTCCCACCAAAGTACGACGGTCTTGTTACATCTTGGAAATGACTATGCATGTGACATAGTGGGATAGGTGACATAAAGTTTTCTTTTGGAAATGGGTCTGCATTTGTTTTGAAACATGTGAGACATGTGCCTAAGTTGACCAAGAGTCTTATTTCAGTGGGTCAGCTAGATGATGCTGGTCTTCACACCACTTTTGGCTTTCAGAGTTGGAAAATTCAGAAGGGCTCTATGCTTTTGGCCATGGGTGCCAAGTGTGGGACTTTGTATCCCTTACATGTATCAGGGGTATTTGATCATGTTGTTGCAATAACCGAGCAGCCAAGCACTTCTTTATGGCATTGCCGGTTGGGCCATATGAGCCAAAATGGGATGAAACTCTTATGCCGTCTGGGTTATGTACCGCATTTGAGTTTCTCTGATTTGATGCTTTCATTCGGTCCCAGGGTTTAGAAGGAGTGAAATTGATCACTGCGTCTACACTAAAAGGGCTAAGGATAATAGCCTGATAATCCTGGCACTATATGTGGATGATATGCTAATGGCTAGCAAGAATACTTATGAGCTAGATGCATTAAAGGCCAAGTTGCATGAGGCCTTTGATATGAAGGGTTTGGGACTTGCAGGCCATATTCTTGGTATGTGCATCACACGTGATCGGAGTAGGAAACTCCTTTGGCTTTCACAGAAGGAGTATGTTACAAAAGTATTGCAGTGTTTCAATATGGAGGGGGGGAAGGCAGTGAGTACTCCATTGCCTCCATATGTGAAACTGAGTCATATAGATAGTCCCAAATCAGATGAGGAGAGGGCCATGATGGCCAAGGTTCCTTATGCATCAGCGGTTGGGAGTCTTATGTATGCTATGATAGCTACTAGACCAGACATTGCATTTGCAGTGGGAGTTGTTAGTCGGTATATGTCTAATCCAAGAAAGAGGCATTGGGAGGTAGTTAAGTGCATCATGAGGTACATGAAGGGTACCAAGGAGATGTGCATCTGCTTTGGTAGAGGAGACATGCGTGTACTTGGGTACACAGATTCAAACTATGTAGGGCATGTGGATAGTAGGAGATCCACTTCTAGTTATGTGTTCATCTTTGTAGGTGGTGCAGTGTCATGGATGTCTCATGCACAGAAGTGCATTGCTTTGTCTACCACAGAGGCTAAGTATGTTGCAGCCACAGAGGGTTGCAAGGAGGCTATATGGCTTGATCGGCTAGTGGGAGATTTGGGGATTCATACAAGTGTACAAACATTGCATAGTGATTCCATGAGTGCTATTCAGCTAGCACGGAATCCAGTCTTTCATGCAAAGACCAAACACATTGAGGTCAAGTACCATTTCATCAGGGAGGTACTTAAGGACAAGTGCATAGAGCTTGTCAAGGTTCATACAGATGATAACCCTACAGATATGCTGATGAAGAGTCTACCTAGTCAGCGGTTTGAGTATTGTCATGTATTGATGGGCATAGGATAGTATGCTCACTGGTTGTTCTCCCTTAAAGGCACATTGTCCTTTAAGTGGGAGGTTGTGGGGGTTAAAGGTCACTGTGCCTTCACCCCAGTTATGTACAATACTCAAACACATATAAATGAATGAAAAAGAAGATTAGGGTGTTCTGCACCCACCAAAACTTGTGTGGCTCTCTGTTTCTCTCTCTCCCTCTTCCGTTCTTGCTTCCGTTGAGAGCACTCTCACCTGATTCATATCTAGTGTTTTCTTCTTTCCATACCAACAATTGGACTCATATCATGACCATATTTGGTGAAAGCTCCACAATACTTTGTTTTATAGCCATCTTCTATATGTCCCTTCCTGAAGCGCTTACTGCACCATTTTTCATCCTAACTCATCTTTTCTCTAAAACCCATTTCTTTTAGAGCATTCTTTAATGTCATACTTTAGCTTGTCAGGATTCATAGTGGTGTCCTATTCATCACTCTCCTATGTCTTTCTCTTGGTCTTCTTCTTAGCAGGTCCACTCGTTTCCAATGGAATAGCTTAATTCACTACAAGGCACATGCCGTTTTTTGACAGAAATACCGACCTTTTTTACACAAAAGTTTTTTTGGATGGGTGCAAGGGTCGGTATTTACATCGCTATTAAGAAATGCCGCTATATAAGCGTCACTATATAGTGACTCTGGTAAACATCTCTATATAGCAACACTGGTAAAGCATCGCTATATAGCAACCCTTAACAGAACTTTAAAAAAACATTAGTGGGGCTAAATAGGGCCACAACAAGCCTTGTTTTGCCCCACTAATGTTTTTGTTTTAGTAATTACAAAAGAATGTTTACACGCACACAGGCGAGATAAAACTCTCAAACCTTGTTTGTTAGAAAATTTCCCTTGTGAAAGGGGTGATACAAAATCACTCAAACGAGTTGAGAGACATAAGCATATACATGTCGAAGATATAAAACCTTGTTTGTTACAAAATTTCCCTTTCGAAAAGGGTGATACAAAATTTCTCAAACGAGCCGACATGCAAAAGTGTTAGATATCAATGCTCCACTCTCGTATAACTATGCGAGGACCAGCTAACTATCTTGTAAGCCCCCCATATGAGGAGAAGGCATTTGAGTAGCTCGATTATCCGGTAGGTCCTGGTTTGGACACCAGATGGGGGCATGTGTGGCCTAATGGCTGGACGGAGTTGGCACACTGCCAACTAGGCTACATGCAAGTGCAGGAAGGCATCCCATGACTGACCGCATTGAGGGTAGATGGAGCATTTCTTGGGGCAGCCCACTCTCAGGTTGCGGGGCCCGTTTGGAGCCCCAGATGATCCCGAATGGCTCTGGGCCAAACGGGGTCCATAGGTCAGTTGCTCTATTTTGTGCCACAGTTCTATCGTGTGGTCAGTGGCCTATTTCGGGACTGACCCCCAGTCGGCCGTTTTGGGCGGACTGGGTCGGCGGTCACCCAATTGGGTCTAACCGACTACAATTGGTGGCTATATAAGAGCCAGCCTGTGAAGCCCATTTCATCACTGGCTACAACAACCCTGATTCCTTAGCATCCAGCCTCCGTCCTCTACTGTTTCCAGCATGCCATCGAAGCTCCTCACACAGGAGCGCACAGCTGGGAGGTAGCACCATCTATTGTATCAGTTTTATAGTAATCAAAATTTTTATTCTCCATACTATCTACTTTTCTCTCTTGCATACGAGTTTCTATTATCTGTTGAGCACTGACGTTGTATTGTTTTCTTACATGGTATCAGAGCCTGGACTCTAGCAAGAAGATTTGGTAGTGTGTTTATGTTTGCGAGCAGATTGTGAGAGATGGCCCAGCCTGCAAGACTGCGAATCCCACTGTTTGGTGAAAGCGAAAAGTTGGACGGCACTAACTATCCACTCTAGAAGTTCAAGATGAAGACCATCCTAAGCGCATACGAGCTTTGGGATATTGCTACTAGGGTGGACGTGAAGCCGGTTGCAAGACCGATTTCAGTGCGATGCTTTTGGAGGAGGAGATGCGTTAAAAGATGAGGACTGGAGAAGATTCGGCTTTCTATGTTGGATCAAAGAAAGGTAAGGGTAAGGACTCTGGTAACCCATCTTCTTCTGATTATAAAAAGAGAAAGAAGAAGATCAAGTGCTTCTATTGCAACAAGGCAGGGCACAAGCAGAATGAGTGCTGAAAGAAGATTGCAGATGAGAAGAACAAAGTAAAGAAAGAGTCCAGCAACAGCACGTAGGCAGTACCAGTAGAGCTGTTCATAGCAATTAAGGAGATTTGCATGGAGGCAGTTCATGTACCTGTGGATGAACCTTGGATTATTGATAGTGGTGCATCACGCCACATGACCAGTTGGAAGGATTGGTATACCTCTCTATAGCCGGTAGGGAATGACATCCTGGTAGTAGTCGGCAATGATGCAAAATGTCCAGCAAAAGGAAAAGGTACGATTGCTCTCAAGTCAGATGGAGTTGTAAAACAGTTGTCCGCGATGTTCTTTATGTGCTCGATATCAAGAGGAATTTGTTGTCCATTTTTGCGATCACGGATCGGGACCTCAAAGTTCAATTCGATAAGAATGGTGCACAGATTCTGGATCTTCAAGGGAAGGTCGTTGGTAAAGGTACACAGCGCAACAACATCTATGAGCTCTCATATTTCAGTGCTCGAGCCGATGTCATCTTAACCTTAGTTCTTTAAAGGAGATGCATAAAAGTGGAATGATTGCAGACCTACCAAAAATTACAGATCATCCCGATGTATGTGAAGCTTGCATGATGGGCAAGCAGCATTGGCAGCCCTTTCCTAAAGAGGCCAGCAGGGCAAAGGCTCCTCTAGAGCTCGTTCACACGGACCTCTATGAAAAGATGGAGACAGAAGCTTTGGGTGGTTCCTACTACTTCATGACGTTGATCGACGACTACAGTAGAAGGATATGGATATACTTCTTGAAGACTAAAGATGAGGCTTTTAGTAAGTTCAAAGAATGGCATGTAATGGTCGAGAAAGAATCGGGGAGGAAGGTGAAGAAGTTGAGATTAGACATAGGTGGAGAGTTCACATCAAGTGAATTTGAAAGTTACTACAAAAGTTACGGGATCAAGAGACAGAAACCCCCACCACATACATCACAGCAAAATGGAGTAGCAGAATGCAAGATGCGCGTCATCTGTGAAATGGGCAGGAGTATGATGAAAGGGAAAGATTTTCCAAAGACTTTCTGGGCTGAAGCATATAACACGGTGGTTTACATTCTGAATCGTAGCTACACGAAGGCTGTGAATGGGATGACTCCACTGCAGGCCTTTTCTGGTAAGAAACCTTCAGCTGCACATTTCAGAGTTTTTGGATGTGACTGTTTTGTGCATGTCCCTGATGCTAATAGGACCAAATGGGAACCGAAGAGCCGGAAGTGTATTTTCTTGGGCTACAGTGAAGAGGCGAAGGGTTACCGTCTCTATAACCCAATTACCAAGAAGGTAATAGTAAGTCACGATGTGGTCTTCTCAGAACAACTGCATCAATTGGAGGAGGATGCTTCCTTCCTAGACAACCAAGACCAGGATATCCATCCAGTACAACCACCAACAGCAGACCAAACTCCCCCAATGGGGCTTGGGAGAATTCAAGATAAAGAAGAGTAAGAAGAGCCTGCAGAACCACAACGGCAATGGCCATTACTGAAGTGGGTAAAGCAGCTTTTGGATGACAGAGAACCTCCAGCCATTGAGGAGGAACCATCCAAACACTGCCGGTCCAAGAGATTAGAGGAGCAAAGAAGGGCGTAGGAACATATGGTCAACTATGCTTTGATGACAGAGGTGATCCGTGCTTATGAACCCAAGTGTCTTGAAGAGGCACAGAGTGATGATAGGTGGATGGAGGCTATGCAGTCAGAGTATGGCTCCATAATGAAGAACAACACTTGGAACCTTGTGGATCGACCACCAAAACGCAAGGTAATAAGCACCAAGTGGGTGTACAAGACCAAGTACAAGTCCGACGGCACGTTGGATAAGTACAAGGCTCGGCTCATGGCAAAAGGATTCGCATAGGTACATGGTTTTGATTATCAGGATACTTTTTCTCCCACAGCTCGATTAACCACAATTTGCAATGTTTTGGCTTTACCTGCCCAGGGAAGTTCGCCCGTGTTTCAGATGGATGTAAAATCCGCCTTTCTGAATGGAGATCTCAAGGAGGAGGTATATGTGGAACAACCACCAGGTTTTGAGATCCCCGGTTCAGAAGGTAAAGTCTATAAACTAAAGAAGGCACTTTACAGGCTGAAACAGGCCCCACAAGTGTGGTACCAACGGATTGATGCCTACTTTCTACAAAAGGGTTCAGGAGGAGCCCATCTGATGCAAATTTATATATCTACAGAGAAGGAGGCAGGTGTATGATCGTGGTCCTTTATGTGGATGATCTTGTCATAACAGGAAACCATGAAGAGAAGATCTTGCAAACAAAGAAGTTGCTAGGAAGAGAGTTTGAAATGCATTTCTATTTGGGGATTGAAGTTTGGCAAGAGCCAAAATAGATATTCATTTCACAGCTAAAATATGCTGGGGAGATACAGAAGGAATTTGGCATGGCTGAGTGCAAGACAGTTGGCACCCCTATGGAGGTTGACGTGAAGCTCTCAAACGAGGATTCATCACCACTGGTGGATGAAGCGAAGTACAGAAGGATTGTGGGCAGCTTGATTTACTTGTGCAACACGCGGCCAGACATCAACTTTGCGACTGGTGTACTAAGTAGGTTTTCCAATAAGCCCCAAGAGAACCATTGGAGGGTAGGGATGCGGGTGCTAAAATACATCAAAGGCACACTTGATTATGGCATCACCTATACCAAGGGCAACATCTTGACCGGATTCTGTGACTCTCGGATTGGGCAAGAGACGTGGACAGCAGGAGATCAGTGACAGGTTACTGTTTCTCACTTGGATCTGGAGCTGTGTCATGGGTCAGCAAGAAGCAATCTACAGTTGCTCTTTCTTCTACCAAGGCTTGCTTTGCTTCTTGCAAGGCAGTATGGTTGAGGAGGATTTTAGGGGACATGGGTGCACTGCAGAACAAGCCTACACAGTTATCATATGACAATCAGAGTTGCATGGCGATTGCAAAGAACCCTGTGTTCCACACTCGCACAAAGCACATTGAGATTCAATATCACTTTGTACGTGAGCTCATCATGGATGGAGAGGTCAACTTGGTGTACTGTCCGACTACAGAGAATGCTGCAGACATCTTCACAAAGGCTCTTGGAAGAGACTTGCTAGAGAGGCATCTTCATCGAATTGGGCCGAAAAAGTAAGTTCACTTATGGGTGGACATTGAGGGGGGATGTTAGATAGCAATGCTCCACTCTCGTGTAACTACGCGGGAACTAGCTAACTCTACTTGTAAGCCCCCCATATGAGGAGAAGGCATTTGAGTAGCTCGGTTATCTGGTAGGTCTAGATGGGGGCCATGTGTGGCCTGATGGCTGGATGGAGTTGGCACAATGCCAACTAGGCTACATGCAAGTGCGGGAAGGCATCCCATGACTAACCGCATTGAGGGTAGACGGAGCATTTCCCGGGGCAGCCCACTCTCGGGTTGTGAGGCCCGTTTGGAGCCCCAGATGATCCCGAATGATGGTAACCATAGGTTATTTGCTTTATTTGGGGCCACGGTTCTATCGTGTGGTCGGTGGCCTATTTCAAGACCGACGACCCCCAGTCGGCTGTTCTGAGCGGACTAGGTTGGTCACCCAATTGGATCTAACCGACTACGACTAGTGGTTATATAAGAGCAAGCCTGTGAAGCCCATTTCATCACTGGCTACAACAACCCTGATTCCTTAGCATCCAGCCTCCGTCTACTATTTCCATCATGCCATTAAAGCTCCTCACACAGGAGCGCACGGTTGGGAGGTAGCGCCATCTATTGTATCAGTTTTATAGTAATCAAATTTTTTATTCTCCATACTATCTGCTTTTCTCTCTTGCATACGAGATCCTGTTATCTGTTGAGCACAGACATTGTATTGTTTAATTACAAAAAGCATATACATGCGGAAGTATATGCAAACTACTACTAATACTACTACTACTACTGCTGCTCATTTGAATCATTGTCGTCATCGTGGTCGAGCTGGCTTGATCCCTGGCCATCATGAGCTATGCCTCATCCTTGGCCCTTGTCGAAGCCGTGTAAGCCAAATCCCTCGAGACCTACCTCCTCGTCATTACCGCTCACCTCCATTGATGGGACGTTCGAGCTTGCACCCTAGGAGTGAAACCATATTAATTGAAAATTAGATTGGAATTTAAAGAATAAAATAATTTAAAAAGTGAGATTACAAGTAGGAGTAGACTTATACCATGTGAGCAACCACCTCAACCCAATCGATTGTCGCTCCCATGGCCTGCTCAATAAACCGTGGCTTCACTCCTATGCGGAATGCACATCTCACCTCTTTGTCTATGGGAAGGTGACCCATCAAGCTTGCTGTGGGCCCAATTTATGAGAGTTAGATAGAGTGTATGCAATATGTAATAAAACAAATAGAACAATAAATTAAATGAGAAGAAGGAGACTTACCACCCATGCATCGAACACCACCATCTGCCTACACTAAAGTATGAAGTACCTACGGAGTCCAGCCATCTCCTCGTAGCCCTCCTTTGACTCTCAAACTTTTCGGGATGGTCCCTGTACTCCTTCAAAAAATTCCAGTCAGCTTTGTCTACCCAGCTGGGTTTAGCATTTCTCTTTGTGATGAAAGTTTGCAAGGTTGACCTATGATGCTTCAAGACAGAACATGTGCGCTCTCACATGTAATTGTCATTGAACTTCCAATTTGGGGGGTTAGGGTATTGTCTTTTCAATTCATCGATGATTTCCTTCTTCTTTTCTCCATCCTAGTATCTCCAGCCAGTAGCTATTCTGTTCTTGAAGTGGTGGCTGATCAACCGCCTCATGGTGGCCAGCATTTCTAAGCCCTTTTTATTTTCTATTTTTTCTCCACCCCTAGTGATTTCATAGTACAAGTCCTTGAGCAAGAAAGGAGGAGTCATGGGAGTGGCAGAGCTAGAGTGAGGGGTGTTACTACGAGCACTTATGGAGTGAGGAGTAGCAGAGGAAGTGGGAGAGGGCAAGGGATCTGACTGAAACTGGGTCTCATGACCAAGTGGAGAACTGTGGGGATGTGAGTGTGCTGACTCGTCTGCATCTCTTGAGTCAGCACATTAGCCTCAACCCTTCCTGAATCCTACTCTTCCTTCCCTTATGATGGGTACACCCAGGTGATGACCCCTCGGTCGAAGGAACTAGAGGGGATGGCTGTCAAGCAGGTCCAGCCATCGGTGTAGGAGACGAAAGAGCTCAGGTCCTCTAGGATAGCAAAGAGAAGAATCTTGTGGCCTCCGCATCGCTCATCTATCCGACAAACTCGTCGGGACTCTCGGCAAAGCCATGGGCTGCCAGGAAAGGAGTTCCCCGAGGGGTAGTCGCAGTGCTAGGCCTGAGAGGAGTCTCAAGGGTAGGCCCCTGAGGAGTTGGTTGAGTGGAATCAAAGTCCTCTGGAGAGTCGAGATCATGAGGTCTCCTCCTACAAGGGTTTCTATCCTCGTCGGACGTGCGACGTGATCTCATGTCTAATTTGGGGGGATTGGACAAATGTAGAGACAAACACGAAAACAAAAACAAACACAAGAGCAGGTAAGAAGTAGAAAGACAATTAATTACTTTAGACAATTATGAAATTCAAACTCAAGAAATTATGAAAAGACAATTAATCACTTAAGAAAATTATGAAATGACATCAACACAGAAAGGATATTTATGAAAGGACAATTATTTACTTAAGACAATTATGAAAAGCCAGTTTTAAAAGGACAAATATTTATGAAAGAGACAAGTGGAATCCAAGAAGGTTTTCATAAATAGAAAATATCACCAAAAATACTATTGTTAAACAAGAGTTCTCATGTACAAAAAGAGAGTACAAAAACTGTCTCCAAAAGTATGCTTACGAAAAATATGTTTCTAAAAGAGACATTCTCCAAAAATGCCAAAATAGTGGAGGAGGTTTACTACTCTGCATTGCTATCCGAGGTACTTTCCTCCTCCGAGCCGCTAGGCGGGTCACTCAGGACCTCATCCTACACTTCTTCTAATATGAAGTCATGCTCTTCAGGGATTATGTACTGACTCTCCACAAAGGCCTCCACACAACCGATTATGTCCTTTATACATTGATCTTTGGTGCTCCAACGGTCGTGGCAGTCTCTCCAAAACCTACGGAGATCCCATAGGTTGTGTCATGCGTTCCTCACTCCCCCTTGCTCCACTACCCTTCAGCTTGGACCCCACCTAAGCGCATGCACCTAGACACACTACTTCACCCAGTCGCTATCGTGTGCAATCTTCTCTTTTACATGAGCTAACAGATAAGAGATGTCCCAAATCACCCCAATGTGGGGAACCGGATTGGGGTTTCGGGAGGACAGTTATGGGTAGGGCATGGTTGTTCCATTTAGAATCTGTTTGAAAAAAAAAAAGAACCAAATATGGCTAAGGAGCAAAAGAAAAAAGAGCCAAATACGACTAAGGAGAAAAGAGAGAAAAGAGAGGGGAAAATAAGAAAAGAGTGGAAAAAAGAGGGGAAAATAAGAAAAGAGAGGAAAAAAGAGAGGGGAAAAAGCTCGGGGGGGTCACTATGTATAAACCCTTTATACCACGTGCGTTCAAGGCATATTTCTAAAATCCCTTATCTATAAATTTTTCATTAATAAGATGTACCCCTTTTCTATACAAATCTGTAAATTTTTTCCAAAACTATTTTAAATAGTCCCTTATGTATATATATTTCTGTAAATTTTAGAAATAAAAAATATCCTTCTGTTGAACTCACGTGATAGGGTTACATATGATGAGTGACCCCCCCCCCGAGGGAAAAAGAGAGAAAGTATATGCCTATGCTTATGCATGAACATATGAGCATATGCTCATGCATAAGCATAAGCATCTACTTTAGCATATGCTTATGAAAAGAGGAAAAAGAGGATGAAAGAGAGGGAAAAAGAAGAGAAGGAAGAGGGGAAAAGAGAGGGCCAAAAGAGAGGGGACAAAGAAGAAAAGAGAGGGAAAAAGAGAGGGAAAAAGAAGAAAAGAGAGGAGAAAAAGAGGGGAAAAAGAGAGAAAGCATATGCAAATGAGAGGAAAAAAGTGAGGGGAAAAAGAGCATATGAGCATAAGCATACGCAAATGCATATGCTTATGAAAACAGAGAAAAGAGGATGAAAGAGAGGGGAAAAGAGAGGGAAAAGGAAGAGGAAGGAAGAGAGGAAAAGAGAGGAAAAAAGAGAGGGGAAAAGAAGAAAAGAGAGGAAAAAAGAGAGGAGAAAAGAGACAAAAAAAGAGAAAGCATATGCTTATGCTTATGCATGAGCACATGCTCATGCATGAGCATATGCTTATGCATCTACTTTAGCATATGAGCATAAGCATACGCAAATGCATACGCTTATGAAAGTAGAGAAAAGAGGATGAAAGAGAGGGGGAAAGAGAGGGAAAAAGAGGGAAAAAGTGAAGGAAAAGAGAGGGGAAAAGAAGAAAAGAGAGGAAAGAAGAGAGGGGAAAAGATAAGAAGGAGAGAAAGCATATGCTTATGCTTATGCATGAGCATATGAGCATATGCTCATGCATGAGCATAAGCACATGAGCATATGCTCATGCATCTACTTTAGCATATGAGCATAAGCATACGCAAATGCATATGCTTATGAAAAGAGAGAAAAGAGGATGAAAGAGTGGAAAAGAGAGGGAAAAAGAAGAGGAAGGAAGAGGGGAAAAGAGAGAGTGGAAAAGAAGAAAAGAGAGGAAAAAATAGAGGGGAAAAGAAGAGAAGGAGAGAAAGTGCATGCTTATGCTTATGCATGAGAATATGAGCATATGCTCATGCACGAGCATAAGCATATGAGCATATGCTCATGAAGAAAAGAGAGGAAAAAAGAGGGGAAAAGAAGAAATGAAAAGAGATGAAAGAGAGGGAAAAAGAAGAGGACACGATTGAAAGAGAGGAAGAGAGAATAAAAAAGAGAGGGGAAAAGAAAAGAAGGAAGAGGAAATAAAAGAGGGAGGGAAAGAGGGAGGAAAGAGGGAAAGAGGGGAAGAAGAGGGAATAAGAGAAGAGAGGAAAAGTATGCCCATCACTGCAGCTAGCACTTAAAG
The DNA here is from genome assembly GCF_047967505.1 of Dipteris shenzhenensis. NCBI lineage: Eukaryota > Viridiplantae > Streptophyta > Polypodiopsida > Gleicheniales > Dipteridaceae > Dipteris > Dipteris shenzhenensis. The sequence continues at coordinate 41,836,069 of NC_141605.1, read as the reverse complement.
CACTAGCTACAGGCCAATGCAAGTCACAAAAATAAAAATAGGAAAAGAGAGGAAGCGCTTTCTTACTTGGGAAAATCTCGCTCGGTGTTTTGTGGACTGGCCCTACAAAAGAGAGAAACATACCATTTTGCAGATAACTAGTTAGAGAAAGGAGGAGTTTGGAGAATCAAATTTCCAAAGGGATTGGATTGAGCGGACAAGCATGAGCCTACAAACAAGGAGAAAGCATGAAATGAAGGGAAAGAGGAGGAAGACAAATACCAAAAAGAGAAGAGGCGAGTCTTCTTTCTTTCACCAAATCTCCTTTTTTGTCCCTAACCTTTAAAAATCAAGCATGAAAATTAGCACATAGGCTTAGCAATACAAGGAGAAACATGCTTCAACACTCACAAAACAAAATCTCACAAATAATGAACCTACATTGCTTAAAGAGACACACCTTCTTGAAAAACTTCCTTTCACACAAGCAGAGAGGAGAAGGGTGGAGAGAGAGCATAAGTGTTGGGAGAGGGGCTGGGTAGGAGTGAGGAGTTTGGGGAAGAGGTTGGAGGAAAGCGAGGTCACCGAATATAAGGTTGGAGGAGAGATTTCTTCTTTTCCTGCAATAGATTTGTGAAAGACGATGTCGCGGGGGGTTTTGGGTTTTAGCCCCCAGCGTCACTATATAGCGACACTTATATCCTAAAAGCATCGCTATATAGTGACAGAACAAAGCATAACATCACTATATAGCGATGGTTCAAGGAACTTAATCTAAGGAGAGAAGGAAGGAGCTCATGGGTGGCTATTTTTTGGATCTTAATGGATTTCCTTGCATTTTGTGTTGTGATTTTGGAGGTGTGCAGATGGAAAGGACAAGTGGAAGCTCGTCAGATGATGCACCAACACCCGGGAGCACAGAGTGGCTTACGGAGAGGTTGTATTGTCATTGCACTCATTGCAAAGCATGAAGTACAACATCAATGTCATATTGTCATGCGCCACTTGCGGATGTATAGAGAGGATCCCACACCAGTACCCCTTGTTGTGGTGGTGCACGTGGTGATGGATCATCGATAAGTCAATGCTATTTGAGTTCGTGATTAATATTGCATGCGTACACGTCACGAAACCTTGAGACAAGATCTTATATTTACACAAAACCTTAAGACAGGATGAGGAGGGTGGCGAGGGTGCACGTATACCTTCACACTTTGAGTAGGAGGATACTCACCCAGATGTGCTAGATGATGATGAGGGTATGGTGGACATGATGGACTCTATTTTTAGGGGCACTACATCACATGTACATGTGATGTTCAAGTCTGAGGTCAATATGCGAGAGTTGCAATTAACACAGTTGTACGAGGGTGCTGGGTTGTCAAAACTACAAGCTTCTCTCTCAATCTTGAATCTGCAAGCAAAGTATGGGTGGTCGGATACAAGTGTCTCGGCTTTAATGAGGCTAGCTCCCGCATTAATCTATCTCATTATTTGGATATTGTTTGTTTTGAGAATCATCATAGTTTCTCTCATTATTTGAAGCCTATGTATGTTTGAGATGCGATAGGTTGCTCCAAAAGATGTTGCCTGCACCAAATACCATGCCCGCATCAAGAGATGAAGCGAAGAAGATGCTGACAATGGTGGGTATGGATTATGATACCATCCATGCTTGCCATAATGATTGTATTCTCTTTTGTCGTGAGCATGGAGATTTGACTAGTTGTCCGGAGTGTGGGGAACAACGATATAGAGATGACTTACAGGGTGAGCAGATCCCGGTAAAGGTCTTAAGACACTTTCCCATCATTGCTAGAAACAACACATGTTCCGATGCAAATTCAAAGCGGAGTTGATGATTTGGCATGCTACGCATCGGTCCACTGAAGACACATTGAGGATTCCTGCAGATTGTGTAGCTCAAAAGCACATAGACAATTAGTGGCCGGACTTTGTGAGGGAGCCACGCAACTTACATCTTGGGCTCCCATGGATGGCGTGAACCCTTTCGAGTTACGCTCGACAAGACATGGTCCATAGTCTTGGTGAATTTCAATATCCCACCATGGCTAACAATAAACAAGGGACACCTCATGCTTGCATTGCTTATGCCAGGGAAGTACAAGGCCAAAAATATGGACGTGTACATGGCACCTTTGATAGAGGGGATGAGCATTTTCCAAGCGAAATCTTCCGAGTGTTCGAGCGAAGGGAAAAAAAATCTTCCAACTATGCAAAAATATGGCAAAACTAGATCGGAAGAAAACATAGTTTCACTTAGAAATATGCAAAGTACTATAGCAATGCCTATTTTATACACAAATATTTACGTGAATCTTTGGGAATTGTGAGAACATAGTGGGATGGCTTTTGAAGAAACCCACATCTAGAGTAGACTTCTCTATGAAAATTCCCTTATGATCCTTCTTACAACTTTTACTTAATAGGAGGTGACATTGAAAAACCTCTCTCAACCTATCTTCATGAAAGGGTTTCTCCAAAGATAACTCATTGAAGCAAACCATCAAGGTAGTTTTGCTAGTGAAACTCCTTTAAAGTAGGTCTTCCAAGGTAGTTTCGCTGCCGAAACTACTTTGGACAACACTTTCAAAAGTGACATAACTTTCACATCCAATGTCCAAATATAGTCATTAAGCCACTCAAATTGATCGAAAAACCCTATTTGAGCACATCTATGGGGTTATATTTTGGAAAATCTTGCATATATAGTATTAAATATTACATGTATTTTATGAGAGTGATATATAAGCCCAAGTTAATACTTATTTATAGTAATTTAGACTTCTTTAGAAACATGTCCATAAATATCTTGTTATTTATGCTATAAAAACACTAGAAAGATATTGCCATATGATATAAATGTGTTTAAAAAGTAATTATATATGTATAATATTATTACATTGAGAGTGATTTTGAGGGATGTTTCTTAAAGGAGTTATTTTCCAACACTTTTTTAAGGTAATAATAGGGGTACAAAAGGATGTGTATGAATAAGAAAATTTATGTTATGTAAAAATGAATGAGTGACTAGTCTATATATTTTTATGAGAAAGGGATCTAGTTTCTAGTGAAATAAAAGTGTAAAAACCATGTTTCCTAAAGAAATTTAAATTTTTAACTCTCTGAAAAACATGCTGGAATAAACCTGCTCATAGGTTTTTGCTCATAAAATTGACGCATCCATAGAGGGGTTACAAATTTTATGGAGAGGAGTGCGGGTCTTTGATATTTCCAGATCTCCTAGACATATCAATGACATTTTGGTTAGGGGAATCTTTATGTGGGGCCATGCATGACTATCCAGGATATGGAGAGTGCGCAGGTACGTGGTTGTATTCTAAGTTGTAGGATTAGTGTACCGATAATCGTGATGCGTTAGTGTAATTATGATTTTGTTAATATATTATTGACATGACTTCTTTGTTGCTTGGATAGTTCATCCTCCCAATTACAGTGAAAGGGTTCTTACAAGAAGATATTAGAAATGCTATATTCAAGATCAGTGGTATTGTGAGGTATGCTTACTATCAACTCGCATTGATTGCATTTTCTTCAATTTAAGTTGAATAATCTGTAGACTCATTATGAATATATCTTACATGGGCACGTGAAATAGGTGGATATCTCAAAAATAGATCTCCATATCAAGCATCAAGAAGGCTAGGGTGGACTCCATCGAAGCCGTATGCTTGCTTGAGAAGCACTTTCCCTCAAGCATTATGACACATAGTTGATGAGGTGGCCATTGCAGGTACCATTCATAGTCGGTGGATGTTTTTTCTCGAGTGGTTTAGGAAAATTTTGAAGGGATTTGTAAGGCAGAGAGCAAGCCCAGAAGCAAGCATGGTAGAGGGTTGGCTTGTGCAAGAGTCATTAGTATATATCACGGAGTTTCTTGCATCCATGGATCCCGATATGCTACAGGCTTGGCATAACAAGGATGATGATCTGGCGAGCTTCCGCCTAGCTGCCTCAGCCTGCTGCCTCTTCATCTACCTCTAAGGGCCATATTTCCCGGAGCTCTTGTTTGGAGACCATCTTGTTTACTTCTTTCCATTGCATGCCTACAAAATGAACGCCCATGGTGTTGATTGCTAGTCAGATACTTATTGACAATATCTTCAAACAAAATTTGAATTATTAAACATACAGACCTCCAACTTGAGCATACATGGATGTAAGCGCAATAGTCTCTAGCACATGCGCGGGCACTGCACTAGTAGCCCTCATAGCCACTCAAATTGTAACCATTAGTGCTCAGCACGTTGAGCCTCCTCTTGCATCAATGGACGCTCGCCTGCTCTTTTGGAGACTTCCTCCTCCCTGTGCAAAGGAGGAGTATCCTCTCCTTGTGACATTTTTGGATAGTGTAGTGCAGATATTGTAGTTCAGAGAGCACAGTATAGATAAATGCTCGGAGTGCAGTATGCAAAGTCTGCATGCATCAAATTCAACATTTGTGAGTTCACCTTATGTGAGATAGGACACTAGATGAAAATGTCACGTGCAATATGCTTGATGAAAGATGAAGATGTTACATATGCTATGAAAAATCTACATGTTGCAATCTTGGATAAATACTTTCAAATGTTGCAATCTTTCGATAATATAAATGGCCGTACATCCACAATATAAATGGCATCTTTTTGAATTATAAATGCTTTCAAGCCCAATAATTTTGTTTTTGAACAAGAAGTCTATTACGATAAGTGTGACAGACATATGGTGTCCCAAAAATATTACAAGGCAAAAAATGTGGCTTATGTTGCAAGCCTGAGGGCAAGAGTCATCTCTTCCATAGGCCTCTAGCCAATTCTCCCTCACATTCTACTCTCTTTAAGATATCACTAGTCTCTGTAGGTGGCTTGCTCTGATCAGCAATGTGATGCATCATTTGTTCATGCGCATGATTCTTAATGGCATTAATAACATGAGAGGGAGGCATTTTTTGATCATTCTCAAGATAACACCAAGCATCTTCAAAAAATTGAATCATATCAACAATGATCCATCCCAATGCATAGGTATCTGCATGGCATGTATATCTGCCTCTTAAGGCTACTCGAGTGCAAGCCACTTTTTTTGCCCATGCTCTTCCTCTTTCCTGCTGCGAACTCTCTCAGCAAAGTCGGCATTTGTCTCCAAATAATACTTCTTCAGATGCTTGAATGCCTTTCAACTCTCCGAGAAGTCCATGGACATCCCCCAGTCTATGATGCCTACTCGGCATCTAGACTTTCCAAAAAATCCAATAAGATGTTGCCTGGGTGCAAGTATGTGTGCATCCACCTTCCTGTGTGCAGCCTTCCCAAACCATCCACAAGTGCATGGATGATATGGAGGAGATTCTCACAAAATACATTGATTCAAGCAATATCTTGCTTCTCCAATGTAGCTTGGACTTCCCCGCTTGCTGTGGCCATCAGATCCGCTCCTCCTCTTAGAACATGGTGGAAGTACCGTGTGAACCTGCCTTGGTCCATTGGCAGAATTTGGGGGAACTACAACAAGCTACCGCCATTAAAGTATGGTGTGATGGTCCACAATGGCTCCTCAGGTTGCTACAATCACACGTAAAAGGACTAGGTGTAAAATTTGCATGAGTTGTTCTCTCCTTGCTTCTCATGTGCGCGTCCCAATATTGCCCTTGTACTTCTTTCCGTCATATTCCATGTGATATGGTAACCCTGCAGCTCCTACCAAACGCGCTTTAAAAACAGTGCCATAGAATCCTGAGCGAATTTTCTCGCCAACTTGGATCTCCCTCTCTGTAACATAGGCCAAGATTGACTCTCCTTCTATGTTACTAGCCACGTGTTGTGCCCTTTGAACCTCATCACCTCTCAATGGCTGAGAGGGTATAGAGGTTGGCTGCTCTTCACTTGCAAGTTCACTTGCAAGCCAAGGAAGTAGGTCACCCATAAGCTAATGCTGCCTTCTTTTCCCAGCTCTTAGCCACTATGACACGGTGATTTGATGCAACAACCTTACTCTTGTACTTGGCCCATACACTCATCCATTGTGTTAATTTGAAGACATCAAACTCTAGTGCAAGAGTAGGGTCTGCATTGCATGCTTTATTGATGTGGGTCTCTGCATTCCCAATAAAGCTATCAACCCAAAGCATGTCATCTATCTCCCATTGCACCCGGCTTTCAAGGTCATCATGACCTTCAAACTGCAAATTGGTCTTAGCAACATCAAGAATCCTCCTCTTCATAGTGCTAACTCCCTCTAAACTAGATAGGGTTGATTCCATCTCACTCTCCTCCATGTTGCACACCCTAATAAAAAAGGCATCCCGAATGCTTCTCATCACTCCCTTGCACTTGCCCTTACTTAGCTCTTCCCCTACTTTTCGCTTAGTGCCGATGGTTGATGCCATGCTTGCGATTAGATCTTGTTGTGTGTGTGTGGAAAGCTTTCTCGCTTGACACTAGGAAAAAGCTATACTTGCCACACAATAGTGAGCAGGCACGCACAATAACTCCCACCCTATGCATTCTTAATTTTGTTTAATTACATAAAATCCAAATGATTCTTTCAATGCACGCATGCAACAAATGATTATTTCAATGCATGCATGCAAGAAATGCAAGATCATTTCTTAAAAAATTTGATTAAAATCCCCTTGCCTTTATGTGGAGGGCCAAGGAAACCTAGCTCTAGGTCGTGGTTCCAACCAGCCCCAATCCTATTCAAGACGCAAGACCAGGAACCACTTTCTGAGGTAGGTCCCTGGGCCAAGACTTGGAGGGAGGAGGATTTTTACCTCTTCTCAATCCACTGTTAGTGAAAATGAAACCGGCGGTTGACATATATTTTGGGACGATAGTACTACCGCCGATAGTTTAAGGATTACCGCCAGTAGAAGTGGTACCAGTGTTACTACTACCGACGTTGATACTTAAACTACCGGCAGTATGGTTACTACTACTACCAGTAATAATGTGTAAAACTACCGGCGATACTATTAGAACTACTACCGGTACTAGGATACCATGCCGGTAGTGTTCTTGCTACTGCCAGTATGTATTCGGTTTCCAAGTCAAGGCCACCTGTTAGCGTAAAGGCATGATTGTATCCATGAATGCGTGAAATACATCATCATGACACGTAATCGCAAGAAAATTCACGTGATTATGTGAATATGCAATCCTTGGGCATGCATGATGGATTTCAGGGGATTGCATGAGGGAAATTGGCATAAATCTTTTATTTATTCATATGGAAAGAGGGCATGCATGATGGAAATTGGGAAATTGGCATAACTCTTTTATATATGAATATGGAAAGAGGGCATGCATGATGGAAATCTTCTTCTCTTGTTTTTTGCAGTTTATCATATGTGGCTAGGAAGCTCTTCAAAAGCTTGGCCTGACCCTCGAGATGCCTTATTAAAGTAGTTATATAACATTTTGGGGCACCCTCCCAGGGCCACAGGAGTTATACACATACATGAAGAGCACTCAAAACATAGCCCATGAGTTGGCAGTACAGCTCCAAACCAACCCACACCCACACCCACACCAGCTAAGATTATGCCCAGTAGGAGGTAGTAGAGCCACCAGCCTTCTCCTCAATCATCAAGAGTCCCTTCTCCCATGTGGTCTAGAGTCCCTTCTCCCCTGCGATCTACGATCTAGAGTCCTTCTCCCCTGCGGCCCTTCTAGATCGTAGAGCCACTAGCAGACTCCCATGCACTCGGGAGTCCCTTCTCTAGAGGCGAGTGCCCATCGTACTAGCTCGTCACGATAGGGCAGCGGGTGTAGTAGGAGGGAGAGCTCTAGCGGATGCATGGCACAATGATTTAGGGGTAATGGTGGGGGCAGGGAGGACTCAAATGATGCAAACATGCTAGAGGCTGACAGTACGATCTTCTATGACATTAGTGAGACGGGCGACATCTTGATGGATGCACAGTGAAAGGACATCATGGCCTTCATGTGCTCTATAGTTCATAACAACTACAAAGATTGCTTTATTCCATTCAAAGAGCAAAAATAAAGTTTGGTTGATGATACCATCAATGCTATACGCTCTAGGTATCCCAATCCATCCAATGTTGAGCTCACAGACAAATGGGCAAAGTCAAAGATTACCATTACCCTTGCCAATAAGATATTTTTTGCTTAACAAGCAGGCACTGGCCGAGATTGCCAGGAGAGAGGGAGGTCAACCACCAAGGGGCCAGCCCCACACCGCTCATAAGCACAAGTGAAAGAAAGCGATGAGGGCAATGAAGGCGGATCCCAGTCTGCAACACGTGGAGGCACGAAGGATCTAGATGGAGCAATATGGAAACATGCATTTCGGAGTAGGAGGTATTGCATCATGAGAGGCCCAATTTGTAAGTAACAATCTCAAATTATATTGTGTTTATGTGGTTTATTAGGAGGTTGTTCCTTTGTACTAACCCCTCTGCAAATTGTGTCATCTTCTAGCTTGATATCGTGGGTAGATACCCTACTCTTGAGACAGCCTACCATCGTGGACATCGCAGGCGACATACATGGAGGCACTTCTATGATGAGGGGTTGATTACTGAGGAGCAATATATCCGGGCTACTAGAGCACCCTTGCAAGTATTTAAAAGTACTTAAAAAATGTCAATGTTGTAAATAAATATGTATAATTTCATACATTAATGCATGTCATCCCTCGTTTACAGGCCCCTGGGGATATTCAAGGGGAGAAGGCTAGGATACTGAGGAGGAAGAAGGCGATGAAGAAGGGAGCGAGGATGTGGATGACTTAGATTAGTCATAGAAGTAGTGCTAGCTACTCTTTTTTGTACTTAAAGCCATTGGCTTGGTTTTGTTACTCTCTTGTTTATACACTCCTCTTTTTTTTTGTACTTGAAGCCACAAGTGGCTTAGCTTCATGCTATATGTATATACAAGAACTTTTTGGGTTATGAATTAATATACACTCCTCATTTTTTTGGCATTCAATTTCCTTGTGCAATGTTCTATCAATGAATGCCTTGTGAACTAAACATTTTGGAGTTGTAATGTTTTATTCGGAATTGTAATCGTCGGCTATAGATGTGCATGGAATCATGCAAATTAAAATGTGGTTGGATGTAAGAATTGAATTGCACACTATAGAAATGGGATTCCTGCAACCACACAGCATACAAAACATTCTATTCAGCCACAACAAGGCACATGCCATCTTCCGATAGAAATAACGACCTTTTTTACACTAAAAAGTTTTTTTTAAACGGGCGCAAAGGTCGTTATTCACGTCGCTATTAACATCAAAAACATGCGTCACTATATAAGCATGGTATATAATGACACTGGTAAAGTGTAAGAAAACAATACAACATCTATCGCAACTATAGGTTGCTTCTTGCTGACCCATGACACAGCTCCAGATCTAAGTGAGAAACAGTAACCCGTCACTGATCTCCTGCTATCCATGTCTCCTGCCCAATCCGAGTCACAGAATCCGGTCAAGATGTTGCCCTTGGTATAGGTGATGCCATAATCAAGTGTGCCTTTGATGTATTTCAGCACCCGCATCCCTGCCCTCCAATGGTTCTCCTAGGGCTTATTGGAAAACCTGCTTAGTACACCAGTCACAAAGCTGATGTTCCGCCGCGTGTTACACAAGTAAATCAAACTACCCACAAGTCTTCTGTACTTTGCTTCGTCCACTAGTGGTGATGAATCCTCATTTGAGAGCTTCACGTCAACCTCCATGGGGGTGCCAACTGTCTTGCACTTAGCCATGCCAAATGCATTCAGTATCTCTCCAGCATACTTTAGCTGTGAAATGATTTGTTTTGGCTCTTGCCAAACTTCAATCCCCAAACAGAAATGCATCAGTCCACTGTCATTTCAAACTCTCTTCCTAGCAAATGCTTTGTCTGCGAGATCTTCTCTTCATGGTTCCCTATTATGACAAGGTCATCCACATAAAGGACCACGATCATACACCTGCCTCCTTCTCTGAAGATATAAAAATTTGCATCAGATGGGCTCCTCCTGAACCCGTTTTGTAGAAAGTAGGCATCAATCCACTGGTACCATGCTCGTGGGGCCTGTTTCAGACCGTAAAGTGCCTTCTTCAATTTATAGACTTTACCTTCTGAACTGGGATCACAAAACCTGGTGGTTGTTCCATGTATACCATGTACCTGTGTGAATCCTTTTGCCATGAGCCGAGAGCCTTGTACTTATCCAACGTGCCGTCGGACTTGTACTTGGTCTTGTACACCCACTTGGTGCTGATTACCTTGCGTTTTGGTGGTTGATCCACAAGGTCCCAAGTGTTGTTCTTCATTATGGAGCCATACTCCGACTGCATAGCCTCCATCCACCTATCATCACCCTGTGCCGCTTCAAGACACTTGGGTTCTTCAGCACGGATCACCTCTGTCATCAAAGCATAGTTGACCAAGTGTTCCTGGGCCCTTCTTTGCTCCTCTAATCTCTTGGACCGGTGGTGTTTGGATGGTTCCTCCTCAATGGCTGGAGGTTCTCTACCATCCAAAAGCTGCTTTACCCACTTCGGGGATGGCCATTGCCATTGTGGTTCTGCAGGATCTTCCTCCTCTTCTTTATCTTGAATCCTCCCAAGCACCGTTGGGGGAGGTCGGTCTGCTGTTGGTGGTTGTACTGGATGGATATCCTGGTCTTGGTTGTCTGGGAAGGAAGCATCCTCCTCCAATTGATGCGGCTGTTCTGAGAAGACCACATCGCGACTTACTATTACCTTCTTGGTAACAGGATTATAGAGACGGTAACCCTTCACCTCTTCACTATAGCCCAAGAAAATACACTTCCGACTCTTCGGTTCCCATTTGGTCCTGTTAGCATCAGGGACATGCACAAAATAGTCACATCCAAAAACTCTAAAATGTGCAGCTAAAAGTTTCTTACCAGAAAAGGCCTACAATGGAGTCATCCCGTTCACAGCCTTCGTGTAGCTACGATTCAAAATGTAAACTACTGTGTTACATGCTTCAACCCAAAAAGTCTTTGGCAATTCTTTCCCTTTCATCATACTCCTGCCCATTTCATAGATGACGTGCATCTTGCGCTCTGCTACTCCATTTTGATGTGATGTATGTGGCGGGGGTCTCTGCCTCTTGATCCCGTGACTTTTGCAGTAACTTTCGAATTCACTTGATGTGAACTCACCACCTCTGTCTGATCTCAACTTCTTCACCTTCCTCCCCGTTTCTTTCTCAACCATTACATGCCATTCTTTGAACTTAATAAAAGCCTCGTCTTTAGTCTTCACAAAAGAATATCCATATCCTTCTACTGTAGTCGTCGATCAGTGTCATGAAGTAGTACGAACCACCCAAAGCTTCCGTCTCCACCTTTCCACAGAGGTCTGTGTGAATGAGCTCTAGAGGAGCCTTTGCCCTACTGGCCTCTTTAGGAAAGGGCTGCCGATGCTGCTTGCCCATCATGCAAGCTTCACATACATCGGGTAGATCTATAATTTCTGGTAGGCCTGCAATCATTCCACTTTTATGCATCTCCTTTAAAGAACTAAGGTTTAGATGACCAAACCTCTCATGCCACAGCTTAGTGTTCTTCACATCGGCTCGAGCATTGAAAGCTGAGAGTTCATAAATGTTGTTGCGCCGTGTACCTTTACCAATGACCTTCCCTTGAAGATCTAAAATCTGTGTGCCATTCTTATCGAATTGAACTTTGAGGTCCCGATCCATGATCGCAGAAATGGACAACAAGTTCCTCTTGATATCTAGTACATAAAGAACATCGAACAACTATTTTACAACTCCATCTGACTTGAGAGCAATCGTACCTTTTCCTTTTGCTTGACATTTTGCATCATTGCCGACTACTACTAGGATGTCATTCCCTACCGGATGTAGAGAGGTATACCAATCCTTCCAACTGGTCATGTGGCACGATGCACCACTATCAATAATCCAAGGTTCTTTCGTAGGTACATGAACTGCCTCCATGCAAATCTCCTCAATTGCTACGAACAGCTCTACTAGTACTGCTTGCGCGCTATTGCTGGACTCTTTCTTTACTCCGTTCTTCTCATCTGCAATCTTCTTTTGGCACTCATTCTGCTTGTGCCCTGCCTTGTTGCAATAGAAGCACTTGATCTTCTTCTTTCTCTTTTTATAATCAGAAGAAGATGGGTTACCAGAGTCCTTACCCTTACCTTTCTTTGATCTAGCCAAGAAAGCCGAATCTTCTCCAATCCTCATCTTTTGACGCATCTCCTCCTCTAGAAGCATCGCGCTGAAATCCTCAAAGTTGAGGAGCGGATTTCTGTTATGCGTATTCAATGCCGTAACAAGACCGTCATACTTTGGTGGGAGAATCTATATGCACCTTCGTGCATGCACCTTCGTGCTAGATTCTCGCTGGTGATGGTGATGCCAATCGCAGTCATCTGATCGTGCAGATTCTTTACCCTGGTGATAAACTTCTCTGCCGTTTCAGACTCAAACAGTTTCTCCTTTGCGAGTTGAGTCTCTAGATTCTAAATTCGCGTCTGATTCGTGGTCTTGTACTGATTTTTCAAGACCGTCCATGCCTCCTGTGTTGTGGTGACATGTTGAATTAACGCCATGACAGAGTCACTTACACTGCAAACAATAGAACATAGCGCATCTACATTTCTTCTTGTCCACGCGAGAATCTCATCCATAGTCGGTACTATCTATTGTCCTGCATTGGCTGGATCCGACCCCAGTAGCAGTATCCAAAAGCTCGTATGCGCTTAAGATGGTCTTCATCTTGAACTTCCAGAGTGAATAGTTAGTGCCGTCCAACTTTCCACTTTCGCTGAACGGTGGGATTCGCAGTCTTGCAAGCTGGGCCATCTCTCACAATCTGCTCGCAAACAAAAACACACTACCAAATCTTCTTGCTAGAGTCCAAGCTCTGAACCATGTAAGAAAACAATACAACGTCTGTGCTCAACAGATAACAGGATCTCGTATGCAAGAGAGAAAAGCAGATAGTATGGAGAATCAAAATTTTGATTACTATAAAACTGATACAATAGATGGTGCTGCCTCCCAACCGTGCGCTCCTGTGTGAGAAGCTTCGATGGCATGCTGGAAATAGTGGAGGACGGAGGCTGGATGCTAAGGAATCAGGGTTGCTGTAGCCAGTGATGATGATGGGCTTCACGGGCTTGCTCTTATATAGCCACCAGTCGTAGTTGGTTAGACCCAATTGGGTGACCGACCCAGTCCGCCCAAAACGGCCAACTGGGGGTCGATCTCGAAATAGGCCACCGACCACACAATAGAACCGTGGCGCAAAATAGAGGAACTGACCTATGGTCGCCGTTCGGCCCAGAGCCATCCGGGATCATCTGGGGCTCCAAACGGGCCCCGCAACTCGAGAGTGGGCTGCCTTAGGAAATGCTTCGTCTACCCTCAGTGCGGTCAGTCATGGGATGCCTTCCCGCACTTGCATGTAGCCTAGTTGGCAGTGTGCCCCTCTATCTGAAGCCGTCCAACCATCAGGCCACACATGCCCCCCATCTAGTGTCCAAACTAGGACCTATCGGATAACCGAGCTACTCAAATGCCTTCTCCTCATATGGGGGGCTTAAAGTAGAGTTAGCTGGTTCCCGCATAGTTACACGAGAGTGGAGCATTGATATCTAACATAAAGGTCGGTATATACTGACACTGGTAAAGCATCGTTATATAGCGACCCTTAATAGAACTATAAAAAATTTTAGTGGGCCAAAATAGGGCTTGCTATGGTCCTATTTTGCCCCACTAATGTTTATTTTTTTGCATTACAAAAAAATTTTCACAAGCAAACAAGCGAGATAAAACTCTCAAACCTTGTTTGTTACAAGCTTTTCCTTGTAAAAGGGTGATACAAAATTGCTCAAACCAGCTGATAGACAAAAGCATATACATGCAGAAGTATATACAACCTTGTTTGTTACAAAATTTTCCTTTTGAAAAGGGTGATACAAACTCGCTCAAACAACCCAACAGACAAAAGCATATACATGCCAAAGTATATACAAACTACTACTAATACTGCTCATCCAAGTCGTTGTCATCATCGTCGTGGTCTCCCTGGCCCTCGTGACCTCCTTCTGATCCTTGGCCCTTGTGACCTCTACCTGATCCCTGGCCCTCGTCGAAGCCATCTAAGCCTAATCCCTCAAGGACTACCTCCTCGTCATCACCACTTGCCTTTACTGATGGGACATTCGAGCTTGCACCCTAAGAGTGAAACCATACGAATTTGAAATTAGATTGGAACTTAAAGAATAAAAAAATGTTTAAAGTGAGATTTTAAGTTGGAGTAGACTTATACCGAGCGAACAGCCACCGCAACCCAATCAACTGCCATTCCCTGTGCCTCCATCTCAATAAACCACGGCTTCGCTCCTATGCAAAATGTGCATCTCATCTCTTCATTTGTGGGAAGCCTGCAACCAACTCGCAACCAATCGTAGATTGCCATAGACCCAAATTATGAGAGTTAGATAAAGTGCATGCAATATGTAATCCCCAGCTAGGTTCAGGCTTTTTCACTACGATGGCAATTTGCAAGATTGATCTATGTTGCTTCAAACTCCCAATTGGAGCAACACCCAAATCCAATTTCTTCTCATCATTTTATCCCAAACTTGCTTCCATTGATCCTGTTATATCTTTCCATTGTCCCAAACTTGTTTCCATTGATGCTATTCTATTCTTTGAACCGATCCAAGGCCTTATTTCTAAATCCCTCTCCCATGGCTCCATTGGAAGATTGCACCAACAAGCCATGAAAAAGCACCTTGCACATCGAAGTTGCACCAGAGTATGCCACAACTCGTCAATGTTATGGCCACAAGGTTGCCGTCAAAGATACACTAGATCATTATGACAACAAGGAACAAAGCATGTCGACTTATGGAGTGTCGGTGGACTCTATCCAGTGGATCCTTTGACAGGTGATCCATATTTGTTTGAAAATATGACGAGTTTGATTCAATACATAGCGATGGTCTTCAAGGCTTACTAGGATATTGTAAATGCATTGACCATTCCAATGCTAAAGCACACTTTGCGAAGGTTCACTTGTCGAGAATGGAAGGAGAGACAAAGATACTTAGAGATACCATGCATAACCTCCAAGAACAACTAACCCAAGAACAAAAAAAACTTGCTGACTTAGAAATTGCAAAAGAGAGGTCACAAGAGACAATCACAAGATTAATAGATGAGAAGAACAAACTGTTAAAAAAGGCTTGGTGTATCCAACAAGAGCTTGCTACTTTGACTAGGAGATTAGAAAGGATAAAAAGAACCCCTCTAGGTTACAAGCATAGGATCAAGCCCATGCAACCAATGGAGAGCTTGGCATATGGTGGTGGAGTAAGGAAACATAGGGTGAAAGCTACAAGGTATGTACATATATTTGGACTATTTTGTAATTATGAAGCATTACTTACAAATGAATCATTTATTTTTCTAATGTTATCATGATTTCTACAGAAATTTTATGGAGGAGGTTATTGGAAGAAATTCCTCTGAAAAACTTTGTGCCGTAAAGAGTGTAATTAAGAAGAAAGAATTCATTTCTATTCTTAGGGACCCTCGTCGGTGTGCATTGCGACATGCAATATTACAAGAGAGGTTGCAAGTGATTTAGAGAATCTTGTAGATCCATCGGAAGTTGTCCATGCATGTGATGCTGCTGGCATTAGTCGGCAAGGGTACTTAGCTGTGTATAATGTCTTTGTAAATGCACTTCGAGGTCAAGGCATTAAGAACCCTCTATTGCCAAGACCAGTATACATTAGAAATGCAAGGAAAGAAACAAATTCTACTGTTCAAAATTTGTTGGGTGGATTTATACACATCTCAAAAAGCATGACGTTGGAAGGCACAAACAAGACAAATGTCCAACATAGCAAAAAGAAAGGAGGACCAACTACCAACGAGGAAAAGCAAGGACCAAGAACCTTTGAGTACACAGAGCATAATAATGTTTTTTTGGATGTACATAGGGTCCAAGCTGCAATGGTGAAGTTTTATAACATGAAAGCATGGGGTATGTTAATTGTTTAGAGAGCTCGAATTTTTAATGAAATCTTTCTAATCATGTAAATCTTTAATCTTTCAGATTGTGAAGGAAAGTTAGTATTCGTTATCAAATTGGATGAGTGTGAGGTTGTAAAAGGTCACAAGTTGGAGAGGTTAGTATTACTTTGATGAATAAATCCCTTGAACATGCCAAAGATAAGGAAATTAGGGAAGATTTTAGTGTGCAATCAAAAAGCACATTTGGTGGCTTGCCACATTTGAACTTCCTAAAGAGACACACTCATTCTTGAAATGGGTATTTGATAGATCTCCAATTCCAAGTGTCATAGATGCGCAAACAAAAGGAGAGTTGCTTTAAGTTGAAGGGTTTGGATCATTTAAAGTTGAATGGCACATGGCAGGAGATCTCAAGACATTGAAGTGTATGTTTGCAATGGAATTGAGTGCAAATGCGATATATCCGTGTCTTTATTGTATGCACTCACACCAAACTCAAGGTAGCAACATAGGAATACATAGAGGGAAAGAGCAAATAAAAAGAGGAAAAGACTTTGGGAATGCTAAAGATGTAATGAATGACATCACAGATGATGAGGCTAACAAACGGATGTATTGGAGCAATGGAGTAATGAGCTGCAATCAGGATGCTGCACCCAACAGAGATCAGAACGATAAAAATTGGGATCCAATTTTAAACATTCCATTACAAAGAGTGCATTTCTGTGTGTTACAGGCGGAGATGCGGCTCATTGATAAATTGCTTTACTTGCACATTGTATATGCATGGAAACCGGAGGAGAGAGTGGCATCATGTATAGCAAGGGTCGAAACTTTACTCTCGAGCATGGGTCTACATGGGGGGAATGTAAAGCTAATCAAAGACGCACAATTGTCAAGAAAATCATGAAATCTTCCAAATAAAGTGTCCATGGGAGGCTCTAAGGCACGAAGGTTTTTGTCCAATCATGGAAAGCATTGATTAAATCTACATTGGAATTATTGGAAAAAGTTATGTGATTGCACGACTAATTTGGAAGTTGATCCTCATGTCAGAACCTTGAGAATACATGTTTGGAAAGAGTTGGATACTCTGGTAAAGATCTTGAGGAATCCTTCCATAGACGATGATGATGTGCAACTATATAAAGTCATCATGAAAGAGTTCATTGAAGCCATGGTAGATGCATGGGGTGAATCACACATTACTCACTACATGGTGTGTTTAGTCGTTGCTATTTTCAAAATTTTAATTGCAATCAATTTATTCTTGTTTACCTCATGTGTTTTTTATATGTATGCAGCACATTCTTTATGCTCATGGTCCATGGTTTCTTTGCCAATATGGTTCCTTGAATGCTTGGAGTGCCCAAGGGATGGAAAAGTCTCATTATAGAGCTCGAGGTGCTTATTTCAAGAGTACGCGACATGGAGGGGGGATTAATGGAAGTAATGCTCTTCATGAGATGTTCGAGTGGTTTTATCATGGTATAGTTGGGTCCTCCTATGCAAGGAATAAAGCTTTGCAAACGGAGTTAGCCCAAGCAATTTGTTGAACTCAAACGAGTAAAAGAAGGCATTCATGGATATTTTCGCAAGCTTCCCAAAAACATAGAAGTTGGATAGCAATCAGAAGTCGTGTTGGAAAGCATTGGATCGCTAAACCAAATGTACTTTGATGTTAATTAAAATTGCACTTCAATATTTCTTGTGGACATTTGATTAATTGGCTCTTTTTTTTAAAAACAAGCATTGAATTTTGTACTTGTGGACCCAACAAGGGCGAGCGATGAGAAAAGGTTGGGGAGCGATTTGACGAAATATGAAGAGGGGAGAGGAGAAGAGTGGAGATGAGGAGAGAGGGCACAGCTATAGAGCACACCACAAATGACTAACTGTACACTAGATTTAGTTGAAAAAATAGAATTTATACAAACCCTTTTAGGGTTAGGGTTAGGGGATCTAACCCTTTCTTTATAGCACTCTATAAGGTTAGTGCTATGCACATATGATCACGTGATGGTGCTATGCACACATGATCACATGATGTTGAGCGTGAACTCTCAACACCTTCCCTCAAGATCAACATCATGAAGTAGGCCTTCCCTCAAGATGATGATTCTGGGGAATCGAAGAAGGACTGAGCATTACATTCCATCACACCCCTTTAATGGGAATATCCTTCCTCTGCATCAAACCAAGAGCTAGTCGGTGTTTCTCGAATAGCTCTTTACCAAGTGGTTTGGTAAAGATGTCTGCAACATTTTCTTTGCTATCACAATGCTGCAGTGTGATGTCACCAAGTAACACTCTTTCTCTGATGAAGTGCTCTCTGACATCAATGTGCTTTGTCCTGGAGTGATATACTGGATTTTTGGCCAATGCTTGAGCCGATTGATTATCACAGTATATTGTTGTTGGTGGCTTTGACTCATCAAAGTAATCTGTTTTTGACAATAGTCTTCTGAGCCATATAGCCTCACATGCACCTGTAGTGAGTGCCCTATATTCTGCTTCAGTCGAAGACAAAGAAACAGTTGGCTGTTTGTTGGACAACCATGATATAGCACCTTGACCAAGGAAAAATGCATATCCCTGTGTTGATCTCTTGGTCTCATGATCTCCGGCATAGTCACTGTCACAGTATCCATGCAACCGTGGATGACTTCCTCTGTATTCTATCCCAAACTGTCTTGTACCTCTGATGTATCTCAAGACTCTTTTGGCTGCATTCCAGTGAGACTGTTTTCGATTTGCCATAAACTGTGCTAGTGAGCTTACTGCATAACAAATATCTGGCCGTGTGATTGTCAGATATATAAGAGATCCGATGAGCTACCTGTAGTATCTATCATTGACTGTAGGCTTTTCTGAATCTTTAGTAAGTTTCAAACTCTATTCCATGGGAGTGGCTGCAATCTTGCAATCTGCCATATGAAACTTCTTTAGGAGACTGTCAACATACTTGAGCTGACTCATGAATGTGCTATCTGAATCTCTCCAGAACTCAATTCCAAGACAATAGTGCATAAGTCCAAGATCTTTCATGTCGAACTCTGCAGATAAGTCTTGTTTCAATTTTCTGATGAAGCTATCCTTGCTTTCTGTCACAATCAGATCATCTACGTACAAAAGTGCAATAGTAATGTCTTCCCCTTGAACTTTGTAGTAGAGAGTATGATCTAAATTGGACTTCATGTATCCCAGATCAGCAAAATACTTGTCAATTCTATTGTACCAACTTCTGGGTGCTTGCTTTAAGCCGTAGATTCTTTTCTTGAGATGGCAAACCTTTTTCTCCTTTCCTGGTTCAACATAACCTACTGGTTGTTGCATGTAGAATTCCTCGTCTAGATAACCATTGAAAAATGCATTCTTGACATCAAGCTGATACACATTCCATTTGCTGAGTGTCACTAGTGATATCAAGAACCGTATGGAATCCATCTTTGCTACTGGAGCATAAGTCTCATCATAATCTTGACCATATTGTTGTGCAAATCCTTTTGCAACTAGTCTAGCTTTGTATCTCTGAATACTGCCATCTGGATTGTACTTCACTTTGTATACCCATTTGTTTACTATAGCCTTCTTTCTTGGTGGAAGGTCACATAATTCCCAAGTGTTATTTTTATACAAAGCATCCATTTCTTCATTCATAGCAGTTTGCCATTCTGGCTTGTCTACTGCATCTTCGAAGTGCATCTTCAAAGTACACTGGCTCTTCTGTAGCCATGATGGTAGTCATAAGAGCATAGTTGGTGGTTTCCACCTGAATTGCTTTGCCTTTCTGAGCATATGTCAATCTGGCTGGTGGTTTGCTTTCCCTAGTAGACCGTCTGAGCTGCTGTGGCTCTGCTCGGGGTGTTGCTGGCAATTCTTGCTCTTCTTCATCAACCTGTTCTGTAGATGACTGTGAAGTCGATGCTTCTATCTCCTGTGTAGGTGAGGTTTTCCATTCTGATTCCTCATCAAAGACTACATCTCTGGAGATAATGACTTTGTGGTTGATGGGATCATACGATTTGTATGCTTTGCTTTCTTCACTGTAGCCAACCATGATGCATTTGTCTAACTTCACATCCAATTTCCTGCGATGATCATCATGTATGTGGGCATATGCTATGCAACCAAATATGCGGAGATGCCCAATGCGTGGCTTGTGTCTAGTGAATGCTTCATAAGGAGTCATACCTTGTATCGGTTCGGTAGGAAGCCGATTAAGCAAGTAGGTAGCTGTAGCTATGGCTTCTGCCCAATACTGATTTGCAAGATGCTTTTCACTAAGCATTGCTCTAGCACTATCTGCTAAAGTCCCATTCTTCCTTTCAGCTATTGCATTCTACTGAGGAGTATCTGCACATGTGAATTGTCTTCGTATGTCGTGATTTTTGCAAAAGTTCATGAATGCTGAAGACATGTATTCACCTCCTCTGTCTGATCTCATGACCTTGATCTTTCTGCCTGTCTGGTTTTCTACCATGGCTTTCAATTCTTGAAATCTGGAAAACACATCAGATTTCTCTTTCAGAAAGTAGACCCAACAATATATGCTATAGTCATCGATGAAGGTCAAGTAGTAAAGTTAACCATTGATGCTGCAGGTCTGGGCATAACCCCATACATATGTATGTATCAAATCAAGAATACCTCGTGCACGAGAGGTACTTCTGACAAAGTTGGTTCGCTTTTGTTTGCTGAAGCAGCATGCTTCACAAACCTTTCCAAGAAACTGTAGCTTCGGAATCCCAATTGCCATATTCTGATTCCTTAGATCTAACAAGTACTTGAAATTGACATGACCATATCTCTTGTGCCATTTTGCAGATAGTGGCATTTGTTGCATTTGAGCTGACATGGCATGCTTATCTAGTACTGTAGCTAGCATTCTGTATAAGCGTCCTTCCTTGACACCTTTCGCTACTACCTGACATCTTTTAGATTTGTCTCTGATAGTGCATTCATCACCGTCGAAGATGACTTTGTAGTTGTGTTCCGTCATTTGACCTACTGACAAAAGGTTCTTGCTGAGCTTCGGAACATAGAGCACATCTTTGTCTAATCCTTTTGTACCAGTGAAATTGTTCATAGAAATAACACCTGTCCCTTGAACTGGATTCGGTGTATTGTCTGCGGTGTAGATGTCATTCTTCTGTCCTTCTAATGGCTTCATTTCTGTGAACCATTCCTGATGATTTGTCATATGAGATGATGCACCGCTGTCGATGTACCAAGGATCTTGTTCCACTTGGTCGACTTGATAGCTGAAATCCTCTTTGGGATTGAAATCAGTGTCTAGGTGCATTGTATTAGTCTGATGCAATTTCTCACTTGCAAGAAACATATTTCCATGTTCATTTGCAAAATGAATGTGACTAGAATGTCCACCACGATGATTTCCTCTTCCTCGAGAATTCCCTCGCTCGATTGACCGCCTTGGTCGTACTGCTTCTTGCATCAATCTCTTTCATAGTGTCCAAACTTGTGACAGTAGTTGCATTGAATGTTTGACACATTGGTGGATGCATTCCCTCGTCCTTGAAATCTTCCTCTATTGGAATGATTTCCTCTTTGCTGATTTTGATGTTGCTGAGGATGATGCTGATGCTGATGCTGATTCTGACTTTGATTTTGTTGATGATGACCACTTTTCTGGTATGATCTACCTCTGTTTCTGCCTTTGCCTCTGCTTCTGTCTGAAGCTGTGAATGCCTGATCATTAGAATGACCTTTACGTGCTTGAATGGCCTGAGTCCTAAGTTCTTCACCAAGTAGAACTGACTGAAGTTCTTCCAGTGTTGGAATTTGCCGTTGGATGGTAATACTCTGGACTAGATTCTCGTATCCTTCTCCTAGTCCATTCAAGATTACTTGAACCATTTCTACGGGATTCATAGTTTCTCCTGCTGCTGCAAGTTGATTGTTGTAGTCTTTGATGCGGAGTACATAAGCATGACCGGTTTCACTGCTGTTGCGGAAAGTCTGGTTGATCTGGTTTCTCAAGGTGAGAATCCTAGATGTGTTCTTGGACACGTAGAGAGCTGCGAACATATCCCATGCTTCTTTTGATGTCTTGACTGTGTTGAGTTGTCCTAGCATGACATCTTGCACATTCTGCTTGATCAGGTGATAGGCATACTGGTCTTTCTTATCCCATTCCTCTTGAGCTCGGGCAATGGCAGGATCTACTACTGGTGCAGAAACTGTTTGTGTAGATGTAGATCCCGATGTAGATTCCGTTGCTGTTGCTGTGACAACAGATGGAGTAGAGCTACTGGTGACTAGATCGGCCAATGGTCTAGGTGTAGACCCATCGACATACTCCCATTTGTCCTGAAGCACAAGAATGGTCTCCATTCGGTATTTCCATGTACCATAATTGGAGTTGTCTAACTTAGCAGATGCCTCTAGATTGAGGTTGCTAGTCGACATGGTGCAAAAAATATACTCAAAAAGTGTCCTGAAAATCTCTGTATGAATCAACTGCAAATACACTGAAGATGCCAAGTGAAATCTCTGTACCGTCGGTGAAGATAGAATTGCAGTATATAAAATCTGATCTGTGTTACAAGGCTTGTGGCAATGATGCCGGGAATAGCCAGGAGGCTTTACAAGGCTGAAAATGATGTGCATGATGCCGTGAGATAGCCAAATAGGCTTTACAATGGTGGCATGTGTGTGAAATCAAGTGCTATCTGCCCACTGAATCAATCTGCAATGCCTCTGAACTCTGAAGTCTACTCACTGAAATGATGAACGTTAGGTACTAGTCGGGAATTTCGAGCATGGCTTAGATTGGCAACTTGGGGAAATTCAAAGCGTCCCCTCTATGGCGATCTAGTCTACTCTGATCTAGATCTAAACCAACCATCGATCGATGAAAGAACAGCAAATAATTCCTTTTATTTTGTTCTTTTTAAGTGCTGGGTCAGATGCGTCGATGTAGAGGCAAATGTGTGTGAAGGAAGTGGTTTTGTCGGCGAGGCTCAAATGTGAGTGTAACTTGCACCAAAATGTGCATGTGATGTAACGAGCGCGTAGAGCACAAAAAAACGAGCGACTTTCCTTTTCGGAGTGCCCTCAAATTCTTCCTGCATCAAGAGATATGACTTGATCTAGGTGGAGGGGCAAAAGGAGTGCAAATGGTGCTCAATGATGATGTGTCACTGTGAGTCACATGCAGTGATGATGTGGCATAGTGCCTAGCAAGAGGTGTGCCTATGAAGCTCTGTGCTGAGGTGGTAGGAGTGTGCACATGCAGTGTGTGCACAGTGTGCCTGGCAAGGGACTGTGCCTGCAGGGGGTCAGTGCTGAGGTGGCACAGATGATGTCAGTAAGGTGATGTGGCAATGCTGACATGGCATTGATGATGTGTCCCTGATGACATGGCACAAGTGACATGGTTGATGATGTGGCAGTCGATGATGATGTGTCACTGATGATGTGGCAGGATGATGTGGCCTGTTTATGTGGCACTGATGATGTGTCAGTTGAGCTGGGCTACTGACGTGGCAGTTGCTAATGTGGCATGTGTCAACTGGATGACGTGGTAGTTGAGTTGGCAGGGTGATGTAGCAGTCTCACGGGGTTACTAACGTGTCATATAAGGATTTCCACATGGCAAAATTTGAGACACTTATTTGCCACATGGCAGATAAGATGATGTGGCGCACAGGCCACGTGTCACTTTCTGGGAAGCCAAAATCTACCAAGATTTTGACGAAATCTTCTGGATTCCGTCGTCTTCTCCGTCGATGGAGCTCTGCGATGAGACGTTGATGGCGCTGTGAGCTGCTGGTGCATACGGGAGCCGCTGATCGCTGGTTGTGTGGCGCTAGAGCAGTCGAGAGCTTATAGTTAGAGAAGCGGCGATCGTTGGGCAATGATAGCTGAGCGCTGGCTATGGAGGTGGTTGACTGTCGTTGCAGAGCTCGATTGCTTGGATGGGCTACCGGTGGAGTTGGTTGGTAGCTGAGAGCTGTCAGGTCCTCAGCCTTGCAACCTTGAAGTAGGTTGTAGAGGTGACCGTGAGCATCGGCTCACTTGTGTTTTTAGCAAGGTCGATGGAGAGGCTGCAGGCAGCGTAGGAGCCGGTGACAAGGCTTGGAAGGAGTCGGGCGTGCGGGCTGATGGAGCCACGATGCACCTACTAGCTGCGTGAAGACTAAGAGCTATTGAAGGATGAGCTTTGGCGTTGGGTCGTTGAGAAGCAGCTATTGTTGTTGAGGCGGAATGTTGTACATATGCTGTTCGTGGGCTATAGAGTCTCCTTGAAGTCGGCTGTGGAGATGAAGGCGGCTGAGGTCGAGTGTCGTTTGAAATTCCGTGAAGCTCGTTGGCTTAGTTGTAGGTGCGCCGTGAGCTCTGTGAGCTCAAAGGAGTTGTTGTAGAAGGCGCCGCGTTGGAACCTTAGTGCAGCTATTGCTTTGGACCTTTGGAAGTCCAGGCCAATCGGTAGCATGCTGTGGATAGCACAAGAGTCCGTTGTAGCCCGTGTGCTGAAGTGCTGTGTCAACAATCAATAGGACTGTTGATGGAGGCCTTAGTCAGTTGAGCCACGTTGTTGCAGGTGCTTGCAGCATGGAGTTGGAGCTTGCCTCAAGAGCTTTTTGATAGGGACGGCCGTCGAAGGAGCTTTGTTGGAGAGGCTTAGCTTTGGAATCAACCTTTCTTTCTCTTTCTCACAGATCTCTCAAAACCTCTCTCTCAAAGACTAAGATCTAGATCTCTCTCTCTCTCATAAACAACAAATACTCTCTTTCTCAAGAAATGAAATCTCTCAAGAACTCAAAGAAAGAATAATGGACGGAAATTTCCTCTCAATGGACAGAAATTTCTCTATCACTCAATGGAAGTGAAAGAAGAAGAAGTTCTCTCGATGGAAGAGAACACTCGATCTCTCAATCTCTCAATCACTCTCACTCTCTCAAGAATCGCAATGCCTCAGCGGAAGGCAAGGGAGCTCTGATACCATGACAAAACATGAAGAGGGGAGAGGAGAAGAGTGGAGATGAGGAGAGAGGGCACAGCTAGAGAGCACACCACAAATGACTAACTGTACACTAGATTTAGTTGAAAAAATAGAATATATACAAACCCTTTTAGGGTTAGGGTTAGGGGATCTAACCCTTTCCTTTATAGCACTCTATAAGGTTAGTGCTATGCACATATGATCACGTGATGGTGCTATGCACACATGATCACATGATGTTGAGCGTGAACTCTCAACACAATTTCACTGGAGTTCAAGGGGAATTTCAAAAACCCCTTAAATAAGTTTTTTTCCCCAAAACAAACACCCCTTCTCTTTACATAATTTTTTCCTAAAGTTGAATGAAAAAACCCAATGTTTTAATGAACTAAGTAAATTTTTTGATAAATGTCACTTCTTTACAATGCACGTAGTACACTAAAATTTTGTGAGGTTAACCCCCGAGGGGACGATGACAAATAGGGGGGGGAGGAGGAGTTGAGGGGGGGTAAAGGGGGAAGAGGGGGGGGGGGGGCTAACTAATAATGATGCACAAAATAAATATACCCCTATATATATGCAAATACCTTCATTTTCTCAGTACCACCAGTACTCTCTCATACTACTACATTCCTTCCTACCATCACATTTCCCATAGCCCCACCATCACTGACATGGCAAGAACAAAGCAGATTGGAAGACCGGTTGATTCCAGAACAAAGCTCCCAATCCCTCCTGATGTATACAATGCAATAATCGAAGAGAGAAGAAAGAGGAGGCAGCAGGAGGAGGAGGAGCAAGAGGAGAGGATAGAAACCAATGAGCAAACAGATGATGATGAAGAAGATCATGGGGAGCAATCCAATCCTCAGAGTCAGCTCGAGGCATCTCAAGAGCCAGAAAGCAGACCAAAAGAACAGGAGCGCAAAAGACGCAAATTGGAAGAATGGGCCAGAGGACACACTCATTTTACTTGATAACAAATATTATTCGATAGTTGATTGAGAGATAAATAATACAATTTTTACATAACAAAATAAAATATAAAATTATCAAGACATTACATGAAGAGTTTTCCAAGCAACATTCAAGCCTACGGCTTGACCCAATGTCTAAATCTCATCATTTTCTTTAAATATACAAGCATCCTTAATGATTGCATCATCGACACTCCCGATGGGTATGATACTTTGTATAGGCCTTAATGAAAGTAATAGAATTGTTCTTGCAAACGGTTTATGTGGATCAGGTATCTTTTTCATGGCTAGGAATGTGTATTTCCACAATTCTTACCATGCAACGTGGATGAGTGTTAAAAATATGCATTCGTGTGCTTCTAGCATATGTGTGTGGGCTTGATGTATATGATTCTTTATACAAGTCTTAATACCAATAATACCCTTATCCTTGCAAATTTTTGAGTTAATAGGATATCATTTGCATGGTTGGGCAGGTGTATTTTGACAATTCTTAAACATGCATTATGCATGAGTGCTTCTAGCATATCTATGTGTGTCTGATAGGCATGATACTTTACATAGCTTCAACGAGATAAAAGCCCTTTTGCTTTCATGCATGGTCATTGAAAAACATGCATCTGCCAACTTCTAGCCATGCAAATGACATTTGATAAGCATCATACTTTGTGCAAGAAGTAAAATGGGTGAGTTCAAGGCTTGTGCAAAGTATCATGGCCATTTGGTGTCATTTTCATGGCATGGAATTGATATTTCCTAGCTTTTCACCATGCATCATGCATCATTATTCAAAAACATGTATTGGTGTGCTTGTAGCCCTGAAAATGGTATTTGATGGACAAAAAACTTTGATCAATCCTTAAACTCGGTAATTTTAATGCATGCACAAAGTATCATAGCCATTTGATGTCATTTGCATGGCTTGGAATGGATATTTCCTAGTTTTCACCATGCATCATGCATGAGTGTTGAAAAGCATGCATTGATGTGCTTCTAGCCATGCAAATGGTGTTTAATGGACATGAAACTTTTTTAAAGCCTTAAAATAGGTGATTTCATGGCATGTGCAAAGTATCATGACCATGTCATGTCATTTTCATGGCTTGGAATGGATATTTCCTAGTTTTTCACCGTGCATCATGCATGAGCATTGAAAAACATGCATCGGTGTGCTTCTAACCATAAAAACGGTATCTTTTGGGAATGATACTTTGCACAAGCCTTAAACAAGGCAATTTCAATGCCTATGCAAAGTATCATGCCCATCTAGTGTCAATTGCATGGCTTGGAATGGATATTTCCTAGTTGTTCACCATGCATCATGCATGAGCATTGAAATACATGCATTGGTGTGCTTCTAGCCATGAAAATGGTATTCAAAAGACATGATACTTTCTACTAGCCTTACAATGGTGTATTTTAAGTCCTATTCAAAGTATCATGGCTATCGGATGTGGTTTGCATGGCTTGGATCAGATATTTCCTAGTTCACCATGCCTTGAAATGGATATTTCCTTGTTTTTCACCATGCACCATCCATGAGCGTTGAGAAAGTAGGATTCCTAGGTGGGGCTGGGATGATAAAGTCTATCTCAGCCCATATGAGATTTAAACTCAGCCCATATGGCTTTCTTGGACTCTCTCTATTAATGCCAATTTTTCCTCTTGCATGCCATCTATACACAAAAGATGGATGCTAGAGTTTTGATGATAGTACCTCCCATGTGCACACCATCATGATTAATAATTATTTCATGATTTCAAGGAGGATACCCCAATAAAACTCGCTGAAGTACAAGGTAGAATTACTTTATCAATTTTGGAGTTCACATACAAAACAAGGGTGATATTATGCAAGAACATGTCATAACAATGCAACAAGAACGATACTACTTACACATGTGTCCATCTTACTCTCAAATCCAATCCCATTACAAGTTTAGGGCAAGTTTATTAATGCTATGGTTAAAGGAGATACTAAAATGATGTTAGTGAATGCATGTGCATGCAAGGTTTATTGATGTATAAGTTAGGATGAGGCACTTCAAAGGGTAAACTTTAAAGTTTTTCATACAAAAGTTTTGTCGTCAAGTTTATTTAAGCAAATGATCTTAAAAGGTGTAAAAGGGGTGGGGGGAGGCAAGCATGGGGAATTTGAAACATTTGGGGGAAAACCCAGTTAGGGAAAAAACTTTGTTGGCTACTACATAGCATGAAACATGAGACTAAGGCTAACTATGTACTAACGTAAAGAAGTTGAGCTAGATGAGATCGTTTGTTCTCATACAAGAGAGACATTTCAGATCAATAAAAAATCAAGTTCAAATGATTACAAAATCATCGTCGACAGCAACAAAGACCTCTGGGATGCTAGGTTTTCATACTGGCATAATTGGGATACTTTGGTACTGTAATATCGGCAGCAACTACAGAGTTGGGCTTTTTGCAAACCCTTCTTTCTCGGATCCATGATGACTGGTTGACTAGTTCTTTTATCTTCACATCCTTGGATCTTGGATCTTTTATCTTCACATCACCTTCCGTTTGACTGCCCTTTAGACTTTTGTGACCTCCACGGATTTAGAGCTTGGACACCATTTGGGCGATTACATTACGTTGATCTCTCTTTGATAAAGAGGCACCCTTACTACAACTATTAGCTAGGCCTTTGCACATTGGTAGGTTTTTGATGCTTTTGGGCAAAT
Organism: Dipteris shenzhenensis; assembly: GCF_047967505.1. Classification (NCBI taxonomy): domain Eukaryota; kingdom Viridiplantae; phylum Streptophyta; class Polypodiopsida; order Gleicheniales; family Dipteridaceae; genus Dipteris; species Dipteris shenzhenensis. The sequence continues at coordinate 41,807,392 of NC_141605.1, read as the reverse complement.
GTAGATGAATCTGTGCTGACACCTTTGATTGATACTAGCTTAGCCTTTGACAACTTTGTATCTTTTATTCAAACTCCCAGGTTGCCTGCAAGTGCCATCAACAACATTCCAGAGATAATTGCGGGTTAGCGACATCTCCATTTTTATAGACCAAAGTCTATAATTCATATTTGGAAGCTTCTTGATTGTAGAATTTTTTGGTGGACGTGCTTGTATGGGCCATCTTTGTGAATAGGATCAAGATCATGGAGATCTAGATATAAGCTCTATTGAGATCAATTGGAACGATTGGTCTCCAGTGAGAGAAATAGAAGTTACCATTGTTGAGATATCGAGCTCCACTTGTGATATGCCAGGGTGACCGTTGTGCATTTATGTCACCGACTTGTTAGCTGCAGATGCGGTTGGTACACTGCCCATGAATAATAGCTGGATGACAGCTATCCTTATGTACTCTAGTTCGTGGCTCAGTTAGTATGCCACCTTAGTTAGCTGAGTTTGGTTTGAGACCCACATATAGGGTTCTTCTATTTCTTTGTACAAGAGTTCTTTTGGCTTTCACAACTAAGTAGAGGAAAACTGTTTTCAGCCTCCACCTTTGTGTGTATTCCCCCATTTTGTATGTGAGAAAGCCGCAAGTGAGACTCCTTCCTTCTCTCCCACTATCTTCACATGGTATCAGAGCCTGGTTCGTGGTAAGGAGCTCAAGAAAGCAAACCAAGTTCGTGGTGTCCTGGTAAGAGGACCAATGTTGCTTTCCTTTTTCGAGTTTGGGAGCAAATCTCTGCAAGTAGCACAGCCAGAAAGTGCAAGAGTGCATTGTCTCAGATTGAGACACCCTTCGCGGTGTGGCGAGAGGGCAATATATGTTGTGGGACCGTTTTGGTTCGAGGCCATTTCGGGGCCTGTTTTGGAGGCGGAAGCTCTCCGCAAGCATTGAGAAAAAGGCCCTGTTTTTGCTGTGCGACCACTGCTCTGCAGGTCGGTGAAAAGTTGCCACAGAAATTGCATTGTATGACTTTATTTTTCTGATTCGAGGCCATTTCGGGGCCCGTTTTGGAGGCGGAAGTTCTCCGCAATCATTGAGAAAAAGGCCCTGTTTTTGCTGTGCGACCACTGCTCTGCAGGTCGGTGAAAAGTTGCCACAGAAATTGCATTGTATGCATGTGCGCAGAGATACTAGGAGTTACAGAATCATCCTTATTGCCTGTTGATGCAAAATCATCACTAGGAAGTGACTATGTGGTCAAATACCACTTTCGTCAGTTTTGCAGATTTGCCCGTGTGAGGCAGAAGCTGTGTTTTTTGTAGTGACAAAATATTTTGCAGTGTTCTGTAATGGCGTCTGATTCTCTTTCACAAATTGTCACTGAAAAGCTTGACAATAACAACTTCCAAGCATGGAAGTTTAGAATGACGAATTTCCTTATGGGAAAAGGCTAGTGGGAGTTCATTATAGGAAATGAAGAAGAACCAGTTCTTCCTAATGTTCCCAATCAACAGGAAATGCAGGCATTTAAAGGATGGCCTGAGAGAGCTAGAAAAGTTATGTACTGGCTATCTATCAGTATTTCAGATTCTATGATTGTGCATATTCAGGATGCAAGTACGCCAAAGGAGGCATGGGATACTTTGGCAAAAATGTACAGCACAAATACGCAAGCCGGGAAAATGCAGCTCAAGCAGGAGTTGCACAATGTGTAGAGAGAAAATATGAGCATTAATGACTACCACATGAAGGTGAAGAAAATTGTAGATGCACTTGCTTCCATTGGGTCGCCAGTGGAAGATGATGATCTAGTTTCTGTGACCTTGAATGGTCTAGGAAAAAATTATGCACAGTTCCGGACATCCATTGCCATCCGTGAAAATTTTCCTGATTTTGAGGAGTTGTTTGCTCTTCTAATTTCTGAAGAGCAGAGAAATGGTGGTGCATCTTCTTTAGGAGGAACTTCAAAAGAAACTGTCTTCTACTCAAATGCTAGAAGAGGTAGAGGCAGAGGTAGAGGAGGCCGATCTGGAGGCCGTGGTAGAAATCAGAATATGCAGCAAACTCAGGAAAACCAGTCCTTTGGAGGATGACGTGGTAACTCTAGAGGCAGGGGGAGCCAAAGAGGTCGTGGTGGATGGCAGAGAGGCCAAAATGCAAACAGCAATGTTGAATGCTACTATTGTGGTAAAATGGGTCATATGGCTAAAGACTGCTACAAAAAGCAGAATGACATTATGAATGGAAAATTGCAGCAAGGCAATTATGCATCCTCTAGTAGACAGGGTGATGACAGAAATGAGCATTTGTTTATGGTGCAGCACATGACCAATTCTATGACAAGTGCAGAAGAAAGTAATGATGTGTGGTATGTTGACTTAGGTGTGTCAAACCACATGACAGGTCATGCAGAATGGATGCAGGATGCAAGGAAAATGGAAAGACCAGGATTTGTGGAGACTGGTGATGATACTGCACATCCTATTGTGCAGATTGGTAAAATTCCTTTGTCTATGTAGGATGGGAAAAAGAAATACCTGTCTGATGTATTTCATGTCCCGAATATCACCAAGAACCTGGTTTCTATTGGTCAAATGGTTGAGCAGGGCTTGCAGATCAAATTTAATCCTCATGGATGCTTTGTTGAGGATATGAAAAATAACGGTCGCTTGATAGCAAAAGGAAAGAAGAAGGGCAGGATGTTTACATTGGATGCGGACATGCCTGAATTGAGTGCAGCAATGTTTGCACATGGGACCGATGTAGTTGCAGATATTGATATCTGGCATAAACGCATTGGTCATGTTAATGTACAACGACTTAAATCAATGTAGGCCCAACATATTGTTGCAGGATTGCCTAAATTCAAGGTTGCAGAAATGCATAAGGTATGTGAAGCCTGTCAATTTGGAAAACAGGCAAGGAAACCATTTCCTAGACATGTTCAAGAGAGTAAGAAGCCATTGGAATTAATCCACTCTGATGTGTGGACTACTAAAGCTGCATCTATTGGAGGCTGTCATTATTTTGTCACTTTTATTGATGACTACAGCAGAAAAGTTTGGGTGTATTTTATGAAAAAGAAAAGTGAAGTGTTTGGGAATTTCAAAGCTTTTAAAGCTATGGTTGAAAAAGAAATAGGCCTGCAAATAAAATGCCTAAGGTCGAATGGAGGGGGAGAGTACCTCTCAAATGAGTTTGCAAGGTTCCTGCAAGAGCATGGCATAAAGCAGCAATATTCATGCAGTCATACCTTACAGCAAAATGGACTTGTAGAAAGGAAAAACAGGCATATTGGAGAGGTATCTCAGGCCATGCTAAATGAAAAAGACCTACCTGATTATTATTGGGTTGAAGCAGTTGCTACAGCAGTTTACATAATGAACAGGACTCCCACTGCAGCAATCCATGGCATGATGCCAGAGGAGATGTATACTGGTAGGAAACCAGATATTTCTCATTTGAAAATTTTTGGTTGCATTGCCTATGTTCATGTGCCAGATGAGTTGAGGTCCAAGTTGGATCCAAAAGCTGAGAAGTGCATCTTTATTGGTTATTTTCTGCAGCAGAAAGGGTATAAACCAGTAAATGTGATTAACGATATAGATGCACAAAATGATAATGCTGCACAGAATTCACAGCAGCAATCACAAAATATTAGTGGACGTGTAGTGTCCTCTAGCAGTGGTTCACATACTTCGCCATGGACAGGCAGATTGAGATCAGGAGAATCTCCTCAAAGCAATGCAGATAGTGGTATGTAGGTATCATGAAAAGGAAAAGAGAAGGTAGATCAGCCCATGTTTGATGTGAATGCAGGTCACTCTTATGTGGATGGTGAATCCAGTGGCTCAGAACAGAGCATTGATGATGAGTTGGGTATTCCTTCTATTGTTACACCTAGAGTAAGGAAGACCAGGGATGTTTTGAGAGCACTTGGAAGTGAGCCTACTTTGCGCAGGTCTACCAGAGCTAGGTATCTTGTGGATAGGCTGAAATATGATGGATTTACAGCCACTCACTATGCCTATATGGTCAAAGTGATACAGGAACCAGAACCCACTTCTTTTGAGCAAGCCATGGGAAAAGAAAAATGGGAGAAAGCCATGGATGAAGAAATGGATGCCTTGGAAGCAAATGCTACATGGGAATTGGTGCCTTTGCCTAAAGACAAGAATGCAATTGGCTGTAAGTGGGTTTATAAGGTGAAGCACAATGCAGATGGTTCTGTGAACAGATACAAGGCAAGATTAGTTGTTAAGGGGTATGCACAGACATATGGCATTGATTATGAAGAAACATTCAGTCCGGTTGCAAGGATGGCAACTGTAAGAGTAGTCATTCCTATGGCTGCATCAAAGGGATGGTCTTTACATCAGATGGATGTAAAGAATGCCTTCTTGCATGGTGATTTGCAAGAAGAGGTCTTTATGGAGCAGCCACCAGGTTATGTTCATGCTATTCATCCTGAGTTTGTTTGCAGGTTGAAGAAAGCCTTGTATGGCTTGAAGCAAGCACCTAGAGCATGGTCTGACAAGATAGGACAGTATCTTGTCACTATTGGCTTTCAGATTTCCAAGGTAGATTTTCACTTTATGTGAGAAAAACAGAGAAAGGTATTATGCTGCTTGTCATTTATGTTGATGATTTGATCATCACAGGTGATAGTGATGAAGATATCCTTCATGTGAAAATGCTATTGAAGTAGAAGTTTGAGATGAAGGATTTGGGAGAGCTGCGTTATTTCTTGGGCATTGAGGTGATTAGATCACCAAGTGGGATACGGCTCTTGCAGAGGCAGTATGGATTGGACATGCTGTCCAAATATGGAATTACATGTTGTAAGCCTATTTCAGTTCCTTTGGAGCAAAATGTGAAGCTCAGCGCAGATGCAGGTGAGCTTCTGGAAGACCCTACTATGTACAGGTGCATAGTAGGAAGTTTGATTTATATGACTATTACCAGGCCAGATTTGAGCTATGCTATTGGATTGGTAAGTCAGTTTATGCAGGCTCTAAGGAAACTGCATTTGGATGCGGCTAGACGTATACTCAGGTATGTGAAGTCCACATTGCAGTAAGGACTATTTTATGAGGCTAGGGTTCAGATACAGTTGCATGGATACATTGATGCTGATTGGGATGGTAGTATTTCAGATAGACGATCTACTAGTGAATATGTGTTCTCTTTTAAGAGTGCTGCAGTCACTTGGAGTAGCAAGAAACAGCCTACAGTTGCCTTATCAAGCACAGAGGCTGAGTACAGGGGTGCAGCAATGGCTACATGTGAGGTAGCTTGGTTGCATAAGCTACTTTATGATATGCATCAGTCTACAGATGGGCCAGTTGTCATTTATTGTGACAACATGAGCAGTATACACTTGGCAAATAACCCAGTCTATCATGCTAGAACAAAGCACATTGAGGTACATTATCACTATGTGCGGGAGAAGGTTTTACTAGGTCTTATTGATCTAGTTTATGTCAGCACAGAGGATCAGGTAGCTGACATATTCACGAAGGCATTGGGCGCAGAGAAGCTGCGCAAGTTCAGAGACCTACTTGGTGTGCAGGAATTGGGATTGAGCTCGAGGGGGAGTGTTGAGATATCGAGCTCCACTTGTGATATGCCAGGGTGACCGTTGTGCATTTATGTCACCGACTTGTTAGCTATAGATGCAGTTGGTACACCGCCCATGAATAATAGCTGGGATGATAGCTATCCTTATGTACTCTAGTTCGTGGCTCAGTTAGTATGCCACCTTAGTTAGCTGAGTTTGGTTTGAGACCCACATATAGGGTTCTTCTATTTCTTTGTACAAGAGTTCTTTTGGCTTTCACAACTAAGAAGAGGAAAACTATTTTCAGCCTCCACCTTTGTGTGTATTCCCCCATTGTGTATGTGAGAAAGCCGCAAGTAAGACTCCTTCCTTCTCTCCCACTATCTTCACAACCATGATTCCTCTCGGGCAATATGCCAAATCATTGACTCATCGTCAATGGCGGCAGAATGAAGGACTAATAGATTGTGTGATTAATGGATGCTACCCAAATCAAAATTCATAGAGAGGCTGTGAGGCACTAATCTATGTTAATCAGGAGTAAGTGCTCGCCTTGCACATGATTTAGCTTGGTGGACGAGCATGATATAAGCTCTGTTGTAGATCAATTGGCATGAACCTAGACTGATCAATGAGAGAAAGAGAAGAAGTTGCAATCATGCATCATGATTCCTCTTGGGCAAGATGATGATGGCATACCACACCATAACAAAGCACATATCACAAGGAACTTTTGACCAATTCCTATACAGGAAATAACTAGGGAACTAGGAAATTTGAGCATATTTCCAAGATCCAAATATTTAGGGATTTTCTCCTCTTCATTTAGGAAATTCTTTTTCCTATATGCTATATAGGAAATTCAATTGCATGCTATGTTTCCTATATAGGAAATAAGGTCTTTTCTATAAAACAAATTAGATTTCATATATAGGCAACAAAATGCTATATAGGAAATGTGATATTCTATATGGAAAACCTAGTGGATTTTATGTCTCCTATATAGGAAATGAGATCCGTTCAAGGAAATGTGACTTTTTATATTATAATATTGCATAATCAAGTCTATTATATGTTTCCTATATAGTAAATTAGCAAGAATTTACACTTTTTATACTTATATGTAATTAGTTTTCTATATAAGCAAGAATATTGTATTTTCCATGTAGGAAAATGTTTGTATATTAAAAATGAGAATATACATAATAATTGTAAAATGTATAAGGTATATAACGTAGGCTAATTATATTTTTCTAATTTTAAAACATGTATATTCTTCCATATATCCAATATCCAAAAAAATTCAATGTAGGCTTACTAAGAATTGATTGATGATGCAGAATTCTTGTAAGGACTACATTTAGGGCCATTTTAATGAGGGATGTTTCCATGAAGCATTATAATTACTCCCATGGATCATGTCTTATGGCGTTATTCAAGAGGAGAGCTACATTATATCATTGTTGCATTATTCAACACTAAGTCACATTGATCAAAATAAAAAAGTGATGTTCGTGTTTATGCATTTAGATGCATTGCTTTCTAATACATGCTTCTATGATGGATCCAAATTTCATGTTCTATCATAATGGCATATGAATATGATTATGAAGAACTTAGAGCATGTGGTTCAAGCTAGAAATGATGCTGCTGCTAGTACCAAGGTTGGACAATGAAGTTTTGGGACATCCTTACCATTATAAATCTAAACTTGTAATCTTAAGCATGTGAAGCTTCTCTATTGTGTTACATTACACTATCTTTAAATATAAATGCAATATTAGCATCTTTTGGACAATGGCCTTGTCTCCATACCAACAGCTGCACTTTTATTGAACAACCCAACCCATATTCGATCCATTCCTTTAGTCCTCGCTCAGACTCCCAAAGGAGATCAAAGACAAAGAATCATCTGGTTAACAAAAGAGGAGAGAGACACGAAGACAATGATAGAGTGAGGGAGTTTACATGCCATTACATGCTCACATGGCAGAGCATCCTCCTTACTCTAGCCAATGCTGCGAATGGTGGCGAGAGTTGTCAATCTCCTAGGTTGAAAATTACTCAATCAATAGGATGTAGAATGCATCATCACCATCACTGCAACAACATTGCCTGTGAGATTGAAGGTTTGTTCATCAACTTGATAGAGATCGGAGGAATTGACTTCAATAATTTACCGTGTGGTGTGCCATAGGTTTCACACTAGCCTAGGTAAAGCTCCAACTCGATGTGGTTAACCAAAATTAAGGTCCCCTTGCTAAAAATCAAGGCTTAAGGCCGGAAAGGGTATTTGGGGCAATTTTGGAAAATTTTTATCTGCTTCCCCAAACAGCTCGCTTCACCTCATCTGCACGAACCGGCCTTTGTCCTACTCGAATCCAAGCTCCTACAACTTGCCCAGCCCTATGTACTTTTTCCCCACACCAACAGCTCGCGTATAGCTACTTATAAGCTTGTGTATCCCAGCCGCAATAGGAAGCACAGAAGGCAATGACTGTAAGCACCAGGAAGAGCAAGAGGAAGCAAGCATCATCATCGTGGCAAGCGAACATAGATCCACATCCCTAGCTCGGCGGTTCTCAATCCTTCATCAGGATCCAAGGTTAGGACTCCCATCATTTTGTCTTTTGCGTTATGATATTCAATGCTCTGCCGTAAACGATGACAGATCCGTCTACAAATCCACGGTGCTGCATTACGATTAAACGGCAATCGGATCCATGTGCAATGTAAGGATTAGTAGCCCTTCTGCAAGTCCTATGCTTGCTTTCAACGTGCGAGGTACACATGATAATTGCGTAGCTGAGTGTCTTAATGGTGCTGACCAAGCAGCTGATGTCAAAGTCATCATTGGATACAAAACGAATCCCTTACCATAAGAGGCGTTAGAGGCATTAGAGGCATTGTGTCACATCTTATGCATAAGAGACGTGCCTTTTTTAAAGGTTTTTTGTGCTGTGTGCGGGTAGGGGATTGAGCTATGCAACTTAAGGAAGACTCAGATTGTTCAAAATTCAAAAGTGGAGATTGGGTAGGCTATTGATGTTGATAAGTTGTATTTTCCAGTTATAAGAACACAGGTCAAAGCATCTCATACCTTGCATATGCAGATTTCCAATCTTTGTAAACATGCACACAGCCCATACATTGATATGCTTATGCCCTTAGTCTCTCTAGCTCTACCTTCTCTCTCCAAGATTGTGATCTCATGCTTGATGCTCATCTATGCTCATCCACGCTTAAATCTAAAGCATATTGAGCGTACTTTTTGAAGATTATGTTTTGGCTTCTATTACATTGCTATAATTGGAGCCAGAATGATAGAAGACATCATTTGCTAGCTGTGTATTTGGCTGACATGCATGAAGTCTTTAGGTGGGCTTGATTTTACTAATATTTTGTAGAATATATCCTCCTTATGGTACGTCTTTTTTGTATACTTAAGTGGGAGTGTTTCATGCACATGATGGATATAGTTGTGTGTTTCCTTTGCTTTTTTTTGAACCTAACAATAGCTAGCAAAATGCAGATTAAACAACGGAAAATACTAATTAATGTTAAATATCATTGTTGAGTAGTATCTTTATGTTATGCTTACAGGATGGGTTGACAAACAAATTTTCCTTCGCAAAAATGATCTTTGATGATGAGCAAAATTCTAGAGAAGAGAGAGCTTTTCGTATCTGGATCAATAGTTTTGGAGTTGAAGCATATGTCAATCATCTATTTGAGGATGTAAGAGATGGGTATGTGCACTAGCTGTGCTAGGGACATCTTCTTTTACAAAGCAAAATCTTGTGATCTGACGTGTTATGCACACCTGACAGATTGTTTGAGTTTGATTGGCAAAAGGCTATGAATGCGGCACTCTCAGACAAAACATCTTGGGATTCCCCCACCAAATTGCTGCCATTGCTCTTTTTGCATGCTGATTTCAGCTCCAACCTGCTCCCCTCTATCCTCTTTCTTTTTTTTTCGCAAAAAGAAGGGCTTATTATATTACTTTCGAAACAAGGATTACAAGAGACTCAACAGCAATACTGGAGCACAGGGATAACTCCCACCCGCGAAACTACAAGTGTCATGTGCACGGATTGGTATCTGACGTGTACTAGGTACACAAGACTAGCTCAGGTAGCCTGGGGAGGCTTAGAGCTAGGCAGGCTTGATTCTCGGGTTGAGTGGCAAGGGTACGAACCAGTTTGAGGTCTTCGCTATTTTTGGCGCTTGGGGCCCGAGTCTATAAAAGGGGCCCAGGGGTTCAGTTCTCAGAGAGCCGATGGGAGCAAGTTTCGTTCCCAGGTGCTAGGTCTGATCCTGGATTGTGTCGCGGACGCGCGCCTGCATCTTAGCGTAGCCCAAGGCCCAGTAGCAGATCCCAGGCTTCACAGCGCCACCTGGTGGTATGGAACAGCAGGTTGGTTTGGATCTGGTTGGGAGTTCGTGCCAGTAGCTCAGCTCGTGGCTCGGAGGGGACATCTCCTGATTCGGGATCACATCCCGTAGATGTCATGGTTGGGTGGTGAGGAGCCTGCTCAGTTTCTCACGTTGTGTGTGTGTTCTTGTGTTTGCTTGTAGATCAGAGGTTTCAGGAGTGCTGGGAAGTGTCAGTTGGTATCAGAGCCAACTCCTGAGGTAGGAACTTCTGATGCGAGAATTTTGGACGATTTCTTCCTCCAAGTATGCCCTAATTTCGAAATTTGTTGCTGCAAGATCTTGTTGGTTCATGGGTTATCGGAAGTGGTCAGGATCTAGGGAAAAGATAGGAAGAAGGAGAGTCATGATTTCGAAATTTACAGAAGGGAAAAGTGAGAGAGGGTTGAGGCGTAGCTAGGAGAGAGTGGAGATGCAGGTAGGAGAGGCGTGAGAAGAGCTGAGTAGTAGGCGAGGAGTTTCCGTTTGCTGGTCAGGGCTGCGTAGAGGTAGGTGACGCAGGTGCGAGTGGCTGAGAGGTGCGCCATAGGCTGGAAAGGAATTCGGCTAGGCAAGGAGGTGCGCCAGGGGCTGGAGCAGGGTGCGGCCACACTGTTGGAGGAGCTGCTTTTTTTGAAAAAAGCACCACCCTCCAAGTTTGGGAGGGTGAGCTTTTCTGGGAAGCATAGCTTCCTAGATTAGCTGCACCATCTCCTTTATAGTCTGGCAAGGTCCCAAGCTCAGCCATAGCCTCAGCTAGAGTGCACAAGAAGACCTTCTTACACACCTACTAGATTTCGCCATCTAGGAGCGGCCATATCCTGCGTCAGCTTCCGTACAGCCTGCGTTAGATTCCATACAGCCTGCAGGGGATTTCCGTACAGTATGGCCTGCAGCAGACTTCTGTACACTGCAGCCTGCACCGAAACCAGCAAGGGGAGACCCCGGGATCACCTACACCAGCTGATCGTCAGTTTTCAGCATCTTCTTTCAGACAGTTCCTCTTCTTTCGTCACCTCCTCTTGGGACGGTTTTTCTCTGCTCCACTCTCCTTCCAGCTTCAATTCCCCCAGTTATTTCTCTCAGTTTGCTACTCTTTTCAGATCAGATTTCAGACATGGCTGATTCTGTAAATTCTGAGTTTGCCATGGGAGATCAAGATTTGGACTACCCTGCTGAGGAAGACCAAGGTCTTTACGACGATCTGATTACGAAGAAAGCCTTCAGTGAATTCACCACTGCTCTAGATGGAAAATTTGAGCAGGTTAATGCGAATCAAACGGGGTTGACATAGCAACTCCAAGGGATTCAGACGACTCTCACCCTTCTGACTAGCACTGTGCAGGCACTCACGCATGTGGATGCCATGGCTTCAGTGCTAGGTCCGAACATAACTCCAGACCCTTTTCTCGGAGATCAGAAGTCTCGAACCAAGGAGGTTATGGACACTTGGTTGCACAAGTGGCGGGTACACTTCCAGTTCCACCCGTACCCAGATGAAAAGAAAATACAGCTTGCAGCCGGCTTCATGTCAGGAAAGGCTTTGTTATGGTGGAAGGAACTCCAACCTAAGCTGGTAACATGGATAGATTTCGAAGGGGTCTTCAGGAGGGAGTTCCTGAAGAAGGAGGACGACTATGATATCGTAGGCAAGCTTAAAGCCCTCGATATGTCTAAGCTGAACTTGTCGTTTGAAGTTTATCTTCAAAGGTTTCGAGATCTGCAGACCAGGGCCACAAAGATGGATCCAGTGACCTTGTTAGGTTTCTTTGTGGATGGTTTGCCAGATTCGTACAAGTTGCAAATCAAGAACAACAAATGTACCACGTTGCAAGTGGCCATGAATTACGCGCGTATTTATGATGATACCATGGCCGGTGCAAAGGCAACTACAGTTTCCGACACGAGTGGGAAGAACAAACGGAAGTTCTTCCAGTCTACGACTGGTACCGGGGAGACGAAGTCTATAGACAATGCCTCCAAGAAACACTTGACTCAGGCAAAGAATGGTCGAGCCCGTTTCCTTCGTACCTTGAAGCTTAAGAAGGAAGGACGTTGCTTCTACTGCGAGGAGCGGGGCCACACCAAGAATGAGTGTCCAAAGCGCAAGAATCAAAAGCACGCGCTGGGACCGAAGCTCCAGGCGGATCCGGGTACCAAAGCCAAGGGAGCGAACCAAGTTTCAATGACAGGTATTTCTGCAAATGTCATTACCTGCCCACTTTCTTGTAATTGCACTATTAATACTTCGTTATTTGGTTCCCATGATCTTTTTCGAGTTTATGGAGAAGTTAGGGACCAAAGAGTTCACATTCTCTTTGACCCGGGCAGCTCTCACAACTTTGTTAATTACAAATTTGTGCAGAAGATGGGGCTGTCCACGATACCTAGCGATCACAACTATGAGGTGCAGCTTCCAGCTGGGAAGCAGATTTGGGATCGCAAGATTGAAGCGCTTCCTATCCGGATTCAAGAATACATAGGGGCTCTTACGTGCTATGTTATGCACTTGGACCATGTGGACTTGTTAATCGGAATAGAGTGGTTTAAAAGCCACAATATTCGGATTGGATGGACGGAGCATACCCTTACTTTTGTGGATAAGGACACCCAATTTTGTATTCAGTGTGATAATATTCCCTCTTCTCAGGGACCTATTGTATCTGCGATGCAGCTTCGGAATATATTAAACACTTCTCATTATGATGTCTATGAGTGCGTTTTGATTCCACTTTCTTCATTTGTTGTCTCTGTAAATAACAAGAATGATTTAAGTGTGTTTGAACACCGTGAATTGAGAATGTTGTTAGACGGTTTCAAGGATGTATTCCCTGCTCAACTGCCGGAAGGTTTACCTCCAGAACGGGCAGTAGATCATCGCATAGACTTAGTACCTGGGGCTCAACCTATTAGTGTACCACCTTATAGGATGAGCCAGCTTGAGGAGGATGAGCTAGCTTTACAGCTACAGGATTATCTGAATATGGACTATATTCGCCCAAGTAAATCACCTTGGGGAGCACCTGTCCTCTTAAGGAAGAAGAAAGATTCTACATGGAGAATGTGTATAGATTATAAACGATTGAATAAAGTGACAATTAAGAATCGATACCCTCTACCTCGTTCCGATGATCTGATAGACCGTTTGGCCGGAGCGAAGTATTTCACTAAGATTGATTTGCGTACGGGTTATCACCAAATCCGTATCTATGCTAAACACATAGATAGAACCACATTCCGAACTAGGTATGGCCACTACGAGTTTCTTGTATTACCTTTTGGTTTGACCAATGCTCCTGCCACCTTCTAGCAAATGATGAACGATATGTTCTGAGATTTTCTGGGCAAATTCGTTGTAGTGTTCTTAGATGACATCTTGGTATATAGCTGAACGCTTGAGGATCACATAGGACACCTCCGGATTGTCTTAGTTATTCTAAGATAGCATAAGCTCTATGCCAAGATGAGTAAATGTGACTTCTTTATGAAGGAGATCATTTACTTAGGACACAAGATTTCTTCTGAAGGTATTAGCATTGATCTGGATCGTATTTAGAAGGTTTTAGAATGGCCTATCTCTCAGACTGTGAAACAACTTCGTTCTTTCCTAGGATTTACGGTATTTCTATGGAAGTCTGTGCGTGATTATTCACATATCACGGCACCCCTGACAAACATATTGAAAGGTCGTGGACGCAGGTCTACCCAGCCGATCTCTTGGAATGATGCATTGAACAAGGCTTTTGAAACCTTGAAGTTTTCTATCAAGGAAGCACCCGTTCTTGCATTACCCGATCCTACCCGGCCTTATGTTTTAGAGGCCGATGCGAGTGATTATGCGATTGGGGCAGCTCTATTCCAAGAGGGCAGACCTGTAGCTTTTGAGAGTAAAAAGCTACACGACACCCAATATCGTTGGCCCACACTAGAAAAGGAACTTTATGCTGTAGTGTATGCCCTTAAGGTTTGGAGACACTACTTGTATGGTTCGAAGTTTCTTGTATTGATTGATCATCAGTCAATTAAGTATGTGTGTGATGGATCTGAATTGAGGGGATGGAAAGCTAGATGGGCAGAATTAATGCAGATTTTGATTTTGAAATATGTTATCGAAAGGGTTCGTTGAATAGTGTGGCGGATGCCTTAAGTCGAGTCAAGTTTATAAATGCTATGTCATTTATGGAAATATCCTCAGACCTATTTCAATCGTTGAGAGAGCTATACGCAACTGATAGTCATTTCAGTTCTTATTGGCAGAGAGTCCAAGATGGGAGCTCCATGGTTGACCAGGACTCAGGGATTGTGCCACCTACGGTACAGGCGGCAGGAGGTCAGTGGATGATTAGGAACGGTTTGCTGTTCCGGAATGGAAAGATTTGTGTACCAGATGTTCTGGAACTTAGATCCAAGATTCTCTGGGAGTGTCATGATGCTCCTAGTGTTGGACATCCGGGTATACATCGGACTCTGTCTCTTGTGAAGCATACCTTTTATTGGCCTAAGATGCGTGCATTTATTGAGAACTATGTAGTAGGTTGCCGGGTTTGTCAGGTTACTAAGGCAGAACGCCTTAGAAGCGTGGGTTTATTACAGCCATTACAGATTTCAGGTAATAAATGGGAAAGTATTTCCATGGATTTTATTACTGGTTTGCCTCGAACGCGCAAGGGTCATGACTCCATTTGGGTCATAGTCGACTGTCTGACAAAAATGGCTAGATTCTTACATACTAGAACAACTATTTCAGCTGTTCAGCTGGCTCACGAGTTTGTGGACCACTTGTTTAAGCTGTATGGTTTGCCATCTGACATAGTCAGTGACAGGGACTCAAAGTTTATAAGTAACTTCTGGACACTTGTTTTTGAGAAGTTAGAAACTACTCTAAGTATGAGTTCCTCAGATCATGCACAATCCGATGGCAGTACAAAGAAGGTTAACCAGTTGGTTGAAGACATGCTTCGTGCATATGTATCTAAGAGACAGTCTCCATGGGAAGATTATCTACCTATGATAGAATTTGCTTATAACAGTGCAAAGCATTCCAGTGCTGGTTACAGTCCTTTTATGCTTATGTACGGGTTTCAACCTAAGTCACCAGTTATGGTTGGGTTAAAAGGAATTCAAAATGATGCTGCAAAGACCTTCTTGCAAGACATGCAGGAAATGTTGCAGTTTGCCAAGGAGTCTATTAGAAGTGCCCAAGGTGGGGACAGATTTTATGCTAATAGACATCATTCACCTAGAGAGTTCTCTGAAGGAACGATGGTATATTTGCGAATTCCCAAGGAATCCAAGAGCCTAAGTACTGGTTTGGTTCCGAAATTATCCCCCAGATACTGTGGTCCGTTCAAGGTCATTAAAAGAATTGGACCAGTTGCATATCGACTAGAATTGCCTCCTGATGTTAAAGTACATCCAGTCTTTCATGTCAGTAGACTGAAAGAAGTCTTAGGTGCGGATGATCAACTTGTTTCTCCTCAAGAGATAATAGAAGTTACAGATTTGACTTTTATTCCACACGAACCTGAGTGTATTCTTGAATTTTGTGACAGACAGATTCGTAATCGATCTATCACTAAATACAAGATCAAGTGGAAGGATCGTGTTGAGGAGGATGCAACATGGGAGACATTACAACACCTCCAGAAAACATTTCCGGGTTTTTTACTGAGTTCTTAGAGGAGGGAAAGTATGTCATGTGCACGGATTGGTATCTGACGTGTACTAGGTACACAAGACTAGCTCAGGTAGCCTGGGGAGGCTTAGAGCTAGGCAGGCTTGATTCTCGGGTTGAGTGGCAAGGGTACGAACCAGTTTGAGGTCTTCGCTATTTTTGGCGCTTGGGGCCCGAGTCTATAAAAGGGGCCCAGGGGTTCAGTTCTCAGAGAGCCGATGGGAGCAAGTTTCGTTCCCAGGTGCTAGGTCTGATCCTGGATTGAGTCGCGGACTCGCGCCTGCATCTTAGCGTAGCCCAAGGCCCAGTAGCAGATCCCAGGCTTCACAGCGCCACCTGGTGGTATGGGACACCAGGCTGGTTTGGATCTGGTTGGGAGTTTGTGCCAGTAGCTCAGCTCGTGGCTCGGAGGGGACATCTCCTGATTCAGGATCACATCCCGTAGATGTCATGGTTGGGTGGTGAGTAGCCTGCTCAGTTTCTCACGTTGTGTGTGTGTTCTTGTGTTTGCTTGCAGATCAGAGGTTTCAGGAGTGCTGGGACGTGTCAACAAGCCACACAGGGCTAAGCATAAAACTGTTGCAAAATGCTGTCAAAACAAGAAGCCCTAGTCTGGGTCTTCTGAAAACCAGTAAACCGCGAAACCAAAAAAAGCTACGGATCCCTGATGAAGTGAATCTTGGAGGTACTCGTGATCCAAGAAAGTATGGATCCCTCCTCCGCTGAGCTCCCGTCCATTGAGCCCGCCCGAGAGCACCAACAGGAAAAGACCCGCCTGCATGAACAACCACCGCCTGGCGGGGGGCGAGTCTGCACTCCAGTAGTCCGCTCCATGCATCTACAAGCCTCAATCCAGTTGGGGTGCCTCCTGGTACGACAAGAAAGAGTAGAGCCCCAAGAGAAGGGATCAAGTCCAGCAGCCTTGCGGATAGAGCCAAGAGCCGCCGCCCTGTGGGTAGAAAGTCTTCGAGACAGTGAACCATCAACTGATATGACTCCTTTGAGTCAACATCCAGCAATCGAGGCCGACCATGACCAAGGTGCCAACCACGATCAAGAACCCCTGCTAGGAGGAAAGCAGTGAAGCCACGTCGAGGTAGCAAGGTTCCACGAGCCGGTGTAGCTCCGAGATTGGAAGCGCCAGGATCCCTGTTGTCGAGCTTGACCATCAAGAAGAGCTCTTGACCACCATGGGGGCAGGCATCTCGCATCTCTATCTCCTTGAGCTCGAGGTAGTACCAAACCTTTCCTTGACAAAAGGTCCCGAGCACACACGACGCTTCCTGAAAGATGTTCCCGTTACTGCGATGAAGGTGCAGGTGATGCAAGCCGCTGGGGCGGAGGAGCAGGCTACAGCCAACAATGCTCCCCTCCGAGGAGGTGCAATGCCCCAAGCCACGGGTGGCACGAGAAAGCAACTTGCACCTGCAAGCCCTACGCGAACGAAGCATGCCCCAACAAGAGGGAAAAGGGTGCAGACCACCCAACCCGCCACTGGCCAGCTCTGCCGCTAGAGGTGAACCCACCATCACACAATCGAGGTTGCTCAAGCGAGGTCTACGGAGGCCCAGGCGAGGGAGGTTCTGTGAACTCCAGCCGTTGCTGCCATCAGATCGAAGAGGGGTGCGAGGCGAGGTGGAGGAGGGCGAGGGAGGGGAAGTGGAGGAAGATGGGGGGGAGGGGGGTGGTGAAGCGGCGCGCAGGCAGTGAGGGGCCGTGGGCGATGGGGCTGCAGCAGCAGGGAGGCGGGAAGGTCACGACGCGTTCTGTAGTGTCAATTTAACGATTCATGGCCCCTCTATCCTCTTTCAACATTTGACCTCAACTTCTTGCTACCCTAGAGGACAGCCAAAGTCCTATCCCTCTCCGCAGATCTTGATCTCCTCTGCCTCTTGGATGTAGGCCTGAGGTTGTGTGTTGCGGCTCCTACTACTCCCAAGTGTGCTGGCTACTAGATGATTTATGAGGCTCTTAGCCTCCCTTTTTATAGGCCCTAAGGGCCCCTTGAAGTGGCCGACTGGAGAAGGCCTTCTGGCTGACTCAGTCTACCCCTAAAACTGCCCCCACATGCCCTTTATCTTGGGCTGTGGGCAGTTCCTCTTGGGTTGTGTGCCCTTTGCATTTATATGGGGGCCTAGCCCCCTTGTTTTCTATGCCAGGTGACTTGGTTGGCCCCCTCCTTTATACCTTTCTTGCTGGCCGACTTGCATTTAAGGGGCCAAGGGAGCCTATAAATGGCCATCCCCTTGGACATTCTTCACATCCATCTACTTGGGCCTTCAGTGGCTCAGCTCAGCAGCAGCCAGGACTCCCAGCAGGGTAGCCTTGGATCCATAGGGATCATCCAGCGAGGATTTACCTCCTCCATATAGTCTCTTTCCATTGCAGTTTTGTAGTGAGGGTTTCAACCCTTCATACAGTTGTATTCAGCCCTTTGAAAATTCATTCATTCAGTTATATATTCCTCTTTGGATGCCCGCTATATTCTCTCCCTCTGATTTTCTCTCACATCCATAGCATCACATGTGTATTGAGTGCATCATTCTCACAATTCAGTTAGTAGTGAGTAGGAAAGAGAGTGACTTAGTCTACCTCCCGCTACACAAGTACCCCAAATTGTTGGTCTCTTGTATTTCGTCATTGGGTTATCCACCTGGTGCAGATCTAATTTGAGCATCTATCTTGAGTTCTATCATGTGTGTGTGGATCTTTTGACTCACTCTTTCACATAGCATCTTATAGATGCTTCATTCATAGAGCATATCAATTTTGTTGGTCATTTCTAAAGGGTCTCTAATACCCAATAAGCCTTCTGTTTCCTATCAAACTTTATGGGCAAGGCCCCATATCTGAGCATCCATATGAGAAGGACAAGAGGAGTTGACACCTTGGAACTTAGGGTATTCATATGATCTATCATATGGCAGCAAATATGGCTGTCATACCTACAGATGCATGCCTATTTATGGGGGAGAACACATGCCCTTGGTGGGATGTAAATGAGGGAGCACATGCACATGAGGGGGTTGTGCGTCATGTTGGTATTGCTTGGATGCCTACAAAGAGGGCTGCACAATCAACATGGACAGTTTGGATGGAGCCCTTTATATGGCTAACTAAGAGCCCACATGGGGCTCACAATAGTGGCAAGATATGGCCTTCTATAGTGTAGCCTTATATAGGCACAAAAATATGGACCACGGTGAGGTCAAATCAGGGGAAGATGTGCCCCAAAACTAGTCGGCCAATTACAAGACCATGACTTCCAATCTATGTTAGGTCTTTGCCAGGTCCAGTCAGCCAGATTCGGGAGGGGTGGTAGAAATCCGCCTCCTTTTGGCCATTTTGGTTATCCCTCAGTCACCCACTTAAGCCTACAAAAGCACGTGGAAGCAAGGGAGGCCAACACATGTAGGTTGTAGTCCATAATCCTCTTTTGGTGCTCACTTTGGTGCAGCTTTTAGAATGTAGGCAGGCCATCCCCAAGGTTTCCTATGTGGGAGTACATGTGATAAATTTTATGCCAGCCCTTGTTCCGCATTTTGTGGAGCTTGATAATATATACTCTTTGTTGCCTACTATTTCCAAATCTGAGTGTGGCTGTATTGGAGCCAGAGCGTGATTCATGGGAAATGTATTTTGTGGGGGTTGTGAGGTGTATGCTACCTTATTATCTCTCACATGGTATCAAATCTCAAAGGATCTATTTGGTGATCTACTCCAACCTAAAAGGAAGTAGACCAAGAAGGCAATTCCATTCCATATGGTGTGCCTTTGTCAAGTAAGTCACACAGCGTTGTGAATTTTAGTTTGTGTCTTTCAATATCCTAAAGACCAGTGGCTTCACATTTTCTAATTACAACTTAAGGGAGAATGGCAAACTAATCAGGAACAATTAGCCATGCTAGAAGGTGAAGATACAGACTTAATCCCAAGGCCATGGTTGACACTACAAGCAGAGAAAAAATGCTCAATCCATGGGGCCAAGGATGCAGAAGTCATCACTAGAGGAGATGAATGAGGCAAGACACTCAAATGGGGAGAAGGATGGCTCTAGAAATAATGATGTCTCAGGAACATAGAAATAATCATGAGTTCAGAGCTACATAGATAGAATCATGAGAAGGACGGTTTTGTCGATAACCTTTTTGTTTGCAACATTTGCATATGAGTCACCATTTGAAAGATATTAGCAGTCCAAAACAGGAAAAAAGTTGCTGTAAACTACTACAGTTCAATTGTTTGAACTGGATATACATGCTGTAGGTTATGCATATGCAATGTAAATTGATTTAAAAGAAATGGTGGTCGAATAGATGCTGGAAATAAATAAAAACCCAGACATTTGGATGCTTTTTAAACCCTTGAAGGTGTTGAATTGGTGATAGTAACAACTTGATGGTGAGTCATGTTTGACAGTTTGGCAGTTTTATGACAGCAGCAAACTTGTGAGAGGAGGAGGCTCTTTTTGGAGGTAAATAGCAAAGAATATACAAGGAATTGAAAATTGTGTTTAACTAGAAAGTTGTGGGCCTATAGATTGTCTACAACTTTTTTGTTTGCAGTATTTGCATGAGTCACCATTTGAAAGATATTAGCATTACAAAACAGGAAAAAAGTTGTTGTAAACTACTATAGCTCAATTGTTTGAACTGGATGTACATGTTGTAGGTTATGCATATGCAATGTAAATTGATTTAAAAGCAATGGTGGTCGAATAGATGCTAGAAATAAATAAAAACCCAAATCTTTGGATGCTTTTTTAATCTTTGAAGGTGTTGAATTGGTGATAGCAACATGGGACTCGAGGGTTTACAGGTCACACAGATTATTGGTGAAAACGTACGAAGGGCAACTTTAGTGCTTGGTCCTACATGATGGAAAATATTATAATAGAAAAGTCTATTGGGAGTTGATCACAAGAGAAGATGAATGCCTTAAAGTGCCCGAAAGATCCATTGATGGAGCAAGAAGTACCTTGTAAAATGTATGTGAGAGCTTAGATGGTGTGAAAAAACCCTTGACAAGATAAGAGGTAAGTTAGATTGTTGTTTGACACCTGCAACCAATTAAACTTTAACTTTTTATTGGATTTCTTGGATTGAACAGTCGAATACAACAAACAGTGTGCTGTCTTAAAGGTTTAGTGATCAAAATCATTGACTATTTTTATTGTTCTAGTCAGCATTCTAGAGGTATTTGATTGAATTTTTTTCCACATTGTCTAGAGACGTTCGTGGTAAGATCTAGATTGTTTGAAAAACATTGAGCTTGAGATAACACTCTCTTGGAAAATATTGATCACAAGATATGACTAGCTTAATTGATATGTGTGCTATCTTGTGGAGTTGTTGAGATTGCTTTCTTGCACGTGAAGAGGAAATCAAGAATCACTCCATAGATGTAGATGGTCTAAATATAAGATGCTCAAAGTTGGATAGCATTGTTGGCCAATCTCGGATCTTGCCCACGATTGCCCTACCCACAATTTTTCACACCTGGCCTTGCTTAGCTATTGCTTGAAACTTGGACTTGTTGACATGCCTAATGTGTTGTTAGTTGTCATTGGACATATTGGTGCATGTGACAAAAAGGGTGCAAGGTGGTGTCAAAATGAATCACCTTTACTTTAATCTTGAAAGCTTGTGGTAGCATAGGAATAGAAGATAAGTTTTGGCAATTACCTGATGACATGATCAAACAAATGCTTCAATTGAGGTAATAGCTAGGGTAGTTAAATGTTTGCGAGCAACATGAGAGACAGAGAGAGAGAGAGGGAGAGAGAGAGAGTTTATTAAAGTCTTTGGAAAGCTGATGGGTCTATGAGACTAACAAAAAACTTGATACGAGAAGAAAAAAGAGTGGAGCTACTAAAACGACCATCATCACCCATGTTGATTGTTAAGTCTTAAGTGATACAGTCATATCATTAGTGATGACATCATCCTTATTCTCATCATCATCATCATCATCATGTTAGGTCAATGTGATGCAACATGGGGGATGTTACAAGGGTGTAGAAGTCAAGGAATGGGGTGAGGCTATGCATGTTGTGTAGCTCTAGTGATGGAGCATTGGTGATTGTCTAAGAGCAATGTCCTCGATCTCTTGGCAATGGCTTTGTTCCTAACAAGGGCTATGGTAACCTATGTGGGTTATGCCCCAAGTTTGAACATGGATGGGATGTCACTCGTCGGATTGTCGCTTTCAAGTATGGCATGCCTTAGGCTTTGGATCTTTGTTGCTCTTGATATCTATGACTGTGCAGTTTGTGTGATTTGATTGAAAGAATTCCATGATCCTACTTTGAGATGAGTCGGATAGTGTGCCCGAGGTCTGTCTCTGTATCTTGATCAAAAGCTATATGTGTTGAATCACCTAATGGATGAATGTAGCAAGGTGCTTTTGGTTTGGGTATGAAAGAAGTCTAGAAAGGGGCCCAAAATCATCCCTAAAGAGACAATGATATTGATTGCGTATCTCATAGTATATGGGACATCTTCTTGCCAATCACATAACATGCATAGTCGGCTCTCCTTGGGAATCCCCACAACTCATCCACTCTTGATATTGAGTTGATGCGATGAGACTCGAAACCATCCGATGGAGATACATATGCGGTAAGTGGATTTGAGTGTACTTTGGCAAGACCATGAATCCCTCCATTGAGAAGTGGTCTCTATAGAAGCTGAGCTTCATTGGAAGTTCTCTTGGCTCCAACCAGGTCTTGAATATGTGTAGCTATAGGAGATCCTCTTGAATGACTTGGTTGAGCTTGCGATACCCAAGGGCGATAGATGGAGCTTCCAAATTGTACTGAAAGGAGGCCATCAAAAGGGAAATGTTGCAATTAAAGAGATGTCCAACAAACACAAATATGTTGGGCATTGAGAAGAAGTCCATTTCCAATGCATGGTATTCCCTAATGGTGCTATAAAACTCTCCATCAAACTTTGATGTAATTTATTTAAGATTGTGTGTGTGTGTGTGTGTGTGTGAGAGAGAGAGAGAGAGAGAGAGAGAGAGAAAGAGAGAGAGAGTGAGAGAGATTACCATCAAAATGGTAAACACCAAAATGACCTTTGAGACAAAAGAGAATACATCAACTTATCTAATCTCTTGAGAATTTGAGTCACTCGAGTTGATACCCAACATGTCCATTTCCCAATACATGGTTGCTACCAGCCCGAGTCTCTCGCCACTCTTTTTGGAGCCTGTCTATTGACCATGGTGTAGTTTTAGATTTAGAATTTGGTTTTGGGTTTTTTTTCTCTCTTAGTCTTCTGGCATCACAAGGAGTTGAACCCGAGTCCTGGGCTTGAACTTGTGTTGGGCACTACTCAGGTTGGAACCTCTCTTCCATGTAATCATATTCAAAGATGTAGATATCTTACATCCCTGCGTCTCTCATATTGCCTCTGGTAAAAATGTGCCTCCAAAAGTCATAATGTATCTCTCACATAAGGAATTTTAAAGTTCCTCTAGGAAAAAAATACATTTATAGTATGGGATTTATAAATTTTATAAAATTTCACAGAGGGGGTATGAGGAAATGCATGAAATAGGTTACATAGGGATTTATAAAAGAATCCATGAATGCACGTGATGTAGACATATTACACTAAGTGACCCCCCCGAGGATTGTACCTACTAAAAAGACTACTTGTGGCAAAAAAAAAATTTGCAATCGGTGATTTAGACTAAGTGATACATGAGGAGATTGATGAGTTGCAAAGAAAGCTTCATGAAAAGGATAAGGCTATGGATGCCTTGCAAGAACAACTTAATGATTTGAGGAAAAACATTTCTGCTCTACCTTTGGTAAATTTCATGCCTACTTCATGCTATTTTCACAAAAAAGATGATTCATGCTCACACAGACACACACACACACACACACATATGCGAGCATGCTTGTATTGTAGATATTGTTTTAAAAAGGTTTATGGATATCTGAGTAGAGTAGAAAGCATTCACATGAAGCATTATTAAGTATCATATTTAGTTTATTTTAAAAAGGTTCATCAATCAATAATTGGAGTAGAAAAGACAGCAGCACAAACAAATGACGTATATGTTTTCCAAGTCAGTTAATTTTATTTATTTTTCTTAATTAGCATGGCAATGACCATAACGTTTGTAGATATTTTTCATAAAGATATTTTAAACAAATATTCTACTAATGATATCTTGAATGTATTTTTGTAGGTTGATGCTATTTAAAGGGGACAACGAGTAAAGATCTTACATAAGGACTCAAAAGAAATAGTTGAAATAGGGACAATAATTAGTTTGGATCCTTCATTTAGAGTTCATACTATACCAATAGGAGTTGGTTATGTAGCAGTACAAGTTGATGATGCAATCATTAAGGATGCTTGTATATTTAAAGAAAATGATGAGATTTAGACATTGGGTCAAGCCGTAGGCTTGAATGTTGCTTGGATAACTCTTCATGTAATGTCTTGATAATTTTATATTTTATTTTGTTATGTAAAGATTGTATTATTTATTTCTCAATCAACTATCGAATAATATTTGTTATCAAGTAAAATGTGTGTGTTATAAAAGGTAAAAGTTATTTCTTAGAATTTTAGATGACTCCTTCACACTATGCACTATGAGTACTGATGCACTTAAGACTTTTGATTAATCTTTCACACTTAGACAATAAATTTCATTAATGGATACCAAGTATCAAATGTAAAATTTTAGTCATTTAAGATTCCAATGTCATGTATCTTTTTGGCCCATTTTAAAAGCGAGTAGAAGTTAAATTTTTTTTGCCTATTTTGAATGCTATTGTTTATAAAATAAGAAATAGCAATTGTGATTCCATTTCTTGCCATTTGTAACATGATAACCGACATTTTGTATATCACTTTATTTCCATTTTCAAGATGAAATCTTGCAAATTTTAAGTCATCTTTTGCCATTTTGAATATAATAAGTGACAATTTTTATGTCACCTTTTGCCATTCCAAACATAACTTTTATGTCACCTTTTGTCATTTCTTTCACAATTGGTCTCAAATGTAGTGCCATTTCGTGCATTAAAAATGGCAAAAATATATGGTACTTTTGGTTGCCATTTCGATTATGGAAATGGCAAAACTATATGGCACTTTTAATTGCCATTTCATACGTAAAAATGGCACTATATATGGCACTTTTGGTTGCCATTTTAGATATTAAAATGGCAAAAATATATGGCACTTTTGGTTGCCATTTCATACATAAAAATGTCAAAATATGTGACACTTTTGGTTGCCATTTAAGACATAAAATGGCAAAAATATATGGCACTTTTGGTTGCCATTTTGCATGTGGAAATGGCAAAACTATATGGCACTTTTAGTTGCCATTTAATATGTAAAAATGGCAGAAATATATGGCACTCTTGGTTGCCATTTTGTTTGTGGAAATGACAAAACTATATGGCACTTTTAGTTGCCATTTCATATGTAAAAATGGCACTTTTGGTTGCCATTATGGACATAGAAATGGCAAAAATATATGGCACTTTTGATTGCCATTTCCAAAAAATGGCATATGTGGAAATGGCGGCAAGAAAGTGCCATTTAATAATGTAGAAATGTCACTTTTGGGTTGCCATTTCTACCTGGTTTTGTAGTAGTGAAAGAGATCTAGATGCTTGTGGACTGTGCCGATGACATTTATCTAACGATCAAAAATGTCATACAACTCTGCCTCTCTACTCGAATGATGAGTAGAAGCGACAAAGTCATGGTATGCCTCGCGGGGTGTGGCCATTGGAGGTTTGTGGAAGATGGCAAGAGCAGGTTGTCTAGGAGGTGAGGACAATAAAGGCTATGTCATACCTAATGGCCCTTTATATAGTTGACTTCAGTCTCTTTAAATACCTTAAAAGTCCGACTACAATTTAGGTAATAATATATTGGACAATGTAATATATTGGCCTAAATAATTTGCCATCATATTCCACTCCCGCCTCCCCCGCAACCCAAAATAATGGATTTTTTTTGGAATTCAGGGGCCCCTATGTTAGTACAAATGACATCACACTTAACAAAAACTATTACATTTAGTCAAAAACTATTACAACACAGTTTCAAAACTTTTACATTTATTCAAGTGCTATTACAACACACTTCAAAAACTATATCATATTTTCAAAACTATTACAACACACATCAAAAACTACTAATTTTATTAAGTATACTCATTGCCAGTACAAATGACATCACACTTCAAAAGCTATTACATTTATTCAATACCAGTATGAATGGACAAGTTACAAGGAGGCTTCCATTTCTCAAGCATTGATGTTCCTTCGAGTCACCTTCTTACTATCTTCCCATTTAGTGTAAAGAAAAAATCACTATCATCAAAGGTGACAGCGATGTATTCTCGAACATGCTTCAAGCTCCAACTACCTGTGACCTGAAGATATTGGATATCCCCATTGGGCATATGTACCTCTACCTCTGTGGTGTCCACTACATCACAATCCATAGGTATCCATGTGCCATGATTATTTTTCCAACGTCTGTAAGCGTATCTCATGTAGCAAATACTCCGCACTACTTGATATCTTATTACTATACTTTCTTTAGTAAGTATACATAAAAAATGGTCTCCCTTCTGCAAACCCTCCCTAACATCCCACATTGGGTATAGAATATTATCAAGAAATTCATTTTCTAGGCCTTTGCATACCCACATGGTCTTTGTCTTGTGAATGAAGACTGATTTGAAAAAATAAATAAATGTAATGTAGGGCACGAACCAACTAACACTCACAGATTTTGAACCGAAAGTAAACTTCATTGGTGATTGAATATCTGATCTCATCTTCATTCTAAATGTATCTACAGAGAATGGATCAAGAAGAGGCCATTCGGGACTATCAAAGTTAGGGAGAGGAATAGGACATACGCTTCCATATGCGCCTTCTCTTTGAGGAACTTGGTAACATGAATTATAGAAAAAAGTACTAGACTTTGACAAGGAGGCAGCACTCCATCTTGAGAACATTAATTCCCCAATATTTGAATGGAAAGCTTGAAATGTTCCCGTGAGACTATCCAGAGGCTGGGTTTCAACTTTGGTAGAGGGAAAGATATCTACATAGAAAGCAAAGAAAGATGTTAATGGGCCAATCAATCTGTCTCTCTCACTCTCTACCTCTCTCTCTCTCTCACACACACACACACACTTCTCTCTCTCTCTCTCACACACACACACACACACGCACACACACACACACACACACACACACACACACACACACACACACACACACACACACACACACACACACACACACACACACACACACACACACACACACACACACACCTCTCTCTCTCTCTCTCTCTCTCTCTCTCTCTCTCTCCCTCACTCACAAATCTCTCCCCTCTACTATCTCTCCCTAACACCCCTCAACCCCTCCATCTCTCTCTCTCTCTCCCTCCCCCCCTCCTCCTCTACTATCACCACAAGACATCCTCTCTCAAAATGCATGCTCACATACAATCATTAGAATACACAATTGAACTGAAAATGAAAAAACGTTAATGTAAAAGAGAGATACAGTTTGAAGGAAAGCAAGTTTGTTTGACTGGCAGGGTCCAAGTTCATGTCTCGAGCCATATACACGTGCTAAACCTTCACCTTAAGTCCTTTTTTTGTATTACAAAACCCAACAATGCGACTCTTCCAATGCTTCTCTTTCTTTGCTCTATCATTTCTAGAAACCTTGAATGGACCTATTGCAGATGGTTGCATTGTGACCCATGACATTAACCTAAACTCTTGAGGGATCCAAATATCACTGTTGTCCTTTAAAATGCGACCCACACAAGATTGAAATGATAGCTTTGGCCGAGGGGAAGGGGAGTGCTTCACCATTGTAGAAAGAATGGGAGCAAGCAAAGATAAAGAGGTTGGGAGGAGGAAGAGGTTGAGAGGAGGAAGAGGTTGGAAGGAGGCTGAGAGGAGGTTGAGAGGAGGAAGAGGTTGGGAGGTTGAGAGGAGGAAGAGGTTGGGAGGAGGCTAAGAGGAGGTAGAGAGGAGGAAGAGGCTTAGAGAAAGGTGGGGAGTCAATGGGGATAGTTTGGGGAGACTCCTGGGAGGAGTTTGGGGTGCTAGGGACACTTTTGGAAAATTTTAATTTTTTGGAGGGAAAAAAAAGTCGCGGATTTGGGGGCCTACCAAGAGAGCCTAGGAGGGGTATGGGGACCATCCAAAAGTGAAAGGGGGGAGTAAATGCCTCAAGAAGTGGTGGGGGCAAGAGAGAGGCAAGTGAAAGCCTAGTGGGGACCAAGGAGGACTCTCCACCAATGAGAGGCCAATATGGAATCCTCCATTCTTTTAATGCCCAAGCCTTCCCATTGGTTGGTTTGCTAATCACAAATCTTAAGGGACTAATCCAAGAGGCCCTTTTTGAGTCCAAAATTCCCCTAATGGTGGATTTCCTTGTATTTTGTGTTGTGATTTTGGAGGTGTGCAGATGGAAGGGATGAGTTGAAGCTCGTCAGATGTTGTGCCAATGCCCAGGAGTGCAGAGTGGCTTATGGAGAGGTTGTATTGTCATTGCACTCATTGCAAGCGAGAAGTATGACATCAATGCCGTATTGTCATGCGCCACTTGCGGATGTATCTAGGGAGGAGCTCGTACCAGTACCCACCGTTGGTGGTGCACGTGGTGATAGATCAATGGTGCATGTCGATAAGTCAATGCTATTTGTGGTTGTTATTAATATTGCATGTGTACTTTACACGAAACCTTGAGACTGAATCTTATATTTACACAAAACCTTGAGACAGGATGAGGCGCGTATACCTTCACACTTTGAGCAGGAGGATAGTCTCCCGGATGTGTCAGATAATGGATGAGGGTATGGTGGACATGATGGATTCTATTTTTAGGGGCAGTACATCACATGTACAAGTGATGTCCGAGTCTGAGGCCAATATACGAGAGTTGCAATCAACACAATTGTACGACAGTGCTAGGATGTCAAAACTATGGGCTTGTCTCTCAATCTTGAATATGCAAGCAAAGTATGGGTGGTCCGATACAAGTGTCTCGGCCTTAATGAGGTTAGCTCCTGCATTAATTTATCTCATAATTTTGATATTGTTTGTTTTGAGACTCATCATAGTTTCTCATTATTCGAAGCCTATATATGTTTGAATTGCGATAGGTTGCTCTAGAAGATATTGCCTGCACCAAATACCATGCCCGCATCAAGAGATGAAGTGAAGAAGATGATGACAACGGTGGGTATGGATTATGATACCATCCATGCTTCTCGTAATGATTGTATTCTCTTTTGTCATGACAATGGAGATTTGGCTAGTTGTTTGGAGTGTGGGGAACAATGATATAGAGAGGACTTGCATGGTGAGAAGATCCTAGTAAAGGTCTTGAGACACTTTCCCATGATTTCTAGAATACTGCACATGTTTCGCCATAGCGAAGTTGATGACTTGGCATGCTACACATCGGTCCGCTAATGACACATTGAGGATTCCTGCAGATTGTGCTGCTTGGAAGCACATAGACAATTAGTGGCCGGACTTTGCGAGGGAGCGACACAACTTGCATCTTGGGCTCACCACCATAGACGGCGTGAACCCTTTCAGGTTACGCTCGACTTCTTGGTCGACATGGCCTATAGTCTTGGTGAATTACAATATCCCACCATGGCTAACAATAAAGAAGAGACAACTCATGCTTGCACTGCTTGTGCCTGGAAAGTACAAGGCCAAAAATATGGACGTGTAAATGGCACCTTTGATAGAGGACTTAAAGATCTTATGGAGAGGCATACAGGTCTGATATATTTTTCAGAGCTCCTAGACATACCAATGATGTTTTGGTCAGGGGAATCTTGATGTGGACCATGCATGACTACCCAAGATATGGAGAGTGTGCAGGTACGTGGTTGTGTCTTTACATGTATAATGATACTTTTATGATTGTGTTTCTAGCACATGTCTTATACTAACACATTGATGCACGCATGTAGGACTTGCAATAAGTCAGTACCATGCTTGTACTATTTGTGGGAAGGGTTTGAGTGAGCTTGCATGACACTCTAAACACATGAGGAAAATTTTTTATGAAGGTCATGTTACCTTCCGCTGGACCATCTCGCCTGTGGAGGCCAGCTTGATCAACCACCACCATATTTGAAGGCAAGTGACTGGCCCTCAGGCTTGGAGGGCGAATGGAGAGGAGCCTCCTCCTGGTATGAAGAGGCTATCCATCTTTCACGAGCTTCCTTATTGGGGTAAGTTACAAATCAATAATCTCTTGGATCCCATGCATATCTTCAAGAATGTGGGGGCTACTATTTGGGCACATTTGGTTGGTGAGACAAAGACTCAAGAGGAGTGCGAGAAGACTTGTGCGTTATGAATCGGATGCCTCATTTGTGTCCCCAAGTACGTGTTTGTAAAGTTATCCTCCCAAAAGCAACATGGATCCTCTCCAAGAGAGAGGAGGCAGTGGTCAAGGTGGACATTGCCTCTTTTCAAACACCGACAGGGTACATGCGTTGCTTGTAAGGAGCATTTTCAAAGGACAATAACTTAGTGGACTCAAGTCCCATGATTGGCACAAGGTCTTACAGGTATTCTAAGCTGGAGGATTAGTGTACCAATAATTGTGATGCATTAGTGTAATTATGATTATGTTATATTATTGACATGACTTCTTTGTTGCTTGGATAGTTCATCCTCCCAATTATAGTGAAAGGGTGCTTACAAGAAGATGTTGGAACTACTGTATTCAAGATCTGTGGTATTGTGAGGTATGCTTACTATCAACTCACATTGATTGCATTTTCTTCAATTTGAGTTGAATAATCTGAAGACTAATTATGAATCTTACATGGGCATGTGAAATAGGTGGATATCTCAAAAAGATATCTCCATATCAAGCATCAAGAAGGCTAGGGTGAACTCCATCAAAGCCGTATGCTTGCTTGAGAAGCACTTTCCCTTGAGCATTATGACAACTCAACTGCACTTGCTTGTGCACATAGTTGATGAGGTGGCCAGTGCAGGTATTGTTCATAGTCGGTGGTTGTTTTTTCTGGAGCAATTTATGAAAAACAAGCATGGCAGAGGGATGGCTTATGCAAGAGTCATTAGTATATATCATAGAGTTTCTTGCATCCATGGATCCCGATATGCCGCAACCTTGGCATAACAAGTATGATGATCACATCGTTGGCGAGGTTCCCCAAGGAAAAGGGATTGAAAGAAAGATGAACGAAGAGAAAGTCCAAAGCAGAAATAATAAATGCAAGGATGAGATTCAAAGTCATGCACAGGTGAGTGCAACCATATCCACAGGATCTCGCCCTCTCCCCACTCACATGTCACTTGATTGGCTACAACTGGCTCTACATAAAGCCGAACGCAATGGAGAGACAATAAATGAGCACGAGCAAGAGTTATCATGTGGGTGTATGATGCATGTAAGTTTCTTACCTCTTGACGTAATTAAGTTATTTGTGACAATATATGCTATAAAATAGATGCATCCTCATTGTTTTAATGATGCTCTTTTGGAGTAAAAAAAGGATAGTGCATTATGGTCATATGGATGACATTTTTGCATGGAACACATGTTGAGAGTTCACACTCAACATCATGTGATCACGTGTGCATAGCACCATCATGTGATCATATGTGCATAGGACTACTATAAAGGAAAGGGTTAGATCCCCTAACCCTAATCCTAAATGGGTTTGTATGTATTCTATTTTTTCAACTAAATCTAGTGTACAGTTAGTCATTTGTGGTGTGCTCTCTAGCTGTGCCCTCTCTCCTCATCTCCACTCTTCTCCTCTCCCCTCTTCATATTTTGTCATGGTATCAGAGCATGGTTCTGCCTTCTGCTTTTTGAGCTTTTCCCTATTCCGTTCGATGACAGAGACTCCATATTGACTTGTAGAGGCAACTATTGCTTGCTTTTGGTGTCCACTTCACTTTACGAGCTTGGAAACACCTTCATTCTTGAATCTGGGATCATTTCATTGGATTTCTGACTCACTGTGTCAGTTTCTGCGTTTTTCTACCTGGGTGTTGGAACTCAAGTTTGGAGCAACCATTTGCAGATCTGTCAGTTCCGGTGGACTCAGGAGATCCTAAAACTTCTATGTTGCTCATCATATGTTGCTCATCATTCGCACTGCGGTGGAGTTTACAAATAGCTCTGCTTCCAAAAACGTTTTTCAGTCCGTGTGTTGGACCCAATGATTGAGACCACGGTTTCCAAAACCGTTTGTCCCATTGCGTTCCGGACGCCCGAAAACCCCTACCTGTCAGTTCTTGCACGATTCGGTGGAGGATTTTCGGAGTTATAGATCTCTGTGTATTCGATTTTGTCTCTCTGTTATGCATTTTTCATTCTAAGGTTTTGAAACCTTAGATTTATGCCACATGGTAGTGGATAAGTGTTGACTCCCATTTCTCACTCATCGGTTGGGATTTTGGAGTTCCGGCAGAAGAGAGATATTTGCAGATTTTCCTGCTGAGTCTGATTATGCAATGGCGCCCATGTTTTGAGGCATCTTAGGTTCTATTTTCAAAAGCGGTCATTACCGTGGGACTATGATTTCTTGAGCATACCTTATGCAGATCACTCTGGTTGCAGTTTGAGCAGTGTGCGCTCATTCGTGGTGTGCATTGGGGTGCAGTGGATGATTTATAGGCCATTTGGATGCATTGCGGTCCTTATTGGATGCGCTGATAGGCCCAAATTGCCTTGTGGGATGCTATTTTTATGGACGCTTTGCACATGGATGCTATTTTATGCTGAGGAACAGCTTTGACACATTGCTGGTGATGCACTGATAGTGCTATGCTCTCTTGGATGAGATATTATTGATGCATATGCCAGTGGACATGGTTTATGCTTGAGTCATTTGGCACTTATTGGAATTTTGGATTTCCATTGCAGTTGGCATTTTTTTTTGGCCCATATTTGCTCATATGGATGCATAGTATATGCACATGAGTCAGATGCATCTTTTGATGCTTTGAGCTTTGAGTTTTGGTGACATTTCACTCTATTGTGGCATACACATTTGGGTGCACCTGGTATTTGGTGTGATTCTCTCTTGTAGGCACTAGCATTTGGGATTTTTGCTTCATTTGGATCATGGCATCCTCTTCCATGTTTGAAAAGGAGCTTTTTAGCATTAAAAAGTTTGATGGGACAAACTTTTCTTTGTGGAAAGAACAAATAAGGGATGTGCTTATTCAAAAGAAGTAGATTAAACCCTTGGCATGGATTGAAGCTAAGCCTGCAAATATGTCTGAGGATGATTGGAATGAGTTGGATGCATTAGCAAAATCTACTATTAGACTTCATCTTGCAGAGTCAGTTTATTTCACAGTAGTAAATGAGCAGACTACAGAAGATTTGTGGAAGAAACTGTGTGCCACTTATGAAAAGGAAACTGCCTATAATAAAGTTTACTTCATGAAGAGGTTGTTTGAGCTGCAGATGAAGGAAGAGGTCTCCATTGCTTCTCACTTGAATGAATTCAATATTATTTTCATCCAGCTTCAAGCTCAGAAGATGAATTTTGATGCGGAGACTAAGGCAATATTTCTCTTATGTTCATTGCCATCCTCATGGGATACCTTCCGTACAGCTGTCAGTAACTCTACACCTGGTGGAGTACTGAAATTTGATGATGTTGTGGGTAGCTTGTTGGCCGAGGAGATTAGACGGATGTCTATGGATGGAACCAAGCAGGATGCGGCCTTAAATGTGCAAAGGGGCAGATCACAGTTCAGGGGGAAGTCCCAAGAAAGAGGGAAGTCTCGTAGCAAATCCAAAGCACGGAACATTGAGTGTTACCACTGTGGCAAGAAGGGCCATATGAAAAAGGATTGCTACAAGCTGAAAAGAGAGCAAAAGGATAAGAAAAAGAATGCAAATTGGGGTGCAAATCAAAAGGAAGAGAGTCCAAGGGAGGACAAAGGAAAAGTGAAGATCGAGGAGATCAATGCAGTCACACATGATAGTGACAATGACGTTCTCTTCATGTCTAGTTTATCTGCAGAGTTGCTTACCACTTCAGATAATGCATATTCCCAGGATTGGATTTTGGATTCTGGTGCTTCATTCCATGTTACTCCCCATAGGGAATGGTTCTCCACTTATGACACTGGAAAGACAGGTTGTGTGCAACCGTGGAAATGACTATGCATGTGACATAGGTGACATAAAGTTTTCTTTTGCAACTGGGTCTGCATTTTTTTTGAAACATGTGAGACATGTGGCTAAGTTGACCAAGAGTCTTATTTCAGTGGGTCAGCTAGATGATGTTGGTTTTCACACCACTTTTGGCTTTCAGACTTGGAAAATTCAGAAGGGCTCTATGCTTTTGGCCAGGGGTGCCAAGTGTAGGACTTTGTATCCCTTACATGTATTAGGGGTATTTGATCATGTTGTTGCAATAACCGAGCAGCCAAGCAATTCTTTGTGGCATTGCAGGTTGGGGCACATGAGCCAGAATGGAATGAAACTCTTATGCCATTTGGGTTATGTACCGCATTTAAATTTCTCAGATTTTGAATTTTGTGAGCATTGTCTCTATGGGAAGCAGACTAAATCCGCCCATAAAAGAAGGGGAAAGAAAGAGTTTTAAAAGCTTGATTTGGTGCATTCAGACGTATGTGGTCCCATGCCTACACGGTCATTAGGCGGGGCTGAATACTATGTGACATTCATTGACGATGCAACTAGGAAAGTGTGGGCTTATGCTATAGCTCGGAAGAGTGATGTGTTCCAGGTATTTCAGAAATGGCTGGCCTTGGTTGAGAATCAGTCAGGTAGAACGCTTAAATGCCTACGGACTGACAATGGTGGAGAGTATCTCTCTCATGACTTTCAACATTTCTGTGATACACGTGGGATTAAGAGGGAGCTCACATCCCCTCGTACTCCAGAGCAAAATCCAGTTGTAGAAAAGATGAACTGTACCATTCAAGAGAGGTTGCAATGCATGCTTTCCAATGCAAGTCTTTCTGGTGGTTTTTGGGCTGAGGCAATGAAGACTGCAGTGCATGTGATCAATAGATCACCTAGTAAGAGTTTGGATGGTGGTATTCCTGAAGAGGCATGGAGTGGCAAGAAGCCCTCTTACTCTCATTTGCGTATATTTGGGTGTGAGGCATATGCACATGTGCCAAAAGAGATTCGAAAGAAGCTAGATCCTAAGTCTAGGAAATGCATCTTTCTGGGTTATGGTGAAAGTGGAGAGATGGGCTATCGTCTCTGGGATCTAGAAGCAAAGAAGATCATACGCAGCCATGATCTAGTCTTCAATGAGAAGAAGATGCATAAGGCACCCATGAGGGATGTGGAAATGAGGAGAATCACTTTCCAGGATGTGAATCCACCTGCATATGTTGAGAGATAGCAAGCTGTCCATGCACCAAATGTGGAAGAAGTGGTACCACCAAGTACTCCCACAGGTATACAATCAAGGGTAGATGATGGATCATCTATTGGTGGAGATGATGAGCCAAATGTGGCTGATATGCAAGTGGGATAGCAAGCTGAAATGCCCTTGAGAAAATCATCTAGAGTGTCTACACTGCCTGATAGGTTTGTTCTTTCATCAGGGAGGTACTTGAGGACAAGCGCATAGTGCTTGTCAAGGTTCATACAGATGATAACCCTGCAGATATGCTGACGAAGAGTCTACCTAGTCAGCGGTTTGAGTATTGTCATGTATTGATGGGCATTGGATAGTATGCTAACTGGTTGTTCTCCCTTAAAGGCACATTGTCCATTAAGTGGGAGGTTGTGGGGGTTAAAGGTCACTGTGCCTTTACACGATTATGTACAATACTCAAATACATATATAAATGAATGAAAAAGAAGATTAGGGTGTTCTGCACCCACCAAAACTTGTGTGGCTCTCTATTTCTCTCTCTCCCTCTTCCATTCTTGCTTCCGTTGAGAGCACTCTCAGTTATGCCCAGACCTGCAGCATCAATGGTTCACTTTACTACTTGACTTTCATCAACGACTACAGCAGATATTGTTGGGTCTACTTTCTGAAAGAGAAATCTGAAGTGTTTTCCAGATTTCAAGAATTCAAAAAGCCATGGTAGAAAACCAGACAGGCAGAAAGATCAAGGTCATTAGATCAGATAGAGGAGGTGAATACATGTCTTCAGCATTCATGAACTTTTGCAAAAGTCACGGCATATGAAGACAATTCACATGTGCGGATACTCCTCAGAAGAATGCAAGAGCTGAAAGGAAGAATGGGACTTTAGCAGGTAGTGCTAGAGCAATGCTTAGTGAAAAGAATCTTCCGAATCAGTATTGGGTAGAAGCAATAGCTACAGCAAACTATTTGCTTAATCGGCTTCCTATCAAACCGATATAGGGTATGACTCCTTATGAAGCATTCACTGGACACAAGCCACACATTGGGCATCTCCGCATATTTGGTTGCATAGCATATGCCCACATTCATGATGATCATCGTAGGAAATTGGATATGAAGTCACGCCAATGCATCATGGTTGGCTACAGTGAAGAAAGCAAAGAATACAAATTGTATGATCCCATCAACCGCAAGGTCAATATCTCCAGAGATGTAATCTTTGATGAGGAATCAGAATGGAAAACCTCACCTACACAGGAGATAGAAGCATCGACTTCACAGGACAGGTTGATGAAGAAGAGTAAGAATTGCTAGCAATACCCAAGCAAAGCCACAGTAGCTCAGACGGTCTCCTAGGGAAAGCAGACCACCAGCCGGATTGACATATGCTCAGAAAGGCAAAGCAATTCAGGTGGAAACCACCAACTATGCTCTTATGACTACCATCATGGCTATAGAAGAGCCAGTGTACTTCGAAGACATAGTAGACAAGCAAGAATGGCAAACTGCTATGAATGAAGAAATGGATGCTTTGTATAAGAATAATACTTGGGAATTATGCGACCTTCCACCAGGAAAGAAGGCCATAGCAAACAAATGGGTATACAAAGTGAAGTACAATCTAGATGGCAGTATTCAAAGATACAAAGCCAGATTAGTTGCAAAATGATTTGCATGGCAATATGGTCAAGATTATGATGAGACTTATGCTCCAGTAGCAAAGATGGATTCCATACGGTTCTTGATATCCCTAGTGACACTCAGTAGATGGAATGTGTATCAGCTCGATGTCAAGAATGCATTTCTCAATGGTTACCTAGACGAGGAAGTCTAGATGCAACAACCAGTAGGTTATGTTGAACCAGGAAAGGAGAATAAGTTTTGCCATCTCAAGAAAAGTCTATACAGCTTAAAGCAAGCACCCATAAGTTGGTACAACAGGATTGATAAGTATTTTGCTGATCTGGGATACATGAAGTCCAATGCAAATTATACTCTCTACTACAAAGTTCAAGGGGAAGACATTACTATTGCACTTTTGTACGTAGATGATCTAATTGTGACAGGAAGCAAGGATAGCTTCATCAGAAAATTGAAACAAGACTTATCTATAGAGTTCGACATGAAAGATCTTGGACTTATGCACTATTGTCTTGGAATTGAGTTCTGGAGAGATTCAGATAGCACATTCATGAGTCAGCTCAAGTATGACAGTCTCCTGAAGAAGTTTCATATGTCAGATTGTAGGATTGTAGCCACTCCCATGGAACAGAGTTTGAAACTTACTAAAGATTCAGAAAAGCCTACAATCAATGACAGGTACTACAGGCGGCTCATCGGCCGGATCTCTTATATATCTGACAATCACACGGCCAGATATTTGTTATGTAGTAAGCTCACTAGCACAGTTTATGGCAAATCCAGTCTCATTGGAAAGCAGCCAAAAGAGTCTTGAGATACATCAGAGGTACAAGACAATTTGGGACAAAATACAGAGGAAGTCATCCACAGTTGCATGGATACTATGACAGTGACTATGTCGAAGATCATGAGACCAGGAGATCGACATAGGGATATGCATTTTTCCTTGGTGAAGGAGCTATATCATGGTTGTCAAACAAATAGTCAATTGTTTCTTTGTCTTCTACTGAAGCAGAATATAGAGCACTCACTACAGGTGCATGTGAGGTTATATGGCTCAGAAGACTATTGTCAGAAACAGATTACTTTGATGAGTCAAAGATAACAACAATATACTATGATAATCAATCGGCTCAAGCATTGGCCAAGAATCCAGTATATTGTAAGAAAACAAAACAACGTATGTGCTCAATAGATAATAGGATCTCGTATGCAAGAGAGAAAAGCAGATAGTATGGAGAATCAAAAATTTGATTACTGTAAAATTGATACAATAGATGGCGCTGCCTCCCAGCTGTGCGCTCCTGTGAGAGAAGCTTCGATGGCGTGCTGGAAACAGTAGAGGACGGAGGCTGGATGCTAAGGAATCAGGGTTGCTTTAACCAGTGATGATAATGGGCTTCACGGGCTTGCTCTTATATAGCCACCAGTCGTAGTCGGTTAGACCCAATAGGGTGACCAACCCGCCCAAAATAGTCATCGGTCCCAAAATAGGCCACCGACCACACGATAGAACCGTGGCATAAAATAGAGCAATTGAACCTACATTTTCCGTTCAGCTTAGAGCCATCCCGAATCATCTGGGGCTCCAAACGGGCCTCGCAACTCGAGAGTGGGCTGCCCTGGGAAATGCTTTGTCTACCCTTAGTGCGGTCAGTCATGGGATGCCTTCCCGCACTTGCATGTAGCCTAGTTGGCAGTGTGCCAACTCTATCTAAAGCCATCGAGCCATCAAGCCACACATGGCCCCCATCTGGTGTCCAAAATAGGACCTACTGGATAACCAAGCTACTCAAATTCCTTCTCCTCATATGGGGGGGCTTACAGGTAGAGTTAGCTGGTTCCCGCATAGTTACATGAGAGTGGAGCATTGATATCTAACACCCCCCCTCAATCTCCACCCGCAAGTGAACTTACTTTTTCGGCCCAATGCCAAGTGGATGAAGATGCCTCTCTAACAAGTCTCTTCCAAGAGCCTTCGTGAAGATGTCCACAGCATTCTCTATAGTCGGACAGTACACCAAGTCGACCTCTCCATCGATGATGAGCTCACGTACAAAGTGATATTGAATCTCAATGTGTTTTGTGCGAGCGTGGAACACAAGGTTCTTTGCAATTGCCATGCAACTCTGATTGTCACATGATAACTGCGTAGGCTTTCTGCACTGCACCCATGTCCCCTAAAATCCTCCTCAACCACACTGCCTCACAAGAAGCAAAACATGCTGATTTGTACTCAACCTCAGTAGAAGAAAGAGCAACTGTAGGTTGCTTCTTGCTCACCCATTGTGGGGGTTAAAGGTCATTGTGCCTTTACCCCGGTTATGTACAATACTCAAACACATATATAAATGAATGAAAAAGAAGATTAGGGTGGTTCTGCACCCACCAAAACTTGTGTGGCTCTCTGTATCTCTCTCTTCTTCTTCCATTCATTGCTTCCGTTGAGAGCACTCTCAACTGGTATCAGAGCCACGGGTGATCTACCTGAGCGTGCGTGAATCCTTGAAGCTCAGCAGCTCTGTGGGAGGAAGGAGAAGCTTTGTGGGAAGCTTTGTGGGTGACTTTACTTGCATCCGAGTGTGCAGAGACCTTGGAGGAACCTTTGGAAAAGTCACTTTGGCTTTGCGAAGTGGTTTTGAGAGCCTGTTAAGTGGTTTGAAAGAAAAAGTCATTTTTTGAGGTTTTCCCTATTCCGTTCGATGACAGAGACTCCGTATTGACTTGTAGAGGCAACTATTGCTTGCTTTTGGTGTCCACATTACTTCAGGAGCTTGGAAACACCTTCATTCTTGAATCTGGGATCATTTCATTGGATTTCTGACTCACTCTGTCAGTTCCTGCGTTTTTTGCCCGGGTGTTGGAACTCAAGTTTGGAGCAACCATTTGCAGATCTATCAGTTCCAGTGGACTCAGGAGGTCCTAAAACTTCTATGTTGCTCATCATTCACACTTCGGTGGAGTTTACAAACAGCTCTGTTTCCAAAAACGTTTTTCAGTCCGTGTGTTGGACCCAATGATTGAGACCATGGTTTCCAAAACCGTCTGTCCCATTGCGTTCCGGACACCCAAAAACCCCTACCTATCAGTTCTTGTGCGATTCGGTGGAGGATTTTCAGAGTTATAGATCTCTGTGTATTCGATTTCGTCTCTCTGTTATGCATTTTTCATTCTAAGGTTTTGAAACCTTAGATTTATGCCACATGGCAGTGGATAAGTATTGACT
This sequence comes from Dipteris shenzhenensis, assembly GCF_047967505.1. Lineage (NCBI taxonomy): Eukaryota > Viridiplantae > Streptophyta > Polypodiopsida > Gleicheniales > Dipteridaceae > Dipteris > Dipteris shenzhenensis. The sequence goes on along the minus strand of NC_141605.1, from coordinate 41,767,462 downwards.
CCCATTTCTCACTCATCGGTTGGGATTTTGGAGTTCTGGCAGAAGAGAGATATTTGCAGATTTTCTTGCTGAGTCCGATTATGCAATGGCGCCCATGTTTTGAGGCATCTCAGGTTCTATTTTTAGTAGCGCTCATTACCGTGGGACTCTGATTTCTTGAGCATACCTTATGTAGATCACTCTGGTTGCAGTTTGAGCAGTGTGCGCTCATTCGTGGTGTGCATTGGGGTGCAGTGGATGATTTATAGGCCATTTGGATGCATTGCGGTCCTTGTTGGATGCGCTGATAGGCCCAAATTGCCTTGTGGGATGCTATTTTTTATGGACGCTTTGCACATGGATGCTATTTTATGCTGAGGGACAGCTTTGACACATTGCTGGTGATGCACTGATAGTGCTATGCTCTCTTGGATGAGATATTATTGATGCATATGCCAGTGGACGGTGTTTATGCTTGAGTCATTTGGCACTTATTGGCATTTTCTTTTGGGCCCTATTTGCTCATACGGATGCATAGTATATGCACATGAGTCAGATGCATATTTTGATGCTTTGAGCTTTGAGTTTTGGTGATATTTCACTCTATTGTGGCATACACATTTGAGTGCACCTAGTATTTGGTGTGATTCTCTCTTGTATGCACTAGCATTTGGGATTTTGTTTTATTTGCATTATGGCATCCTCTTCCATGTCTGAAAAGGAGTTTTTCAACATTAAAAAGTTTGATGGGACAAACTTTTCTTTGTGGAAAGAACAGATAAGGGATGTGCTTATTCAAAAGAAGTAGATTAAACCCTTGGCAGGGATTGAAGCTAAGCCTGCAAATATGTCTGAGGATGATTGGAATGAGTTGGATGCATTAGCAAAGTCTACTATTAGACTTCATCTTGCAGAGTCAGTTTATTTCACAATAGTAAATGAGTAGACTACAGAAGATTTGTGGAAGAAGCTGTGTGCCACTTATGAGAAGAAAACTGCCTCTAATAAAGTTTACCTCATGAAGAGGTTGTTTGAGCTGCAGATGAAGGGAGGGGTCTCCATTGCTTCTCACTTGAATGAATTCAATATTATTTTCAGCCAGCTTCAGGCTCAGAAGATGAATTTTGATGCGGAGACTAAGGCAATATTTCTCTTATGTTCATTGCCATCCTCATGGGATACCTTCCGTATAGCTGTCAGTAACTCTGCACCTGGTGGAGTACTGAAATTTGATGATGTTGTGGGTAGCTTGTTGGCCGAGGAGATTAGACGGAAGTCTATGGATGGCAACAAGCAGGATGCAGCCTTAAATGTGCAAAGGGGCAGATCACAGTTTAGGGGGAAGTCCCAAGAAAGAGGGAAGTCTCGTAGCAAATCTAGGGCACGGAACATTGAGTGTTACCACTGTGGCAAGAAGGGCCATATGAAAAAGGATTGCTACAAGCTAAAAAGAGTGCAAAAGGATAAGAAAAAGAATGCAAATTGGGGTGCAAATCAAAAGGAAGAGAGTCCAAGGGAGGACAAAGGAAAAGTGAAGATCGAGGAGATCAATGCAGTCACACATGATAGTGACAATGATGTTCTCTTCATGTCTACTTTATTTGCAGAGTTGCTTACCACTTCAGATGATGCATATGCCCAGGATTGGATTTTGGATTCTGGTGCTTCATTCCATGTTACTCCCCATAGGGAATGGTTCTCCATTTATGATAGTGGAAAGACAGGTTGTGTGCATCTTGGAAATGACTATGCATGTGACATAGTGGGAGCAGGTGACATAAAGTTTTCTTTTGCAAATGGGTCTGCATTTGTTTTGAAACATGTGAGACATGTGCCTAAGCTGACCAAGAGTCTTATTTTAGTGGGTCAGCTAGATGATGCTGGTTTTCACACCACTTTTGGCTTTCAGAGTTGGAAAATTCAAAAGGGCTCTATGCTTTTGGCCAGGGGTGCCAAGTGTAGGACTTTGTATCCCTTACATGTATCAGGGGTATTTGATCATGTTGTTGCAATAACCGAGCAGCCAAGCACTTCTTTGTGGCATTGCAGGTTGGGGCACATGAGCCAGAATGGAATGAAACTCTTATGCCGTTTGGGTTATGTACCGCATTTGAGTTTCTCTGATTTTGAATTTTGTGAGCATTGTCTCTATGGAAAGCAGACTAAATCAGCCCATAAAAGAAGGGGAAAGAAAGAGTTTGAAAAGCTTGATTTGGTGCATTCAGATGTATGTGTTCCCATGCCTACACGGTCATTAGGTGGGGCTGAATACTATGTGACATTCATTGATGATGCAACTAGGAAAGTGTGGGCTTATGCTATAGCTCGGAAGAGTGATGTGTTCCAGGTATTTCAAAAATGGCTGGCCTTGGTTGAGAATCAGTTAGGTAGAACGCTTAAATGCCTACGGACTGACAATGGCGGAGAGTATCTCTCTCATGACTTTCAGCATTTCTGTGATACACGTGGGATTAAGAGGGAGCTCACATCCCCTCGTACTCCAGAGCAAAATCCAGTTGCAGAAAAGATGAACCGTACCATTCAAGAAAGGTTGCAATGCATGCTTTCCAATGCAAGTCTTTCTGGTGGTTTTTGGGCTGAGGCAATGAAGACTGTAGTGCATGTGATCAATAGATCACCTAGTAAGAGTTTGGATGGTGGTATTCCTGAAGAGGCATGGAGTGGCAAGAAGCCCTCTTACTCTCATTTGCGTATATTTGGGTGTGAGGCATATGCACATGTGCCAAAAGAGCTTCAAAAGAAGCTAGATCCTAAGTCTAGGAAATGCATCTTTCTGGGTTATGGTGAAAGTGGAGAGATGGGCTATCCTCTCTGGGATTCAGAAGCAAAGAAGATCATACGCAGCCATGATGTGGTCTTCAATGAGAAGAAGATGCATAGGGCACCCATGAGGGATGTGGAAATGAGGAGAATCACTTTCCAGGATGTGAATCCACCTGCATATGTTGATAGACAGCAAGCTGTCCATGCACCAAATGTGCAAGAAATGGTACCACCAAGTACTCCCACAGGTATACAATCAAGGGTAGATGATGAATCATCTATTGGTGGAAATGATGAGGCAAATGTGGCTGATATGCAGGTGGGACAGCAAGCTGAAATGCCCTTGAGAAGATCATCTAGAGTGTCTGGACCGCCTGATAGGTTTGTTCCAGGGGTAGACTATGTGATGCTTACTGATTGCGGGGAGCCTTCTTGCTACAGAGAGGCTATGATGCACGATGATCAGTGCAAGTGGGAGTATGCTATGCAATCAGAGATGAGTTCACTTATGAAGAATAAAACTTGGGACTTGGTTTCTTTGCCACATGGAAAGAAAGCATTGCCATGTAAATGGTTCTACAAAATGAAGGTCACAGGTGATGATGTGCCTAGGTACAAGGCCCGTTTGGTTGCTAAAGGGTTCAAGCAAGAGAAGGGTGTGGACTTTGATGAGATATTCTCTCCGGTTGTGAAGATGACCACACTTAGATGCATGCTTGGACTAGTGGCATTAGAGGATATGGAGCTTATGCAAATGGATGTCAAGACAGCTTTCTTGCATGGGGATTTGCATGAGGAAATTTACATGGTGCAGCCGGAAGGCTTTGAAGAAAAGGGCAAAGAGCATTTAGTTTGCAAGCTGAAGAAGAGTCTCTATGGTCTTAAGCAAGCGCCTAGAGAATGGTATCAGAAGTTTGATGCTTTCATTCGGTCCCAGCATTTTAGAAGGAGTGAAATTGATCACTGCCTCTACACTAAAAGGGCTAAGGATAATAGCCTGATAATCCTGGCACTATATGTGGATGATATGCTATTGGCTAGCAAGAATACTTATGAGCTAGATGCATTAAAGGCAAAGTTGCATGAGGCCTTTGATATGAAGGATTTGGGATTTGCAGGTCATATTCTTGGTATGCGCATCACGCGTGATCGGAGTAGGAAACTCCTTTGGCTTTCACAAAAAGAGTATGTTACAAAAGTATTGCAGCATTTCAATATGGAGGGGGGGAAGGCAGTGAGTACTCCATTGCCTCCATATGTGAAACTGAGTCATACAGATAGTCCCAAATCAAATGAGGAGAGGGCCATGATGGCCAAGGTTCCTTATGCATCAGTGGTTGGGAGTCTTATGTATGCTATGATAGCTACTAGACCAGACATTGCATTTGCAGTGGGAGTTGTTAGCCGCTATATGGCTAATCCAGGAAAGAGGCATTGGGAGGCAGTTAAGTGCATCATGAGGTACATGAAGGGTACCAAGGAGATGTGCATCTGCTTTGGTAAAGGAGACATACGTGTACTTGGGTACACAGATTCAGACTATGCAGGGCATGTGGATAGTAGGAGATCCACTTCTGGTTATGTGTTCACCTTTGCAGGTGGTGCAGTGTCGTGGATGTCTCGTGCACAGAAGTGTGTTTCCTTGTCTACCACAGAGGCTGAGTATGTTGCAGCCACAGAGGGTTGCAAGGAGGCTATATGGCTTGATCGGCTAGTGGGAGATTTGGGGATTCATACAGGTGTACCGACATTGCATAGTGATTCCATGAGTGCTATTCAGCTAGTACGGAATCCGGTCTTTCATGCAAAGACCAAACACATTGAGGTCAGGTACCATTTCAGGACAAGCGCATAGAGCTTGTCAAGGTTCATACAGATGATAACCCTGCAGATATGCAGACGAAGAGTCTACCTAGTCAGTGGTTTGAGTATTGTCGTGTATTGATGGGCATTGGATAGTATGCTCACTAGTTGTTCTCCCTTAAAGGCACATTGTCCTTTAAGTGGGAGGTTGTGGGGGTTAAAGGTCATTGTGCCTTTACCCCGGTTATGTACAATACTCAAACACATATATAAATGAATGAAAAAGAAGATTAGGGTGGTTCTGCACCCACCAAAACTTGTGTGGCTCTCTGTATCTCTCTCTTCTTCTTCCATTCATTGCTTCCATTGAGAGCACTCTCACCCATGACACAGCTCCAGATCCAAGTGAGAAACAGTAACCTGTCACTGATCTCCTGTTGTCCACGTCTCCTGCCCAATCCGAGTCACATAATCCAGTCAAGATGTTGCCCTTGGTATAGGTGATGCCATAATCAAGTGTGCCTTTGATGTATTTTAGCACTCGCATCCCTGCACTCCAATGGTTCTCCTGGGGGTTATTGGAAAACCTGCTTGGTACACCAGTCGCAAAATTGATGTCCGATCGCGTGCTGCACAAGTAAATCAAACTGCCCACAAGCCTTCCGTATTTCACTTCGTCCACCAGTGGTGATGAATCCTCACTTGAAAGCTTCACGTCAACCTGCATAGGGGTGCCAACTGTCTTGCACTCAGCCATGCCAAATGCGTTCAGTATCTATCCAGCATATTTCAGCTGTGAGATGATCTGTTTTGGCTCTTGCAAAACTTCAATCCCCAAACAAAAATGCATCAGTCCGAGGTCTGTAATTTCAAACTCTCTTCCTAGCAAATGCTTTGTCTACGAGATCTTCTCTTCATGGTTCCCTGTTATGAGAAGGTCGTCCACATAAAGGACCACGATCCCACACCTGCCTCCTTCTCTGAAGATATACAAATTTGCATCAGATGGGCTCCTCTTGAACCCGTTTTGTAGAAAGTAGGCATCAATCCGCTGGTAAAGTGCCTTCTTCAGTTTACAGACTTTACCTTCTGAATCGGGGATCACAAAACCTGGTGGTTGTTCCACATATACCTCCTCCTTGATATCTCCATTTAGAAAGGTGGATTTTACATCCATCTGAAACACGGGCCAACTTCCCTGGGCTGCTAAAGCCAAAACAGTGCAAATTGTGGTTAGTCAAGCTGTGGGAGCAACAGTATCTTGATAATCAAAACCATGTACCTGTGCGAATCCTTTTGCCACGAGCCGAGCCTTGTACTTATTTAACGTGCCGTCGGACTTGTACTTGGTCTTGTACACCCACTTGGTGCTAATTACCTTTTGTTTTGGTGGTCGATCCACAAGGCCTCCATCCACCTATCATCACCCTGTGCCTCTTCAAGACACTTGGGTTCTTCAGCATGGATCACCTTTGTCATCAAAGCGTAGTTGACCAAGTGTTCATGCGCCCTTCTTTGCTCCTCTAATCTCTTGGACCGGCGGTGTTCGGATGGTTCCTCCTGAATGACTGGAGGTTCTCTGCCATCCAAAAGCTGCTTTACCCACTTTGGGATTGGCCGTTGCTGTTGTGGTTCTGCAGGCTCTTCTTTCTCTTCTTTATCTTGAATCTTCCCAAGCACCGTTGGGGGAGTTCGGTCTGCTGTTGGTGGTTGTACTGGATGGATATGTTGGTCCTGGTTGTCTGGGAAGGAAGCATCCTCCTCCAATTGATGTGGCTGTTCTGAGAAGACCACATCGCGACTTACTATTACCTTCTTGGTAACAGGGTTATAGAGATGGTAACCCTTCGCCTCTTCACTGTAGCCCAAGAAAATACACTTCCGGCTCTTCCGTTCCCATTTGGTCCTGTTAGCATCAGGGACATGCACAAAACAGTCACATCCAAAAACTCTGAAATGTGCAACTGAAGGTTTCTTACCAGAAAAGGCCTACAGTGGAGTCATCCCGTTCATAGCCTTCGTGTAGCTACCATTCAGAATGTAAACTGCCGTGTTACATGCTTCAGCCCGTGCTTTAGCCCAGAAAGTCTTTGGCAAATCTTTCCCTTTCATCATACTCCTGCCCATTTTGCAGATGACGCGCATCTTGCATTCTGCTACTCCATTTTGCTGTGATGTATGTGGCGGGGGTTTTGGCCTCTTGATCTCGTGACTTTTGCTATAACTTTCGAATTCACTTGATGTGAACTCTCCACCTCTGTTTGATCTCAACTTCTTCACCTTGCTCCTCGTTTCTTTCTCAACCATTACATGCCATTCTTTGAACTTACTAAAAGCCTCATCTTTAGTCTTCAAGAAGTATATCCATATCCTTCTATTGTAATCGTCGATCAGCGTCATGAAGTAGTAGGAACCACCCAAAGCTTCTATCTTCATCTTTCTGCAGAGGTCCGTGTGAACGAGCTCTAGAGGAGCCTTTGCCCTGCTAGCCTCTTTAGGAAAGGGCTGCTGATGCTGCTTGCCCATCATGCAAGCTTCACATACACCGGGCGGATCTGTAATTTTTGGTAGGTCTACAATCATTCCACTTTTATGCATCTCCTTTAAAGAACTAAGGTTTAGATGACCAAACCTCTCATGCCACAGCTTAGTGTTCTTCACATCCGCTCGAGCACTGAAAGCTAAGAATTTGTAGATGTTGTTGAGCTGTGTACCTTTACCAACGACCTTCCTTGAAGATCCAAAATCTATGCACCATTCTTATCGAATTGAACTTTGAGGTCCCGATTCGTGATCACAAAAATGGACAAGAAGTTCCTCTTGATATTTGGCACATAAAGAACATCGGACCACTGTTTTACAACTCCATCTGACTTGAGAGAAATCATACCTTTTTCTTTTGCTAGACATTTTGCATCATTGCCGACTGCTACCAAGATGTCATTCCCTATTGGATGTAGAGAGGTATACCAATCCTTCCGACTGGTCATGTGGCACAATGCACCACTGTCAATGATCCAAGGTTCTCGTCTGCAGGTACATGAACTGCCTCCATGCAAATCTCCTCAATTGCTACGAACAGCTCTACTGATACTGCCTGCGCGCTGTTGCTCGACTCTTTCTTTACTCCGTTCTTCTCATCTGCAATCTTCTTTCGGCACTCATTTTGCTTGTGCCCTACCTTGTTGCAATAGAAGCACTTGATCTTCTTCTTTCTCTTTTTATCATCAGAAGAAGATGGGTTACCAGAGTCCTTACCCTCACCTTTCTTTGATCCAGTCGAGAAAGCCGAATCTTCTCTAGTCCTCGTCTTTTGACGCATCTCCTTCTCCAGAAGCATGGCACTGAAATCCTCAAAGTTGAGGGGCGGATTTTTGTTCTGCGTATTCAGCATTGTAACAAGACCGTTGTACTTTGGTGGGAGAATATGTATGCACCTTCGTGCTAGATTCTTGCTGAAGATGGTGATGCCAATTGCAGTCATTTGATCGCGTAGATTCTTTACCCTGGTGATGAACTTCTCTGCCGCTTCAGACTCAGACAGTTTCTCGTTGTGAGTTGACTATTTAGATTCTGAATCCGCGTCTGATTCGTGGTCTCGTACTGATTTTTCAAGACCATCCATGCCTCCTCCGCTGTGGTGACATGCTGAATATATGCCATGATAGAATCACTTACACTGCAGACAATAGAACATAGCGCATCTGCATTTCTTCTTGTCCACGTGAAAATCTCATCCGTAGCTGGTACTATCTGTTGTCCTACATTGGCTGGATCCGGTCGATCCGGTCTCACTACCAGCTTCACGCCCACCCCAGTAGCAGTATCCCAAAGGTCGTATGCGCTTAGGATGGTCTTCATCTTGAACTTCTAGAGTGGATAGTTAGTGCCGTCCAACTTTTCGCTTTCGCCAAACGGTGGGATTCGCAGTCTTGCGGGCTGGGCCATCTCTCACAATCTGCTCGCAAACAGAAACACACTACCAAATCTTCTTGCTAGAGCCCAAGCTCTGATACCATGTAAGAAAACAATACAACGTCTGTGCTCAACAGATAATAGGATCTCGTATGCAAGAGAGAAAAGCAAATAGTATGGAGAATAAAAAATTTGATTACTGTAAAACTGATACAATAGATGGTGCTGCCTCCCAGCCGTGCGCTCCTATGAGAGAAGCTTCGATGGCATGCTGGAAACAGTAGAGGATGGAGGCTAGATGCTAAGGAATCAGGGTTGCTATAGCCAGTGATGATAATGGGCTTCACGGGCTTGCTCTTATATAGCCACCAGTCGTAGTCGGTTAGACCCATTTGGGTGACCGGACCCAGCCCAAAACGGTCAACTGGGGTTTGGTCCCAAAATGGGCCACCGACCACACGATAGAACCGTGGCGTAGAATAGAGCAACTAACCTACATTTTCCGTTCGGCCCAGAGCCATGCAAGATCATCTGGGGCTCCAAATGGGCCCCACAACCTGAGAGTGGGCTGCCCCGGGAAATGCTCCATCTACCCTTAGTGCGGTCAGTCATGGGATGCCTTCCCGTACTTGCATGTAGCCTAGTTGGCAGTGTGCCAACTCTATCTGAAGCCGTCCAGCCATCAAGCCACACATGGCCCCCATCTGGTGTCCAAACCAGGACCTACTGGATAACTGAGCTACTCAAATGCCTTCTCCTCATATGAAGGGGCTTACAAGTAGAGTTAGTTGGTTCCCGTGTAGTTACACGAGAGCGGAGCATTGATATCTAACATATATCACTTCAAGACAAAGCACATTGATGTCAGAGAGCACTTCATTAGAGAAAGAGTATTTCTTGGTGACATCACACTGCAGCATTGTGATAGCAAAGAAAATGTTGCAGACATCTTTACCAAACCACTCGGTATAGAGCTATTCGAGAAACAACGACTAGCTCTTGGTTTGATGCAGAGGAAGGACATTCCCATTAAAGCGGTGTGATGGAATGTAATGCTCAGTCCTTCTTCGATTCCCCAGAATCATCATCTTGAGGGAAGGCCTACTTCATAATGTTGATCTTGAGGGAAGGTGTTGAGAGTTCACCCTCAACATCATGTGATCACATGTGCATAGTACCATCATGTGATCATATGTGCATAGCACTAACTTTATAGAGTGCTATCAAGGAAAGGGTTAGATCCCCTAACCCCTTCCTAAGCCTAACCCTAAATGGGTTTGTATATATTCTATTTTTTCAACTAAATCTAGTGTACAGTTAGTCATTTGTGGTGTGCCCTCTAGCTGTGCCCTCTCTCCTCATCTCCACTCTTCTCCTCTACCCTCTTCATATTTTGTCAACACATCGATTCAAAGAGAGTCGCATATGATTGTGGAGTCATGGCTAACTTCACACAAGATAGCTGAGCAAGTGCTTCGAATACCAGTCTTCTATCCTCGCAGTTGGATTATTGTGGGACCATATGCGAAATCTATGAAATTGATTTTAGACGATTTAGTATTTTCATTCTTGATGTAAAATGGTTTAGAACTATTTACAACGGTCCCCATGCTATAGTGAGGAAAGACAGTAGTGGTTTTTTTGCAATAGACTCCACCAAACTCTGGTTGGATGAAAGTGATACTTTTGTTTTTCTCGAGCATTGTGAACAGGTGCATACTAATGATTTAATTAATCGAATGCTTTTGTTTTTTGAGAATAATTGGTACATGTACTTAAGCATAAATTCATATAATTGATGGCATTTGACTGTCATCTTCAATATACTAGGTGGTTTTTCATCCGGATCGTTCTGATCCAAGATGGTGGTACGTGATCCAAGTTGCACTACGAAGTCAGCAGATTTTTGAAGATAGAGATGTAGATATCGAGACGCCAGTACTACCAATGCCGAATCCAATTGATCCAAATGGATCTAGTGAAGAAGATGAAGATCACAATATGAGCCAAGAAGAACATGCACATAATGACATCGTATGGGAGGAAGATGGAGATCACGATATTGAGGAAGAAGATGACTTGGCTCACGATGAAGCCGTTGATGTAACTTCTCTTGATTGATTTTTTTCATCTCAAACTTGGACATCAATATATGAGCTTCAAACTTGATGTACATGCTATTGTATTTTTATTCTTTCAAAGGATCAAACATGTATGAAAAGAAAAAAAATTTGTCATTGGGAAACACTCTCTTTAAAGGTTGGTATGGGGAAAAACACTCTCAGTAAAATGTCGGTATAGGAAAGTGTCTCAGTGTCATTATATACCAAGCTTTTACACTTCTGTAAAAGGTCGGTATATACCAACCATTTACAAGTCTGGTAAAGGTCCATTTATACCGGCCTTTTTAAACCCGCCATACGTACCGACGATTAGCGCACCCCGCATGCTAAACATTGGCACCTAACCATCAGAACAAGCCCCGTGTGTAGTAGTGAACCATACAAAATTCTATTTTTTTTCCCCAAAATTCTACAGTGCGTCTATAAGTGCGTCTATTAGCGTGTCTTTCTGTTTTATTTAAATTTCTAGAGAGCGTTTAATAGCGCATCTATAGACACATCTCTCTATTATATAGATGTGTCTATAGACACGCGCTAATAGACGTGCAAATAGATGCACTCGTCACTTTTCTTTTAATTCAGGTAACGCACTTGTACACGCGTCTATGGATGCATTGTGTTGTTGTGGATTTAAAAACTAAGATATCATCTCAATTGCATGCTGCAAATATGCAGGGGGTGAGAGCTAAATCTTGTCAGTGAACTATTCATCTTGGCCAATGTCATCCTATCTTGTCTTTTGGGGCATATATTTCCCCATCGATTCGCATTAGCTTGAAATTATAAGAACAATTTCACATTCGAAATAGAATATCTAGCCAGATTGACATATGGTGTGGAGACACTATAAGTCTTCCATTCAACTCGCTCACTATCATAACGATAAAAAAACCCATCCACACTCATAACCAAACAAAACCCGCCTCTCTATGGTTTTGCCAATATATAGTTCACAACTAGTAAGATAGTACGAAAACACACGGAGAAAAGTGTACTTTAAAAAAAGGAAAGCAGTTCCTTTTGTCTACATACTAGATTCTTTAGTTTCTTGTAAGCTAAAACTTTGTTATTTGAATAATGTGCTTAATCCAAAAAAGGAATATGTTTGGAGTATTGTCCTACTTTCGTTCTCTAGTTATTGTCACTTCCTTGATTCACCTCAATGTTGCAATATATCTAGTAGTTGTATTGAATTCATAAAAAGTGCGCTTAGCTCACAAGTAAATGACTAACAAAAAACATTATGAGGACACTAGCATGACCTTGTTTGATTAGAGCAAAATCATTTTGAGGACACTAATGTGACCTTGTTTGATTAAAGTAAAAGAAAAGGAATGTCAAGTGCCCCAAACAAGAACTTGATCACCATAGCAAAAACCATGGTAAGTAGTTGTTGCAAGATATCATCAAACTTAAGATTAGGTGGGAAAAGCCTTGAATAATAGCAGCAGAATGAGACACTAAGGGTCTTATTAAATGGGAGGGAGCTGCAAAAGGTTACCCTAGCTTATAATTAAGGAACCAATTGTGTTTTTGTTCCATGGCAAGCATGGGAAAGGGGTCCTTTTATGATAATTTAATTTTGAATAAATAAAGTTATACACATATACAATTACTTGAGCCCGATGGTTCCACTATAATGGAAGTTAAGTAGACATGAAACACATCAACCCATGGCTAGTAGCTTTAATAAATATGGAATTCATTGATACTTATCCAACATTTCGTTGTCATCTTTATTGATTCCAGGTAAGCTACAGAATCACTTATGTGCTCTGCTATCTGCACTAGGATCCACAGGGTGGGTGTCCTTGTCTCTAGCAGTGGGCAAGGTCTTGCGACAACAACCAGAGGCCATGGTCACAAAAAGGAAGCGATCATGCCTACGTGTACATGGGCAAATAATTTCTTCAATGTATAGCGTATTATTTATAATACTGTGGAATTCAATGTTTCCAATAATGCTGAAAGCTCTTGAGAAGGTATTCCCACTTGACGCCGGTCTAGGGAAAATGCCAAAAAATGCCAAGGCTACATACGTTCCCACCCACTCCTCGACAATGTTAGGTGCCAGAATTGAGCATTGGAATTTGTGAGGTTGTCAACCTTACGAGCATGCGTCTCCCCTAGATTGGCGTCAAGTGTGAAATGTCCACGATGCCCAGCCAGCAGCCATAAAAGACAAAGTACACTCCCTTTATGTATCTCCGGCCTTCCAATCGCCCTCTCCCAGCTTAATCATCCATTCTTTACCCGATCATCATCACCATGTCTCCTTCTCATGATTCTTTAGCAACCGATCTCAGCTTTCCCCTCGCTAAGCCCCCTCACGCTCTTTTGATTCCTTACCCTCTCCAAGGTCATATCAATCCTATGATCGAGCTCGCCAACCTCTTGACCTCGTATGGTTTCGTTGTCACTTTTGTCAACACTAAGCGCAACCACGACAAGATGTTGGGTGTTCCCGGTTTATGCAGTGGGACAGATTGCATGGTTGAACAGCAGGGCATCCGCTTCGTCTGGATCGACGACGATTTGCCTCTGGATTTCGTTATATACGACATGAACAAGCATTTTACTCAGTTTCATGCAGCAGCCCTGAATCTGAGAGGCCGGTTCGAAAGTTTAATAGAGAATCTAACTCCACCAGTCACCTGCATGATTTACGGTTCTTTCTTATCTTGGGGTCAAGAAGTCGGAAGCAAATTCCGCATACCGACCGTATTTTTGTGGACGCAATCTGCGGCAGTATTTTCTATATACAGGTGTCTCCCCAAGCTGATCTCCACTGGATTCTTCCCGTATCAACCGGAAGCTGGTAACGTCTGAATTTCTTTGTTAGCACTGCCTTCAGGCAGCGCTAAAAAGTGTCCTTCAAGACATTTGCTGCTTATTATATTCACTTTGTCTTTTTCCACCCAACTAATCACATCTTGGTATAAGCATGTGCAGGAAGAGAACTTGTCAATTACATACCTGGAGTTCCGCCCGTGTTTCGGTCCGACTTACCCTCATTGCTCCACGTGAAAGACCCATCACAATTCCCCGCTAAAGAAATCGTAAGCCAGTTCAAACAGCTCGAAGAGTGTGACTGGGTGTTCGTGAATTCATACTATGGTTTGGAAAAGAATACGTTTGATGCCTTACAGGCGGAATCCCATGACTACAAAGTTCACAGTGTTGGGCCTCTCCTTCCCTCTGCTGTTCTGGAAGGTTGCCAGGTGAAAGAAAATTACGTTACGGGGGCCAGCCTGCTCAAAGAGAACGACGAGTGCATTCAGTGGCTGGACATACACGCGGCATCTTCTGTCATCTATGTTTCTTTTGGTAGCGTGTTGGAACCTTCTTGCGAACAAATGCAGGAAATCGCCTTAGGCTTGAGAGCAAGCCAGCAGCCTTTCCTGTGGAGTATCCGTCCCAATCTCGGGTCCCGAAAGTATTCAGACATATTCCCCTCAAATTTTTTGGAAGATACGAAAGAGCAGGGATTGATCATCGCATGGGCCCCTCAGGTGCGAGTACTCTCTCATCCTGCAGTGGGCGGTTTCTTCTCCCACTGTGGATGGAACTCAACACTAGAGAGTCTAAGCATGGGGGTGCCGATGCTACCGCTACCTATGTTTTCAGACCAGATAACCAATCGCTGGAACGTAGTCACCAACTGGAAGGTTGGGGTGGACCTGCAGAAGGAGGACAATGGCGTGGTGAAGAGTGAGGAGGTTGAAAAGGGGGTAAGAACGATGCTACAGGAAGAAGAAGGAAGAGCGATGCGAGTGAGAGCTGCGAAGCTGAGCGATGCTGCGAGGAGGGTGATGGAGGATGGGGGATCATCAAGGGTAGCGCTAGAACAGTTTGTTTGTGCCATGAGGCAGAGGGCAAACACATGATATTCAGAACACGACGAAGCCGCAGGCGCAAACAACACTCAATTTGAGCTGCCTTCTTTCAATTGTTGCCAGAAACGTTTGAGTTTTCCTACTACAATGCATTGGTTAGCGTAGTTGCCGTCCCAACATGCTCGACGACTTTTTGTTGTTTAAATTCTTCTTTTGGAATATTGGTCTTATTCTTGGATCTTCTTTTGGAATATTGCTCTTATTCTTGGATCATTTGAAAGATAACAAGTTAAACAAGTTCAAGTGGCCTACCTTGGAGATCCAAAATGAACACTTATTTCATTAATTTTGGACTCATATGTCTACTTTTGGACTATTCCTTAAAATCCTTCCCAAATGAAAAGTTTACTTTATGAAAATGTCATTCGAGAATCAAAAGTTTACCTTCTGGCAGTGTCATTTTCACATAATACATTTCAAAATATCTCTCTACAATGTTGTACAAATAATGCAAAAACTACTATTTAATCCTAAAATTGTATTTCTTGTTTATAAGAATCATATTCTTAAATTAAAAAATCCGAGTTATTAGTTTAAATCCATGAAAAACCATGCTATTGAGGATTCACAACATTTTAAAAATGTATACATAAGAGACCTGCAAGACTCTTTTTACTTTCAATGTAGAAAACTATAACTGTTACACTCTTGAATATTCAAGAAATTAAAAGGTTTATATAGACATGAGACATGATGGAAGCCTCTTTTGTACTCCAAAAAATAGCAATAGCTATGCTTGCAATTTTACATTATCATATCATAAGTTTTACAACAAATATTCCTTTGGATGAGTCTTTGTACAAAGGATCTCCTGTGGCCTTTTCAATAATTTAATTTTTCCTTTACAATGAGTTTAGTACAAATGGGCGATCCAAACATTTGCTTGTTTGAATGTCCTTTTCTATCATGATCACAAAAATGAGCGATCCAAACATTTGCTTGTTCAGAATGTCCTTTCTGTCGTCACTTGTCACTTGGGTGCCATCTTCATTCACTCTCATTTCACTACCACCACCACCTTCACTCTTTCTCGATATTTGAATGGTGTTATCATGGGCATTCTTCATTTGCGCTATCTCCTTCTACTTCCTCCTGGGTGAGCATCTTTATGAACTTTGTAATGTGCGAAATAATTGGTTGCGGTAATTTTATTTTGTCTTCTACATCATACCCCATGTGCTTGTTTGTTTTCTTTGACCTTGATAATTTCCAGGATACTATGATTGTCTCTGTGGAAAGTCTTGAAATTGCATCATGGTTTGGGACCCATTCCTTTTTCAGACAACTACTATACAATGTACAGTTATCTTGGTTCTCCTTCCTACCCCTTGGCTCATACCATACCGCTGTAAATGTTGTAGCTCTCCCCCGATCATCCATGCTCACGTCAACTACTTTCGCAACACAACTTCACGTTCTCATGTTCATCATCTGATGGTCGAACTGCAACAAAACAATGGATGTCTATGTCTATTTGTGGCATAAACTCTCTCTTCTTGGGTCCATAATATGGACGTGGGAGCAGCGATTCAAACTCATTTTCAAAGAGACCACATGCTGGACGCAAGTCATTACCAATATTTGGCCAAAATAAAGGCCGTTATGTCTTAATATCATCTTCTCGCATTTTGGCAAGGTCCTTTATCAATTGGTAGGTCTTGCTAATTACAATAGTAGTGTGTTCCTTCCAAGAGGGCTTCCAATCAGGAAATCTCCGAAGCATTTTTTCTTTGTATGTAATAAAAGCTTTTAAGCCTTCTATTTCACCTTTGGATTTCTCACTGAATTCTTTTATATGAGCCCATGTTGGATGCATTTCTTTGCTCGGGATTGAAGTTAAGAGAGAGTAAGGTTCTTCAGGTTCCCATTTTGTATCAATAGAATAGTGTTGCCATTGCATCACTGGTTTTTCATCCTATAAGAAAAAGCGAAAATAGTGTGGAGCGCTATGACCTATCAGGGCATCACCACCTTTTTGTATGAAAGGTAGAATAAAGCTCTTCCAATCATACATCCTCTCAACCATTGAGCATATTGTTCCTTCCTTACGGCCACCAACTTGCCTCCCACATTTTCTTATCAAGTCATCCATCATCTCCATGTCCTTGTGTTTTAGCTCTCTTGAAACCGTGCTAAATACTTGGTCAATATCCTCATGTGTGTGCCCAACCAACAAAAAACCAACTTCAATCCCATTGAAGATTCTATGAGGGATTAGCATTGAGCAAAATGCAAAGAAGAGTAAATTCTTATTCTCTCATCCGCAATTGTCTGCTTGTACTCTCAAAGTTGCTAGTAGGCGACCTTTTTCTGCATGTACATTGTGAATTGCCTTCATAACGGATGTTACAACTTGATTGCTATCATGTAGATGTAAGGAATCAATCCATATGTCTGCAAAAAACTTAAATCCGTGCACTAACACTCCATATAGATGTGTCTTTAAAAAGTATTTTCCTTGTGGCTTAAGTGGAGTGTTAACGAATCGAGGTAATGTTGTTGTATTTTGATCCATACTACAATAACGCACATGTACTCATTTGGGTGAGAAATAGCTTGCTCCTTCCAAAATGCATATTTTATTCTAGAATGTCGAACAAGTCCATGATGAAATTCTCTCTTTTTTTTGTAAGCTTCTTTTTGTTCTGGAGATGTTGCACTCTCAAGTCCTCGCTTTAGATCATCACAGTCATTGCACTTTGACATTTTTTGCCTCTTTGGGATTTTAACATGTCCAAAGCTTTTTTTCCAAAGAGTATACAAAGTATGAAAAGATGCCAGTGCATGCCCTCTTTGCCTTTGTGTTTCTCCAATAGAGTTTTAAATACTTCTTTTTTGGTCAAACCTATCGGAAGATGCATTTCTGATAGATGGGGTTGTGGTAAAGCATTTTCATAAATGTAATCTTTCAAAATTGATGTTGCAGCAACCGTTGAGGCTCTTGTTTTGGGCCTTCCTATGTTTCCATGAATGTTAAATTTAACTCCATACTTTGCTTTATTAGCCAAATTCCAATACGTGCCATGTGATAATCCTGTAATAATGCGATAAATCCTAATTTGTAAACCCTAACCCCTAATCCCTAATCTCAAACCCTAAACCTAAACCCTAACCCCTAATTCCTATCTAATCCCTAAACCCTAAACTTGAAACCCTAACCTCAAAACCCTAAACCTAAACCCTAACCCCTAATTCCTAATCCTAGACCTCTAACCCCTAACCTTAAACCCTAAACCCTAAATCCTACACCATAAACCCTAACCTATAAACCCTGATTTCTAAACCCTAACTCGTAAACCCTAATCCCTTAAACCTAGCCCCTAATCTCTAAACAGTAAATGTTAATCTTGACTCTCTAAACCCTCAACCCTAACCAATAAAAACTAATCCTTAATCTCTAAACCCTAAACCCTAACTCCCCAACCCTAAACCCTAAACCCTAAATCCTAACCCCCAAACCCTAAACCCTAAACCCTACCCCCAAACCCTAAACCCTAACCCCCAAACCTTGAACCCTGACCCCCAAACCCTGAACCCTAAACCCTAACCCCCAAACCCTGAACCCTAAACCCTAACCCCCAAACCCTAAAACCTACCCCCAAACCCTAAATCCAAACCACCAAACCCTAAACCCTAGCTCACAAACCCTAAACCCTAACCCAAACTCACAAACCCTAAACCCAAACTCACAAACCCTAACTCACAAACCCTAAACCCTAACTCACAAACCCTAACTCACCAAACCCCAAACCCTAAACCTTAAATCCTATGAGTGTTTTCAGTAATATCATTTATTTAAGTAATAGTTTTAATTAGAATTCATAAGTAGGAGTGGAATTGATAGTAGGAATGTGGGAATGGGAGTGGGAGTTGCGAGGGTGGTAGTGGGAGAAAGGGAGTGGGAGTGTGGAAGTGGGAGTGGAGTAAGAGAGGGGAGGTGGGTGTGGGAGTTGGAGAGGGAGTGGGATTGTGGGAGCTGGGGATGGGGGTGGGGGTGGGGGTGGGAGGATGGGAGTGGGAGTGGGAATGGGGGAGGTGGGGGTAGGGGTGGGAGAATGGGAGTGGGAGTGGGAGAGGGAGTGGGAATGGGGGAGGTGGGGGTGGGGTGAGGGTGGGAGGATGGGAGTGGGAGTGGGAGGGGTGGGGTGGGAGGATGGGAGTGGGAATGGGGGAGGTGGGGGTGGGAGTGGGAGGGGTGGGGTGGGAGGATGGGAGAGGGAGTGGGAATGGGGGAGGTGGGGGTGGGAGAGTGGGTGTGGGAGTGGGAGAGCGAGTGGGAATGGGGGAGGTGGGGGTGGGAGGATGGGAGTGGGAGGGGTGGGGTGGGAGGATGGGGGTGGGAGAATGGGAGTGGGAGTGGGAAAGGGAGTGGGAATGGGGGGGGAGGGGTGGGGGTGGGAGGATGGGAGTGGGAGTGGGAGGATGGGAGTGGGAGTGAGAGGTGGTGGGAGGATGGGAGTGGGTGGGAGAATGGGAGTGGGAGTGGGAGTGGGAGAGGGAGTGGAAATGGGGGAGGTGGGGGTGGGGTGAGGGTGGGAGTGGGAGTGGGAGGGGTGGGGTGGGAGGATGGGAGTGGGAATGGGGGAGGTGGGGGTGGGAGAATGGGCATGGGAGTGGGAGAGGGAGTGGGAATGGGGGAGGTGGGGGTGGGAGGCTAAGAGTGGGAGGGGTGGGGTGGGAGGATGGGAGAGGGAGTGGGAATGAGGGAGGTGGGGGTGGGAGTGGGAGAGGGAGTGGGAATGGGGGAGGTGGGGGTGGGAGGATGGGAGTGGGAGGGGTGGGGTGGGAGGATGGGGGTGGGAGTGGGAATGGGGTGGGAGGATGGGAGTGGGTGGGAGAGGGAGAGAAGATAATCTAATGGAGAGGCCAATGGGAGAGGCGATAATGATATAGAAGGACCAATGAGAGAGAAGCACTTAAAACCCTAGTTTTTCTTATATATACTCTCCTCCTCTCATTGTTTCTCTCATTTCAACAAGGAAGAGCAAGAGGAGAAGCAAAAAGAGAAGGAAGAGCAAAAGCAAGCACAAGCATAGATCTCAACTTTTTTCCAAGTACTTTTTTTTAAATTTGTATTCTTTGAAATTTTATTATAGAGAGAGAACTTAGAGAGAGAGAGAAAAGTGAAGGAGAGACTTTTAGAGAGAGATTGTAAGAGAGAGAGAGAGTCTTGTTGCCTCGGCAGCAAAAGAGAGAGAGAGGGAGAAAGAGAGAGGGAGAGAGAGGCGAGACTTTTAGAGAGAGAGAGAGAAAGAGAGAGGAGAGACGTTTAGATAGAGAGAGAGGGTGAGAGGTAAAAGAGAGAGAGAGAGAGAGGGGAGGGCCGCGCGAGAGGAGAGAGAGAGAGAGGGGGGCCGCGAGAGGAGAGAGAGAGAGAGGGAGGGAGAGAGCTCTGAGAGAGAGCGACGAGAGGGAGAGAGAGGGGAGAGAGAGGCTGTGCGAGAGGAGAGAGGTGAGAGAGAGATAGAGGGAGAGAGAGAGAGCAAGAGAGGGCTATGGGAGAGGCGAGAAACGGGAGGGAGAGAGACGCGAGAGAGAGAAAGGGAGAAAGGGAAAGGAGAGAGAGCGCGAGAGGGGAAAAGGGAGTCGAGAGAGAGAAAGGCGAGACGAGAAGGAGAGAGAGAGAGCACAGAGGGAGGGGGAGAGAGAGAGAGAGGGGGGAGGCGCAGCGCGAAGGAGAGAGAGAGAGAGAAAAGAGAGAGAGAGGAGAGAAACAGGCACGAGAAGAAGAGAGGAGAGAGTGGGAGGGAGAGAGGAGAGAGTGGGAGGGAGAGAGAGGGGTGCGCTGCTATGGCAGAGCAGAGAGAGAGAGAGAGAGAGAGAGAGAGAGAGAGAGAGAGAGAGGGGGGGGGAGTGGGAGAGAGAGGAGAGAAAGATAGAGTAGGAGAGCGAGAGAGAGAGAGTGGGAGGGAGAGAGGAGAGAGTGGGAGGGAGAGAGAGGCGCGCTGCCGCGACGAGAGAGAGAGAGAGAGAGAGAGAGAGAGAGAGAGAGAGGGGGGGGAGTGTGAGAGAGAGGAGAGAAAGATAGAGTGGGAGAGAGAGTAGGAGAGCGAAAGAGAGAGAGAGAGAGTGGGAGGGAGAGAGGAGAGAGTGGGAGGGAGCACGAGAGAGAGGGGCATGCTGCCATGGCAGCGCACAAGAGAGAGAGAAAGATAGAGGGGATAGAGAGAGAGAGAGAGGGAGAGAGAGTAGGAGAGCAAGAGAGAGAGAGAGAGAGAGAGAGAGAGAGTGGGAGAGAGAGAGAGAGAGAGTGGGAGGGAGAGAGAGTAGGAGAGCAAGAGAGAGAGAGAGAGAGAGAGAGAGAGTAGGAGGGAGAGAGAGGGGCGTGCTATCGCGACAGCGAGAGAGAGAGAGAGAGAGAGAGAGAGAGAGAGAGGGGAGTGGGATAGAGTGGGAGAGAGAGTGGGAGGGAGAGAGGAGAGAGTGGGAGGGAGCGCGAGAGAGATGGGCGCACTGCCGCAACAGTGCGCGAGAGAGAGAGAGAGAGAGAGAGAGAGAGAGAAAGATAGAGGGGCGAGGGCAAGAGAGAGAGAGGGAGAGAGAGTAGGGGAGCCACAGAGAGAGAGAGAGAGAGAGAGAGAGAGAGAGAGAGAGAGAGAGAGAGAGGGGTGGGAGATAGAGGAGAGAAAGGAGAGAGAGAAAGATAGAGGGGCAAGAGAGAGAGAGAGAGAGGGAGAGAGAGTAGGAGAGCGAGAGAGAGAGAGAGAAAGAGTGGGAGGGAGAGAGGGGTGCGCTGCCATGGCAGTGCGAGAGAGAGAGAGAGTGAGAGAGAGAGAGAGAGAGAGAGAGGGGGGAGTGGGACAGAGTGGGAGAGAGTAGGAGAGCGAGAGAGAGAAAGAGAGAGAGAGAGAGAGAGGGGGGGAGCGAGAGAGGAGAGAGTGGGAGGGAGCGTGAGAGAGAGGGGCGGGCAGCACGCGCGAGAGAGAGAGAGAGAGAGAGAGAGAGAGAGAGAGAGAGAGGAGCGGGATAGAGTGGGAGAGAGAGTAGGAGAGTGGGAGGGAGAGGAGAGAGTAGGAGGGAGTGCGAGAGAGAGGGGCGCACTGTCGCGGGAGATCGAGAGAGAGAGAGAGAGAGAGAGAGAGAGAGAGAGAGAGAGGGGAGGGAGAGAGAGGGGTGCGCTGCCGCAACAGCGCGAAAGAGAGAGAGAGAGAGAGAGGGGAGTGGGAGAGAGGAGAGAAAGGAGAGAGACAAAGATAGAGGGGAGAGAGAGAGAGAGAGAGAGAGAGAGAGAGAGAGAGAGAGAGAGAGAGAGAGAGAGAGAGAGAGAGGGGGGGAGTGGGAGAGAGAGGAGAGAAAGATAGAGTAGGAGAGCGAGAGAGAGAGAGAGAGAGAGTGGGAGGGAGAGAGGAGAGAGGGAGGGAGAGAGAGGGGCGTGCTGCCACAGTAGCGCGCACACGAGAGAGAGAGAGAGAGGGGAGTGGGCAGAGAGAGAGAGAGAGAGAGAGAGAGAGAGAGAGAGAGAGAGAGGGGGGGGGAAGTGGGAGAGAGAGGAGAGAAAGATAGAGTAGGAGAGCGAGAGAGAGTGGGAGGGAGAGAGAGGGGCACACTGCAGCGGCAGCGAGAGAGAGAGAGAGAGAGAGAGAGAGAGAGAGGGGAGAGGGAGAGAGAGTAGAGAAAGATAGAGTGGGAGAGAGAGTAGGAGAGCGAGAGAGAAGAGAGAGAGGTGCAGTGCACAAGTGAGAGAGAGAGAGAAAAAAAGAGAGGAGAGTGTGGGAGAGAGAGAGCGAGAGAGGGGAAATGAAGAGGAGGGGAGAGAGTAAATAAAGATGAGAGGAAACGGAGAGTAGAGGGGAGAGGAAATGAAAAGGAGAGGAAAGAGAGAGAGAGAGAAGAGAAAAAGAGAGGGAGAGGAGAGACGAGAGAGAGAGAAGCATACTAGAGTGAGAGAGAGAGAGAGAAGAAGAAGAGAGAAGCGTACTAGCATAAGAGAGAGAGAGAAGAAGAAGAGAGGAGATGAGAGAGATTGATTAGAGATGGACGAGAGATGAAAATTTAGAGAGGGAGGGCACAAGAGAAAGTATGATCAGAGATAGAAAATCTTACCAATGAGGAGGAGAAATGAGTGGGCAACGATCAAGGAGGGATAAAGGAGAGATGTTTTTATGGAAGAATTTGGGAGCTACGATCAATGAGGGATATGAGAGGAGAGATAGTGAAGGAGAATGTAAAGTGTGGAAACTTGCAAGCAAAACTATCTATCTTGGTGTGTGATTTAGTTGAAGCTTAGACAAACAAAACCAAAAGGCTTGGGCACATAAATGGGTGAAGGTAGAAGATGATGGATATGAAATTACTCCTTCTGTGACAAGTGACATTCCGAAAAATGTGTATCCATATGCACAAAAGGTCATCAATAAGCACACTCTCAGAAAAGAAAAGACTTTGAACAAGGGCTTTTTTTTCATACATGAAATCATTTCAGAGTCTGGAAAGAGTGTTGAGTGCAAGGGAGTTTCATTGAATGATTTTTTGTCCAACGACACTGCTTGGGAGAGGCCTTAGCTTTTCTTTGTCTATGAAATATCACCGGATGACATTCGTCAACTCCTTGATAGAATATTACATACCACCATTGGTAGAGTGGGACTATGTAACATAGTCATATTTGCTGATAAAGATGACAAGGAAAAAATGTTTGCTACCCTAGAAAAATAATGTGGCAATGAGCTTAAGATTTACAATGGTATATACTCAAGAAAAAGGGACAAGAGAAAATGCGGTCTCAAGATACAGTCTTGAAACCTTTTTCTTGTGCATGAAGAGCCCTTACAATGATCACTCCTTACAGAACAACATAAGAGGGAATGCAAAGAGATTGCAACTACTGCTGGAAGAGCATGAAGCTCCAAGTCCCCTCCATTGCAATGCAAATCACTATGAAAGGCCAGCAAAAAGTGCTGATCTTTTAATTAGTATGCTGGAATTTTTGCTGCCGTCCAGATGGGAAGTCATATTGTGTCGAATGGGATATTTGTTTGAAGCTCTTATCAGAAAAGGACACCATATAAATATTATTGAGAGCCCTGCTTGCTTGGAATACCTTGATACTGTGGCTTCTCTCACAATAAAGTATGATAAGAAAGGTCCGATCTCACATGAAGAGGATGCTGACATAGAGATGGCCATGTATGACGAGAGCAAGAAAGATGATGAAAATGCTGAAAGCTCTGGATATGATAGTGAGGACACCAACGATAGTAAGGAAGCTGAAGAAGATGGATATGACACTGACCTTGCCTCAAAAGGTTAAATAAAAAGACCACGAAGATATCTAGAGGTATGAAAACTTATCTTTAATTTTCTTTATTCATTTAAAGGCCTTTTTAAAATTATAATTAATTTAAAATTTTGAATCTCATAATTATTTTATCCTTTTATAGGAGAAGGGAAAGGAGGAGGATGAGGAGGACATAGCTGGAGTAGAGAATATAGAAAGCTCATCTCAAGAAAGCAAAGCCGCTCTGGCTATCCATCGGATGACTCTAGAAAATAATCATACCTTGTAGCAAATGGAGAAGTCATTTCAAGTTAGGTTTCAAGTTCGAGAACAACCCCTTACTTTTCTATTCGATGAAGAGGACATTTCAATCCTTATAAACTTCAAGAAAGAGGTTAATGACAAGGTCATAATAGCCATCCTCAGGTTTGACACAAACTTTTTCTTGACTTTATGCTTTTGTATTTCCATTGGATCAAATGAACTAATATTCTTTTCTTTTTATTGCAGTATGGTTTTAGAACAACTTCCCCTATATATACAGAGATGTGCATATATTGTCGATCCTCTTGTTTCTAGTGTACTTAGCAATAAGCAGAAGACCATAAATGATGTTTTTAAGTGGTTGCAACCTATTGATTTGACTGCAGCGCGAGTTATCTTTACTGCATATCACGAGGAGTGAGTATCAATCCCTACTTAGCTTATCTCTTACATTGTGGTGGATTATATAAAATAATAATTATTCTTAATTGATAATGCAGCTCTCATTGGAGCTTGGTGATTGTGGACATATTAGCCAAGCAATGTTTCTTTGTCAATTCAATAGCATCTATCCATGGCAGTGTGTCAGAGTAAGTATAACCTACTTGTGTCATAATTACATCAATGAGATGCATACTATGCAATGCGCACATTCATTTATGTTATCTATTTTGATGTGTAGATCGGCTCAAAAGTTGGTAGGTGCTATAGATGCACTTATGCAAATAACACACTATTCAAAATTTTTGGACTTGTGTAAAGTCTAATTTGAGAAATGGACTAAAAAATAGTCCAAAATTTTTGAATATACTAGTAATGTTGTTTTTTGAACTAGATTTGACAACTCAAAACAAAAGATTTGATGATTAAGTACTAAGAACATCAATGCATAACCAAATCTCTTACAAAGGTGGTCTACATAAACATCTTCATAACTTCACAAAAATCTCTTACAAAGGTGGTCTACATAAACATCTTCATAACTTCTTGTGAATTGAGCTACTATCACCTAAGAACATCAATAGATGACCAATAACAGATGACCAATAATAGATGACCAATTCTCTTAGAAAGGTGGTGTAAATAAACACCTTTATGTATAAGTGGTGTGCACACCCCTTTATAACCATTTCTTTTAGAAAGGTGGTGTACATAAACCCCTTAGAAAGGTAGTGTAGATAAATCCTTTTATGTGTAAGTGGTGTACATATACACCTCACTTGGTATTAAAAAACACCCTTAACTATAAAAATACATTTGACATAAAGTTAAAAATACACCATTAAGTATAAAATGGACCTCATAAACAATCTTTATACACAATAATGAGAGTAAAGAAATAAAAAAAGTAGTAAACTTTTTATTAGATATTTGCTTTACATAGAAGTTCAAAACTTGTGATTACAAAGCCGTCAGCCATCATGTTACTCAGTACCAATGTCCTCAATGCCAGGCCCTTGACTACCACGGTCCTGACTAATAGGTTGCTCTAAGACTGGAGTCTCAGTAGCAAGGTCCTCAGTAGTTTGCTCTTCAGGTCCAAGCACCTGACTAGTAGGCTACTCTAGAGTCTCATGACCAAGTTCTTGGTGAGTTGGGACCTGGCTACTAGGTTCCTGACTAGTAGGCTGCTCTGGAGTATGTAAGATCATGGTTGAAGAACCATCTATGCCTCCTGGTAACTCCTTCTGGTCATGCTTTACCTCATCCATACCTTCTTTGATTAAGGCTTCCTTGCTTGATCCACTTGCATGTCCTTCACCCAAGATCAAGGGTGCCTTCCTCACTTTTAATGTCAAGGGAAGTTCTTCCACCTCTTTAGCCTTACCTTTTCCTATGACGTGCTGTACTACTACTTCTTGCTGCCACGAGCCTTCTCGTATGATGAGTGGAACCTCCTTGACTCTAGTTGACAATTGATCACCCTTATTCTTTGTGCGGATTGTTGAGAGTTGTGGTGCCATGAGCACATGTAGAGCAAAGGTATGAGCAAAGGGAAAGCTGCCACATGGCATGGAGGAGATATCCCACATGTGAGCAAGCAAATGGATGTTAGTACCCTCACCTATAAAAGGGAGGTTCATTTGAAGTAATATCAATCAAGCACTTTGCACTATCTCAAGATTCTCTTTATGAGTCCAAGTTAATCTATCTTGGAACCTAATTGACTTGAGATACATGTCATGAGCACTCTCTTCATCATGCTTGCACTTAGGTTGCATCCTCCTTAGATTAGTGTTGTATTAGGATGTTGTCTTAGTGACTAGGAGAGTAGGATCCTCACTTTGTCATGGTATCAGAGCTTAGGTCTAGTATCCTAGATTAGTTGTAGGTTGCCTTAGAAGCACATGTTTTCTCTTAGGTTAGTTTTAGTTTTAGATTGAAAACAAATTTCCGTCCATATTTCTGTCATTCTTGATGAGAGAGAGAGAGAGAGAGATAGAGAGTTCCTTTCAAAGATCTATTTTGTAGGAGATTGTTAAGCCTCAGAGGGTGTCCCAGCAAATAGACAATCATGAAGGCAGCATGAGTAGAAGAAATAGAAGAGCAGCGGGCTACAAAAGCAAGCTCCCACAACTAGCCAAGTAGAGTTTGAGAGTTAGCAAGAAAGCTTGCAGGGAAGCATGGGCTTGTGGAGAATGCAAGAATAGCCACGGGTCCATAAAGACACACATGCAAAACAAGGCTTGACTGGGAACAACTAAATAGAAGAAGCCTCAAACAACGATGGACAAGAAGATCTGAAGCACTGAAGTAGAAAGATCCGAATGATAGTAGCGACCATCGACCATTGTTCTCTTTTTCTGTAGCCCGCTAATGTAGAAGTCGTTGATTTCCAAGACTATCCAAGTTCTACAGTCCACAGCGCAACCCCTCAAGCGGACGGCTCATGAGCATCTATGCCATCAAATGCCCACGTAGATCTGTAGCTGATCGAGTTCAAATGAGTGTTCTATTAGCAGTGACGCCAACATAAAAGACCATCAGAGCTTTAAAGAGACGGCTGGATCTCAAGGCTTTCCAAACGACTCAGCATTGCCCGGACTGCAGTAGCCTACCTCTACGAGCTTCACGAATTACCTATGGTTCAACAAGACCCAGCAACCTATCTCCGACGCGACTGATGAGCAGCACCCTCAAAGCCATGAAAGCACTGCGCCATAACCTCTCCATCGGCTGCCTCAACTTCTGCTCCACCGACTGGAGCTTCAACTACAACAGCAACCAAGGCTCACGCGGCCTCTCCACCAGTGACAAAACAGATGTAAACGACCAAGACTCATGTTGAGCATTTGAGTAAGGCACGCTTGCAAGGGCGAAGGAGCTTCTTGCACCGAAAGTCAAGGGGAGAGAGCAAAGAAAACTGAAATCGCAGCTCCGAATTGCGATTTCTGAAAGTTAAGACGAAGAAGTAGCGCAAACGTTCCTCAGACATTTTTCAAAGGTTTCTTCTCTAAGGTTCAACCTTAGGACACGTGGCAGATAAGATTTAATCGTGGTCTGGTTAATTTAACTCACCATGGTTAGGGTTAGGATTGGTTAACTGCCACATAAGCATGCACAGTCAGCAGTGCCACCTAAGCATAGAGTCCCTTTGTAAGCACAGTATGGAATTCAGCATGTGAATCCCTGTGCCACATCATCAAAGGCCCCACTTCTTCACAAAAGCTTCGACAAGCCATAACTTGCAATCCAGGAAGAATTTGCTTATGCTCCAAAAAGGAAAAGTGATCGTCTTTTCGAGCTCTACGCGCTTGTTAGATCAGAATCATTGTATGCAAATAGACACTGCCAATATTGAAAGAAATCAATTGGTAAGACCTTTGCAACAAACGGAAAAGCAAAGCATGAATGCACACATCATTGTCATAAGCATGCCAAAATCACAAGTGCATGAGATGACCATAGCCCGAAACATGGCATCCACACAAAGCATCAAGGCACATGGAAGAACAAAGCATCATGCATCAAGCGAAGAAGACAACAAGGTCATCATCAAGCCATGAGCAGAATGACAGGAAAAACATGTATTGAAAAGCAAAAACCTTGCCAACCTTGCCTATATTTTGTAATCAAACCTGACCACCTGAGAGTAGCTATGAAAGCACCCAGGGGAGGTATTGATATGTAAACCACACTTGACCACCTTAAGTAGCAATGTATGCACTAAGGGGAGGTGATGGATTTGTAACTCACATCTGACCACCTTGCAGTAGCCAAAGGATTATCGCACCAAGGGGAGGTGTTGAGAGTTGTGGTGCCATGAGCACATGTAGAGCAAAGGTATGAGCAAAGGGAAAGCTACCACATGGCATGGAGGAGATATCCCACATGTGAGCAAGCAAATGGATGTAAGTACCCTCACCTATAAAAGGGAGGTTCATTTGAAGTAATATCAATCAAGCACTTTGCACTATCTCAAGATTCTCTTTATGAGTCCAAGTTAATCTATCTTGGAACCTAATTGACTTGAGAAACATGTCATGAGCACTCTCTTCATCATGCTTGCACTTAGGTTGCATCCTCCTTAGATTAGTGTTGTATTAGGATGTTGTCTTAGTGACTAGGAGAGTAGGATCCTCACTTTGTCACGGATTTCTTCTTGGCGTAAGTCATCGGATGCAGAGCTTTCATCCTCATCATCACTTGAGCTAGAATCATCACCCTCAGACTCACTACCCTCGTCTTCGATATTTTTCTCACTACCCTCTTCTTTGACATTTTCCTCTTCAAAGAAGGTAGTGCAACTGAAATATGTGTCAAAGAACTCAATTTGATGGGGGGTATCAATGACATTTACATTTCTACCTTGGCGTAGCAATTTCTCAGCAGCAAAACCCATTCAATACAACGCTACTTCCCACCCATCATTCAGTATATTCTTTGTCATCTCTAGTATCACATCAGGATCCATCAGCTTTCTGTAATCCACCATTGCTACATCAAGCTTAACCCTTATTGTCCTCAAAGTAATGAAGCTCGAGAGTCCTTAAACGAATTTTGATTAGATTGCCACCACCCATGGATAAGAAGCACATCAAGAAAGGCTGCAAGACTTGAATGGCAGTGCCTTCCAAGATAGTCATATGATTGCATAGGACTATACCATGGTATACTTTTGAAAGTAAATACCCAAATGCAGATGTCAAACTCGCATACAAGGCATCCCTTTGTGATTCTGTCACGAATAGGACCAACGTTGATCTTTTCTTATCTGCCATAGGACCTTCTACGATAAACCGCACAAGTTCAACTATCCGTGACACTGTGAGGTCTTGCAATTCATCTATGAAAAATACGCATGGCTTCTCCCAAGCATGACCGCTCATTGTTATGAAATGCTCTGTATTAATGCCATTGATGTGTGCAAATTTTGTATCATTCTCTGATAGGAGGATTACCAAAAAGCGAGCAGAGAAAAGCGAGCAGCCCCAAATAAGCGAGCAAGATTAAATAGGTTTCAAGCAAGCGAGAACCTCATCCAACATCTTATTCCTCTCAATATGATTGGAACAATTGATGTGATCATAAGCAAATTAAACATATTCCAACAATGAAGGCATGCCTGAAACTCACAATTAACTTCTCTTTCATCCCCATACTATCAATTTGAGTCGTTGTGGAGAGGTAGAGACACAACAATACATAAAATTTGTGATAAAAAAAGCAAACACTACTCAGATTGAACATAAACACAGCAAGATAATGATAGATCACAAGGTAGAATATATGACTGAAAATATGTAAACATGATCATGTGCTACATATACATATCATGTCTTTTATGCTTGCAAAAGATCATCCATACATTCGATCCAAAAACATGGAAACAGAACTAACTATGTCAAAAGAAAAAAAACACATTTTCATCATAAGGATTAATTTTGCTTAGTGAAAATACCTATGTAATCTGGACAATACCATGCTTTAAAAAACTTAGGGAGCCAAAAAAGGATTTTAACCCTCCATACTTCTATTATGACCAATGTCTGAATGATAGTTCTATCACAACTAGAAATGAATGCATCTAACCACTATGTTGAGTGCTCATCCCCAGTATCCTGTAGACTATTATGTTAAACTCAATACGTGACCACAAACTCAAGCATAAGAGGAGCATGATTCAAGTGAAATAATTGGCAAAGACACTCTGTAACTAGTATCCTACTACATCTAACGGAAAATATGCACCAGGCGTTAACAAGCTTCTATTTCCACCCGTATAAGCAAACTCGTATCCTGTAGTATGAAAAACTTTAAGGAAAACATTGCACTTAATGCATCAATTAAGCCAGTGACTACTCATCATGCACAATAGAACCATCATCAAGGAAAGTCTAGTCAAGCAAGTTGAAGCAAAAAACCAAATATCTATTCGGATCTATGCCGTGGTGTATCCGCCAACCATGAGTAGCAAAAGAACCCATGAAAAAAGCAAAATAGGGATTATGCCACTCTACCATGATCACTTCCATGCTACAAATAAGGGAATACATAGTCGTTTTAGGATACTTTTAGGGTTCATTCCCAACCACTAAAAAGAGAGCCAATGCTATCTATTTGTATTCATAAAATCTTTATGAACATTATCATGTTCAATATAAGGATAGAAGCCAGCTCAATGGGTAGTCTTAAACAAATATAAATACTATTCGAATTTTAACCTTATGCAAAAGATTTTTTTTAAACACAAAGTAAAACTTGATTATACATATAGATGGGAATTAGGTCACCATTATAAGTATGTATTTAGTAATTAAGTTGAAAATATTCCCTTAGAAAAATAGCTCAATCAACATAGTACCCATATTATATATCCAAAATTTACAAGATCTCATTCATACCATTAGATTGTTTTCATCACTTGTCATGAGTACTAACCTCAATTGGCATTATGTATTTGGGTCAAAATAGTTTTTAGTATAGGATATAATGGAGCAATACATTTATGTAATATCTAGTGATCATAGTTTCTAATATAGGATAAAATGGAGAATAGAGTAATGTTGTCATTCAAAAATGATAATATACCTTCCTTGACCATATACAAGTATCATGCATTCATAAAAAAAGTTAGTCATAAACTGCAATATAATGTGCCCATAATGCATGTACATTAAATCTTCACATGTTAGAATGTGAGAAAGGGAATAATTTAACTATGAAATCAGTGATCAATGTAGGAAATGGTCTTCTATGCACACATATATGCTAAGGGTCCATCTAATACAATATTGGAAATTGATGTGAGTATAAGTGTATGCATCCATCAGTGATGTATATGAGTGTATGCATCCATTTGTGATGTATATTGTTGTACTAATTCATGGTGCTTTATGGCTTGAGTTGTTTGTAGCGCAATTAATCACAATAATGTTGTATTTTTAAAAAGAAAAATGCCATAAAAATTTCATGCTGCAAAACACACACAAAAAAATGGCATTTGTAGCATTAATCCAAGCATTTCCTACAAGCAATCTCCATCCCTCCCTTTCCTGCTTACTCTTTCGGCCACCTCCACCCTCTTTTTGCCCTTCAAGACTGCCTCTCGCCTCCTTGCTTCCTCACCTCCTCACCTCCTTGCTTCTTTGCCTTCTCACCTCCTTGCATCATGCTTGTTGCTGGCAATTCCAAGGCTGTCCCTCCCCTCATTGGCTAGCTCCTCTACTCCTCACGTCATTCTTCTCCTCATTTTGGTGTCTTTAATGAATAGCCTGGGGGTCTTGTTTTTGGAGGGGGGAAGCATAAGAATGGCAACACCTTAATGTGCTGTCATTTTTTGTGCTTTTGCCACCCAAAATTTCTGACCATTCCCAAATTGAGTTTGCCAATTCCTAATCTGATTGATTTCATTTACTGGACTTGCAATGCTTGTAAAGCCCTTGCTTAAGCTTGAATGAGCCTCTTGATTTTGGGGGTATAATGGTCAAAAATGGCTTAACACACCCAAAATCAAGAGGCTCATTCAAGCTTAAGCAAGGGCTTTGCAGGTCTTGTTACTTTGTCTTTGAATAATGCCTTGGATCATGGGATGGGGTCCCATGAACCTACTGCCTATGATGACGAATGGTTCTGCCCTCGACTAAAGGTGACGTGTGTAGTAGTAAAAGGATAGCCCTCATGGAATCTCTAAGGGGTCTTGATTTTGGCCATGATTTGCACATTCTAGCACTTGAGCCATACATCAATTTCCAACACTTGAGGCATATAGTGGCTTTACCCATGCAATGTTTCCAGCTGCAATCCAAGCATCAAGCAATCTCATATTCTGTATCTAGAGACATCATGAGGGGTAGAGTCTCTTTTTGGTAGTCTCACTAGCAATATGTATTGAAAAAAAAATGTATTCAATTATTATATTCTTCCTTGCTATATGAATGCTCTTAATGCATCCAAATTGTAGAACTACTTCAATACTACTTCTTAGTTATATTGTATAATAACCTCCATATGTATGCTCGTGAGACAACAAAAAAGAGACCTGGCAACCCAAAAATGATAGCGCATTGATGCGCTGCCATTTTTGGGCTACTAGGCCTCTTTTTTAATGTCTCTTGAACATAAGAACAAGCACTTGTGTTCCTTACCTTTCTTTCCAATGGGGGTCCTGATTTTGGGGGTGTATGCCAAAAATTGATAAACAACATTATTTGATGCATGTAGTTTTATTAAATCGATAAAATAGGCATGAAAACATCTAAATTGGCTCTTGCCATTTGATTTGATGTATGACATGACCCCATTTGGATTTGTAATTCCAAAGATACGGGGTCTTACTTTTAGGGCTTGAATGCCTAAAATAGGCAGCGCATCAATGCGCTACCTATTTCATACATTTAGGCCTCAAAAGTAGGACCCCATGTCGAACCAAATGAGGTCCTACTTTTGAGGCCTAAATGCATGAAATAGGCAGCACATTGACAAGCTACCTATTTCAGGAATTCAGGTCCCAAAAGTAGGACCCCGTATCTTTGGACTTACAAATCCCAATGGGATCATGTCCTATATCAAATCGAACGGCAAGAGCCAATTTAGATGGTTTTCATGCCTATTTTCTCCATCAATCAAAACTATATGCATAAATATATACATCAAGATATGCATCAATATATGCATCAATATATACATATGTATGTATGTATATATATATATATATAGATACATACATACATACATACATACATGTGTGTGTATACACACACACACACACACAAACACACACACACATACATATATATATACACATATAGATATATATGTATGTATATACATACATATATACATACTTACATACATACAGCAAAATGGGGGTCTTGATTTTGGGGGGGGTATGCCAAAAATTGATAAACAACATTATTTGATGAATATAGTTTTAGTTGATGGAGAAAATGGACATGAAAACCATCTAAATTGGATCTTGCCATTCAATTTGATATATGACATGACCCCATTCGGATATGCAAGTCCAAAGATACGAGGTGCTACTTTTAGGGTCTGAATGCCTAAAATAGGCAGCGCGTTAACACGCTGCCTATTTCATGCATTTAGGCCTCAAAAGTAGGACCGCATTGGGTTGCCAATGCGGTCCTACTTTTGAGGCCTAAATGCATGAAATAGGTAGCGTGTTAACGCGTTGCCTATTTTAGGCATTCAGGCCCTAAAAGTAGGACCCCGTGAGCTAATTTAGATGATTTTCATGTCCATTTTCTCCATATATCAAAATTGTATGCATCAATATATACATCAATATATACAAATATGCATCAACATATACATACATACATATATATATATATATATATATATATATGTATGTATGTATGTACATGCATATATATACATACATACATACATACATACAAACATCAAAAGTAAGACCCCATTGGTTTCCCATGTCATGCATTTTGTTGTCTCATGAGCATAAGAACAAGCACTTGTGTTCTTTACCTTTCTTTGCAATGGGGGTCTTGATTTTGGGGGGGTATGCCAAAAATTGATCAACAACATTATTTGATGAATATAGTTTTAGTTGATGGAGAAAATGGACATGAAAACCATCTAAATTGGATCTTGCCATTCGATTTGATATATGACATGACCCCATTTGGATATGCAAGTCCAAAGATAAAAGTACTACTTTTAGGGCCTGAATGCCTAAAATAGGCAGCGCGTTAACGCGCTGTCTATTTCATGCATTTAGGCCTCAAAACTAGGACCCCATTGTGTTGCCAATGGGGTCCTACTTTTGAGGCCTAAATGCATGAAATAGGTAGTGCGTTAATGCGCTGCCTATTTTAGGCATTCAGGCCCTAAAAGTAGGACCCCATATCTTTGGACTTACAAACCAAATGGGATCATGTCATATATCAAATCAAACGACAAGAGCCAATTTAGATGGTTTTCATGTCCATTTTATCCATATATCAAAATTGTATGCATCAATATATACATATATGCATCAACATATACATATACATACATATATATATATATATATATATATATATATATATACACATACATACATACACACACACACACACACACACACACACACACATATATACACATATAGATATATATGTATGTATATACATACATATATACATACTTACATACATATAGCAAAATTAGGACCCCATTGGTTGCCTATTTCATGCATTTTGTTGTCTCATGAGCATAAGAACAAGCACTTGTGTTCCTTACCTTTCTTTGCACTGGGGGTCTTGATTTTGGGGGGGGTATGCCAAAAACTGATAAACAACATTATTTGATGAATATAGTTTTAGTTGATGGAGAAAATGGACATGAAAACCATCTAAATTGGATCTTGCCATTCGATTTGATATATGACATGACCCCATTCGGATATGCAAGTCCAAAGATACGGGGTGCTACTTTTAGGGTCTGAATGCCTAAAATAGGCAACGCATTAACGCACTGCCTATTTCATGCATTTAGGCCTCAAAAGTAGGACCCCATTGTGTTGCCAATGGGGTCCTACTTTTGAGGTTTGAATGCATGAAATAGGCAGCACGTTAACGCGCTGCCTATTTCAGGCATTCAGGCCCTAAAAGTAGTACCCCGTATCTTTGGACTTACAAATCCAAATGGGGTCATGTCATATATCAAATCAAATGGCAAGAGCCAATTGAGATGATTTTCATGTCCATTTTCTCCATATATCAAAATTGTATCCATCAATATATACATCAATATATACATATATGCATCAACATATGCATACATACATACATATATATATATATATATATATATATATATGTATGTATGTATGTATGTATGTATGTATGTATGTATGTATGTATGTATGTATGTACATGCATATATATACATACATACATACATACATACAAACATCAAAAGTAAGACCCCATTGGTTTCCCATGTCATGCATTTTGTTGTCTCATGAGCATAAGAACAAGCACTTGTGTTCTTTACCTTTCTTTGCAATGGGGGTCTTGATTTTGGGGGGGTATGCCAAAAATTGATCAACAACATTATTTGATGAATATAGTTTTAGTTGATGAAGAAAATGGACATGAAAACCATCTAAATTGGATCTTGCTGTTCGATTTGATATATGACATAACCCCATTTGGATATGCAAGTCCAAAGATACGGGGTGCTACTTTTAGGGTCTGAATGCCTAAAATAGGCAGCGCATTAACGTGCTGCCTATTTCAGGCATTCAGGCCCTAAAAGTAGGACCCCGTATCTTTGGACTTACAAATCCAAATGGGGTCATGTCATATATCAAATCAAATGGCAAGAGCCAATTTAGATGATTTTCGTGTCCATTTTCTCCATGTATAAAAATTGTATGCATCAATATATACATATATGCATCAACATATACATAAATACATATATATATATATATATATATATATATATATATGTATGTATGTATGTATGTACATGCATATATATACATACATACATACATTCAAACATCAAAAGTAAGACCCCATTGCTTTCCCATGTCATGCATTTTGTTGTCTCATCAGCATAAGAACAAGCACTTGTGTTCTTTACCTTTCTTTGCAATGGGGGTCTTGATTTTGGGGGGGTATGCCAAAAATTGATCAACAACATTATTTGATGAATATAGTTTTAGTTGATGGAGAAAATGGACATGAAAACTATCTAAATTGGATCTTGCCATTCGATTTGATATATGACATGACCCCATTTGGATATGCAAGTCCAAAGATACGGGATACTACTTTTAGGGCCTGAATGCCTAAAATAGGTAGCACATTAACGCGCTGTCTATTTCATGCATTTAGGCCTCAAAACTAGGACCCCATTGTGTTGCCAATGGGGTCCTACTTTTGAGGCCTAAATGCATGAAATAGGTAGCGCGTTAACGCGCTGCCTATTTTAGGCATTTAGGCCCTAAAGTTAGGACCCCATATCTTTGGACTTACAAATCCAAATAGGATCATGTCATATATCAAATCGAACGACAAGAACCAATTTAGATCTTTTTCATGTCCATTTTCGCCATATATGAAAATTTTATGCATCAATATATACATATATGCATCAACATATACATATACATATATATATATATATATACATACATACATACATACATACATACATATATATATATATATATATATATATATATATATATATATATATATATATGTATGTATGTATGTATGTATGTATGTATGTATGTACATACATATATATATACATACATACATACAAACATCAAAAGTAAGACCCCATTGGTTGCCTATGTCATGCATTTTGTTGTCTCATGAGCATAGGAACAAGCACTTGTGTTCCTTACCTTTCTTTGCAATGGGGGTCTTGATTTTGGTGGGGTATGCCAAAAATTGATCAACAACATTATTTGATGCATATAGTTTTAGTAGTTTTAGTACACACACATACATACATACATACATATGTGTGTGTGTGTGTACATACATACATGGATGCATGCATGCATGCATGCATACATACATACATACATACATACATATTTATGCATATAGTTTTACTAGATGGGGAAAATAGGCCCCACTCCAATTTTTGTGGAGAGACACAAACAGACAATTAGAGCAAGTCCAAGGGGTCGCTAGGGACACCCCCCGGCAAATGGAAATGCCCGGTATATGCAATTTTAGCACCAATTTTGGGATGTCAGCTGCATAGTCATGTCCAAAAAAAGTTGTCAATTCTTGCATTAAATGTAGGGTGGTGAATATATCCTATTCCGTCATGAGGCCAGAGAAGACGGAGGCAAAAAATTGAACCTCCAAAAAGACTTCTTTTATCGGTCTATGGGGACCGGCTCTTACTAGTGTTGAGAGTGGACAAGACAGCTACCATTGGTGTGATATGGGAATCTCCCAATCTGCAATTTTAGCACCAATTTTGGGATGTAAACTACATAGTCAGGTCCAAAAAAGTTGTGTCAATTCTTGCATTAAATGTAGGGTGATGAATATATCCTATTTTATCATGGGGCCTGTAGAAGACGGAGGGGAAAAATTGAACCTCCAAAAAGACTTCTTTTACCGGTCTATGGGGCCTAGCTCTTACTAGCATTGAGAGTGGACAAGATAGCTACCGCTAGTGTGATATGGGAATCTCCAAGTCTCAAGTTTTGGGGTACATGAAATTAGATCATGCTAACGGTAACTCTAAGAGGTTCCAAAGGCAGGCAACATTCTTCATCATAGCTAACTCAAATGCAAGGCAGTGAAAATGCGAGGAGAGTTGCTAGGTAGCATTGATTTTGGGAAGGGATATGATGATACTTTGTTGTGTTATGTAGGATATTAATTTCCATTAAATTTGGGACATGTTAGATATAACTTCATAAAATCCTAAGTCATGAAATTAATACATTACGAGTTCAAGCATAAATAATAGTTGTGAAGTTAATGCATTAAATATTCAAGCCTAAAGAAGAATTAATCAAGACCTAATGCACCGTACCAGAGACTTTGGCCTTACCCTCATTCCATAGACTTGCCAATGTAAGGCCAAAATTTTCATTCTTAAGAATATGTGGAAAGACCTTACATTTGGCCCACTTTTGGCGAAAAAATTTCATTCTAAAGAATAGGTGGAGTGAAATTGTGTTTGATAAATACAAATCAATGCTCAAGTTTGAACATAAATAAAGGTATCCTTTTGAAGATATTGGAACACATGAGAGAAATAATATTGAAGATACATGAATTTTTAGACATACTATTAAAGACAAATGAACATATAATGGATGAAATCCTATTGATGATACATGAATTTTCAATAGAACTGTTATTCAAAAGATTTGATGGATTGAATGTAGCTTTAATACATTATCCCTTTTACAAGGGTGTTTGAGTTTGAGGCTTGAAACATAAGAATGAATTTGTGTTGAAGCCTAGTGGTTTGTTAAGGATATGTGAAACTTAAAGTAAAAGTACTTACAATGGAAGGGATTATATCAAGATCGTATTAAGGACATGTGAACATATAGTAGAATAATTCTACATAAAATCAGTGGATCAAACTTAATGGCTCAAAAGCAAAAAAGGATGATGGTGCAACCTAGGGGCTAATCTACAGCACTATGGCACCAATCTTTGTAGTTACTATCAAAGGTAGTGTAACTTTTTTATCAAGGAAAGAGACGCGAACCACTCCACATGACCTAGATCTGTATGACCTAGGTTGCACCGACTTGTTTCTTTCATGGATAAAAAGTGACCCTTAGGTGATGCTATAGCACTCCCTTTTTTGGTCCATTATTATAGCACAATTGGGGCCTTTTGACCTAATACTAGCTACCCATCAAATATTTGTTGTAGATGTTAGGGGTAATTACCAAACTTGAGGTTTTAAAAGGGAAGAGAATGATCGTCCCTCTTGGTGGCTGCATTGAGTTTCTTATAGTTGATGCAGACCTGCCACTTATTGTTTTTCTTTGGGGTGACTACCACTAGTGAAACCCATTCAGTATTATTAACCGGAACAATAAACCCAACTTCTACAAGCTTCTGCAACTAGTGGTAGTTTTATCACCACCATTCGTAATTTTATTTAAGTGTTCCTTAATGGTAGTTCTCCTACTGCTACATACAATATTACCAATAGTAGTCCTAATCCCAATGATAGTAGACATAATATTATTACGACCTCCAATTTTAATCATCATTATATCTATGAATGCATATATATAGGTCTATCTATATCTATACCTATTTATTCCTCATCCAGTATGTTTGCATTTATTTTTGGTGCTTCGCTTACTTTGAAACTAAAGATAATGTGATTTCGTTATTGTTTGCATTCTTGTCAAACATGAGGAGTTAGAATGCATAAGAGTTAGGAGGCACATTATAATTTCTGTGTAGATTTGTGCCATTGAATAGCTTATTGATTCTGATTGTTTTCTTTCTTATTAAATCCTTAATTCGGTTATTTCACACCGAACATCGCCATATCAATTCATATTTTTTTTGCTCTAGTAATGTCCTATCGCAGCATAGTCTAGGGTTGATCAAACAAGATAAATGGGTGCTCACATTTAATATATTTTTGAGAGTCAGAGGATAGTGGCTGTAGACTACAAAATAATCACTTTGAATAAATTTGGCAAGATTCTTCTAATAGAAGGAATAATTTCTCTTGCACTAACGATGAAAGAAAATTATCAAAAGGCTGATACAAGGCTCAAAATCACACTGGTGCTACTAGGCTTAATAGTCGTAGGCTAGTAGTAGTACTAGTGTATTTACTAAGTAGTGTGCATGCCTCTCCTCATTAAAATTCATAGTCTTCAAAAATATATAATACATAAGTCAAAATATTCTAATTAGTTTTATCATCCTAATGTTGAAACTGACTTAAATTCATAGTCTTGAAAAAGGTATAATACATAAGTCAAAATATTCCAATTAGTTTTATTGTCCTCATGTTGAAACTAACTTTCTCTTCCTTCGTCTCCTATGAGCTTCACACCTTTAATCCATTAATCTCTCAAATAGTAAGAATGGTCTTGTATTAAGAGGCAATGATATCTAAAGTGATCTACAAATACTAAGAATGGTCTTATATTAAGAGGTGATGATATCTCAAGTGTTATACAAACTATAAGAATGGTTTTGTATTAAAAGGTGATGATATCTCAAGTGTTCTACAAATAGTAAGAATGGTTCAAGTGTTCTACAAAAGTATTAGGTACCTCTTAGTGGCTGAAGGGAAGGAGTGATGATATCTCAAGTGTTCTACAAATAGTAAGAATGGTCTTGTATTAAGAGGTGATAATATCTCAAGTGTTCTACAAATAGTAATAATGGTTTTGTATGAGGAGGTGATGATATCTCAAGTGTTCTATAAAACTATTAGATACCTCTTAGTGGTTGAAGGGAAGGGGTTGGAAGTATGGGCAAAATCTGTAGGAACTACAGGATGGTTGCAAGAACAATTTTGAATGTCATAAATGACACTTGGGTTTTTCAACATACAGGTGAACTATTTTTAAAAATTTTCTTTCATGGTTGATAAGACTTTTAATAAGAAGAACCATTTTGAATGTCATAAGTGTTGATGCAATCCCATGCTATGAAGTCTACAGATAGTTTTTTTTCCCAGCATATGGGTGAAGTGATGTTTACGTTACTAAGTTCAACATATCAAGCAATGCATTTGTTTTGATTATTGAAGGAGTTTGATAATAAGACCCATTTCAAATGCAAAAGAATTGTTGTATCAGTAGTGGAATCCGCTTTGGAGTGGAAATTCGGTTTCTTTCAAACCCACATACTATTGTTGCATAATGTGAGTATGGCTCCAATTGGAAGTTAAGGTAGACTATAATTCGCAATATTGGTATAGTTACACATAGTAACATAAGTTTTATTTTCGAGAATCTTCCCAAATAGTGGTTTCCACAAAGCTATGTTGAGTACCTCGATAAGGAAATTGTGGAAAAGCTCGGTCGCTTTTCCTCGCTCGCTCTATCGACTGCCTCCTTTGATAGCAAGATATCATAGGAGAAGCTGAATGGAGAACCATCATCTAAACCACCAATTGCTCTACCTTGGGCAGTGGACTGCAAGGCCTTTTTCTTGATGTCCATATATTCTGTCAACCTTTGGCATTTTAGCTCTTAGATCCTTTGTTGGTGTGGCATTTGCATCCATTGAAGCCAACCACTTTCTAGCCCATGTCTTATCAAGGAGTTGACCTAGGCTAAGTGCTTTCTTCTTATCCACATCAATTGACTTGCCAGCTAACTCATCATCAGATTTCAATAAAAATAATAGTGCCGAGAGAGCAGCCTCACTTTGAATCATTCGGGTGACCACTTCATCCAAGTTGCTATGCTTGCTCTTCTTTCCAAAGAAGCAGTCACCACTTAGGATCTTCTTGCATACTTCTTTTGTTATTGCATCTGGAACAAACCTTAATGTTCTCCACCAAACAATAGACATCGGTTTCTTTATTTCTTTCCTCTGAGTTGCAGTGTGCTCTGGTGCCTCAAAGGATATCTTCCCTGTTTCATATGCTTGGCAAACATCCACCATGCTCTGAAACATTGAGTCCTCGCAGAAGACAATGCAAGTAACATCCCTGTATCTTGCAACGGTGGTGTTCAAATCCTTTGCCTCAACTTATTACTTGGTATGCCTTGCGTATTGCTTACAACACCTTTCAAGCATCTATAGAACCGAGTCCTCTTTGCCATGTACTCAGATGTAGGTTTGCTGCCCTTCATTGTTTGTGGCTTTCCACAGCCCATCCATAACTCCCTTGCCTTTATCAAGATCTCAGAAAGAGAAGAGCTTTTTTTCAACCTAAATGGAGTAGAATTCACCCTTTCTGATTCTTGAATGTACTTCGAGTCATCGTTAAATATGCATATATAACAAATGACCCGTTGAAACTTTTCCATCCACTCAATCTATGGCAAGTTTCCTTTTCTTCCCTCATCAAGGGCGATCCTAGAAGCTTCACAAAAGTGTTGCCCATCAATGGGCTCAAACCTACATCTTTCCAAGAATGTATTCTTTGCCAACATGTATCTCTTCTCGATGTCAGTCCCATATCGGCTTTGGTACAAAGCCTCTCCACGAACAAAGTCACTCCTTTTAAAGTTCTCAAAAGCATCAAGAAAGTCCACGCACTTTTGAAATGTGACATCAGGCAATGTAGGATCATCTTCTTGAAGTCTCTTAAATGCCATAGGACAAAGAGTGATATTAGTGGCAACTGGAGTTCTTGTTTTCCTCGTATCTTCATACAATTTGCATGCAAATGTCTTATCTAGCTTTCTTTGATTTGTGAACAATGAAGCTCGATCAATAAGCATTGTGGCCACGCTGAATTGTGAAAATCCCCAAATGTACCCCTCATCCTCTGGTCTGCCACACTTATAGAAAAGTCTTCGAGACTTGTAT
Organism: Dipteris shenzhenensis; assembly: GCF_047967505.1. Classification (NCBI taxonomy): domain Eukaryota; kingdom Viridiplantae; phylum Streptophyta; class Polypodiopsida; order Gleicheniales; family Dipteridaceae; genus Dipteris; species Dipteris shenzhenensis. Next base: position 41,725,035 of record NC_141605.1, on the reverse strand, counting down.
CTTCTTCTTGTGGATCCTCCTATTCATCGCTATCTAATTTTTCGCCTGGTTTTAAATAACCTGCACTTGAATGATCTGCACGTGGAGTAGGAGTTATTTTTGCTCTCTTTCTGGGAATAGCTGTAGAACTTGAATCTGCTCAATGATCACTCCTTCTTGTTCCTGTAGTTACAGCAGTCGATGGTGTAGGTACAGTTGGAGATACTATAGTTACTGCCGCATATATTGTAGTTACTCTTGCCAGAGTTATCGTAGTTATCGCCACAGATATTGGTGGTACAACTTGAGGGTTACATGTTATAGATGGCATACTTATTGCTGCACTTTCTGCTGCTGAAGGTACAACACCACCACTTGGAAATGCATCCCACATTTTCTTCAATGCTTCTAAGGCACTAAGTAATTCTTGGGATCCCTCAATTGAATCTGGTAAGGGCTTCAAGAAGTGCTTGTGCGTAACTCGTAACTTGTAAACCACCTCGTCATTCTTTCCTTTGCACATAACTTCTATCAAATTGTTTTCTTTAATGTTGATGTTTAAGACCATGCCACCATTTCTTACTGCCTCTGGAGAATATTTCACGCTTGACACATTCTCTACAGTGATCACCAAAAAATACTTTGATTTGTGCTCCATAAAATACCAAGCATGTTCAAGTTATTTGAAAGACACCTTGGAACCAAAACTGGAAGCCATAGTTTTCTTAAAAACAATCAAAAATAAAAAAAGAGAATTACAATGATTTTCAAACTCAAAATATTAAATAAATTTCTAATTAAATATTATTTTAAGTTTTATTTATTTTTCATTTTTAAAATAAATTAAAATAATTTATTTTTTCATCTTTTTTTAATTATTTTATTTTAATTAATTTATTTATTTTTATATCTAAAATTTAATTTAATTTTTTAAAATTTTTTTAAGTTTTATTTATTTTAACTTTTTTTATTTTTTAAAAATAAATTAAGTTAATTAATTTTTTTCGTCTTTTTTTCCTTCTTTAAATTAAATTAATTTAATTTTTTTGTCTTTAAAAATAAAATAAAAATTTAAAGCCCTTTGGGGGCTTAGGGTAGGGGAGAGATTAACCCCCAACCTGTTGCGTGCGCAATAGGTTGGGGGTTTACCCCCTCCTCTCCTCCCGCCTCCCCCATCCCGCCTCTTCCTTCCTCTTTCTTTGCCTCCTCCTCCCGTCTGCCTCTTCCTTCCTCTTTCTTTGCCTCCTCCCGTCTGCGCTCTCCTGTCGACCCCCTCCCCTCCCTCCCGCCTCCCCCTCCCGTCTGTGCCCTTCCCGCCCTCTCGCCTCCTTGCCTGCCTCCTCTCCCTCCTCCCTCTTGCCTCCCCGCCTACCTCCTCTCCTCCTCTCTCTTGTCTCCCTACCTGCCTCCTCCCTCCCGACTGCCCTCTCCTCTCCCTCCTCCCTCCCCTCCCGTCCTCCTCACTGCTCCCTGCCTTAAAAAAGAGGGAGAAGAGGGGGGGAAGCAGGAGGAGAGGGGAAGGGAGCAGAGGGAGGAAGGGAGGGGACCGACGGGAGGGGAGGCAGGGAAGGGGGAGGGGGTGACGGGAGGGCGGGAGGAGAGGAGGGAGGGGGGGTTAACGGCCGGGGAAGGGAGAGGGGAGGCGGGGAAGGGAGGGCGAGGAGGGGGCGAGAGGGCAGGAGGAGAGGAGGGAGGGGGGGTTTACCCCCACCTATTGCATGCACAACCGTAGTTGACCAAGTGTTCTTGCACCCTTCTTTGCTCCTCTAATCTCTTGGACTGGTGGTGTTCGGATGGTTCCTCCTCAATGGCTGGAGGTTCTCTGCCATCCAAAAGCTGCTTTACCCACTTCGCGAATGGCCGTTGCCGTTGTGGTTCTGCAGGCTCTTCTTCCTCTTCTTTATCTTGAATCCTCCCAAGCACCATTGGAGGAGTTCGGTCTGCTGTTGGTGGTTGTACTGGATGGATATCATGGTCTTGGTTGTCTAGGAAGGAAGCATCCTCCTCCAATTGATGCGGCTGTTCTGAGAAGACCACATCATGACTTACTATTACCTTCTTGGTAACAGGATTATAAAGACGGTAACCCTTCGCCTCTTCACTGTAGCCCAAGAAAATACACTTCTGACTCTTTGGTTCCCATTTGGTCCTATTAGCATCAGGGACATGCACAAAACAGTCACATCCAAAAACTCTGAAATGTGCAGCTGAAGGTTTCTTATCAGAAAAGGCCTGTAGTGGAGTCATTTCATTCACAGCCTTCGTGTAGCTACGATTCAGAATGTAAACTACCATGTTACATGCTTTAGCCCTGAAAGACTTTGGCAAATCTTTCCCTTTCATCATACTCCTGCCCATTTTACAGATGATGTGCATCTTGCACTCTGCTTCTCCATTTTGCTGTGGTGTATGTGGAGGGGGTTTCTGCCTCTTGATCTCGTGACTTTTGTAGTAACTTTTGAATTCACTCGATGTGAACTCACCACCTCTGTCTGATCTCAACTTCTTCACCTTCCTCCCCGTTTCTTTCTCGACCATTACATGCCATTCTTTGAACTTACTAAAAGCCTTATCTTTAGTCTTCAGGAAGTATATCCATATCCTTCTACTGTAGTCATCGATCAGCATCATGAAGTAGTAGGAACCACCCAAAGCTTTCGTCTCCATCTTTCTGTAGAGGTCCGTGTGAACGAGCTCTAGAGGAGCCTTTGCCCTGCTAGCCTCTTTAGGAAAGGGCTATCGATGCTACTTGCCCATCATGCAAGCTTCACATACATCGGGCAAATCTATAATTTCTAGTAGGTTTGCAATCATTCCACTTTTATGCATTTCCTTTAAAGAACTAAGGTTTAGATGACCAAACCTCTCATGCCACAGCTTAGTGTTGCTCACATCGGCTCAAGCACTGAAAGCTAAGAGTTTAAAGATGTTGTTGCACTATGTACCTTTACCAATGACCTTCCCTTGAAGATCCAAAATCTGTGCGCCATTCTTATCGAATTGAACTTTGAGATCCCAATCCATGATCGCAGAAATAGACAAGTTCCTCTTGATATTTGGCACATAAAGAACATCAAACAACTGTTTTACAACTCCATCTGACTTGAGAGCAATCATACCTTTTCCTTTTGGTGGACATTTTGCATCATTGCCGACTACTACTAGGATGTCATCCCCTACCGGATGTAGAGAGGTACACCAATCCTTCCAACTAGTCATGTGGCGTGATGCACCACTGTCAATAATCCAAGGTTCATCCGTAGGTACATGAACTGCCTCCGTGCAAATCTCCTCAATTGCTACGAACAACTCTACTGGTACTGCCTGCACGTTGTTGGTGGACTCTTTCTTTACTCCGTTCTTCTCATCTGCAATCTTCTTTTGGCACTCATTCTGCTTGTGCCTTGGCTTGTTGCAATAGAAGCACTTGATCTTCTTCTTTCTCTTTTTATCATTAGAAGTAGATGGGTTACCAGAGTCCTTACCCTTACCTTTCTTTGATCCAGCATAGAAAGCCGAAACTTCTCCAGTCCTCGTCTTTTGATGCATCTCCTCCTCCAAAAGCATAGCGCTGAAATCCTCAAAGTTGAGGAGCAGATTTTTGTTCTGCGTATTCAGCGCCATAATGAGACCATCATACTTTGGTGGGAGAATCCATATGCACCTTCGTGCTAGATTCTCGTTGGTGATGGTGATGCCAATCGCAGTCGTCTGATCGTGCAAATTCTTCACCCTGGTGATGAACTTCTCTGCCGTTTCAGACTCAGACAGTTTCTCGTTCGCGAGTTGAGTCTCCAGATTTTGAATCCACGTCTGATTCGTGGTCTCATATTGATTTTTTAAGACCGTCCATGCCTCCTCCGTTGTGGTGACATGTTGAATTAACGCCATGACAGAATCACTTACACTGCAAACAATAGAACACAACGCATCTGCATTTCTTCTTGTCCATGCAAGAATCTGATCCGCAGTTGGTACTATCTGTTGTCTTGCATTGGCTGGATTTGGTCTCACAACCGGCTTCACGTCCACCCTAGTAGCAGTATCCCAAAGCTCGTATGTGCTTAGGATGGTCTTCATCTTGACTTCCAGAGTGGATAGTTAGTGCCGTCCAACTTTCCGCTTTCGTCGAACGATGGAATTCACAATCTTGTAGGCTGGGCCATCTCTCACAATCTACTCGCAAACAGAAACACACTACCAAATCTTCTTGCTAGAGCCCAAGCTCTGATACCCTGTAAGAAAACAATACAACGTCTGTGCTCAACAAAAAACAGGATCTCGTATGCAAGAGAGAAAAGCAGATAGTATGGAGAATCAAAAAATTGATTACTATAAAACTGATACAATAGATGGCGTTGCCTCCCAGCCGTGTGCTCCTATGTTAGAAGCTTTGATGGCATGCTGGAAACAGTAGAGGACGGAGGCTGGATGCTAAGGAATCAGGGTTGTTGTAGCCAGTGATGATGATGGGCTTCACAGGCTTGCTCTTATATAGCCACTAGTCATAGTCGGTTAGACCCAATTGGTTGACCGACCTAGTCTACCCAAAATGGCCGACTAGGGGTCGGTCTTGAAATAGGCCATTGACCACACGATAGAACCGTGGCGCAAAATAGAGCAACTTACCTACGGTTTCCGTTCGGCCCAGAGCCATCCGAGATCATCTGGGGCTCCAAACAGGCCCTGCAACCCGAGAGTGGGCTGCCCCGAGAAACGCTCCATCTACCCTTAGTGCGGTCAGTCATGGGATGCCTTCCTGCACTTGCATGTAGCCTAGTTGGTAGTGTGCCAACTCTATCTGAAGTGGTCCAGCCATCAGGCCGCACATGGCCCCCATCTGGTGTCTAAACCAGGACCTACTGGATAACCAAGCTACTCAAATGCCTTCTCCTCATATGGGGGGCTTACAAGTAGAGTTAGCTGGTTCCCGCATATTTACACAAGAGTGGAGCATTAACATCTAACAATTGGATCCTTGATAATTGTGGAGCTTTGAGGGAGTAGTTTGCTTAGGCAAAATTTGCATGGGCAGATGGCAGTTAATATAGCAGTTAGACCCCCGGTCAATATTTGGCCTATAACTTTCTCCTCGGTGGTCCGATTTCAATGAAAATTATATGAGCACAAAGCTCTCTTTGAGGGACTCCCTTGCCCGGGGGATTCACAGGGGGAAACTTATGATATCACGTGAGTGTACAATAGGGGGTTTTTTTGAAATGAGGCATAAGCTTATACATTAGGGGTGGGGGCCCTTTTTTTTTCCCCAATATTGAATTTAAGCTAGGGGGACCATGTCATATTTAAGAAGGGGGGACATAATATAGGTTACCTTGGGTAACTAGTCCAAACAAGTTTGATTTTGTGTATGGTTTTAAATAGTCATAGGGAAAGTAACCTAAATTTGCTTATTGTGTAATCTAAATTCTTGAGAGAGAATGTAGATTTAAGGAAAGGGGGGGACATAATGGAATTTTGGTGGTATCTTATAAGCTTAAATAGGTGTGTTTTATCATCCTACGTGGATCTTAAATAGGGGGTTTTCTTGAAGTTCATGCACGCAGGTGACGTCCCCCTTTAATGAAGAGTGAATCCCCCGGGCTCCCTTGCATGTAATTAGTTTCTTGCATTGGTCTAAAACAAGAAGTTATGAGTCTCTGTGTTTGACTGTTTATTTCTATGGCAATTTTTACCCCCTTTCAGTAAACTGTCCATATCTCTTCAACTGGTTATGTGTTTTCAACGAAACTTATATCAATACAGAGCCCACTTCAAGGCATATCCCTGTATGTACTTTTATTTTTTATATCAGTTTTTTGGTGGAAGTTATAGACCTCTGTGTTTTCTAGCAGTTTGTAGAATGATTTTGAGCCATTTTTAGAGGCTTCTGTGAAGGAGGTGCTATGTTTCCCCAGAATTTACCCATTTATCCAAATCAGCCACTTCAAGCCCCTATATATGTATTAGTTTATGTCATGTTGAGCCGAAAGATCTTTTTCCAACAACGCATCGCTCTTCTCTTTGGCACTGACCAGCTTGGTGAGATAATGGCCTCTGTGGATCCTTTTCTTCTCCCGATGTTGGACTACAATGTCACTCGGGATGTTACCATATTCATTCTCCTCTAAGGGAAGCAAGGAGAAAGGTATGTTTTGGTTTTCTTTGCATGAAAATATTTTCTTCATCTCTCTTTGCAAGTGATAAGGGTCTCTATTATTAAGATTGGGAAGAGTAGGAAGTTAAGAGGTGCATGAAGTTTCATTACCCCCAACTTCATGTCACAATATAATCTTGACTTCTTACGTCACAAATGTGAACAATGCCCAAAACCTTTGTTTTGCCGATGTGAGCTGAATGATGCACGGTGCATTGATAAGATGGAAGACATATGAGTATGTCACTGAGAATCAAAAGAAAAGAATCAAACTTGTATACAAGGAAACTTCTCCATCCACAATCATCCAACAATTTGAGCACCACTTAAAAGTTTTTATCATGCACAAATTTTGTAGTTACTGGCAAGACTTTCAATTTAAAGACTGTATCAAAAAATTTCAAGAGGATGTGATGGTCTCAGTAGTTGATTTTATAGAGAACTATACTTCTAAAGTGTAGAATGAAATCTAATCAATGAATTGGCATAATTACCAATGTACCATCATGGTTTAGATTTGCAATTATTGGGAGATGGGAGAGATTATAAAGCAATCCATCTTTTACAATTCAAATGACAAATGACATGACACACTTGTTGAGATATGGTGCCATGAGCACATAGATTAAAGGGCAAAGGTATGTGATAAAGAATGTATTAAAGTAGCCACCTTAGGATGTGGACTACATGATGTGGAGATGTGGATTGAGGATATCCACAAGGAGAGATGTGGATGAGAGGATCACACATGTGTTGACTATTCAAAGGGCACTATCTATATAAGAGGCCTATCATGTATTATTGAACACACATTGCAAGAGATATAGATTTGCTATCTCCCTTTCATGTCTTATTTAGTGTGCTTTGAGCCTCCTTAGTTCTTCTGTTGATCTTGTGTGCACTAGGTTTAGAAGATGATGGTCTAAAGTTGGCAGCATCAAACAAGAAGAGAAAAAGGCTGCAGTTTACCTCTGCCTCACAACTACAGAACACTGCAGCACCATAGCTTCCAAAGGCAACATCGACAAGCTTTGCCTCCTCAACCCGCCGTCTTCAGCGAAGCCAGCAACAAGGCCTTCATCGCCATCAAGAAGGAAGGGAAGGACTTCATCTCCTTTGTCTTCATTTGATACCTCCATCTCCGACCACGCAACCTCCATCCGCATGCAAAAAAAAAACTCTCCCAGTTGCCTCCATCCGAACGACCAGCCGCCTCCTACGTGCATCTACAACTCCCAACAACCAAGCTCTACAACATCAACTTTTTGGTCGAAAACATTCCTCGTGAGATCTCTCAACAATCGGGAAATGAAGCAACAGCTCATGCATTCTAGTTGTAAGGAATTGAGCTTGAAGCAGGCTGGAGTGTGCTGCATGCTGCAATAGCTATGAATCATTCAAATGCTAGAGGTGATGCATGAAGGAGTCACGGTGAGACAGATCGACAGGGAAGGATCCATGAAAGCTATTCATGGCAGACTTCTTGGAAGGAGAGATTTTTGTAGTGACGATGAGCAAGAGAAGTGAGCGACGAAGGAGAAAAGTCATCGTCATCATGCCATGGCCTCAAATTTTTTCCACAAAGTTTCATAAGGTTCTCTCAATTGACACATGGCAAGATAAGGTTGGCTTAGGTGAAGAGTTGACCATAGGTTGGTCCACCTGGTCAGGTTTGCCACATTGTTGGTTTCTTTTCTTTTCCATTAGCCACATTCCAGGTCCCCTTTTTCATGAGAATAAATTTCAGTTTGGTTTGCCAATACAATTCAAAAAGAACCATCACCATATAGATGCATGTGACAAGCGATGAAATTTGAAAAGCCAAGGTCCTTTGCATATCGATAATAGTGAGGGACTTGGGATTTTCCTTGGAGTTTAGTGACCTTCCTATTGTTATATCTTGGAGTTTTCATCTTCTTTATCTTCCTAACCATAGAGTGTTGCTAGAACCATAAGAAGAAGGCATGTTCAAAGACTATCTTTCCATGAATACAAAGCTATGAAGGAAAGATTGTCAAGATACCAAGTAGAATGTTTGCAGGTGAATGAGACTCCCACAAGTCCAATGGCTGAACTCTAGTACTCCAGCATAGTCAGTAAGAAAAAATTCTTGCAATCAAACTGAGAAGCCCCAAAACTTAGTTGACTTGGTCAACCTTTTCCAAAGCTAAAACTGTCCAAAATAGCAACAAGAGATAGCAGCAACTTGGAGGATGAAATTCAACCAGATGAGAGCAGCTCTTTGAGGGAATTTGATGTGCAATGAAGATGTATTGATAGAGAAGACCTAGTACCAAGCTTGGGCAAAAAGTCGCGTCAGGTTGCCATAGCCAGCAGAAGCTCAAATGCTGACTGGTTTTTTCATCACCATGCCTCAGTTACTAGAGCATTTTCCTTCAAACGTCATCAAAATCTAGCCCATAAGGTCACCTAGCCTCCCCTCAGAGGGTTTTGTAAATCTTGACTCCAATAGATTGCATTGCTTGAAGTGGCACGGTCTATAGATAGTGTCGGCACGAGCTGTATAAGCTTCTATTTCCTAATTTCCCCTAGCTAGGGATTTGCCCTAACATGAAGATAATTCAACTCAAAGGACAAGGGTAACAGCCCAGAGAATGGAGAGAACAAGCTTAAGCAAATTTTATGGGAAGAGAGGGGAGAAATCCTTCATTGTGAAAAAGATGATGACATGGCACTCAAGGAGAGCTCAAGGAGGGTGAACCAAGCTCTGATACCACATGTTGGAGTAGCAAGAAGGATTCAGCAAATAAAGCAAAATGGAGGAGTTTATTCATGAGAGATATGCCCAATCTATAGGCACAAGTTACATCCAAGAGTGACATCATATGTGAGCTCAGTGGAGCATCTAGATCCACAAATTATCCTTATGTACTCTAGTTCGTGGCTCAGTTAGTATGCCACCTTAGTTAGCTGAGTTTGGTTTGAGACCCACATATAGGGTTCTCCTATTTCTTTATATAAGAGTTCTTTTGGCTTTCACAACTAAGAAGACGAAAACTGTTTTTCAGCCTCCACCTTTGTGTGTATTCCCCCATTGTGTATGTGAGAAAGCCGCAAGTGAGACTCCTTCCTTCTCTCCCACTATCTTCACATGGTATCAGAGCCTAGTTCGTGGTAAGGAGCTCAAGAAAGCAAACCAAGTTTGCGGTGTCCTGGTAAGAGGACCAGTGTTGCTTTCCTTTTTCAAGTTTGGGAGCAAATCTCTGCAGGAAGCACAACCGGAAAGTGCGAGAGTGCATTGTCTCAGATTGAGACACCCTTCGCGGTGTGGCGAGAGGGCAATATATGCTACAGGATAGGGCAATGACCTTGGTGACTATATTTTTCTGATTCAAGGCCATTTCGGGGCCCGTTTTGAAGGCGGCAAATACCACAAGCACTGAGAGAAAGGCCCTATTTTTGCTGTACGACCACTGCTCTGCAGGTCAGTGAAAAGTTGCCACAGAAATTGCATCGTATGCCTATAGATGCGCAGAGATATTGGGAGTTACAGAATCATCCTTATTGCCTGTGGATGCAAAATCGTCACTACGAAGTGACTGTGTGGTCAAATACCACTTTCATCAGTTTTGCAGATTTGCCCTTGTGAGGCAGAAGCTGTGTTTTTTGCAGTGATAGAATATTTTGCAGTGTTCTATAATGGCGTCTGATTCTCTTTCATAGATTGTCACTAAAAAGCTTGACAAGAACAACTTCCAAGCATGGAAGTTTAGAATGACGAATTTCCTTATGGGAAAAGGCTATTGGGAGTTCATTACAGGAAATGAAGAAGAACCAGTTCTTCCTAATGTTCCCAATCAACAGGAAATGCAAGCATTTAAAGGATGGCATGAGAGAGCCAGAAAAGTTATGTACTGGCTGTCTACCAGTATTTCAGATTCTATGATTGTGCATATTCAGGATGCAAGTACGCCAAAGGAGGCATGGGATACTTTGGCAAAAATGTACAGCACAAATATGCAAGCCAGGAAAATGCAGCTCAAGTAGGAGTTGCACAATGTGCAGAGAGAAAATATGAGCATCAATGACTACCACATGAAGGTGAAGAAAATTGTAGATGCACTTGCTTCCATTGGGTCGCCAGTGGAAGATGATGATTTAGTTTCTGTGACCTTGAATGGTCTAGGAAAGGATTATGCATAGTTTCGGACATCCATTGCCATCCGTGAAAAATTTCCTGATTTTGAGGAGTTGTTTGCTCTTCTAATTTCTGAAGAGCAGAGAAATGGTGGTGCATCTTCTTCAGGAGGAACTTCAAAAGAAACTGTCTTCTACTCAAATACTAGAAGAGGTACAGGCAGAGGTAGAGGAGGCCGATCTGGAGGCCGTGGTAGAAATCAGAATATGTAGCAGACTCAAGAAAACCAGTCCTATGGAGGAGGACGTGGTAACTCTAGAGGCAGGGGGAGCCAAAGAGGTCATGGTGGATGGCAGAGAGGCCAAAATGCAAACATCAATGTTGAATGCTACTACTGTGGTAAAATGGGTCATATGGCTAAAGACTGCTACAAAAAACAGAATGACATTATGAATGGAAAATTGCAGCAAGGCAATTATCCATCTTCTAGTAGACAGGGTGATGACAAAAATGAGCATCTATTTATGGTGCAGCACATGACCAATTCTGTGACAAGTGCAGAAGAAAGAAATGATGTGTGGTATGTTGACTCAGGTGTGTCAAACCACATGACAGGTCATGCAGAATGGATGCAGGATGCAAGGAAAATGGTAAAACTAGGATTTGTGGAGACCGGTGATGATACTGCACATCCTATTGTGCAGATTGGTAAAATTCCTTTGTCTGTGCAGGATGGGAAAAAGAAATACCTATCTGATGTATTTCATGTACCGAATATCACCAAGAACCTGGTTTCTATTGGTCAAATGGTTGAGCAGGGCTTACAGGTCAGATTTAATCCTCATGGATGCTTTGTTGAGGATGTGAAAAATAATGGTTGCTTGATAGCAAAAGGAAAGAAGAAGGGCAGGATGTTTACATTGGATGCAGACATGCCTGAATTGCGTGCAGCAATGTTTGCACATGGGACCGATGTAGTTGTAGATATTGATATCTGGCATAAACGCATTGGTCATGTTAATGTATAGTGACTTAAGTCAATGCAGGCCCAAAATATTGTTGCAGGATTGCCTAAATTCAAGGTTGCAGAAATGCGTAAGGTATGTGAAGCCTGTCAATTTGGAAAACAGGCAAGGAAACCATTTCCTAGACATGTTCAAGAGAGTAAGAAGTCATTGGAATTAATCCACTCTTATGTGTGGACTACTAAAGCTGCATCTATTGGAGGCTGTCATTATTTTGTCACTTTTATTGATGACTATAACAGAAAAGTTTGGGTGTATTTTATAAAAAAGAAAAGTGAAGTGTTTGGGCATTTCAAAGCTTTTAAAGCTATGGCTGAAAAAGAAACAGGCCTGCAATTAAAATGCCTAAGGTCAGATGGAGGGGGAGAGTACCTCTCAAATGAGTTTGCAAGGTTCCTGTAGGAGCATGGCATAAAGCAGCAATATTCATGCAGTCATACCCCACAGCAAAGTGGACTTGCAGAAAGGAAAAACAGGCATATTGGAGAGGTATCTCAGGCCATGATAAATGAAAAAGACCTCCCAGATTATTATTGGGCTGAAGCAGTTGCTATAGCAGTTTACATAATGAATAGGACTCCCACTATAGCAATACATGGCATGACGCCAGAGGAGATGTATACTGGTAGCAAACCAGATATTTCTCATTTGAAAATTTTTGGTTGCATTGCCTATGTTCATGTGCCAGATGAGTTGAGGTCCAAGTTGGATCCAAAAGCTGAGAAGTGCATCTTTATTGGTTATTCTCTGCAGCAGAAAGGGTATAGAGACTCCTTCCTTCTCTCCCACTATCTTCACAGGCCTCACATATTATGAAAAATATGTACAAATCTAAGAATCTTGCATATTTTTCAAGGTATATACCTTATATTTTGTGGGAGGAGGGACATTAAATTTTCATGTTTTTCCCTTGCATATTTGTATTTTTTAAAGGAAATCCATGCATATTATATATGGACCTTGTCCCCCCCATACCTTGGATTTTAGACGAGGGTAGTAACATATTACATATTGAGTTGGTGCCCCAGGGTTGGAGATTGAAAGACTTTTCAGAGTGTTCCTTTGGCCTAAAGAAGGGGGAAGGCACCATATGCATTACATAACTTGGGACCCCATGAAGCTCCTTAAATAGCTTGGAGGGCTGGGCATTCCAGATATTTCCAATTAAAAACATGTCCTTGATAGGGAAGTGTTGAGATATCGAGCTCCACTCATGATATGCCACGGTGACCGTTGTGCATTTATGTCACCGACTTGTTAGCTGCAAATGCGATTGGTACACCGCCGATGAATAATAGCTGGATGATAGCTATCTTTATGTACTCTAGTTAGTGGCTCAGTTAGCATGCCACCTAGGTAAGCTGAGTTTGGTTTGAGACCCACATATAGGGTTCATCTATTCCTTTTGTACCGAGAGAGAGAGAGTTCTTTTTGGCTTTCACAACTAAGAAGAGGAAAACTGTTTTCAGCCTCCACCTTTGTGTGTATTCCCCCATTGTGTATGTGAGAAAGCTACAAGTGGGACTCCTTACTTCTCTCCCACTCTCTTCACATGGTATCAGAGCTCGGTTCGTGGTAAGGAGCTCAAGGAAGCAAACCAAGCTCGCGGTGTCTTGGTAATAGGATCGGTGTTGCTTTCCTTTCTCGAGTTTGGGAGCAAATCTCTGCAGGTAGCACAGTCGGAAAGTGCAAGAGTGCACTGTCTCAGATTGGGACGCCCTTCGCGGTGCGATGAGAGGGTAGTATATTCGAGGCCGTTTTGGGGCCCGTTTTGGTGGCAAAATGTTTTTGCAGGCACTCAGGAAACTGCCCTGTTTTTGCTGTGCGACCACTGTTCTATAGGTCGGTGAAAAGTTCCCGCAGAAATTGCATTGTATGCCTGTGCACAGAGATATTGGGAGTGACAAAATCATTCTTCTTTCCTATTAATGCAAAATCGTCACTAGGAAGTGACTATGTGGTCAAATACCACTTTCGTCAGTGTTGCAGATTTGCCCTTGTGAGGCACAAGTTGTGTTTTTTGGAATGACAGAATATTTTTGCAGTGTTTTGTAATGGCGTGTGATGCTCTTTCACAGATTGTCACTGAAAAGCTTGATAAGAACAACTTCCCACCATGGAAGTTTAGAATGACGAATTTCCTTAAGGGAAAAGGCTATTGGGAATTCATTACTGGAGCTGAACAAGAACCAGTTATTCCTAATGTTCCCAATCAACAGGAGTTGCAGGCATTTAAAGGCTGGCATGGGAGAGCCAGAAAAGTTGTGTACTGGCTGTCTATCAGTATTTCAGATTCTATGATTGTGCATATTCAGGATGCAAGCATGCCAAAGGAGGTGATTAGATCCACAAGTGGGATATGGCTCTTACAGAGGCAGTATGGATTGGATATGCTGTCCAAATATGGGATGATAGGCTGTAAGCCTATATCATTTGCTTTGGAGTAGAATGTGAAGCTAAGCGCAGATGCTTGAGCTTCTGGAAGACCCTACTATGTACAGATGCATAGTAGGAAATTTGATTTATATGACTATTGCCAGGCCAGATTTGAGCTATGCTGTTGGGTTGGTAAGTCAGTTTATGCAGGCTCCAAGGAAACTGCATTTGGATGTGGTTAGATGCATACTGAGGTATGTGAAGTCCACATTGCAGTATGGACTATTTTATGAGACTAGGGTTCAGATACAGTTGCATGGATACACTGATGCTGATTGGGCTGGTAGTATTTCTGATAGACGATCTACCAGTGGATATGTGTTCTCTTTTGGGAGTGCTGCAGTCACTTGGAGCAGCAAGAAATAGCCTATAGTTTCCTTGTCGAGCACAGAGGCTGAGTACAGGGGTGCAGCAATGGCTGCATGTAAGGCAGCTCGGTTGCATAAGCTACTTTATGATATGCATCAATCTACAGATGGGCCAGTTGTCATTTATTATGACAACATGAGCAGTATACACTTGGCAGATAACCGAGTCTATCATGCTAGAACAAAGCACAGTGAGGTGCATTATCACTATGTGCAGGAGAAGGTTGTAGTAGGTTTTATTAATCTAGTTTATGTCAGCACAGAGGATCAGGTAGGTGACATATTCACAAAGGCATTGGGCACAGAGAAGCTGCATAGGTTCAGAGACCTGCTTGGTGTGCAGGAATTGGGATTGAGCTCGAGGGGGAGTGTTGAGATATCCAGCTCCACTCGTGATATGCCAGGGTGACCGTTGTGCATTTATGTCACCGACTTGTTAGCTGCAGATGCGGTTGGTACACCGCCCATGAATAAAAGCTAGATCACAGCTATCTTTATGTACTCTAGTTAGTGGCTCAGTTAGCATGCCAGCTAGGTTAGCTGAGTTTGGTTTGAGACCCACATATAGGGTTCATCTATTCCTTTTGTACCGAGAGAGAGAGAGAGTTCTTTTGGCTTTCACAAGTAAGAAGAGGAAAACTGTTTTCAGCCTCCACCTTTGTGTGTATTCCCCCATTGTGTATGTGAGAAAGCTACAAGTGAGACTCCTTACTTCTCTCCCACTCTCTTCACAGGAAGTGGATCGACCCTAAGTTGTTCACTTCGGACCTTCCTTGGGTGTAATTGTTTGTGGAGAATTTCAAATTCCAAAGGGTCGGTGTATGGAGAGTTTGAAAGTTTATTTTTGGATTTCCCTACTCGGGTTAAAGGTTTTGATTTGATTGCAGGAGTGGTTGTAGCCTGGAAGGTGGTAATCAGTGCATGCTCCTAGAAAGGTATTGGTGGGCTGAGAGGTGATTGCAATTTAGCACAATGTATTTGGTGGAGTGAAGCCCTCGTGCTAGATGGCCATTCTATTGCATTAGCCGATGTACCGTGTGCCTGAAGCATTTTCAAAAAGGCTGGGAACAGATCTAGGACTGTCATTAGGGCTTGTGGTTGCCACTTGGTGACATCGGCTGCAACTTCTCCCTTAGTGTAACGGAGATTAATTTTCTTATAGTATTCTTAGGAGTCTACTAGTCCAATGGACCACTAATACATGCCTCTCCAAGTATATAATAAGGCAATGGTATTTGGGAAGCACAGATCATTATTCTCATTTCTCTGTGGAAAAGGAACCTCGTGTCCCTTGTATTATATCTATTCTAAAATTTTCTTTTATATCAATCAATCTTTGCCAAAACAAAGCAAAAATCTAACCCAGGCTATAAACACATTCCTTTAGTTGAGAGTACGAACGTAATAGAGATCAAAGATCTCTTACGACAACAAACCATACTCTAGCATTCCTGACTAAGGTCAGGCCTAATTTCATCATATGGAAACTGTGAAGGGATGAAAATAAAAGAATCACATAATAGAGTTGTGCAAATAGTACTTAGCATTGACTACAGGAATACATGGTCAAGTATAAAATGGAAGACTGGGAGAGAGAAAATTGTTGCAAACAACATTATGTCAACTACTTCGTGGTTACAATCAACCTTGTCACACACAGGAAAAGATGAGTTTATGTCAACTACTTCGTGGTTACAATCAACCTTGTCACACATAGGAAAAGATGAATTTATGTTAGAGATCCCTTCTTCCTTGACATATTATTCTCATTTCTATGTGGCAAAGGAACCTCGTGTCCCTTGTATTATATCTATTTTGAAATTTTCTTTCATATCAATTAATCAATTTGCCAAAACGAAGCAGAAATCTATCCCAGGCTATAAACACATTCCTTTAGTTGAGAGTACGGACATAATAGAGCTCGAAGATCTCTTACGACAACAAACCATACTCTAGCATGCCTGAGGCCTAATTTCATCATATGGAAACAACGAAGGGATGAGAATAAAAGAATCACATAATAGGGTTGTGCATATCATACTTAGCATTGACTACAGGAATATAAGGTCAAGTATATTCGTCTCTATTATCAAATTCTTCAGAATATCAAAGACAATCCTTGTGTCAGGGAGTGGTTAAAAGGGTTCAGTCAGCGGGATAGCCTACTCCATCAGAATTGCACAAGTTTAATGGAGGAACCTAGAATGGATTATCCATGGCTTGAAATGGTACATGGATGCCTGTCTTATCGGTGTGAAAGATTTGAAAGAGCAGTTGGCTAAGATTGATGATAAGGTGGTGCCTGATTCTCAGCTTATTTCTAATACCCTTGCGTGACATGACTTCACATCCCGGCCCAGGCATCTTCTGCTATCAAGACCTTTGCAAGGCCAAAAAGTTGATTGAGTTGGGTTGCTTCTAGTGGAGAACATTCTACAAACATACTTGTGCATGACTTCACATCCCGGCCGGGCATCTTTTGCTATCAAGACCTTTGCAGGGCCAAAAAGTTGATTGAGTTGGGTTGCTTCTGGTGGAGAACATTCTACAAACATGCTTGTGGAGATGATTCATTCTACAAAGATGTTAAGTTGGCGTTTGGGTAAATTCCATCCATGCACAAAATAAACTCAATGTGGGGGTGCCTCAACGAAAGCTAGGCAGATTCGTTACTGGTGTCCAATTCCAGCATAGAATTTTTGGGTTTGCTTCCGTTGTGAGTATCCCATAGCACGCCTTGTATATACCTCACAAAGATAGAGGTATCGCCATGACGGACGTTCTCTATCTCTCTGTCGATTGCCTCTCTACGTTCTGATCTGCATTCAACACACCCAACGAAATCGGCAACAGCTCCTCAGCCTCCAGAAATCGTCGCTTGCTGCACCGGTGAAAATTTTTGCTCGCCACCTTTATACAACGGGAAATAATGGAAGAATTGCAAGCGACGAGTTCAAAAACGAAACGCCAGGACTACTGGCGGAGTGTCGAATTTGCCAAGAGGAAACCCATATTGGATATCTCGAGTCCCCTTGTGCCTGCTCTGGGAGCTTGAAGGTGAGTTTTTCTCTTCCAAGTGGCTTTTGGAGTGCTGTTATATACATAGAGAGAGCGGGCGCGCATTTGCACGCTAGCTGAGCTACTCTGTTGGATTCAGTTTGGTTTTTCTTTGGTAACGATGGCCTTCGTCATCTTCCCTGCAGTTTGCTCATCGCAAATGCGTGCAACGATGGTGTAATGTGAAAGGAGATACGGTTTGTGAGATATGCCTTCAGGTATACGTTCTTAAAGGTTGCTTTAAAGATGAGATTTGAGCACAATGTGCGTGACTTTTTTCCCTTCCAATCACTATTGCGAAGTTCTTTCTTGTTCTGCTTCCTTGTCCTTTTTGTTGCCTTACTTCAGCTTTGAAAGCACTTGCAGCTTCTACTTTGTTTTGAGAGACTCAAATATAATCTTCGGTTTGTTACCGATGCCACTTGACAGAATGCCTCAGATTATGAGGCATCACCTTACGACCTACAATAAAACGACACTTGTATATTTTGCACACCTGCCAATACACAAGCGTACAGCTGTGCTTGTTACAACCATTTCCAAAATTTCCGAGTTCAATAGAAGATCGTTAAAATATTCAAGCTTGACACTCTTTTAACTTGAAATGATCAGGACGATTTCCCAAGTTCTGAATTTGTGCGGTCCACCTTTTGTCACAGCCTTTAAATAGCGGTTACACGGCTCCGGCTCAACCAACGTCCCATCCAGACAGCGTCTCTCTTGATATTGGGTATGCTTTCGGACAAATTACTAAGATTGTGGTGGACGTTGTCAAATACAGTGCGATGACTTGTTTGCTTGTGCTGGACTAATGTCGTGATGATGTACGTACTAACGATATGCATTTTCGCTTGCCACTCTCCCTTATAATTTCTCCCACGCGTTGTTAAACTCAGGTTTGTATCGCAATTTTTCAAATCTGTGTAGTACATGGTTTACCTTTTGAATTTTGTGCTTGTAAATCGTAGTGTAAAATTATCATGTTTTGCTGTTCCCACAGTGTGAATTGGAGGATTGGCAGTGGCCAACGATCAGATCTGCAAGAGCCTCAGACGGTTGCTATGGCTACTGAGGCTAACGTTTTGGAGGCTGGCTATGATGAATATGGAGGAGCAAATGCCAGCAGTCCAACCTGCTTCCATTCAACTGCTTTAATCGTACTTATTCATGCTTTTGGATTCTTTTTAAAATTATGGCAAATTTAATTTTGATGTTTTTCTTTTACCAATTGCTACTAACTCATGGGATAGGAATTCTTTAATTAAGTCCACAAGATCATAGAGATTACTTAGTTAGCTGCCCTTGATATGATTGAAGTTTACCTGAAATGACAGGGAATATAGGTTTTTGTGATTTTGCAATCAATGATCTGAGACTTTGCAGAAGTCATCACACAATTCTCTCTATATCGTATCATAGGGGCTTGCTTATCCAGGAACTATTTAGCTGCCCCTGGATATAATTGGAGGAAGCTTGGCTGAAATGACAGGGAATAGGTTTTTTGATTTCACACAGTAATTGTCTCTATTCCAATGGATAGGGGAGGTAGCTTTTGTATGATAAAATTGGTTGCATGATTGTCATTTTCAATTTTATGAAGAACTTATCTGAACTTAAGCCGCTCTTTCCTAACATATCACACTTGGTGTGAACTTTATTGTTAATATTATTGCAGACACAACGATCTGACTTTACTCTTCATGGTTTGCTTGCTTTACAAGTTCTCTAAAAACCGAGTATTCACTTGATAATTAGCTGTGTTGATTTGGTTCTGAATGAAGTTTATGGCGTTGCTTCTTCTCCACCATACTCTTCTTATGACAGCTGCTGGAGTTGATGACAGCTTTACGTTTTTCATGGTACTAAGCAAATTTTGAGTTTCGTTTTCTCATAGTCTCATGCAAATTTCTGAACGTCGCTTTCCCTGGGTTTATGACAGCTTTCCCTTTTGAGGGCCACGGGCTTTCTTCTTCCTTGTTATATCATGGTTCGTGCAATGAACAATTTGCAATATAGGCATCAGCAACAGGTATTTTCATGTTTCCAATTGGCATCAGGGTTGCCCAGGTCTTAGACATACAATAGCTTTAATATTGTGGTCGCTTTGCTATTTGATTATCTCAAGCACGACATATTGGGGGGGAGGGGGTTCGGTCTAGTCTTCTATTTGTAAATTATAAGTGGATACTTGTGCATTCTGATGTTGCGACATAATTTTGTAACCGGTGGTGGATTCATTGTCAGCTTCTCATTCCCGAGCTATTCTTTAAAGATTGGCTTGGCCTATGTACAGGTAGCAGCGATGGACGCAACAGAGGTTACATACTGGCTGCGAACAGGACAAACTCAAGGAGTCGGTTTGCTGTCACTCGTGGGATCCCAGCATCATTGACAGTTCTTGCCTCAGTCTATAATGAAGATCCTTTTGCGTTCATACTTCTCTTTTGTGTATAGAAATGATAAAAGAGCTAAACCAGTGCTGAATCGAGAAGACGTTTTAAACTGAACATCTTAAAGGTCCCTGGTCTTCTTGGGGCTCATACCAAACTCACTGGGATTTCTATGTGGGGATAAGGGAGCCCATTGTTGGAAGTTGTTGAGGCACTCATTTCATCCCTTTCATGGCATGTCTGCAAAACATGGTGACACTGACTGTTTACATGAAGCTTCCGGAAATTATGAGGTTATCAAAGCAGTGGAATGGGTTAGCTCTTACCTGCTGCAACAAGGTGTCCTTTCTTTTGTATATAAATATGCCTTTTAAATGGGCATGTAAATAAAGTATTCATTGGAAGTCTTTTTATGATAATGGTGGATTCTAGTGCTCTGAAGGACGGTTCAATGGTCTTTCATATAAGTGTGGTGTTGTCACAGAGTATGGTCGCCGACCTTTTTTCTTGTCAATTTGGAATTTTACGAGTGTCTTGCCTTTGATTGTTTGAATTAGTTCCATTTACAAGGCTATATATGATGTTTGAGTTATGTGCACATCCTCGAATGACCCAGCCCTTTCTTAGCCTTATATGCTATTTACGCCTTGGTACCTGTAGGAGAAGAGGCTAGTGGGATTGTTTTAATGCCATTGTTCTTTGGCACAGAAGTCTTGTGTCTCTACAGTCAAACAACTCATTGTGTTTGAGTTGACGGTTAGGGAAGGCAAAACTATGTATAACAAGAGGGTCCTTGTGGCACATGACCTTTGAAAACTAGCAAATTTTCAAGGATTGACTCATGTCTTGTGTAAGATTTGGTCTAGATGTCCTATTACTATTATATGTAGTCCATCAAATGGGCATGTCATGGATGTGCTTGCTGACGAGCTACTGTTGGTCGATTGCCATTATTATTAGGACCAGGAGATGTCTTCACAATTTGGCTGATTTCAACGAATTATTTTATTATTATTTGGCGAGATGCCAAGTCTAGGTGATGGAATTCAATAGTATATCGCAAGAGAATATTCTAATGGGTCTCCCTTGGCCCTTGTGTTAGGAGATCGAGGAGACTAAATATCTTGGGATTGTTCACTGGAGTGACATATAGAATTTTGGGACTACCAAATGGCTGCATTTTGATGGGGTACAGAAAGACATTTGGAGCAAATCTTTAAGAAAAAGCTCTACTAGATTTGGTAGCTACAATAGCAGATCCTTTAATTGCCACACCCCAAAGAAAACCAAGGATAAAATAGAAGGGCATGAACAATTCACAACATGGACTTCTCCAACCAAAACACTATCTTCAACCTAGAAACTACCAGGCAGCATAATTTCTAGCTCACAGGCGGTTCTACTCGCATCAAACAACATTTTCTTAGAATAGGCAGTGACGTTGGATCTTGCACATGCACTCCTTCTGATGTTCTTCCGTTATGCAAATCGTATTTAGAGAAAGTGAAGAAAGTGGTTAATCCGACCCTAGTAAGAAATTGTTCAAATCAACAAGATGTGAGCGCTAAGGTTGATGAGACGGTTGAAGGAGAAGCACCAATAAATGCGAGGAGTGTATCCATACATGAAGGTGATGTAGATATGCTAGCAAGCATGTTGCAGGTGAGTTTTGATGCGACTAATGCCTCTCAGGTAAAGAAGAGAAAAAAGGGAGAACAATCTTCTATGGAGGATGGATTTCTTCGACAACAAGTGCATGAAGAGCACTTAAGATGGACAGAAGCAAGTGTTAGAAATGGTATACCATTCAATGTCATGAGAGATTACATGTTTCGTAATGCCTTGAAATCATGTGCTAGACCAAGATTTATTTTGCAGATAATAATAAAATGCGTACGGATCATCTTGATAGACTCAAACAAACTATGGCGGATTGCTTGAAAAAAAAGATATTGGATTTTATTCCTACCTATGGGTGCACTGTTGCTTTTGATGGATGGACTAGCAAGCAGTCCAGACCCTTGATAAATGTAATGTGCATTACTCCCAAGGGAACTATGTTTTTGGAGAGTATTGATACATCTCTAAAAGAAAAAACTTCAGCATATATTGTAAAAATATACGAAATAGCAATTCATAAAGTTGGTGGCAGTGAGAATGTTACTGCATTAGTAACAGATATTGCATCGAATTACACAACCGCGGGTGAGATGGTCATGGCAAAGTATCCCACTCTGACATGGGTGCCATGTGGTGCTCATACTCTCAACTTATTGTTGAAGGATATTGGACAATTGCCATTTCTACAACCAGTACTGCAAGATGCTAATGCCATAGTGAGTTTTATAAAGAGTCATCAATACTTGCATGCAATATTCAGAGAGCACTCCGTGAAGCAACTGGGGCTATTTTGTCAAACTAGATTTGCAACTTCTTTTCTAGTTCTTGCTAGATTGTTGGAAGTGCGTCAAACTTTAGTCGAGACTGTTGCTAATAGACGATGGGCGAATTGGCTTGAGAAAAAGACGCAGTAAGCAATACCAGGCTCTAAATTTATGCATATTGTACAATCATCTCTATTCTGGAAAAATGTCAAAAGAATAAAAGAAGATGTAGAGCCATTTGTAACAGATTGAGGATGGTTGACACTGATGCCTTTGTTATGGGTAAAGTGTATTGGAAGATGTCAGAAGCAATACGACAAGTTAAAGAATTTGTGCGCTTTGCACCTAGGGAGAAGCAACAAGTGGTATATTTGGCCGATAAGCAAATGCACACCCCTTTGCATGGAGCTGCGTTTGTAGTACATCCACAATATCAAATGCATGCACAGTCATAGAATCTTGAAGTCATAAGTAAATTTCGAGAGGTTTGTAAAAACTTACTTTCAGGAGATCAAGGAAAACTGGCCTACCAGCAAAGAGTGAGGTATACAAATCGCGAAGGCTCTTTTAGAGATCCTTGGAATCTTGATGCTATGAAGACAAATATTGCACAACAACAAAGTCAAAGAGATAGATGATATTATACCTATGTTGAATGCAATATAGAGTGATAGAAGATTATGATAGGTGATAGAAGCGATGGATGAAGCTCTAATTATATCGGATATAATGTTGTATGCGAGGGGATGGATGGGAGAATATGTCAAGCGATGGAAGAGCACATATGCTCATACCCATCTCGTCTCCTTTTGTACTTAAAAGCTAGAACCTTGTGAGCTACAAGTGATGTTGTGTTGTAATTATTGAGATTGTGGATGATTTTGGTATACATAATAGTTAGAGACAACCTTGTGACTTGCAAATACTTTCAAGGAGACATCGAAGGCAACACTCAGGAAACATGGGAAAGTTGGAAAGAATAATTGAATATGTGCAATCGAAGTTTATATTTTCAAGTCTCAAGGGTTCACCAAGGGTTGATCTAGCTACTATGTGCACTAATTCACATCATTATATTTCAATGTTTCTGCATTAACTTTACAAGTCCCACCTAATCCATTGAAACCACTTAAATCACTTATACATCACTTAGTCCACTTAGATCACTTAAATCACTTAGTCCACTTAAATCCCTTAAGTCATTTATATCACTTAGTCCACTTGAATCACTTAACTCACTTATATCACTTGAACCATCATTGCATAAGAAGTTGGAGAATGATAAAAATTGTACAATGAAACAAATGCACTTAACCTAGATCATTATATTCGAAGAAGAGTATTATAAAGTTATATATGAAGTTTACAATGTACATAATTATGCAGTAGGATCCACATCTACCGTTCCCTAAGTGAAATACGTGGGTATTTGTTGGTTATTGGGGATGCTTCCTTCCACCTCTATGAATCGTTGGAGAATGATGTGGGCTAGGGTTTTGTGCCGCAAGTATGACAACTTGGGCTATGCATATTTATTCCTATCATTTCCTAAACGAAGAAACAAGGTGTTTCTTATGAACTCTGATGGACATAGTCTTTGTACTTGTCGAAGAGAGACCGGGTCGCCTTGCATGGTATCATCATCCACTCGACTAGCAGGCGAAAATACCTAGCCCCTCTCTACCCAGCATTTCTCTTTGTGCTTGTAAGATAGCCTGAGACTCGGCGTGATTTAACTGGTCTGCTAAATTAGCCTCTTGAGGCACAAAAGCACCTTGTGGGCCCTCTTGGACTGGAGGTTGCTCTGGTTGGGGAGGATCCTGTGGGAGAATATTATCTAAGTTCTCTCCCTCCATGCTCATACTTAGCCTAAAAAATGACAAGAAGATAGAATTAATTTGTAACCACAAATAATATTAAATAATTAAACAATACTAAACCTATACAAATAATATTTAAATATTTATTGTTGCATCATTTATCATATTTTAAATTTGGACCATCATTTTTATCGCATCATTCACTTATACAAATAATATTTAAACAATAATTATTGCATCATTTATCATATTTGACAATTGGATCATCATTTTTATCGCATCATTTACTTATACAAACAATATTTAAACATTACTCATCGCATCATTTATCATGTCATTGTAAATATACAAACTTGAACAATGGAGTGGATCCAGACTTTGGATGATATATAAAAATAACAATGTTACAAGTATTCATGATCGGTCACTCATGTTACATCCCGTCCAAGAAAGACTCAGTCATTTGCTGGTCTAAGTCCTTGGTTTGGATTGAGCTGTATACCACATCTTGGAGCAATGTCAAACACCCCAAAAAAACCTATAGTACTTGGACGTCTATTCGGTTCGGCTGACTTTCCATGAACCGCAAATCGTCGTAAATGCCCGATTTAGAGCTTCTGCGGGTCTCGTACTTGGTGATGGTGCACAAATGTCCAAGATCTTCAGGATGTGATGAGACATGGCGTACACATCTTGTGCAACATCGAAAGGTGGGGGATTGGTGCAGAGGCACTCTAGAGCAATGTGAAAAAATCTAGCAATGGAACTCCGCATAGTGTTGGGGTTGTCATTGAGTAATGCGGGATAGTGCTTTCTAGTGCTGCATGGGGTCATCATTCCCCAATCACAAATGCCTAGATACACCTCCTCGGATGACTCCGAGAATTGTAGCATAATCTTTTGCGCATGCAAATCATTATGCAAGACATTGTGTTGGTGCATGTAATGAATAGTGCGAACTAGTGCACTTAAAATATCAAATACATGTTGACAGAGCCATGGAGCTCTAGCATACATTTTTGCATCATCTCTGTGAAACACCGAAGATGGTCGCTTTCTGTCATGTTCGAGGTAGGTTAGCCATCTTTCCAAATGATTTCCATTCCAGAACGGAAATAGTATCATTGGGTTATCATCATGAACTAGACCTATTGCTCAGATGATGCCCGGATGTACAACATCGCCCAAGCACGTGGCTTCCAATGCTCTGGCCTTCAGTGCATCAGTTGGCACAGAAACGCTCATCACCTTACATGCATAAATCTTGTGCGGATCAAAGGGAGCGACAAGAATATTACACATGTTGACTGTTCCTTTTGTGCATGTGCCCACAGCTGCACTAGGCATGAATCAGATGTCTCGTCGCGCTGAAGTAGTATGGGTTGCATGGGTCTTGGCACTGCTACACGATCACACAAGCCATGTGATGTGCGTGGTGCTTGTGTAGGCAAGAATGAAGGAGATGGGAATGTATCTGCTTATGCAGATAGATTGTGCATTTGTGGTGCAGGCGACGAGCATGCGAGAGATGGAAACTGGTCTATGCATGCAGTAGGAGGCACAAATGGAGAAGCAAAAGATGTGGCTAAATGTGATCGTGCATGTGGAGGAAGATGTGGACTTGGAGGAGGAACTTCTTCTAGGTATGGAAGATCTTGGAAAAAAGGGATACGCGGAAAGACATGTTGTGGTCGATACGCTGGTGCATATGCGTGGCGTGGCTACAGTGGTGCTTGTTGCGACTCCGTTGGGTGGAATGTGGCATGTGACTGGGGACATGGGTGAATTGGTGCTTGTGGTTGCGGTGGATGCAATGCGGCATCTGATGGGGGGTGTGGGTGCATTGGTGCTTGTGGTTGTGACTGTGCTTGGGGGCATGGGTGCATTGATGGAAGGGAGGTCGAGACAGCTCCTTTGCCTTTGTAACCTCGCAGGCATTCTTGATGTACGTGACCCTAGCATCTACAGCAGGACCCTCCCACTTTGTGTCACATGAGTTTATGTCTCGATCTATTTGACCGAGGCATCGTCGACCCTCCATCACTAAGTGGTACAAATACTGGTCTATAGACTGTACTATGAAAACATCTGGAAATCGGTCGTGCAAGGTCCTCCCTCCACGCTCTGCCATTATCCTCACCAAATTCTATACACTGCTTTCACCATTTTGGAAAGCTGTCTCAATGATGTCCTGATCAACATTCATTAAGAAGTGTACATTCTCATTTTTCAGCACCTTCCTCTAAAGCTTAGTGAGATCTGGTTGCTGACACTTCCTCTTCTCACCTGCATGAGCCATCTCATATGCAGTAGGCTGCAACACAGAATTCAAAAAATAATTCCGTGCCAGGTGCATTAATAAGAAACTCATTAAGCCATAACAATTAACAATGCAAGCAGTCTAAGAAATTACCTAGATATAACCTCTCAACTCAAGCTCACATCATGTAAGAGACTACAAAAAATCAAAACAAAAAAAATAAGCGTGTAACCTATACAAAAAATGACCTAGGTATAACCTAATTGTGGACTTCACCATCTAACACTAGGCTTCAACTGCAACACACAACTATCAAGGGACAGTTGAGTGCCAGACTAAGTGTCTAAGAGCACATCGCACGATATCTAACTTAGACTGTGACACACAACTATCAAGGGACAATTGAGTGCCAGAATAAGTGTCTAAGAGCACATCACATGATATCTAACTTAGACTGCAACACACAACTATCAACGGATAGTTGAGTGCCAGACTAAGTATCTAAGAGCATGTCGCATGATATCTAACTTAGACTGCAACACACAACTATCAAGGGACAGTTGAGTGGTGCCAGACTAAGTGCTTGAAAATATCTCTAAACTTAGACTGTAACACACAACTCTCAAGGGAGAGATGAGTGCCAGAATAAGCATCTATGAAAACATCACTAAGCTTGGACTGCAACACACAACTCTCTTAAGAAAGATGAGTGCCAGCCCAAGAGTTCCTACAAACAAACATTTTTATACAAACTGAGACTGCAACACACAACTCTCTTAAGAGAGATGAGTGCCAGCCTCAAGTAAAAAACAATTATTTATATTATAACTAAAATTGCAACACACAACTCTCGCAAGAGAGATGAGTGCCAGCCTCTCTACACACTTAAATACAATACAAAATAAATATTAAACAATTTAAAAAGACTGCAACACACAACTCTCCTAAGAGAGATGAGTGCCAGTCCTAAACAAAACAAAACAAAAGAAACATTAATTACTAATGAAAGACTGCAACACAAGCAAGGGTGCAGTAAGGTACCTATGACGAGAGTTGGTAGGTATGGAAGCAAGCAGGAGGTAGCAGGTAGGCAAGCAGGAGGTGGCAGGGCTGGCAAGCAAGTGGCTGAGCTAGCAAGGAAGATAGGTGGATGTATTCATACGAATACCAAAAATGGCAGTGGCTGCAAGTTTATACTATGTATATTCGTATGAATAAACTGAGCTATTCGTACAAATAACTTTATTCGTACGAATAGCTGTTTATTTGTACGAATAGGTTATTCATACGATTAACCTATTCGTATGAATAAAATATCAAAAAACTTTTGAAAAGTTTTAAATCACAAAAAACGCGTATTTGGGCGTTTTTTTCGAGAGAAAAAAATTGCCCGAATTAATGCAACTTAGCTTATGCCCAAGCAATCACTTCCAATTGTCAGCATGCTATAACACTTTTTAATAAAGTTGTGAACTTTTATTTAAGGATTTTTTTTTGGGTGAAATAACCATGAAACTGAATTAATTCTCAACATTCAAACAAGAGGTCGAGATCAGAGAAAAAGTTGGGATAACAAAGCAACAACACTAGTGGGATGTGAACACGGACCACCCCATACCTTGATTAGCTCTTGGGATATTTCTTTATTACAATGGTACTAGACTCGATACAAATTGTCTGCAAAATTCAAAACGAAACCAAAATCTATGCAGAAGAATTGAATAACTATGAAAGTCTTTTGTGACAGTCTTGAATTACAAGCTCCTCAAGAAATAGTATTTGTGGTAATTCCGCAAAACAATAGGTTCACTTGTGAATCCTCAAGGGATTCCATGTATGCTTTGCTATTGACAATTCACTCTCAGCGTCTTTACAAATCGCCCAAGTCCCCGCCCGCCAAGCCTTTGTGCAGGGGCTTTACACACCAAGTGAAATTTGTTTTGGTTTATGGATTCAAATTTGAATTGGGTAGATGCCTACTAGATTGTGTATAAGTGTAGGTTTTGGGTTAGTGGGCACAAGTAAATGAATTGAAATTGCGACAAAAAGGCTCCTTATCAGTCTCTAGATAATGAATCGTCTTAGGAAAGTAGAAACAATATAGACATGTGTCAACAACTTTTGGATAGCCCAAACTATAATTGTGGATGAAGAAACCTACAAGTTTGGATTTAGCATCCATTAGGATACCATCCATTAGGATATACATGCAAAGAATGTACTATCTTGGGAATTGATTATGACTCAATTTATGCTTGTCCAGATGATTGTATTCTCTATATAAAAGAGTAAGAGCATGCAATGCAATGTATCAAATGCAAGGCATTGCGATATAGGAAGGACTTGCAACACATGACCATTATACCAATGATAAAACACATGTTTCATTGCCTCTCATTGGTACAACTGGACTAGCATGCTTGAAATTATGTGATGGATGACACATTGCAAGTTCCTATTAATGAGTTGTCTTGAAAGCATGTTGAGAATGGGTGCTAGAGTTCAAGAAGGAGCCATGACATGTGTGCCTTGGGTTGACAATGGATGACGTATATCCTTTTGATCTATTAATAGCCCACCATTGGTCAACATGGCCAATGGATGCTAGAGTTCAAGAAGCCATGACATTTGTTCCTTGGGTTTGCAATGGATGGTGTGTATATTTCATTTGTATTGCCTTTTGAAAACAACATGTGAAGCAAACTAGCACATGACAAGGTGGTGAGGGCGGGGCAGGGGATAGTATTCAATAACTCACATCAAAACATCAAAACATAAGAATGTTTTCAAGATTGGCCAACATCACTTTACCCAAAAAGGAACATGATCCTTGTATCCGACCTAGTATAAGTTGCTCACAAATTTAAGTTCAAAAGGATCAATGCAAGGTGGAGCATTTTGGAACCTATGTAGTTGGCATCAGTTGGATCACAGCCAACAAGCACCAAAATCACAAACCTACATAGAAAAAGTGGGATAATCCAGTTAAAATTAGGGGAGCAAAGATAGATTCATGGCATACCTTGTAAGTGTATCTTTCCTACTTTTTCCCAGCATCTTTCTCCATGCATGAGAGAGAGAGAGAGAGAGAGAGAGAGAGAGAGAGAGAGAGAGAGAGAGAGCTTGGGTTGCTTAGTGGTTGAATGGGATGGGTAATGTGTGTTTGCCATGGCATTAATTTTAGTGATATTGTTTCAAAGGCATGAGAAAACTTGGAAATCATGGTATATCAACTTGATGCAACCTATCATGGTATATAAACTTAATGCAACCTATAAAATGCCAAAAAGAAGTTAAAGAAGTAGACATTGCTTTTACATCATAGTGCCAAGTTGTTTAGCTTGAGTACGCATCACATACAATTGACTAAAATGGTTAATACTAAGTCTATTCACCAAGAACTTCTCTCCATATTATAGGCCATTAACCCTTGGTGTCAATTTCCAATAATTCTATCTCATCATCTTTTATGATGGAAAAAAGCCTTGAAGCATTTGCTTCTTCAAATTCTTGAGTACCTTCACCCTTATTTGCCAGTGGATTTATAGGCAATCCATTCACAAAAAACATCTAACGTATTGTAGTACATCCAAAGACAATTTAACTTCATTTGCACCTATTTTGTGTTTGTTTTTGTTTTTATTTTTGTGTTTTGTGTCTGCGTCTGTCCAATCCCCCTAAATTAGACATGGCATCACGTCTTACATCCAATGAGTACGTAACCCCTCATAGGAGGAGACATCATCATTGATTTGTACTCTCTAGAGGACTTTGATTGAGACTCAGCCGACTCCTCCGGGGCCTACCCCTCCGACTACCCATGGCCTGACAACTATCTTGCCTAGCACTGCGACTACCTCACAGGGAACTCCTTTGCTAGCAGCCCATGGCTTCGCCAAGAGTCCCAACAAGTTTTTCACACAAATGAGCAATGCAGAGGCAATGAGATTCTTCTCTTTGCTATCCCAGAGGACCTCAGCTATCCCTCTCCTACACTAACGGTTGGACCTACTTGATTGTAGTCCCCTTTAGCCCCTTCGACGGAGGGGTCATCACCTGGGCACACCCATCGTAAGGGAAGGAAGAGTAGGAAGGGTTGAGGCTGTTGTGGTGACTTAGGGGATGTAGACGAGTCAGCACACTCACATCCCTAAACGTCTCCACTTGGTCATGAGACCCAGTACTAGTCAGGTCCCTTTCCCTCTCCCACTCCCACTCCTGCTGCTGCTCCTCACTTCGTAAGTGCTTGTACTACCACCCCCCTCGCTCTAGCTCGACTACTGCCACTCTTATGACTCCTCCTTTCCCACCCAAGGACCTATACTATGAAGTCACTAGGGGTGGAGAGATAATAGAAAATAAAAAGGGCTCAGAGGTGCTAGCCACCATGAGGCGGTTGATGAGCCACCACTTCAAGAGCGGCATAAATATTGATTGGCGGTACCAAGATGATGAAAAAGAAGAAGGAAGTCATCGAGGAATTGAAAATACAATACCCTAACCCCCCAATTGGGAGTTTAATGACAATTACATGCGAGAGCACATGTGTGCTGTCTTGAAGCATCGTAGGTCAACGTTGCGAACTTCCATTGCAAAGGGGAAGACTAACCCAACTGGGCGGACAAAGCTGATTGGAAGTTTTTGAAGGAGTACAGGGACCAACCCCAAAAGTTTGACAGTTAGAGGAGGGCTACGAGGAGACAGCTGGACACCGTAGGTGCTTCGCACCGCAATAGTGGTAGACTAGTCGTGTTCGAGACATGGGTGGTAAGTCTACTTCTTCTCATTTAATTTATTGTTCTATTTGTTTTATTACATATTGCATGCACTTTATCTAACTCTCGTAATTTGGGCCCACAGCATGCTGCGATGGGTTGCCTTCCCACAAAGAAAGAGATGAGACACACATTTTGCATAGGAGCGAAGCTGTGGTTTATTGAGATGGAGGTGTAGGGAGTGATAGTTGATTGGGCTGAGGTGGCTGCTCGCTCAGTATATGAAGAAGTCTAGCATGCACGCTGCACATGGGTATGCTAAAGATATAAGCTTGTGTGAGGCTAGTGCTATAGACTTAGCATTGTTTATACTACAAAGTGCACACTACAATGCTTACATGACTAGAAAACATTTAGGGACATGTCCTAGTCTGGATAAATTGAGGGAGAGGGGTGCTTTGAGCAATGTATCTACAAAAACACTTGTTGATGTGGCTCACAATGTCATAGAAGAAGTTGGCTTGCAAACATGTGAAATGCAAAGGCCATCCATGGAGAAAACCCAGGCTAGAAGGAGAAGAGGCTCTACCACTCCCGCTACAGTGATGGAGCATGATAGTCATAGGCCTGAGTATGTTTATATCACCAACAAGCGGCCAATTGGTGGGAGAAGAGCAGGCTCATCAAGTGCATAAGAACATGACAATCTATGCAAAGAGAGTGTTGTTCATGACACTAATTGGGCTCTCGGGAGAGCAGAGCCACATAGTGTGGTCACATGATTTGGATTTAGTGCTAAAACAAAGACTAGGTGTGGAGCACTCTAAATGTAATGGTTTGAAGTGCGAGTGCAGATGTCCTTGCACCTTGCTTCAAGGATAGAAGCAGAGATTTGTAGTGGTACTAAAATTATTGTTTTAAAATGTTATTAAAATGTTTTAAAGTTTTATAATCAGCCCAGGGGCATTTTAAAACAGGCCAATAGTGAATTCAGAGCAAATTTTAAATTGGCTATGGTAGGTTACCATGTAGTAAATCAATATACCACATGGTATACCTATAAAACACTGTGTACCACCCAGTGTTATGTACACTGTGTGGTGTATCCA
The DNA here is from genome assembly GCF_047967505.1 of Dipteris shenzhenensis. Classification (NCBI taxonomy): domain Eukaryota; kingdom Viridiplantae; phylum Streptophyta; class Polypodiopsida; order Gleicheniales; family Dipteridaceae; genus Dipteris; species Dipteris shenzhenensis. The sequence continues at coordinate 41,693,239 of NC_141605.1, read as the reverse complement.
TAAACCATGCAGTATAATGGATCACACCGTCCAATGTTTAGTGATACTGCATGGTGTTGTTAATCTATATAAACCTATGCTGCATTTGTACTATTCACAATATCGAGATTCCTAATATTTTGTGGGGTCTTGAGAAAAACGAGAAGCATAAAAAAGTAGGATAAACAAAGCTATAAAAAATTTTGTAAGCTTTGTTAGTCCTTCTAAGTTCAAAAAAGCATCTATTACCAGTGGTGGGCTTGCTTTTGCTGGTCAAAAACCACTCGCACTTAGATACTAATTGGATAATTAGCATTTACATATTATTAGGTGATGAGTTTGTTAGTTCCATGTAAGTTGTAACAGGGTCAACATTTTCTTGGGTGTAGCCAATCACGAAACTATTTTTTAGGCTATTTTGGGGCTGCGACACGATGTGCTCCTAGGTGAAATTTTGTATTTTCACGGACCCGCACAATCGTCGAAAATTTTTTCGACATCATGATGCCACACTGGTGTAATAATGAGACACAATCTATCTATTCATAACACTATAGAGCTCGACACACCATAGCTCTGCACTACATCATGCATCTCTGTACTAGCCACTTATCATTGTGCAGCCTTTTGCCGTAGCTTTGCCACCTATCACTAGGCACCGTGCCCATGCAGATCATTAAAATTCAAGGTTGTCTTAGAGAGACCACCGCGCTAGTTCTTGGCATAATAATGAGACACAATCCATCATTTTGAACATTGTCATCACAACGCAGTGTCTAGCCTAACCACCTCTCATCGTGCATCCTTTTGTCATAGCTTTTCCCATGCAAATCATAGGATGGCTTGGAGAGACCACCGCACTGGTTTTTGACATAATAATGAGACACAATCTATCATTTTGAGCATCGCCTTAGTGTAGCTTTTGGCCTGACAACCTGTCATCGCCTAGAATTCAAGGTTGTCTTGGAGTGACCATCGTGCTAGTTCTTGGAGTTATAGCTCCGTTACCTATTTTTACATATTACAAGAGGAGGTCTATGACAACTAACGCACTAACAAACAGAAGGAGATCTATGACAACCACCATGCTGGTTCTTGGATGTATATAGTTATGTACCAAGGGAAACTGTATTTCCTTGTGCAACCAAGCAAAATGCAATGGACGATATGACCCTTGAGGGGTTGCCTTTAAGGGCAACGACCATATCGACATGCCATATCTGTCCAGTGGCATCCTAGATATTGTATAATGCATGTCAATATGGCCCTTGCCCTTAGAGGGGACGCCTCAAGGCCATATCATCAATTGCATTTTTTGAAAGTTTACTTGTATTTTTCTAGATGTATCTCCATGCAACAACAATGGTGGGTCATTGGAGCTATTGTAGCGCTACTTTAGTCCTAAACCAAGGAAATTGTAGTCCTACTTTACTAGTATTTTAGTCCTTGTTGTAGTAAATATAAATGAGGGCAAAAGTATTCTGAGCCACCATAGTGACTGGAGGCCTGGTGGTGGCATCCAGATAATCAACTACAATTCATCGAGTGAAAATTGAGCAAAAGAGATTACAACATACATCTACATCCAATAATAGGTTATATAAAAATTAACAACTTATACTGAGCAAAAATTGAACAGAGGATCTTACATTTATATAAACTCGGCAATTTCTTAGAGCCTTAAAGGCCAAAAGATTATAACTAGTGACCATAACCATTCAAAATATAAAAGTTCACAATAGTGCATACTGAGAGCCTCAAATTGAACAAAAAGAGATTACATAATTGTAATAAAAACTCAGCAATTGTTGAGAGCCTTAGAGACCAAAACATTACATCCAGTGAGCCAAAAGATTGCTAAGATCCTTAAAGGCCAAAACATTACATCCTGCCAAAAGTAGTTATGAGCCTTGTCTGAGCAAGAGGAAATTTGTACAACTCAGTATTTCTTCCAGTCTACCTCATTACATCAAAATTTTTTAGGGAGCCAAAGGAGGAGATGATGCAGACAACGAAGACCATGTCTTTCTGAATTCACATGAAGCACTCAGTCAAATCTCAAACAAGATTTATTTGATCTTCAAATGACTGAATTTGAGACATTGTGTGTGTTTCTAAACTGCATGCAAGCTCTTCTAAGGCAGTTGAGTGGAGCGCAAGTCGAGGAGAAAGACAAGAAGGCTATCTTACTTAGAAGTTTACCTATGGAGCAGTTTGGTGAAATAGTTCAGATTTTACATCTTGATGATGATTTAGAGTTCCTAGGCTATGTGGGGATGCTCTTAAGTGAGGAGAAACATACATATTCATCTATTAATGATTCACAAGTTTATTCGGCCATTGACAAGCAGAAGAAAACTGTTCATGACACTTGACATTGCTCTTACTCTGGAAAAGATGGTCACATAGAGAAATTATGCTATGCAAAGAAATGGGATGAGCTTATAAAGGTTGAAAATAATAAAGACAAAGCACTGACAGTCGATAGCAAGGAGGAAGCAACTATGCTAGTTGAAGATAATCTTTTCAAGGATCAAGATTGATTCTATTGTGGTGATCTATGCATGTCTAATGACCTATGTGTCCATGCATATATGTAGGACTTAAAACACAAGGGCACATGATTGCTCAATTTGTGGCCCTAGTTTGAATGCATGACACTCCAAACATATGAGGAAGATGGTTTATGAAGTTCATGCTCATTATCTTCCACTTGATCATCCTACACGTGAAGGTCAACTTGATCCACCACTAGTCCATAGGAAGTCAAGTGATTGGATTCGGGATTGGAGAGCTAAGAGTGAGGAGCGTCATCTTGGTATGGACTGGATGTATATCTTTCACAAGCTTCCATATTGGGGTGAGTTACAAATCAATCACCTCTTGAATCCCATGCATATCTTCAAGAATGTGGGGGCTTCTATTTGGGCACACTTGGTTGGTGAGACAAAGACACAAGGGGAGTGCGAGAAGACTTACACGAGATGGGTAGGATGCCTCACTTATGGCCCCAAGAGCATGTGCATAGAACTCAAGGGCGTGGTTCTACAACTCAAGAGGGTGGTTCAGGAAGCATCCTCCTAGAATTGTTCTTCCAAATACACCATGGATCCTTTCCAAGGTAGAGGAGGCAAGGTTCAAGGTGGATATTGCATCTTTTTAGACACCTATGGGACACATGTGTTGCCTAAGGGGAGCGTTTACAAAGGACAATAAGCTTAGTGGCCTCAAGTCCCATGATTGGCACAAGGTCTTACAAATATTCTACATGTTAGCTTGAAAGAAGAGTTGAACTAAGATTGTGATGCTTTCATGTAGCTTATATGATTGTGACACATTGTTATAACTGTGAAGAGAGTGGGAGAGAAGTAAGGAGTCTCACTTGCAGGTTTCTCACATACACAATGGGGGAATACACACAACGGTGGAGGCTGAAAAACAATTTTCCTCTTCTTAGTTGTGAAAGCCAAAAGAACTCTCTCTTAGTATAAAAAGAATAGGTGAACCCTATATGTGGGTCTCAAACCAAACTCAGCTAACCTAGGTGGCATACTAACTGAGCCACTAACTAGAGTACATAAAGATAGCTGTCATCCAACTATTATTCATGGGCGGTGTACCAACCGCATCTACAGCTAACAAGTTGGTGACATAAATGCACAACGGTCACCCTGGCATATCACGAGTGGAGCTCAATATCTCAACACTCCCCCTCAAGCTCAATCCCAATTCCTGCACACCAAGCAGGTCTCTGAACTTGCACAGCTTCTCTGCACCCAATGCCTTCATGAATATGTCAGCTACCTGATCCTCTATGCTGACATAAACTAGATCAATAAAACCTACTAGAACCTTCTCCCACACATAGTGATAATGCACCTCAATATGCTTTGTTCTAGCATGATAGATTGGGTTATTTGCCAAGTGTATGCTGCTCATGTTGTCACAATAAATGACAACTAGCCCATCTATAGACTGATGCATATCATAAAGTAGCTTATGCAACCAAGCTGCCTCACATGTAGCCATTATTGCACCCCTACATTCAGCCTCTGTGCTCGACAAGGCAACTGTATGATGTTTCTTGCTGCTCCAAACTGCAGCACTCCCAAAAGAAAACACATATCCACTGGTAGATTGTCCTCAGGGGGGTCACTATGTATAAACCCTCTATATCACGTGCGTTCAAGGCCTATATTTAAAGTCCCTTATCTGTAAAAAATTTTATGAATAAAATGTACCCCTTTTCTATACAAATCTATAAATTTTTTCCAAAACTGTATCAGCATCAGTGTATCCATGCAACTGTATCTGAACCCCAATCTCATAAAATAGTCCATACTGCAATGTGGACTTCACATACCTCAGTATGCGTCTAGCCGCATCCAAATGCGGTTTCCTTGGAGCTTGCATAAACCTACTTACCAACCCAATAGCATAGCTCAATTCTAGCCTGGTAATAGTCATATAAATCAAACTTCCTACTATGCATCTGTACATAGTAGGGTCTTCTAGAAGCTCACCTGCATCTGCGCTCAACGTCACATTCTGCTCCAAAGGGACTGAAATAGGCTTACAGCCTGTCATCCCATATTTGGATAGCATGTCTAATCCATACTACCTCTGCAAGAGCCATATCCCATGTGGATCTAATCACCTCAATGCCCAAGAAATAACGTAGCTCTCCCAAATCCTTCATCTCAAACTTCTGCTTCAATAGCATTTTCACATGAAGGATATCCTCATCACTATCACCTGTGATGATCAAATCATCAACATAAATGACAAGCAGCATAATGCCTTTCTCTGTTTCTCTCACATAAAGTGAGAAATCTGCCTTGGAAATTTGAAAGCCAATAGTGACAAGATACTATCCTATCTTGTCATGCTCTGGGTGCTTGCTTCAAGCCATACAATGCTTTCTTCAACCTACAAACAAACTCAGGATGAACAGCATGCACATAGCCTGGTGGTTGCTCCATATAGACCTCTTCTTGCAAATCACCATGCAAGAAGGCATTCTTTACATCCATCTGATGTAAAGACCATCCCTTTGATGTAGCCATAGCAATGACTGCTCTTACAAATGCCATCCTTGCAACCAGACTGAACGTTTCTTCATAATCAATGCCATATGTCTGTGCATACCCTTTGACAACTAATCTTGCCTTGTATCTACTCACAGAACCATCTGCATTGTGCTTCACCTTATAAACCCACTTGCAGCCAATTGCATTCTTGTCTTTAGGAAAAGGCACCAATTCCCATGTAGCATTTTCTTCCAAGGCATCCATTTCTTTGTCCATGGCTTTCTCCCATTTTTCTTTTCCCATGGCTTGCTCAAAAGAAGTGGGTTCTAGTTCATGTATCACTTTGACCATATAGGCATAGTGAATGGCTGTAAATCCATCATATTTCAGCCTATCCACAGAATACTTAACTCTGGTAGACCTATGCAAAATAAGCTCACTACCAGGTGCTCTCAAAACATCCCTTGTCTTCCTTACTCCAAGTGTAACAACAGAAGGAATACCCAACTCATCATTAAGGCTCTGTTCTGAGCCACTGGATTCACCATTCACATAAGAGTGACCTGCATTCACATCAACCATGGGCTGATCTACTTTCTCTTTTCCCTTTCGTGATACTTGCATACCACTATCTGCATTGCTTTGAGGAGATTCTCCTGATCTCAATCTGCCTGTCCATGGCGAAGTATGTGAACCACTGCTAGAGGACACTACAGGTCCACTAATATTTTGTGATTGCTGCTGTGAATTTTGTGCAGCATTACCATTTTGTGCATCTAATCATCAATCACATTTACTGGTTTATACTAGCTACTCATCTCATCAAAAACAACATCTCTTTTCACTATAAACTTACGAGTAGAAGGGTTATAGCATTTATACCCTTTCTGCTGTAGAGAATAACCAATAAAGATGCACTTCTTAGCTTTTGGATCCAACTTGGATCTCAACTCATCTGGCACATGAACATAGGCAATGCAACTAAAAACTTTCAAATGAGAAATATATGGTTTCCTACCAGTATACCTCTCCTCTGGCGTCATGCCATGTATATGCCTTTCTCTGTTTTTCTCACATAAAGAGAGAAATCTGCCTTGGAAATCTGAAAGCCAATAGTGACAAGATACTATCCTATCTTGTCAGACCATGCTTTGGGTGCTTGCTTTAAGCCATACAAGGCTTTCTTCAACCTACAAACAAACTCAAGATGAACAGCATGCACATAACCTAGTGGCTGCTCCATATAGACCTCTTCTTGCAAATCACCATGCAAGAAGGCATTCTTTACATCCATCTGATGTAAAGACCATCCCTTTGATGCAGCCATAGCAATGACTGCTCTTACAGTTGCCATCCTTGCAACCGGACTGAATGTTTCTTCATAATCAATGCCATATGTCTGTGCATACCCCTTGACAACTAATCTTGCCTTGTATCTGCTCACAGAACCATCTGCATTGTGCTTCACCTTATAAACCCACTTGCAGCCAATCGCATTCTTATCTTTAGGTAAAGGCACCAATCGAGGCACCAATTCCCATGTAGCATTTGCTTCCAAGGCATCCATTTCTTCATCCATGGCTTTCTCCCATTTTTCTTTTCCCATGGCTTGCTCAAAAGAAGTGGGTTCTAGTTCATCTATCACTTTGACCATATAGGCATAGTGAATGGCTATAAATCCATCATATTTCAGCCTATCCACTGGCCATGGTATCCGCAGATAAAACACTTTTAACCGGTACTCATTGGGCATGTCCAGGGACCTCTTGACCATTTGCATCTTCCAAAAAATAAGTGTTTTTCTTCACCCTAAAGGGACCTTCCCAGTGCCGAAGGAGTTTCTTCTCTAGCTGCTTCTCCAGATGACCATCAAACTTCACATGCTCGAAGCATATCCTCAATTGCACAATTTGGAAATCCAAGGCATCCTAATATACTTGAATATCCACCTCTACACCATGTATCAAGGTGTCCCAAACCTTTTTATCACTACCCTTTTGCTAGAGAGACCACATATTTATGGGCACTTGGACTCTTAGACAAATTTAATTTCTTAACTAATGAGTAGTTCAAGAAATTATGTGTTGCACTATCATCGACCATCACTCTTACCCTTTGCCCCTTAATTTTTCCATGATCCTCATTAAATCATGAGGAACAAAGGTGGGCTACCACATTGCCGATGATAGACAGCACATGTGGGTTCTATCCTCATGATACAACTCTACCTCAGTGTACTTTTTAGTACCATCAAGCGGTAACACCTGCACCACATGTACTTATTTTTGTGGAGGTCTATTTTGGGCTTTAGCTCCCGTTTGTTTGTTTTTAGGACAGTTCCAAGCAGTATCGTCTTTACCCAAACCTTTGAAGTAAAGACTCTCATGCTTGGCCCTTTCATAATCCTCTTTCTTCTAGAGAGAATAATTTTGTGTTTGAGGTTTCTTAGATGGTGCTTCAGAAGCCTCCTTCTTAAAGTGCCCCTTCCTTTTTAAATTGGGAAACTTGTTGAACTTAGGAACAAAACTTGTTTGTTCCAATTGGGAAAATTTCTTCTCACCTCAACCTTATAAGCATCTTTGAGACCTCTCATGAGCCCGCTTATCTTTTCAAATTCATCAATTCTATTCAGCTTAAGGTTGCCCCCCTATAGCTTGCTATGTACTGGACTAGAGTGCTTTTACCAATAGTGCAATTGCCCCAAGCCTCCCACGCTCTTTCTAGTTCATTTTCTAGTAAAATCTCTTTTAAGCAGGCTAGTTCAAATTCAGCCCAATACCTAAGAATTCTATCATTTTCTTTGAGGCTCATCCACCATTTATAGGCCTTATTTCGAACGAAAAGACTTGCTTCCACTATTTGATTTTGAGGAGGGTTATTCTTGAATCGATGTAAGTCTTGCCATTTTTGCAAGAACATATTTATCATGTCCTTGTTGCATTCTTTCTCCTCCCCATTGAAAATTGGTGGTTTCAAGTCCTTAAGAATATTAGAGGTTTCTTTAAGTCGAGAGGTGGACCTCTCAACTTGACTAGGAGGAGTCAGTGATTGTGCCATAGGAATTACCGATTGAGAATTAGATAGCTTGGTTATGGCTTCAATTAGGGACTTCAATGTATCATTAATAGTTCCTAACTATGTTTCAATGTTTTGCATTCGAGTTCAAGTTTAATGAATTTCGTATACAAAATTCCATAATCGGTGTAATCTATGTCTTCCATTTCCACGTTACCCTCCTGAGTTTTGTTATGTGCTTCCTCATGTATTTCCTCTTACATAACAATCTTTCCCTTTCTAGCTCTTTCCTATCTCTCCCTAGTCATCTCATCCCTTTCTAGAGTTGACATTTTCAAATGCTATTTTTCTAGATTTTATAAAGCAAAAAGCTTTATCAAGAGAAAAATATGATTGCCACTTCCCTGGGATTTTCTTGATAGTTGTCTTCTCGTTTTCTTTGATTCACGATCTTCACTTTTGACCTATCTCAAACTCCTTGCTTTGATCTTTGATCTTCGATTATTCTTTGAAATAGGCGAGGCTAAGAGCTTGAAGGGTTTGAGGATAATATAAAGAAAGGGTCTTTGAAAGGAAGAGGGGAGAAGGAAAAGAAAATTCCTTAGACAAGTCCTTAGAGAGGGGTTAAAAAGGAAAAGTGATGTGGCTTTTCCTAAGGTCTAGTGACCTTTGATGACATGTCTTTCCTTGTCTCCTGTAGCTCAATGAATCGATTACATCGGCTTCTCTGTGATTACAACTTGGACTAGATTTGTGTCGATTCCTCCTCCTTTTAAATAGCTAGGCTCCCTCTTTCCTTGGGAGTGTTGGGGATCGATTCTCATACACAAAATGGCCGGTCTTCTTCTTGGTCTACAATGATAGGAACTCCTTGGAGACATACGTTTAGGATCGTGTTTGTCTTTTTTTGAAACTCAGCCAAAAGCATTGTTCTATTTGTTGCGCAATTTCAAACTTCATAAAATCTACCAAGGATTGAAGCTTTCCATGGTTTTTGTTCATGGATGGAAAGACTCAAGTCCAACGTAAGAAACCTCTTCTAATGAATTTCAAAGGGAAAAAGATTATGGCAACTTATTGGAAAGGAAAGCTTGTGATTGACCTGGCTACTTTTTACTTCTTGATCGTCTGTTACTTCATGTCCGAAGTACCCTTCCATTGCTAGTAGTTCTCATAGAGGTGCACAGCATCATTTGGGCAACACTTACAGAGATTGGGTCGCTTGGTCTACCTGTAATGTGTTTCTCAAATAGCTATCCTCAAAGAGTCATGTTCCTCCTCAGGCTCTTAAACTGCTCTATTACCACTATGACACCACTACATCAGAAAGGAGGGCTCTACTCCATAAACCACCCTGCCTCAGATTCCCCCTTCATGAGCCTGTCTCAACTCGACTTCCTTCATGCTCCCTCTGAAATCCTCCCTCCATGCCCAACACTTGCCACTTATAACCTACTTGAGTGCCATGTGCCCATAATGGACCTTAGTAATTCTATGCCCCCCTTTGGGTCTTCACATTGCACTCCATTCTATTGCAAGTGCTATCGAGCCCTCTGTTTTCTCGCTTCACCTTAACCAAGCATACGATTTTGTAATTATGGCTGACGTAACAGAAGTAATGTTACCTAAATCATTTTGTGCCAATTATGTGACTTTAGACCATAGTTTTTTCGAAGAAGTAAAGACACCCTTTAAGATATGCATGTATCTGGTTTGTGTTTTCATACCCGCGATAATGCTCTCCACCTAGGTCTCCTATGCTTTTGTTGACACCCAGGGTGCCTTTAATAACATCACCTTGCCAACATGGTTTTCTCTTGGCCAAAAGGCTCTTTTGGCTTTCATCACTTTCAAGTTAGCTCGTGCCTTTGGGGCGTCTCTATCCCCAATCATATGCCTCCACAAAAGTTTTAGACAAGTGCAATGCAAAAGCATACCTCCATTCCATGGCAATGGCACCAAAAATGTGTGGTTTCGACGGGGACTCACCTGTCATGGTGGGGATGTTGAAGAGATGCTGATGGAGCCTCCACTCTAAGCTCCTCCTTGTGAGAGCAATGCAAGGCACAAACTGTCCACATGTGTCACTCAAGCGGCTTAACACTTATTTCATTAATTTTGGACTCATATGTATACATTTGGACTATTCCTAAAACTCCTTCCCAAATGAAAAGTTTCCTTTATGAAAATGTTGTTCGAGAATCAAAAGTTTACTTTTTGGCACTGTCATTTCCACGGAATAAATTTTAGAATCTCTCTCTATAATGTTGCACCTAATAACAATTTAAATTAATAATTTAATAAAAAAATAATAGTCTAATTACACTTAAATTAATAAAAGCAATTTAAATGTATGTATGTATGGATGCATGCATGCATGCATGCATGCATGTATGTATGTATATATGTATGTATGTATGTATGGCCCATGCATGACTTTAATTTACCATAAGAGTCCTCTAAAATCTTCAAGATATAGTAACGATATTAACAAACACCTTTTGATTGTTTTAAAACTCTAAAATCTGGTAGATATGGAGTCACACACAATGATGCACATGCATGCATGGAATGTACATGTCCTTGGTTCATTGATCAAAGGCCATTAATACATATGGTGGGACCAATGCACTGCCTTAGGGGGTTCACTACTAAGAAACCCTATGTATCACGTGCATTCAAGGGGTATTTAAAAAACCCCTCAACTAAAATTTTTCACCCAATTAAAAACACCCCTCTCTACTTATAAACTAAATGAATTTTTTCTTAAACTAAATTAAAAAACCCCTCTTGTTATTATAATCCTGTTAAATTTTTCCAAAATGTTGAATTGAAAAACCCCTCTCTTTGAATGCACATGGTACATTAAAATTTTGTGAGGTGAACTTCCCGAGTGCACTGCACTATCCACATGGCATGGGCATGCCCGTAAGGCTTTTATATTTATATTTATATAGTTAAGGTCCATGTATGAGATTAATTTACCATTTGAGTCTCCTAAAATCTCTGACTTAATAACGGTGTTAATAAACACCTTTTAGAGTTTGGAAACACTAAAATTGCAAAGACTTAATAGTGGTGTCAATAAACACCTTTCAAAGTTTCAGAAAGCAACATCAGTATAATCTCAAAGAACTTTACAAAAACCTTGCAATAATTACAAAGGTTTTTTAAGATGTGTTTGCAA